>NC_140492.1:77952754-78610254 GCF_964271855.1 Acomys minous | reverse complement strand
ACAGACCAAACTGAACTTTGAACAACCGTGCTGCAGTGAAGATGAGTGTCCCAGCAAGCCCTGGAGTTCTATTTCAATTGGATTTAAACTTTTCCTGCCATAGACATGAGCAATGCTTAAAGCAGTCCTTTTTTTAGGAAAAAAAAAAAGATATATATGCTTTAGAGAGGACAAGTTAAGACTTTATCAACAATCTTTTTATTTCCAATAATGTATTAGTAGTAGAGCTAAAATTTGTAGAATCTTTATTTAGCACTTCCTTAAACCTCTATATAGTGAATACTAAACAAAACAAAGCAAAACAAAACAAAAAATTGGGGCAAGTGGTCCTTGCTGAAACATACATTAAGAAAGAAAACATCAAAACAAACATGGATGCTAACAGTGACTCTTATGATGGCTTTTCTTCTAAAGTAACATGGAACAGCTCTAATAATGCAATCCTAAACGTCACTAATACTAATTTTAAAATGTAGTGATCATTTAAAATGTTTATGTTCTCACTTTTTAGATCACAGTAAAGTCACGCGTAATATTTTAAAGGAAAATACAATACGCCTTACAGCAAGCTGAAAACTATGTACTGAAAATGGCACTTCTGTTCCTCTTCCCAAACGGAATGGAACAACTTTGTTATGGCACTGAGAAGTTGACTAAACTTCTGTAAACATTGCCAATAACTTTATAAGCACTATTCTTAAAAACTTAATTCATCCCATAAATATTACTTGGCAGAACAAAACCCAGGACGAGGACAAGGCAGAGGTGGCCCCTCCCCCAAGGAGTTGCTTCTCTGGTGGGGGACAAAGATGGGCAAAGTGGCTGAAGCAAGGAACGAGGAATACCTGGGAAAATCATGTGGACTCTGCAGAGGAAGTGATGTCTGAGCACATCATACAGCTGACCGAACAAGAGGGAAGATGAATACGAGTGCTGTAGGCAGACAGCCTGTGCAGGCCCAGAGCGAGCACGGCGTTCATCCAGTTCAGTCAAAGACAGGCAGAAAGGGTAATTAGGCATGAAGCTGTAGAGAACAGTGCATCATGCAGGGCCTGGGGGCTCGTTATGAATTTTGAAGAGTAAGAGACTGAACACAAGAGAACTAGCTCAGCTGTGCTGTGGAAAGATCAGTTCAGATGGAGAACATACCAGGACGAAAGGGATCACAGGAGTGAACAATTTGCGACCAGTTAGGGGTCCAGTGGTCTGCTGAAGGATCAGAGATAGGAAGTGGCTTTTGAACGAGAGCACAGTAGTCAGAGTACAAACAGGTAAGCTGGCTCCAGAGATGTGGAGGAGGCAGAACTGATGGGGTTTGACCAGTGATTAGACACGGGAGAGGGGAAGAGGGCGAAAGGCAAGATAAAGGTCATGTCCAGGTGACTAGCTATCAGGCCCCACCTACTGCAGCAAAAAAATAAAGGGGCGGGGGACAGTTTGAAGGACAAGGAGGGCAGCAATTAGCAAACAGGAAAAGAAGACGATGCTAAAGAGGTGCAGCCAGTGATGCAGTGTGGAGGACACTATGACAGCGCTTCACAAAGCACAGTGGGACAGTGGACCAGCGTGGAGAATTGTAAGATGCTTCTCAGGCGTGGTGGTGGTGCACGCCTTTAATCTCAGCACTCGGGAGGCAGAGGCATGTGGATCTCTGAGTTCGAGGCCAGCCTGGTCTACAAAGTGAGCCCAGGACAGCCAAGGCTACACAGAGAAACCTTGTCTCAGAAAAACAAACAAACAAAAAAAAAAGGGAAGAAAAAACAGAAAGAAAAACCTATTTTTAGCCAGGCGTGGTGGTGCACGCCTTTAATCCCAGCACTTGGGAGGCAGAGGCAACAGATCGCTGTGAGTTCCAGGCCAGCCTGGTCTACAAAGGTGAGTCTAGGACAGCCAAGGCTACACAGAGAAACCCTGTCTCGAAAAACCAAAAACCAAAAACCAAAAACCAAAAAAAAAAAAAAAAAAAAAAAAAAAAGCTTCTCATGTGTGCACTGGCTTTAGGGGCAAGGAAAGGCCCCTAAAGGAAAGAGAAAAAAATTATATATATTTTAAATAAGGAAGACTCGAGTAGCTTTGAATACTGATAAACCAATCAAAGGGGACCAGGGAGGAGGTCTAATTCCTTCCTTAATGAAGTGAAGGTCTGGTGTCGGGGAGTCTGCATTGTAGCACCTCTCCCTATTTCCTACTAAGGGACACATACTAAGGTCAGTGAGAATGAGCTGACCTCATGTCAGTCACGAACTAGAGATTTTATATGAAAGCTAAGGAGCGCTCAGCTGTGCAGGCTGGAAGCTCTTCTCCACAGAATTCTTTACTTGTGCCTGTCAACTCTGTAACTTTGAAAACCGGGAAGATTCAGTGTACAGTGGTTCCCTTTGTCTCTCTTTGGCCTGGATCACTGCTTCCCACACTTGAGTAGGCATTACTTTATGTCCTCAACTGTGCATTTTCAATAAGCTTGTGAATAAGTACACTGAAGGAATCTTTGGAAGATAATTTTGACTTGAGAGTTCCCCCATTTTATATGGGAAAGGTTTTGAAGGTGGAGAAAGGTTTTGAAGGTGGAGAAAGGCAGCAATGGAGACCAGTTACTACTGTTGAATATCCATTTATTGAGCTTCTGTGTGGAGCTCAGCCTGTGCCTAGAAAGCCTGGGCCATTGACAACTTGGCACTATTATAAGAGTGAAGACTAGAAAGGATGGGTCCGGATCACAGGTAACTCAGTTATTGGACTGAGAATTAGGGTCTCTCTACATATACTTGACTGTCTTGGAACTCAGAGATGCACTTATCTCTGCCTCCAAGTGATAGGATTAAAGGTCTGACTGATGCCTGACAGAAAAGGAAAAGTGTTTGGTGCTTTGTTTTCTAGTGGAAATTAATGTATTTGCCTGAATTCTCTTGCAAAATTATCTGTTTCTCTTCTTTTGTTTTATCTTAGACACTTTTGTATATGACCAACCTTCCTTCAGTATTGTCCAGGGTACTTTTTATAAGGTGATATGCACTAGGTATAAACTAAAATTTAACATCCTGAAAGTATCTCAGGTGGTGGCACCATAATTGGACACTGGAGTGCCTCTGCTGTATAAGGAGCACTGGGCTAGAAATTTGGAAGACTCAGTTCTTCTGGCCAGCCACAGCCTAACACAGTTACCTAACTGTGGCTAGGTCGCTTCTTAAAAGAAGACCCTGATAGCTGGTTACTCTACAGTCTTTTGCGGTGCTATCCAGGAACTTCCTACAGTGATAGAAATACCCTGTATCTATGATGCCCACTGTGATATGTACATGTGTTTTTTTGAGACTGTAATTTTTAACAACAATATACATAACTAAATGTAGCCAGAAGATATGGAGGCGAATGGTGCAGGAAAGGTTGTATAATCTGTAGAATATGCAGTTCATACCAAAGTTTTAGGGGCCATTATTTTAAAGCTACACCAATATATACTACTCAGGCAGTTTGAGCTAAGTGGGAACAGCAGTTTGGAGCTTTTTCAGGAAGGTGTTTCCTGTTTCAGCTTCCTTCTCACAGCAGTTCTTACAGATTCATGTACTATGTAGATGAGCCACAAATATGGACTGAATGTTAGTACTTTGCTCCAGTGTCAGAGCTTTACACTGCGGGGGACTGATACTCACAACCTTTCATCTTCATCCAGGGGCAGAATACACACTCCTACTCAAGGCTTTATCACAAACCACAGCAGAGCAAGCAAATGGCTCATTGTTTCCTAAGTCTAGCAGGCCAGCAAGTCATGGCATCTAGGGAGTATCTAGTCTTTTGTCCTTCTTTTATCTTCAGTTTTTTCTTACATTTTTATTGGAATTAATGTCTAGTATCTGGCAGTCTGTGCAATAAAACTAAAAGAAGTCTTGCTGTGCAGTGGTGGTGTATGCCTTTTTTGGGGGGGGGGGTTTGAGACAGGGTTTCTCTGTGTAGCCTTGGCTGTCCTGGACTCGTTTTGTAGACCAGGCTGGTCTCGAAGTGATCCACCTGCCTCTGATTCCCGAGTGCTGGGATTAAAGGCGTGTACCACCACACCTGGCCACGGTGGTGTATGCCTTTAATCCCAGCACTTGGGAGGTAGAGGCAGGTGGATCTCTGAGTTCGAGGTCAGTCTGTTCTACAGAGTAAGTTCCAAGACAGCTAAGTCTACACAGAGAAACCCTGTCTCAAAAAAAAAACAAAAACAAAAAAAACCAACCAACCAACCAACCAAACATCTCCCTTAAGGCAAGACTTGATAGAGCAGAGGAGTATAAAGAAAGCATGCAAGTTATATATATTTTTTCACCTTACTTTTACGTAAGTCCTTACTTAAATACAATGAACATTAAAAAAAAATCTTCCAAACTGACTTTAATTTAAAAACTTATTTTATAGTATTTTTGAATTCTGTAACTTTTGTGACTATACTCCAGTGACATACAATTTCTAGTATATGATAGGTAGTTGATATGTTTAAATAAATGAGCTGTGTAATCAAATTCAATAAACATTGAGGGAGTAGTTAATAAGCATTTTGTTAACTAAAAACAAGCACTCTTAACGCAGAAATGCCCCCTTCAGCACGCCCTTGGAATTACTCACCTGGAGAGTGTTTGCTGGATGCAGTCAAAGCTACCCTGGGGGTTATCTCTCCCCACGTTTGACAAGTAGAAGTTAAAGTTGTGGACTTCACTGAGGGGATCATTTTTGGGAATTTTGACAAGCTAAAAGGTGGGAAAGAGAGAAACACTTCAGTGCTTATGAAGCTTTGCCTTGCTGTTGCTCAAGTGATTCATATGATAACCTCCTGATGCACATCCCTCTTCAGAGCATTTAAATGACAAGAGTTCAAGCAACGTGACAAACATGCCTATAACTCATCCCAGTTTTGTTTCGTTTCTACCCATAAGTGTGGGTAATCACTCCTGTTCAGATGTGATGAGCCCTGCTGAATAGCTTCTAGATAATATAGTGGTCTCTGAGTATGTATACTCAGCGGTCCAGTCTTCTGCTGTCCTACTGCAAACACATTTCACATCTTAATTCTTACTTTTTTGAACTGTACTTCTGAAGAGCAGTAACTAGTACCACAAAGCACATGTGCGGCTGGGCATCCTTGATGTCCCAGTGATGGGAACCATCCCTCATTTAGTCCCATGTCTGTGCCACAGAGTCAGCAGTCCACAGAGGACACACGGCACGTCTCTCCCAAGCTGAGCCCTAGGCAACGCTCCGAGATGGTCAGACATGGTTTCCTTTCTATTTGTTTTTGAGACAGAGTCTCAGTAGCCAGGCTGGGTTTTAACTCATACAAGTTGAGGCAGGCCTTGAACTCCTGATCTTCCTGCTTCTACCTCCCAGGTGCTGGTGGTCCCCCCCACCCCCCATAATTTCATGCATATGGTAGGAGCTTAAAGACTTGTGGCAGGGAACTAGAGTCTTTTCTTAGTTGCTCCTCTTTTGTCAGCACCTGAAGTTTTCTTCTCTGGTTTACATGGGCTTCCACTGTGTTAAGTGATGGCTAACAAAGGGATACACGGGTATGTGAAACATGCACCAACACTCTCTAGTCCCCAAACACACTGGATCTTAGTAGCACAGTAGACAAGGAGTTAGGGACATTGTGTTTTGCGATACCCATTCAGCTCAAAATCTGTTTTCTCCGCTACTGAAATAGTACAAGGCAGAGTGCAGTGGCTCTACACAGGTGGCACAGGCACAGACGAGCTAGTGAATGCATCCCCGTGTCATCCCTGCCTGTGCAGAGGACACCCCTGACTTAAGCCATGTAAAGGAGCTCAAGCTAAGGTAAGAAAGTTGGAGCTACCATCTCCAAACCCCAGAAGAAGGAAGGAAAGCTAAGAACGGATTGATGTCTGTTGTCTGGCAATGGTAGTCATGCAATAGACAGCTGCTGAGGAAATAAGAACTTGAAGAAGTAAGTCCTAGGAAGCATGTCTTCCGAGGAGGTTCAAAAGATGTGTGTAGAGCTAGAGAGATTTCTGTGTATCAGATAATCATACAGCTTCAATTATCCATCAGTTTTAATGATCTTTGCCTCTTTATTTTAGTCTCAATCCCTGAAGAACCAAGTCTCCGCACGTACTGTTTACTCTGTAAGTATCTCTTAGGGGGGCTATGGTTACTCTATGCTTCCTTCCTGTTTCTACCAGCTCTAAAATGCAGCACCTTCCTGCACGTGTCTTAATTATGTTTGCAGGTTCTTTATCAAGCTTCCTTATCAGGTGTACAAACGGCATCCCTCGTCGGTATACATACAACATCTTAATCCTATATTTCTGGGAAAAGCAAGAGCCAAACGATGCTAGTACTGGACACAGAAGTACACAAGCCCCACTTTGAGGTGGTGCGTGCACATGCTGAGAGAGTGTTCATTTGTTTCTTTCCCCTGAGAGGAGCAGGGTCCTGCTGACAGGAGTACCACAACCGAAAGCCTCCCCTGAAGGCCTGGGAGAGGAAGTGGGAACGTTGGAAAGGTGTGGACCTCTGATGAAATCCTCCTCGACCAGGGAGGATCACTTTCTATCCACTTCTATCACTTTCCATCCTAACCCCCCATCTCACCTTGCAGAACCTGGCTGCTGGGGGGATTTTCACAGCGGCTAAGGCGTCATTGCCATGTCAGGCTGCAGTCTAGCAGGCTAACGCTTCTCGATGGTGTATCTCAGGCTTGGAAATAAGATACCACTTTTCCATTCAGAGTATGGAAGATTTGTCCTATTTATTAGATTACAGCTTATATTTTTAAAAACTAGAATCATATATATTTTTCTATTTTTAAAGTGAGTAGAATATAATCAAATTTTATAAATGCATATTATTCATTTAGCAAGAAGTTTTAGCATACTTCATCATTAGCTCAGGTGTCTAACAGAGCTCCACATAATAGCTATCTTTAAAAAACATTAATTAAATTTTGCCTATGTATGTACATATGTATGTATGTACTTCACATGTATTGTATGTACTCATGTGTATGTGTGTATGCTGTATATACTAACGTGTATGTGTGTGTGTATGTCCCAGAATAGGAGAGAATCACAATGAAATATGGGTGTATAGCCAGCCGATTCAATGCCTTTACTGAAAGGTTTGAAATTTATTACACTCAGGTTCAAATGGAACAAAGGGTGATTTGGCTACGTCTCTAAGACATCTGGGAAGATATTCCTGGCATCTCCTGGGAAGTCAGAGACACTAACAGGTACCTCGCAGGGCACAGATTCAGCAACAAAGCATTGCTCAGTCTGAAAAGCCAAAGGCTTTAGGTTAGAGACAGGTAAGCTGTAGCCTTAAAACAGAAATCAGATCTCACTGACTTCTATAAGGCAGAAAATTATGTCTTTAAAGAAATAAAATATCTACTTCAAAGGTAAAGAGTCATTTTACTTTGACTCCGTATTTTAGTCTAATTTCCAATGAGAAAATTGAAAAGCAGAAAAGATAAGTAAGAACCTACGAGCCATGGGATAACTAAATATTCTTTAAATATAGCTTATGCACTTTATTTCATCTTATAACTTCCAATGAGAAGATTAAAAAGGCAGAAAAGATAAGCAAGAATATATAAACCACAGAATAGCTAACTATTATTTAAATATGGCTTAATCACATTCATTTCCTTTTCTTTCTCCAAATGGAAGTAACAAAACTTAACGTATTCAGCTAAAATTTTCAAATAGATCATGAGTCCTTAACGACATTCCCCCGACTAGAGGAAAAGCTTAAAATACGTAAAATTAAAATTGAGAAGTTCCTCTCTCACCAAGGGATGTCCTTGCAAGATTGCTTCTAAATTAGGCCTTAGGACTGATTTCCCATGATAGTCAGCCCAGTCCTCCAGGCTGATCCTAAGTCCATGCAAAACAGCACACGTCTTCCCCGCACCCTTCTGCTTCTTGTGTACCTTAAGCTTGAAGGCTGGTCCTTAGGAAAAGGAGAAGGATGTACTATTTAGGTAAACTGTGGGAGAGGACTCCTATATGTCATAGTAGAACGGTGCATATTTCCAGTTTTATTGAAACTCTAGCTCTCTGTAATGGCTCTGAGTTAAAGAAGGTCTCAGACCCACCCCAGATACGGCCTTTACTGGAGCCCTCTAGGTTAGTTGTGATGTTCTTTGTCTCTCACCTGCTTTGTCATATACAACTTGCTTTTTCCAGTGTCAATTTTCCTGCTCAGGGGCTAAAGTACTACACACACTTGCCAGCTGTAGACTTAAGTGCTACTTTGTACAGGCATTTCATTCTTGAGGGCATACTTAGATACAAATAAACTACATCTAATTTGCACCTTGAGAATAAAATATTATTTAGAAAGTATTAAAGATTGTGTGATTTCGGTCTCTTATTTAGGATGAAGGATGTAGAAATATACCTCCATATCCATATAATTGGAAAGAGAGTTATTAATTTTCATTCCAAACCCAAGAACCTAAACATCAAAGGCTTAGGTCCACAATCCACAACCTTCCTCTCCAACTGCAGTCTGTCTTTGGTAAAAAGCCACACAGAAAATGTTTCAGGAAACTTTCAGACATTTATAATTAACACAGGCATTGTATACCATGGTGTGTAAATCAGAGCTTCTAATTACTCAGACACAGGCTCAGGCATGTGGCAAGGGAGTACTGTCTGAAAGGTCATTTCAACATAAGTTGCAGAGCTGCTATCTTAAGGATCTAGGACAGAAGTGCACGTATCCACTGCTGAAACTCGTACACATGCACAGTGCTATTTCTTCAAAGTAGATGCTGCCTGAGCTGCAGAAGTTCCCCACCGTTAAGTAAAAATACTTTCCACTCCATACTGGATCAAAGCATATGCTAGATTAAAAAGAAAACCAGTCAGGCCTTTTCAGTTATTGGAGTGTTTTGTTTTGTGGATATTACAAAAGACTTACATGGCAGCGCTCTTCCTTGGCAGTAATTAAGAGCCTTAATACCTAACTTTTTCTGCTACTGCTTTGCTGACTGTAAAGGCTCATAAGACATTTATGAACCAGCAATCAAATAGTTTGATATGGCAGTTCTTGGAGCTGAAGTTGAACCCCAGGACCAGGGGAGGCCAGATCATTTTTTCACATTTCTTCATTTTATAAATTAGAGACAAAGAGGCTCAGTGAGCTGCTCAAGGTTATATTCACATTTAAAATTGCCACTCGTATACTCTCAGACCACTTTCTCTGCTCCGTGGCTATCTGAAACACTCATCACTTTGTAATACTGACATATTATGTTTATGGTATTCCGTCCACCTCTAGAACATAAGCTGTGCAAAGGCAGACAGATGCCTTTGTGCGCTTGTGAATGTACTGCCAGCATCTTGAATGGTGCAGAGCACAGAGTAGCCACTCGATCTGCATCTGCCGAATGAGAAAAACTGTTGATTAATGTCTCATGCAGAACTAGAACTGGTGTCTGCTTTCCTTCCACTCATGCTTCCAAAGTATGCTCAGAAGTTTTATTTAAAAAAGAGGGATTCTATCCTCAAATAAGGGTGGGCAATGCCAGGTTAAACAAAACTCTCTTGGCTGTGGATCCTTTGAACCAAAGCATCACCTACCAATTAGTGTGACCTAAAAGTCTACTTTTTCCATCCCTCTAGCACCTCTAGACACAGACACTAAGTGTGTCTCTTAGTGTCATCTGACTGGTATATCACCAGTCAGCTCTCCAGTGTATAGACCGCATGCTAAGCTTAGATATAGGTAAAACTTGCTCTAAGAATTAGGATTCTCTGTTGCTTTCGAATTCTTCCCAGACTTCTAATGATTCTGATTCCCTAACAATCTAGAAAATGGTTTAGAGATGTGTATTTGCATGTACTATACAGGCCTCACAGTCCCGAGGCAGAACAGATAATCCAGAATCAGAACAGAAAACAGAAACCTGAACCTGAAAGCCACAACCTGAATGAGAGCTGCTGTTATGACTCTAGGCCCCACATGATAGGTTTAGGGAAGGAGAAAAAAAAAATGGCCCCAGCACAACCCACATGTACAAACCAATGCCAGGGACAGAAAGTAGGAGAAGAGCTAACCTTTAAGGGCGACAGAAAAAATAAAGTATGGAAACACAAGGAAAAAAACTAAGGGCAGAGGCTGAGAGATTCTAATACTGGCTAGAAACATTTGGACGTTCTTGACATACTTTTGTTGATGAGAGTAGTGTAAAATGTCAAATGCAACAAAGAGAAATAGTGGACGCCATAAAAAGGAACACCACCTCATGTCGTGTGGCAACTCACATAAATAATTCAGGATAATATAAATCACTTGCTTCTTTTTTTTTTTTTCTGTAGCAAGATGTGTGCTAAGGGAGGAAAACAGAAAAGAGACTAGCTTTCTCTTCTAGTCTCCACATACCTCACTTAGACCCAGCTTATTTTGGAAGTAGTTCAGGGTTAAAAAATGCAGCAGAGACCAATACTGAAATCTGCCTTTGCTGCTGTTGCTCTTTTGTGGCGGAGAGGCTGACTAGAAAAATGATTTCTAAGCTGGACACTTTTATCCCTGTAATGTTTTCTTTTCAGTTTGTCACCACTTTAGAGGAAACACTGATTTCTACAATTGGCATTATTTGTAAAACTACAGTTTCATTTATTTATTCCACAAAGAAATTTGTGGAATATTCAGTGATTGCTATTACGTTGTGTACTGTTTGAATTTCCATGGTATACTATTCAATAAAACTAACTAAGACCTTTGCCACTAGGGCAAAAATGTATAGAAATTTAGGAGGGTGCTGGTGGTGGCTAGGAGCAGGAGATGGAGAAATGGGTAAAGTTTTGACGTATTTTACAACAATGGGCAGCGGGACTCCCAGAAATGTGAAGAATAAAGAAAAAAAGTAAATGATGGCATAGTGTTCTGTCTGAAAAAGAAAAATGGAAGAGCTTGAACATGCACACACACACACACACACACACACACACACACACACACACGGATGCCCCACCACCTCCCTCTCTGCCTGCCATCTTGGAAGGGATGATGAGTACCTAAGGGTAGCAGAACCCACTAACAAGCTGGGCACGTATCTTAAACACAACTGACCACTGTTGGTTTCGCCAGCTAAAAAAGGGCTTCAAAGTGAGTTCTGTTATGACTCACTTTGCAGCTTCGTGGCTAAAATTACTTAGAAGACCCCAGGTGGCTAGGAGTAGGCTGGTTAGCAGCTGGGCATTTCCAGGAAAACATGTGGTGGGGTGGGCAGTTATTGGTAAGGGAAAGACGTGAACAATAGATATTAGGGACAGACCAGGGGGAAGCTATATGGCTTAAGGGGCGAGGATGAGAGAATAAAAATTTATATTTCAAAATAAATGGAAAGTTGAGCTTAATGTTAAAGCAGCTTTTGGAAGAAAATAAGAGAGACAGGGGGAAAAATCTATGTAGTTTGTTCAAAGTGCAGTCACGGCTGAACTACACATATACGCAAAGTCTTGGGGAGCAAAAACTCAAAACCTACCAGCGAGCTCAGCAATTCTCATTATTCTTATTTTAGGAAGGATTTAAAAATCATGAATACATTACATAGACTTGATGCCGACACAGAAAAGAGCTGGATTGTCTTCACGTCCCCGAGTCGTCTCCCAGAGCACTACCAGTACCCTGCTTGGCCACCCTTGACACCCCAACTCGAAGCCATCACATGCTCATCTTTTCCTCCCAACTGTCCCTCAAACGTGTGCTCTCCTCTGTCTCTCTTGCCTTGGCTCGGATGCCCTCATTCCTGTGACCATGTCTTTCTGCTTTCATTTTGATCCCGTGTCAGTTCTATTCTTAAATCATTCAGTTCTTACCCGCTAACTCACTCAGTTTTTAAAGTCAAAATCACTCTCAAATGCAGTCTGAACACATCACTCCCATATAACCACTGATTTTTTCCCCCCACCTAGCTGTCCATAAGTGGTTGGTAGATCGAAGCTCCTTTACAGACACACAGGGTTCTCTTTGACTAAACCAGCTGAACTGGGCCTCACTCTCCATTGTGTACTTAGTCTTAGAGGCCAGTACTGTGCCACCAGAAAGCACTGGGCTGTGTCTCTACTTCTTGTTTACCTTGTGGTAACATTTCTTTTATTTATGACTCAGCTCAGGTCCTTTTCTCTGTGAGGGAACCATGCCTCCCTGGTGAGGTGAGCTGAGTTGCTCGTGTTCTGGGCTCCACAGTCCCCTCACTCTTTACTTCTGTTAGACACTGAGTACTGACTTATGCCTTTCTCTCTCTCATTAGAATGAGTTGTTTAGAATCAAGGGCCATGGTCGTATTCATTTTTCTTTCTTTCTTTTTTTTTTTTTTAATGTTTGGGACATTGTAGCTGCCACATAAATGTTTGCATTTATACAAACAAACATACTAGTGGTTAAAAAATTACAAATAAATTTGAAAGAGCTCACTTAAGGCTCTTTGAAAAACTAGGACTGCCCAGAGAAGACACAGCTGGAGGGTAAAGCTGCCTGCTGTGAGCACGGATGAGTGTCGGGTGAGGAAGCTTCTGACCTCTCCTGTGCTATGTTTAGCCTGAAAACCTAGGCGAAGTGGCTTCTTGGGTTTGTGGTACTTAAATTTATATTACACGCTTGTCTTTTTTAAAAAAGTGTAGGTCATCATTACTAAAATACAGAAACTCTGGCCTCAAATTCCATCTGAAAACACACCCCAACCTCTTAAAAACACATCTTAGAAGACTCAGGGAGACAGTTTAAGGACTGGGGAGAGCACACTAAAAAAATGTGGGGAGAGACTAAAAACTTCTCAGTTGAGACATTTTCCTGGTCAATTTTAAAGCAGAAATTTGTCTTTTGAAAAAAAAAATGTTTTTTTTCTTTGTTTTGTTTTTGTTTTTTGTTTTTGTCTGAAACAAAGCTCAAATCTGAGTTCTACAAGGAAAAAATGTTACATGTGAACAGCAAGTTCTGAATCTCTGCCTGTCTTCTCTCTTCCCGTCCCTCTGTGGTCAGGAGGAAAGCCACACCACGCCAGGAGGAACTGCAGGCAAACGTTGGCAGACCCAGGGTGTGTGCCTGGCAGTCACCAGCAGTGGTGTAAATCTAGTGGAGAGACTGGGACCTGACAGGTAGGAGCTGCCCTGAAGATCAACAGAAAGGTTGGCCTAGGCCTGAGATTTTGCAAAACGCATGGTTTTAGTCCAGTTCAATCAACATCACCACGAAAACTTGCATGCTCACTAATAAAAACAACTGTTGTGTATGAAGAAAAATATTTCCAAATTGAAATAGAGGGGTGTCCAGCTCTTAATTCTGTGTTCCACTATCAATTAATGTCAAGACTTTTTTTTTTTTTTTTTTTAAAGCTACTTAGTTTTCAAAAGTAAATCTTCTGGCACTCATCTATCTCCCTATGGAGTTAACTGGTTGTCCCTGTCCCACCCTTTTCTCTCCTCCCCTCCTGACTTAACTCCTGGAAGCAAGCAACCAATTGGCCTTAATTTAAAAGAATAAGGTTGACCACTTGTTTAATTATCATTTTAATAAATATATTGAAAAAGGTGGTTGACCAGTTGACCTTTCCTTTTTGTTTTTCAAACTTCTTATGCTGAAGTACAGTCCTAAAGAAGAGTGAGGCCTGGACTATTTGAACTCTTTATAGATCTTTCCCCAAATATCTGCTCTGAAAATAATTCCTGTGGTAGAATATGCATATATAATTCCATAAAATGTATTTCCATTTAATTTTCATATGTCAAACTCACATACTAATTTCCTAAAACTTATAAAGAGATAAAAAAAAAACTATTTCTAATTTCACAGCTTCTGACGCAGAACATCAAGTACTAAATGAGAGAACATAGTTCTTATTTCTAAAGAGACCTCGGGTAATAGGATGCCATATAGGAGATGCAAATAGAACCTATTAAACCTCCAGATAAGTTGATTTATGACTATAAGAAACAAAAGGTTAAAAGATGTCTAGGGATGGTATGGCTGGCCCATTGGGGGGACCTGTCTCCACAGAGAGGAAGAGATATTGTCAAAGAAAGGGTGAATACTTATACATGAACAGTAGAGTAATACTGCATGTGCACAATGCAGACGACGAAACATCTAGGTGATTATCCTCTTTACAGCCACAGACTTCTAGAGAATGCACCACCACCCACTAAGCCATCACTCCAGGACAAAAGTGCTGTATGAAGTAGTAAATTATTTTACCTCGTCATAGCCAGTAACTCACTGAATTCCTACAGTGTGAGGCCATGTGGGAAGGGGAAAGACATCACCAGCTTTATAAGTTTGTAATGTTCCTTACAGGAGACAGCTCCAAAGGAGAGCATAAACCCAAGCATGTTAAATTATTAGGATTATAAGCAATGGTAAGCAGAAATGTCAAAATGGCACAATTTGTAAAAGGTTACATAAATACTATATTTTTACAATTACTGAAATAAGGTAATTATCTCAAAGAGTCTCATAAATTATAAACATAAAGACTATCCCCACTATATTGAAGAGAAACATGAGTAATAAAAAGAAATGGAAAGAATTCAAAACCACTCCTTCTGGCATTATCAAATGGAGAAAACATTTGATTATACTTCATGGCACCTTAAAACACTACAGTACTTAGCATATGCCAGGTATAATTAAGCAAATCACACATCAGTTTTTAAAAACAGATTTATTTTATTTGTGTCGTGTGTGTGTGTGTGTGTGTGTGTGTGTGTGTGTGTGTGTGTGTGTGTGTTGTACCTGCAGATACTAGAAAAGGACGTTGGATCCCCTGGAGTTACAGGGGATGAGCAGCATGAGCCATCTTACATTGGTGCTGGGAACTAAACCCAGGTCCTCTGTAAGAGCAGTGAATACCCCTAGCCACTGTGTTGTCACTGTGAGTATACAGTGTTAGTTTTCAAGCATTATCAAATGATGATTAAAAAAAAAAACCAATAACCCATATGCATTCAGTATTGGCCAGGGAAATCACCCCGAGAGCACTTCTAAAGAGAACAGAAAACAGCATCCTTCCAGACGCATTACTGAAAACTATTCACACTTCCTGACCTACTGCATTCTACATCTCTGAATCTATACTAAGAAAACAGAGATGAAAATAAAATAAAATGCCCAAGGATGTTCCTTGAGGTGTTATTATTGCATAATAACCGTGTAAGTCATCACAGAATAGCTAACTTTTACTATAGAAAAAGGACCCTAATGTGGCTTTTAACACAGAACATTTAAAAGTAATCAATAAATACATTGTCTCTGCAGTTTAAAATTTTTATTTAGTTTATTTTTATTTTTATTTTTTTTTTAAGATAAGGTCTCATGTAGCTCTGAGTCCAGCCTCAAACTCACTATGTAGCTCAGACTGGCTTTGAACTCCTGATGTTCCTGCCTTCACTCCCAAGTGCTGGTACTGCAGACATGCAACACCATGTCCAGCTGCCTCTGCAACTTTTTAAAAATTTATGTGTAAGAATGAGAAAAAAATATACTAGAAGAAATCCAATGGAACTGCTTACCATTGGTCCACACTGCTGTCCTCATCTTGATTTTTTTTCTGTACTTTAAACAGTTTTAAAATGTTTATTTGCTTCATTTATCTTTCAAACAGAAACAATACAGGGTTTATAAAAATAAATTAGATTTTAGGGTATTACTATGAAACTTGCCCTTCATGACTCAGTCAGCTTAAATATTTTGAAAGCTGAATTTAAGAAAAAAAGTGTCATCAGCTGTAAGATGCTAAGAGTTTCTTCAATATTAATCTTGACTTGTAAGGTTCTTCAAGTTCTCTAAGGAAGACACAGAACATTACCATCCTTAAAGAACAAGAAACAAAGCTGCGAGCATCTTAAGTCCTATTTTTCTTTATAAACAAACACAAGACTTTCAGACCGCTGCGGCAGAGCAGGTCAGCACTTGCTCACTGTCCAATGGAAATGGGACTTCATTCCTCTCGAAGACAGCCTCTACCGGACTCGACCCAGCTGAATTCTTCATCAGTTTCCTACTGAGCTCAGTCTTGTTAACCTAACTCTCCTAAGCACACCAGCCTTCAAATCTAACTGCTGCTGCTGCTGCTTCCTCCCTAATCTGCCGTTTACAGATTTCACCCTGGGTAGGCCTCAGTAGCCCTCCCAATACCACTGCCCCCATGCCTTAACTCAGAAGGCACACTCCTCCCCTCCCACACCTTTGATAATGGTAGCAACTCCGCCTGTGGAGAGAGCAGACAGAAGGCTTCCTCCACTGATAGATGACGAGGCAGCTCTATCAGTAGCTAAGCGGCACAATACTCAGCTGTGTCTAACTCCAGATAAAGTCTCAAGACCTGCCTTTTCCAGTCCTCTTGTCAGCTTGTTAAAAAGCAAACAAACAGAAAAGAAAACTTTAATATTTAGCTTTTTACCCAGATTTTCATATCAAGCCTGACATCTCCAAAAATTTCTTTTGTACTTGTTTATGGTACATTTAGAAAATACTGGTAACAAATGACGTTTTTGGGGGCATCTGTTAAAATATGCTGTAGTATTCTTTTTCATTTAGCCCATGAAGATTAAAAAAAATACATTTAAAATTAGTAATAACAAGGACAAACCTTAATCTACATATTTACTTCTCTAAACAAAAACATTTTGAATTACAAAGCATGACACCTGTAAAATCACCAGCTTGTGGGCAGCAAACTGGGTCTCCTCCTCTGAGCCTGCCTTTCCCTACCAAAGGTAACAACCAGCACCAGAACTTCTGCTGTTACCACTGCGTTTGGCTTTTAATACCTTTATCATATGAAAACCACAAAATGTGCCTTTCACCTGAATGGCTACTCAGGACTACACTCATTCGATAAAATGGCATCACCGTACTTGGTCTTCTGCCCAGGTGAAAATTTTCACCACTATGCTGTAGAGCTATAATGATGTGATAACTGTGGGGTGTCCTACCGCTGAGTTAGTACACACAGGCCCTCTAGTCTGCTGCTGCTCCTAGTAGTGATGCTCATTTAAGTATTCATAAGTAAGGAAGTATTCTCCATGGCTGAAAAAAAGTCTGTAAGTGCAGCTACACGTCAGAATCCGCTCTATAAATATATCTCCCTGTTTACTAGAAACAAGCCCTTTGGAGTCACTTTTGAAAACCTTTTTGGTACAAATTTCTAGTGTTGATGCCAAATGGGCAGCTCCACGTTGACAGAAGAAGGCTGGAAGAGGTATGAGAGAGCTACCTAAACAGCTGACCCAAACAATCACTCTTTGCTTTCATCCACTTCGATCTTTGAGTGATGCCTATCCATCCAACCAAATACTCAAGCAACCAACACAGAGCGAGCTCAACCTTCCCGTTTACCTTTTCTCTCACCAAGGTAAAAGCACATTAAAAATACAACTCTGACCACATGACTGACTATTAGATTAAAACTTAAGTTAGGTGACGGTCTCCTGAAGTGTTTGAAAGGCACTGATGGTAACCTCCTGGAAGAGAACGGCATTAGTTCAGTGGACTGTGGTCAGGATTCTTTGTACTATTTTAACTTTCTATTTACTTTTATTTAGTTAGTGTGTGGATATTTTGTCTGCATGCATGTCTCTGGACCGTGTGTGCCTGGTGCCTGCAATAGCTGAGAGAGAGCATCAGAGCCCCGGGAACTGGTGCTACAGCTGGTTGTTAGCTGCCAGGTGGGTGCTAAAAATCAAATTCAGGAACTGGGCAAGAGCAGTAAGTATTCCTTACATAACAAGTTATCTCTCCAGCCCCATCTCATTAGAACATCTCTTTTTATTTATTTACAGGATTCTTTTTAAATGAGAGAGAATATAACAAAAGGAAGCCTTAACGTACAGATGTAGTTAAGGTAAATAAATCTCATGCTGTGGAACTTCTGTTTCAGCTTCATGAATGTGTGAACCCATATGTGCTAAGGCCTCAAGGGAACTGTTTTGTCTTGGTGCATGGTCACGAGTGTATGTGTGGGGTACGGGGTGGTATGCGCATGTATGGTTGCTTATATGCCCATATATGTGACTGTGGAAGCCTACATGAGTATCTTCCTCTATAATTTTCCACCTTTATTTATTTTGTTAGATGATGTCTCTCACTAAAACTGGAGCCCATTGACTGGCTGCATTGGCTGGGCATGGAAACCCCAAGATACTTCTATCTCTGCCTTCTAGGGATAGGGTAAGGGATGGACACTGCCACACCTGCTTTTTGTGTGGGTGCCAGAGATATGAACTTAGGTCCTTATGCTTGCACAGCACAGACTTCACCCACTGAGCTATCTCCCCATGCAGAATTGTTTTGTATTAATGAAGATGATTTGTAAATATGTTTGAAAGATATTCATCCTCAGATATAACTTCCTCCCATCAGAAGTCTTACTCAGAAATTGATAACAGTTATAAGTCTTCTCCTAAGAAAGACTCTACACATTTGCATATCTATATACACACACCATACCACACACATACATACACATTCTATTTTTTTATTTTTAATTTATTCAAATTACATCTCAATTGTTATCCCCTCACTTGTATCCTTCTGTTCCTCCCTCCCTCCCGCTTTCACCCTATTCCCCTGCCCTATGTCTGTGACATAGGGGAACCTCCTCCCCCACCATATGGTCACAGCCTATCAAGTCTCATCTTGTAGCCTGCCTATTCTTTCTCTGAGTGCCACCAGGCCTTCCAAGGGGAAATGGTCAAATATGGGGCACCGGAGTTCATGTCAGTCAGTCTCTGCTCTCCACACAACTGTGGATAATGTCCTGTCCATTGGCTAGATCAGAGTAGGGGTTTAATGTTTACTGCGTGTATTGTCAGTAGTTTGAGCAGACCCTCCCCACCCCCCCACCCCCCACCAGGGTCCAGATCTGCCCGTCATGATGTTCTTCTTGTAGGTTTCTAGGACCCTCTGGATCATTCTATTTCCCCTATCTCCTATATTTCTCTCACCTAGCGTCCTAATAGGAGGTCCCCACATCTATCCCAATTTCCTAGTAAGTGTAAGTGAAGACTTTCAGGGGACATCCCTGTTGGGGTAGTGTCCAACTATAAGTGAGTATAGACCATGTGAGTCTTTCTGGGCCTGGGTTAACTCACTCATTATGATCATTTCTAGTTCCATCCATTTGTCCACAAATTTTCAGGATTTTCTTATTTTTAATAGCTGAGTAGTATTCCATTGTATAAATGTACCACAGTTTCTTTATCCATTCTTCAACTGAAGGACATTTAGGTTGTTTCTAGGTTCTAGCTATTACGAATAAGGCTGCTATGAACATGGTTGAGCATATGTCCTTGTTGTGTGGTGGAGTCTCTTCTGGGCACACACACACATTTTTATAATGAATCCAGCTATGAGAAAACTGGACGGGAAAGTTTTCAAAGTCTGGATTTCCAGACTTTACCACAGACCTCCAGAGAGATTTACAGACAAGCAATTCCATGAGAATTGGAGACACCTGCCACCCTGTTTCCAGTTTGCTCATACTGTGAAAACTCAGGTCCAAAAAGTATTCACCTCTTCTCTCACCAGGTAACCCTGGTGACCCTACAAACTCAGCTCCAAAAGGGACTTCTCTGATGTCTTCCTGACCATCACTCTCCTTAACAGTTGGTGAGGTGATCAACAAATGTGTATAGGAATGTAAGAAAAAATTAAAGATATATGTACTGAGCACTTAATCACAGGAAGGTAGGGAAGAGAACTGATGCCTTGAACTGAATCAGGCAGCCTCCTTCAGCAAGCAATAGAAGGCCAAGTACCACCTGCTGGCACTTCAGTACCATTAACTTTACAGCAACAGTTCACACATCAGGAAAAAAAAAACAAAAACAAAAACAAAACAAAACAAAACAAAACAAAACAAAACACTGTCTCCTCTGTAGCATTGCTGTAGTAATTAGGCAAAAATAATATACTTAAAGTGTTTAAAGTCCGTAGCAGCAATAAAAAAAGTCATAAAGATACTTCTTCTCTTTAAATTCTCTAGATTTAACAATATATCAGGATAACAGTAATAAATAAAGCACCTGAAAGACTATATGAAGCAATCAGGGTCTTAGATACTTGCACTGCAGTGTCAAGAGGCCACTGAACCTAAGAGGCTAGCAAGTTGGAGAAGAGTCACGATCTGATGCTGCACTATGTACCTCAAAATGTCATATTACACAATGAACGTGAAGATGATACTGATAACGAGATGCAGTCTGAGTTCAACTTACATGTTAAAATGGAAACTGCATACACACACTGGAGCCAATGCCACAGTTTTCTTTAACATGTGTAAAATGTTGTCTGAAATAAGATTTGGAGCACTACATATTTTTTGTTTTTTTTCAAATGCAGTTCTTAAAATCTTGTCATTTGTGCACACAGTACGTAGAAAGAAGTTAAGAGCTAATGGTTCAAATTTAAGATGCAGTTTAGTTAACAAAAGCAACCACCAGTGTCATTGACAGATAAAATTATTATTTCCAAGCTTAAATCACTGAATGCTATCAAAATGACATTATCTGTAAAAAACATATGACTCAGTTGCATGAATTTTAGTTTTTCATGGGTAACGACCGGTAAAGCTATCAATGACAGATTTTTGTCAGCAAGCAATATATTGCATAATGTCAGTTAGAAGTAAGAGCTAGCTAGCAGCTGGAGGTCATATTTACCGTTGTCCGTCTGCACTATCTACCCTGGTGCCTGGATGTTGCTCAGCAGAGACCGGAAATCAGCGCCCTGCTGAGCAGTTTGTAGCATCTGTGGTCCTTCAATCAGCCAGCTCCAGTCCCGTTCCCCAAAGTGAAGGGCAGAAGGGATGAACACTCCTCCCCACACTCATGCTTTTGGGGACCTATCTTACTATGCTCCTTATTGGGGTCTCTGCAAAACTGTAGTTAGGAAACAGTCAGATAGTTCTCCGAGATGCTACAAACACAAACTAAGTCACCCTCTTGTCTCTGCCATTCTAAACACCTGAGAGGCAGGGGCTAGCCTAGGCTCTTTTTTGTGTTTTAGACGCCTGTAACGATACTCACTCATGCTGTGAAGATACTGAATTTAGCTCGCTGCCTCTACCAATTTAGA
Organism: Acomys minous; assembly: GCF_964271855.1. NCBI lineage: Eukaryota > Metazoa > Chordata > Mammalia > Rodentia > Muridae > Acomys > Acomys minous. The sequence goes on along the minus strand of NC_140492.1, from coordinate 78,589,176 downwards.
AAGCCCAGAGGCTAGTCCTTACTCAGGAAGAAAAGCAGGGCATGGATGAGTGACAACGTAAAATTAGAGAGGCGGTTAGTTCACAATAGCTTCAAAGTAAGACTTCACTCATTAGCGATAATGAGCGTCCAGAGGCAGCTCACGTCTTAGCTAAAATGAGATTTTTAAAAAAACTATGTTCGTGTGAATACAAAAGTTAAATAATTAACACCTTAGACAATATGCAAGAATTGTAATTCAACATAAATATTAATATAAATGTTGTTTTTAGGCATAAACCGCTATAGTATGCAAAATATTAAAACAAAATACCATGATAGACAAATATAACTTGAAGAGTCTTCTAGTAAGAGTCACATTCAGAGACAGGAGAATCTATCGGCCTCTAATCAGCACCTTTTGAGCAGACTGACTAGACACAACTGTTTGCAAAACTAGTGGGCTGGCCAAACCAGAAACAGCAGGGGCCAAGAAGCCAGAGGAAGGCATATCATCTAAGAGAAAGGCAGTGCTGAGGATTTATTTTTGTCTTTGCTGCTTGTTCCAAGCCCATAGTTATCTTTGCTTTCCAGGTACCAAGTTGGGTAGGGAAGGGCAATCTGTGGGAAGCATATGCAGGGTGAGTTGAAATTGCCTACTAATTTCAAATACTATATAATTTAGCCTTTTAGACCCAATCTTCTCCCTCAGTCCCTACAAAGTAAAATAAATAATTAGCAAAGTATTTCTAAATGCTATGCTAAGGTCAGAGCTTAAACAGGAAATTTCAAAGCAAAATCCAAACCTCTGGGCTTTGCGTTAATGACGCTAGTACAAGAATTTACAGCATAATTCAAGCCACTCAGTTATATCAGGAGTTCCCTGTGCCTTTCTGGAAGGTGTACATTTATAACTTGTTTGGCTGGATTCTTCTGTCTTGAAAAGGCAGGTGTGATGGTACTTCACTCAGTATACAAAATACATAGTATACAGAAATATTTTTCAACATCCTTCAGATAATTTCAAAATTGTATATGCTAAACTACCATTTTTTATAGCCTCTGGAAATACTAAGCATGAAAGTGTGCAATTAAAAATAACTTATAAATAACATTCTCATAATAAATACTGAGATAATATAGATTCTACAATCTCATACCATGAAAAAATTGTAATACTATTTCTCATTTTCCTAGGATGATCATTCTCTAGACATTAGTACTTGAAACTACAGCATATCAATCACAAGGGCAGCACATAACAGCATTATTTGCTAGTGAAATCTTGCTATTTTAGATGTTATCCCAATTATCATATTTCTCACATTCATTTGTGAGTATAAAATGTTGTGTGAACACACAGTTCTTAATTAGGCTTTTAGAATTTTATACATTTATTGCCAGCACAGACTTTCCCTCACTCTCTTCCTTTTTAATATAACGTCTTGATAGGTGCCCCATGCTGGCCTTAATCTCTAAATTTTCTGAATTCAGCATGCAAAACGCTGGCATTGCAGGTATATAACATATGTACAGCTAGCATATACCATTTTGAACCCACAAAAACCTTCGTTTAAATGTTGATTCTCACAGTCAGAAACACACACAAAGCCTTGTTATTGATGGTTCCTATAGAATGAATAACCCTTTTATAGAAGTGCTGTGTGAAAGTTCTAGCTTAAATCCTTTATTTATTATTAACCCTTTCCTGCATGTGTTTGTCAGGCTGGAAATCCTGTAAGAGTGAAAACCGTATGTTTATATTATTTCATACTAATGCAAATCTTTGGCATGCTAGCATATGCCTGTAATCTTAGTGCTTTGGAAGCCAAGGCAAAGGATCTCCAGTCCTAGGCTAGCCTGCGACACGTAGGAAGGCTTCACAAAACAAACCCATAAACTGAGCAGGTGGCTAAATGCCTGTAATTTCAGCATTTGGCAGGGAGAAGTGGGTGGATTCTTTCAAATTCAAAGTCAATCTGACCCACACTGAAAGTTGCAGGCTAGCCTGGGCAACACAGAGAGGCCATGCCTGAGAAAACCAAAACCAAAACCAAAACCAAAACCAAAACCAAAACCAAAACCAAAACCAAAACCAAAACCAAACCAAACCAAACTACAACAAAAAATATGAAACCAAAAAGCAAGCAGAACAATTACTTAACCTATAAACTATGTCAGCTAGGTACTTGTATAGTTTGTAAAATAACTGTTAGTTGTCAGCTGTATCAACAACAACAGCTGGCTGGATCAATCACTGAGTGAATTTTCCAGAAACACTTTTAGAGCTCGCCAATAAGGTGGGAAGAGCGTTTTGCCAACTCTGTACCCTTAGAAAGGTTCACTTCCATAAAGCTACATGGACTGGTTTTTCAAACTTCACTGGAACAGACATCCTTGACAAAGTCACCTGCTTTGCTTTTACTATTTAAAAGGAAGAGAAAAAAAGCGCTACTTTTCGTAAAGCTTACTTAACTATGAAGACGCAGCTTTTCGAGACTGGTACACTGTGCTGTCATTTTCCTCTGAATATTCTAACGTAAAAATCTTAAGTAAACCTGAAGTCATATGTAGGTACTCTAGGTATAGATTAGATCTGTCAAGATAACTGGCTGCACCAAACGGGAGAATAAATAAAGATATTTTTAGTTGTATTCAGTTCCTAGCATTCACGGTCAGCACTCAGAACCAACTGCTCCCCTACAGAAAACAGCCTCAGTGAGCACCCACTTTCCTATGTGCCCTTTTGCACTATAGGAAAGGGGTTGGATGCTTCTGAGACACAATTTTCATTTCCTGCCGTGAAAGCTGCTGCCCAGCTATAGAAATGAAACCCAAATAACCAATGACTCTTAGAATTCCACTCTTTAACAACATGCTGCCATACTTTGATGTTTCAGTCTGTATTTATGTAGAAGTTAGCATCAACCTAACAGAACATGTTCAAACGGAGAAGCAAATAGGCTTAAATTCTAATCTGCCCAGGATCTAAATTCTGACCCTCCACAGACATTACAGAAGTGGGGGTGGGGATCCTATAATTACAAGGAGGAGTGGCATAACTATGCAGACTTAGCATAACTTCACCAGCCAAACAGGGTGTATCTGTAACCCAGTAAGCTCACCTTTAAAAGGCTACTTTAACGATGTTTCAGTTACACTTCAAATTTGCTTACATATGGTACTATCATGACAGCTAAGGTACATTTCCAGTTACATTTGATATAAAAAGACAACATCTCCCACCAAGAAAGTTATCTTTTGTGGGAATTTTAATCCTTCCAGTAGAAAACCCTACACATTTTCCACACAGGAAAACTCTGTAAGTATACTCCTGAAGGGTTTTAAAAGCCATCAGGCACAGGCAATGTTAACTTATCATGGCTGTAAAGAGAAACAGAGGAGCACTGTATAGAAGACCCTCACAGGCATGGCTCTGCGTGCTCCCTGTGGGCTGTGCCAACCCACTCTCTCCCCTGTAATGAGTCTTTGTTTTTACTAAGTCCCAAAGGGCTGGGGAGAGCGCTGCAAAGGGAAGGGGGAAGGGCCGACGGAATGCAGCTGCAGGCTCTAAAACAATGCTGAGTCCATAATTTTGTTCTCAGGAGAATAATAAAAAGGGCAGAGTGTTGATGAGACAGACACGGAACAAGCAAGGTAGGGCCAAGCACCCTCTTCTCTCAGTCAGCAGTGTCTCCAAGCCTTGCGCACCTCACAAATACAATCACAACTGTTTGAGCCGAAGCTTACCTGTTAAAATTCAAACACACATTGAGAGTTAAACCTGTCAGTCATTTTATGACTGACACTACCTTTGCCAGCAAGGGATAGATTGGTATAAGCAAAGATCAGTAGTACAAGAGGGCTGGACACACGGGGAGAGAGCCAAACGGCTCAGCCGTAAAGTGCCTTGCTCTGTGGTACCCAGGACCTAGGCTGAGCAGCAGACCCAGAGAGTCAGAATCAGGGCTCAGTAGCCCCAAGTGTCATTTGGCTGTTATGTCTTAACGTGGGCCTCCTAAGAAAATGTCCTTCATTTGCATTTTGTTAGCCTGAGATCTCAACCAAGTTAAAGAGAAAATTAGAGGAAGCAGCAGTTCTAGGACAGCAGTGGCCCCTCCGGCTCCGAACAGCTCAGGCCTTACTTTCCTACCTGAGGTGCTGCTGGTGCCGCTCTCGGTTGTCTGGAAAAGCCTGCGCTCTCGGGCTCTAGGACTCAGGCCTGCCACTGGGAGCTTTCCTTCAAATACTACAGATGTCATTAAAATCTACAGGAAAGCCCCAGAAGCCTTAAATAACAATTGGACTAACCCCTCAGATATAGACTCACATGCAGTTAAGTAATCACCACTAAAAAGCTATGCAGCAAATCTCAGAAGAACGCTCATCCATGAACACTGAGTTACTAAGGAGGAAGTAGGGACTTCATTGTAAAGCTGTCATGTAGAAGCAAAGCTGACATCCACACAAACATCTCCTTCAAGTTAGCATTATACAAAAGGCTTACAAATACTGTACTCTTAGTCCACAGAATGATATAATTAATCTGACTCCAAAGTTTTTCACAGTATAAGGTTTAAAAAGACTGCATTATTATATAGGCATATTTTTATATTTCTGATGTTATAAAAATTCACAAGTATGTAGATTTACAATGAGCAAGCTTATGAGCCTCTTCCTTGAGCTTGCCTTTTTTCCTGAAGCCCTAAAATCCACTTATACGTAATCCAATGGCCATGCTATAGCTCACATATAGGAACAGGAACACTAATTAATTCAAGCAAGGAAGCAAAATAAACATCTAGTTTGTTAATGTTAAATATTAATAGCAACAATTAAAAAATAATACCAGGGTTGGAGAGATGACTCGGCAGTTAGGAGCACTTGCAGCTTTTGCAGAAAGCCCAGGTTCCATACCCAGCACCCGCATGGTAGCTCGCAGCTGTCTGTAACCCCAGCAACCCACAGCACCCGCATGGTGGCTTGCAGCTGTCCATAACCCCAGCCACGCACGTCTTACCTCCAAGAGCCCCAGACGCACATATGATACACATTAATACATACAAGCAAAACATCGTATACATGAAATTAATAAATGTAAAAAAGTTAAATTACTCCTATAAAGTTAGGTATCTATTAAAACCACAACATCTGCAGGTCCACTTAACTAAAAGATATCTATTATGTTCGTTGTCTTTGGTTTTGGTGACTGGACCCAGGGTCCTACACATACCACCTCCAAGCTACACCCCTAGGGCAGAATAAAACAGATGTGCAAAACTGCCTCTACTAGCCGAGCATGTTATCTGTTTGTACATTTAATTTCCTACTGTGTAAAATTAAGAGATTAAGCACACAGCTATATTTTATTAATAGTAACAATTGTAGTCATAACTTGCATGAAATTAGTTCTTTGCTTAGTTGTGGTAAATATACTTCCATAAAACCATGATGTTTAGTCTGCAATGAAAAGGTTTAAATATAGCCATCCATGATTTGAAATAAACAAACAAAAACCCATCAGTAACCAGCTCTGAATTGTTTTTTAAATAAAGACAATTCAAGCATCTTAAATATCAGTTATGAAGCTCCCAAAACATGAGACTGATTATATGAAGAGACTAAGATAAAAGCAAAATTTTAAAGCTTTTTGTTATTTTAGACAATTAGATTTTAATCTTAAATTGATATTACTCACCCCTTGGAGTCCTTGGAACTGAATTGAAGGTTGAAAAGGAATTAAATTCTATAAAAAAGAAAAGAAAAACAGGTAAACTTTCGTTACTATGACACGGAACTAAATAATTAAACCTCAAATGTATGTGTTTTCTGTCTCACAGTATGAAAACCTTTTTTATTAAATGGTGACATCTGCATGTCACAGCTGTTCACATTTCTATGCTAATACAAACAAAAAGTACATTTTGGCAGTAAGGCAATCATGACTGCAAATTGACAGACATGATTTACAAGAGGAAAAAATACACTAATTCATAAAAAATTCCAAGTTTCCTATTTTTAATACGAATGCGAGGAAGAGAAGGGATAATTGGAGGAACCTTGAAAAAAAAAATTCAACACGGCACCACAAAGGTAAAAATTAAAAGTCCAGGAACCAACCAACTGCAGTTCTCCACCCCACCCAATTTTGCCAAAGACTCACTTTTACTTAAGAGTCGAAAGATGTGCCAATTCACTCACAGAATCCTTATTAGGACAGTATAATTTCTTGAGATCTGCTGTGGCTTTTTGGGGTAAGTGGGAAGTAACTGCACCATTTTATCACAGAGCTGTGCATTTGGAGGAAATCTTAGCCACCATTTCCAGGGGTTCCCAGTCGCTACTCTATGTTCCAAGAGAAGGCATTCTGAATTGTTCACAGAATTGTGGGGAAATTGGATGTGAATAGTACTTAATAGGAACACATCAGTTTTAAAAGCACTTTTCATTCCCTTATATTTAAACCCAGTGAACGGAAATGAGAATTGGTGTCTGCCTCGTTTGTGCCTGAAATAAGGAGAGAAACCTCTATGTGCCCTTCCCTTTGGCACAGCACCTACCCACACACCTTTGCAGATCTGAGCTTATCAATCAGGCTTATAACAGAGTAAAGGGGGAAGAAGGAAAATTTCTTTTTGGCAATTATTGGAATATCAGGATCTAAAATAAAGTGGTATTACTATTTAGAAAAATGGATAACGTCCCAGGGAAACATTACACTAGACACTGTATAGTTCTACCACTATAAGGTAATATTTAACTTCAGACGTAGGGACAGAATCAAAATGCTTCCTGGTGACATTCAAGTCTTGATGTAGAAAAAGTCAGGTTCTTTAAAAAGGCAAGATGAAAAGGTAATGGTTGATTTGGGGGAAAAGTCAATGGCGGCACGTTCTAATCCATAGGCTTCTATGGGGAAAAAAAGGTGTGGATTACTTTTCTTTCAAGGGGGAAATCTTACCCTAAACTATCTTCCATGGCTAACCTTACTCTTCCTGAGGTAAACCCTGTGTGCAGAGCCTGTGGAACCCCTCTTCATGTGGGACTAGCGTGGCCCTCCACAGTAGCTTCTCAGCATTTCCATCAGTCCTGCCTCCTTGACTCTCTGGACTTTTGCTTGGAGGCTGCTCAGAGCGACCCCTGGACTCCCGCTCCCACTGGCAGTGAGCTTCTCCACCAAGCCCGTCGACCCTCCTGTGCCACTTAAAGGCACACGGTTTTCAAGCTGCTGACTTTCCCACTGCATGCTACCTCTTCCTTGTGCTAAGAGACACCAGCCCTTGTTTCAAAAGCTAGTACCTGCCCTTTCCTCATCCTACCTCAGCCCCACCCTGGAGGCCTGCTACACTTGTAGGGTGACAACTGGATCTCTTCTCCGCTCCTTGGCTGTCTTTCTGCAAATGGCTCCTTACTACTGCCTACAGGACAGTCCTTACTAGAAACCCAGCGACACAAGCGTTCACTGGCCAGCAAGCACTAACATGACTCCCCCTCAGCCTGGCAACTCTCCTCTTTCTAGCAATGGCTTCTCGGGTCCCCGAGGCTCACAACCTCAGAGTTAGCTTATGGCTTCTTCTCATTTTCCTGCAGCACATTTGGTTAGTCAATCACTTTCCGTGAGAATCAAAGCATTCCGAATGCAGAAGACTTAGAGGTGACATACTTGCCGTTCCCTCCTCCATCGCTAGTCCTTGTGTTCCATTAATAACGACGCTGGTGACACACAGGACTTAGATTCTTTCATCCTGCAACTTTCCTTATACCGCCGTGTCCTCCACACATCTGCTGTGGGAGATAGGAGAGCACGGGGGCCTAGTCCTTTATGCTCGGGGTCACATTTTAGGAGGGAAAAACCCGAGAATGATCGAGCACTAGGTTAAGTTTACCAGGAAACAAAGTAAGAATTCCAAGGAAGTTTAGAATGCAACTTAAAACAAACACCAGAAAAGCCAAAGGGACTATGGGAAAGATAGATCTTGAGTAGCTGATTAGAAAACAAAAAACCCCAGCCAAACGAAAACATGCTCAAGGGAAAAAGTTTCTTTAGGAAAAAAACAATGATCATTCTATGGGCAGTGGGTATGTCAGCAGTACAGAAGTTTTTATACAGAAACAAAATGAAGGACAGAAAGTAGAGCCATCGATTCCTGCCCAAGCTCTCCTGGCCTTGACATCTGTCTTTGTTTTTAGTTTTTGCCTGCCACAGTAGGTAAGACACTTTAAACCTGAGATTTCAAGATCTCTGCTCAAAGAGTTTATCACCCTGTTAAATAACCTTAACCCAACCTCCTTGCAATCTCTCACTGATGATCCTTAAACTTTGTCTTCAATGTGCTAAATAATTAAAGGCTCTTATAATTTTCTGAATAAAGACAATGATCTGAAAAAAAAAAGAAAGCTGTTGAAAGTTTTTCTCCTTTCTTTCTTTCTTCCTTACTTCCTTCTCTCCCCCCCTCTGTCTCTCTGTCTCTTTCTCTGTGTGTCTGTGTGTCTGTGTGTCTGTGTGTCTGTGTGTCTGTGTGTCTGTGTGTCTGTGTGTCTGTGTGTCTGTGTGTCTGTGTGTCTGTCTGTCTCTCTCTCTCTCTCTCTCTCTCTCTCTCTCTCTCTCTCTCTCTCTCTCTCTCTCTCCTCAAGGCAGGCAGCATTTAAAATATAGGAAGAGAAATGAATTAGGGCAGGTAGGTAGGGGAAGGCTGGGAAAGTGGCTTGAAAACAGCTCCAGGGGCTTTAGAAGATTCTGGATTAGTGTGATTTGCATTTGAAGCCAACAGGAGATGGTGAACCCACAGACACTCCCAAGGCACAATGAGCAGGTGCGTTGATAGTCTGAGTATCAGTTACCAGAGAAAAAGGGGGCCAGCAGTCATCCACTAGAGTCAGTATGCAGTAGACTCCCACAAATTAAGCTTTTAGTCTCCTTTGGAGGTTCACGGCCTACTTCAGGTATTTATCACTGGGCAACCAAATAAAGGCCTTCCTCTCTAACCTCTAAGCTTTCTACGAGCTGGCCAGCCCTGTCAGACTGGACTCTCAGCATGTCCCACAGCCTGAGTGGTTCTCCTCCACTGTCACAGCAAGGTGAATTTTATAAACACATACATATCAACATGACAATACCAAACTAAGCTAACTCATTTTTGTCCAAGTGGGTTCTGTTTGCTTGCTTGTGGTTTTTTTGTTTGTTTATTTTTTGGTGGCTGTTGTTGTTTGGTTGTGGTTTTTTGTTTGTTTGTTTGCCTAGTTACTGTCAAAAGAGTGATGTTCAGGGCTGGGCATGAGATGGCTCAATGAGTAAAGTGCTTACTGTGCACACATGAGGGCATGGATTAAGATGCCCTACACCCACAAAAAGCCAGGCATGCTCATGCATGTCTGTAACCCTAGCACTGGGGGTGGAGACAGGTGATCCTAGGGCCATACTGGCTAGCTTGATTAACTGCAACTACCAGTCCAGGTTCAGAGAGCACCTCTGTTTCAAAATAAATAAATACAATAAAGTAGAAAGTGACTAAAGAAGACATCTGATGTTAAACTCTGATACTCTTACATGCCTGCACGAGAAAGTGTGTAGGGGGGAACATGTACACATATAGACACATGAAAAGTAGTAATGCTCAAATCATTGTATATTTAAAATAAGATTTAAAAAACAAGTCAATTTTAAAAGATAACTCTAGGTGGCCTAAAATGATTCAGCATGCTTTACAATAATGCTAATTCAGTAAATACATTCCCATTTAGGGATAAGGTATTGATGGTGCTTCAGTCTTTGCTGTTTAGCTTTAATTAAACATTTGCAGCACATGGCTCTTTTGAAAAATCAAGTAACTCTAGGGCAGTGGTTCTCAACCTTCTCAATGCTGCAGCCCTTTAACTTCCTCATGTTCTGGTGACCACCAACTATAAAATTATCTTTGTTGCTACTTTGTAACTGTACTTTTGCTTCTGTTATGAATAGAAGCATAAATATTTCTGAACATAGAAGTTTGCCAAAAGGGTCACGACCCACAGGTTAAGAACCACTGCTCTAGGGTTTAATTGAACATCATTTGAGCAATAAGGAAGAAAGAGATATGATGTCTACACCCAGCCAAGAAGCACAAGATTGGGAACAGCAAGAAAATTTTCTTTTTTTAATATTTTATTAATTTATTCATATTACATCTCAATAGTTATCCCATCCCTGTATCCTCCCATTCTTCCCTCCCTCCCACTTTCCCCCTACTCCTCTCCTCTATGACTGTGACTAAGGGGGACTTCTTCCCCCTGTATATGCTCATAGGGTATCAAGTCTCTTCTTGGTAACCTGCTATCTTTCCTCTGAGTGCCACCAGGCTTCCCCATCCAGGGGACGTGGTCAAATATGGGGCACCAGAGTTCATGTGAAAGTCAGTCCCCACTCTCCACTCAACTGTGAAGAGTGTCCTATCCATTGGCTAGATCTGGGTACGGGTTCAAAGTTTACTGCACGTATTGTCCTTGGCTGGTGCATAGTTTGCGCTGGACACCTGGGCCCAGATCTGCCCGTCTTAATGTTCTTCTTGTAGGTTTCTAGGACCCTCTGGATCCTTCTATTTCCCCATTCTCCCATGCTTCTCTCACTTAAAGACACAATAGGATGTCCTCCCCTCTGACCCACTTTCCTGGTAAGTGAAGACTTTCATGGGACATGCCCCTTGGGCTAGTGTCCAGATATAAGTGAGTATATACCATTTGACTCTTTCTGCTTCTGGGTTAACTCACTCATTATGATCATTTCTAGTTCAATCCATTTGTCCACAAATTTTGGGAATTCCTTGTTTTTGATAGCTGAGTAGTATTCCATAGTGTAAATGTACCACAGTTTCTTTATCCACTCTTCTACTGAGGGACACTTAGGCTGTTTCCATGTTCTGGCTATTATGAATAAGGCCGCTATGAACATGGTGGAGCATATGTCCTTGTTGTGTGCTGGAGCATCTTCTGGGTATATTCCAAGGAGTGGAATAGCTGGGTCTTGAGGATGCCTTATTCCCAGTTTCCTGAGATAGCTCCAGATAGATTTCCAAAGTGGCTGAACTAAGCAAGAAAATTTCTTTAGATGTGTTTTATCAAAAAGATTCTTTAAACTTCTTAGTAGTTTCAATAATCTTACCCCTTCGGCTAACTCTGTACACATCTTACAAAAAGACTTTTATGTACAGAACAGAGATAGATCCTAGCTTCTTAAAGCCTACGTCATGATCTCTCGTATAGACAGGGTTGTGTAACTGAATATGGAGACAGGGCACAAAGATCTGCAACAGCAAAAGGTTTCTGAACGTGCAATGATATTTTCAATTATGAAAATCAAACTCAGATTGTGTTAGAGCACGTGACTGCAAGGCAGCTTCAGTTCTGAATCCACGATAGAGAAACTTATATACACTATGGATGCCGTCACTTCACACAGTGTCAATGGACACCATTTGAAACACCTCAGCTCATATTCAAAACTGCTGGGTATTGGGAAATGTAGTGCTTTTATTGCATATATTATAGGAAAAAATAATTTTCTGCTCTAAATGAAATGTAAATGTTTAGTTACAAACAGCAATGACTCAACTTGGGATTAGGATAGGATTTCTAACAATTTCTAAAATGGCCATTTTGTGCTTTTAGTGCTGACAATTTTGAAATAAAACTACTGACTGACTCTGAAAAACTTTGAAGGTATCTACATCCTACAGTATCAAAGATTCAGCCAAGATTTAATTCTCTGTTCTCTGTGTAAAAGAAGCATATCCAATCATTACATTAATAAGCAAAGTTGGTTTTGTTTTAGTAAACGGTAAAATTATATATATACAAAAGAACTGTCTTAAAATAAAAAGTAGATTTCTTTATAATTGATCATCAATGTTTGCTTTGTATGCCTATTTTCATACTTATATCCTATAGACATATAAAAAGGTTTTGGTTTTTTTTTTTTTTTTTTTTTTTTTTTCTTTTTGGATAAAAAGGGGCCTTGAGTGGAAAAAGTGTAAGAAACTCTGGTATAGACATAGACAACATTAAAACACTCATAAGTTGGATCACTCTTGGTGTTTACTATTTCAAACTTTTCTATAACAATATCTATACTCTATGACCAAAGACATATATATCCACATATTTCCAAGTACTCAAAAATACATCAGAGCCATATTAGAACTAGAAAGTTCACTGAGTAATTATACTAAATGGCATTGGCTTTTCTGTGTAACCTGGGTTTCTGACATGACCTGCAGGGTCAGATAGAAGCAAAGCTTGGGTTTCTTGGTAACTGAATAAGAAAGTCTCAAACACCCTTCTTTGCCTCACAAGGCCACACAATGCCAGAAAGTTACTACACATCATAAAACCAATCTACTATTTTGCTAGTGAGTCAATCTAATCTCAGGTGAGAGAGAATCCTCTTTTTTACAGATTTGGGAAAACCAAGATTAAATAGCATTTTAAGTGGTAATTTCTTTTTAGCTATTAAAGCAAAGAAAATAAATAACCAAAGCAGAAGAAGACCAAAACAAACAAATAAAAACCAAACAGGAAGAAAACCCACAAAACACCCAAATTTATGCAATACAGTCCTTGTTTTGAAATAAGAATTCTGAAGAAGCTGTACTTATTTAATGCAAGGCAAATTTAAAAAGAAAGAAAGAAAGAAAGAAAGAAAGAAAGAAAGACAAACATTGCCCTAAATCTTAGGATTTCCAACAGCTCTTAAGTGAATACGGAAGACAAGAGTCTGAAGTGGAAAACCAGCTGGACTGTGATCCAGCCCTCTAACCAACAATTCTTGAAGTATCCCACCATTTCCCCTCAGGAACCTCATGTGGGCATTATAATTGCATCATAAGCTTAATGCTAAATATAACTTGTGAAAAAAAAAGGCAAACAAAACCTTGTTCCCAAGGTTATGAAAAGATCTGTAGCAGCTAAGTCACAAAGGGGGCCATTACGGGAGATGACACTGGCAAAGTGTGTGACCATATTGAATGTTTTAAAAGACCACTCTGGGGGCTGGGTCTAACAGCCTATGGGGAAAATCATGGAAACCCGGAAGTCAGCTGCTAGCTAGCTCAGGGAAGTGGTCCTGGAGAGCCAAGATAGGGCTGCGACTGGAATGGTGAAACGGCTGGGGTCAGATTCTAGATATTTTAAGACTGACAAGACTTGATGGTAGATCAAGTGTGCCGAGAAGAGACACATCAAGGACTAGGAATTAGGTTTTAGACAACTGGGAAATGTGGTCATGAACTGAAATGGGGCTCAGTCGGATGCCGTCAGATCAAGAAGTGAAAGAAAGTCAGAGAGGGAAGATGTTGAAAGGGGGGGAGTGGATGGTGAAAGCCACCAAAGCTAATTATGCAAATATACAAATGGTCAAAGAACACAGGAGTTATATTTGATACAAGTTTGAGGTGCCTGTGAAATGCTGATAAACAGGTCATCTGCTAAAAGTAAGTATCTAAAGTGGAAGAGGGCTGGCTTGTTTTTCTTTCTTTCTTTCCTTTCTCTCTCTCTCCCTCCCTCCCTCCCTTCTTTCTTTCTTTCTTTTTTTTTTTAAAGACAGATTCTCACAAGGTAGCCCTGGCAGGCCTGGAACCCCCTATGTAGACCAGGCTGGCATTAGACTCATGCAGAGATGCTGTTATGTTTGTTGTTAGTTTTGAGATAAGGAACTTGCTCAGAGTCAAATCCATCTCATCCTCGTGCCTCCCTTCTGTGTGCTGGGATTATAGGCTAAAGCTACCACACCCACCTGGAAAATGTGTGATCTCGAGATAAACATTTGCAATTCATCAGTATATAGATTCATAGTATGCACTTAAATCCTCAGAACTAGATAAACTGACCCAGAGAGTGAATAGACGGGAGAGTGGGAACCTACACCAACATGCAGGCACAATCTAAACAGAGAATGGTCTGCAGAGCAAAGATGGAGGAATTCCTGCAACTGACTGTTTTAATACAGAGATACAGTCAGTGGGATGAAGTGCCTATCTTCCCAGACGGCCTTGATTGTGGGACCACAGGGATAGAGATGTTTGGAAATAGGTACAGTTTCAGAGGTGTGGTAAAGACGGTAGGCTCAGCAGGTGACGGCTGAAGACACCACCTCGCTTCAAAATACACCTTCTCCTCTTCGGTGTTTCCTCTTTAACACAGATGTGTGTGGTTCCTATCTCAGCCTTTCATTATAGGAAGAAAACCATCCGACTGAGTTTTTATGGTATGAGTTCTTTTCTTAGTCCCCTGAGGGAGCATGATTTCTAACACGGAACCAGAAGCAAAGATAATGTTACCCTAAAGACACACACAGGGTAGTGGCATGGCCTATTGGGTAAATGTGCTTGCCACCACGCCTAGATTTGATCCCCATTCCCCTATAGTGGAAAGAAAAACCCGACTTACAACACATGTCCCCTAATCTCCACACGTGTGTTGTGTCACTCTCATATCCACACATAAACACATAGGCAAGCATACATTAAATGACATATATAATAAAAAATTTAAAGATACACTAACAGTTAGCATATTAAAGTCTCTAGGCCAGTGGTTCTCAACCTGTGGGTCATGACCTCTTTGGGGATCACCTAAAATTATCAGAAAAGATATATATTTACATTATGATTCATAACAGCAGAAAAAAATCACAATTATAAAGTAGCAACAAAAACAAATTTATGGTTGTGGGGGGGGGTTACCACAACACAAGGAATTGTATTAAAGGTCCCAGAATTAGGAAAGTTAAGAATCACTGCTCTAAACTAATCTTATATATATATATATATATATATATATATATATATGTATATATATATATATATATATATATATATATATATATATATATTTTTTTTTTTTTTTTTAAAGTTCAATCCTGGTGTTACCCTTCCACAAGCTTGCTGTTGAGTGATAGTCCTCAAGTGTGGAGGTTAACTCCATTAATCAACAAACACTGAATCAGTTCATTACAGTGTTTAACTCTCAGAGACAAGCAATTTAAGGAACAGACACACGTACTCACACTTCTGTTAAAGGCAACAGCAGGTAAGTGCTGAATTCTTACTCCCAGAGCCAAAACCAAAGCAACTCAGCAAAACAGCGAGGGGTGATCTGAAAGAAGTAATGCTGGCCTACTCAGGGCCTTCAGGAGCTAGGATGTTTCGACACTTAAAATGTCAATCCAGGCATGTTATGCAGAATTACTTAGTTTCAGTAAACATTAATGACAGAAACCACAAGTTCATGCTAAAGTCTAATTAGATTTTCATATTATCTTTGTTCTGTGATGGCCATATTAAAGGTAATTTATAGAGGTTATTGAATAAGGGAAGTCTATGAAAATACAAACAAAAATGTAAAAGCTATTTCTAGCTTTCTTTAAGACTACTATTTCCATCCTATGGAGGAACAGACGTGGCATATGAGCAAGCCTATCTGCCTCAGATTCTCACCTGTATTTTTTTCTCTCTTTGAGATAATGGCCTCTAATTCCTGTCTCTCTCTCTCCTCTCCACCCCCCGCCCCCCCAGACAAGGTCTCTAGTTTCTATAGTCCTGGCTGTCCTAGACTCACTTTCTACCCCAGGCTGCCCTTGTACTCACAGGGATCGCCTGCCTCTGCCTCTGCCTCCCCAGTGCTAGGACTACAGGCGTGTGCCAACCAGGCCTGGCTTCTCGTTTTTATTTCTAAACACAAAACATCTAATTACCCAGAAATATTTTGATTACCAAGCAAAAGATGAAATGAATTTTCACCAGAAATGGTACTTATTGCTTTAGTTCCCGCCTCCGTCTCATGCTCCAACTGTCTCTGCCTCCCACCCTTTTAAGGGTACCCTGACTAGGATCAACGCCAACAAATTCCGTCTTGATCCTCTCCTCCAAAATCTTAAGGTCCAGTGTTCATCTCTAATAAATGGCAATGGTGGCCTAGCAGAAACTCCACCATCAGACCCGCCATCCTAACTCATCTTCTTACATCCAGACTGACAGTTATTCTGAACACCAAGCCAACACGATGAAAGCACCGTTCAAAGCGCCTTCCCCTTCCACTCTGCCTCCCCACAGCAATGAAGAACAAAGCACAAGCTCCTTGGCAGGGTGATCAACTGCTGGTTTCTCAAACCCAGGTATTTCTATCTCCCTCACTCCAGGTTAAGAGGAACAGGGTTTTCCTGCCAATTCTCAGAATCTGCCCTGGCTTTTCTAACACTGTTTCTTATTTACCTTCTACAATCTTTTTTTGTTCTGTTGTGGTTTTTTTTTTTCCTCTTTCTTTCTTTCTTTCTTTCTTTTTTTTTTGAGACAGGGTCTTTCTGTGTAACCTTGGGTGTCCTGGACTCACTTTGTAGACCAGGCTGGCCTCGAACTGACAGCGATCCACCTGCCTCTGCCTCCCAAGTGCTGGGATTAAAGGCGTGGGCCATCATGCCCAACCTGAGGCTCGTTTCTAAACTAATAACACAAAAGATGCAGGGAAGCAAAGAAGTCCCTGCTGGTCTAATGAAACAGTTACTACGAAACTACTAGCCTAACGTCCGAAGAACAGAGGTCAGCGCAAGGTGCTGCTCTGACTCATGAGTTTTTAAGTAGCGAGTACATTAACATCCTCTCATGTCTTCTGTTACATGGCCACAGCAATTTGAGAGAGGTTTGGACTGTGTGACAAAAAACTAGTAGAAATCTTCGTTGTTGTTTTTGAGACTGGGTTTCTCTGTGTGTAGCCCTGGCTACCCTGGAATCACTCTGTAGACCAGGCTGACCTCGAACTCAGAGATCTGCCTGCCTTTGCCTCTAGTAGAAAACTCTTAAACCAGCTCTTTCTGAAGTTTAAAATTATTCACAAGAACCCTAATACCACAGCAGGAATTACAGATGGTAGAAATTGAGGAAAGAAGAAAGGAAATTTGTTTAAAAGATGAAAAAGCATTAATAAAACAAAGAGAAAGAAGTTTTGCCTGGTAACCCTGAATTATGCTATGTCTTTTTGCTTTAATTTGGCAGTAGAAACACAGCCATCAATTTATTATATTCTCTTCCCCTCGGCTTTTCTACATTTCTACTTAGGTCATAGAAAATGTTCTATGTGGTATGTAGGAGGGTCAAATGTGGGGTGTTCGCGCTCTCTCTCTCTCTCTCTCTCTCTCTCTCTCTCTCTCTCTCTCTCTTTCTCTCTCTCTCTCTCTCTCTGTCTTCTCCCCGCCCCCTGTCTCTTTAACTGTGAAAGCAGAAATGCCCATCACACCAGATCTTCTCACACATTGCACATACATTTGGCCCAAAGAGGCTGGATGATGGTCTGGCTTTAGAGGTTTGCTGCCTGACAATCCTACAGCACAGCCTCTGTGACCTTCTCAGAGTGTGAGAGGAGCAAATGGAGAAAGGCTGAAGCTAGAGGCTCCCCTTGATCAGGGTCCCCCGGAAGCCACTCCAAGAATTCTATACTCCTTTCCTTTTAAGTTCTTTTCTTGAACACATTCCAACCCTTCACATATGTTCCTTTTCTCTCCTCCCCATCTGAGTGCCAAGGCTCCTGGCTATCTCCTGAGGCAATCTGGCTACTACTTTTCTTCAGGAAGGAGCACGGAGAACTAGCGGAGCATGCAGGTAAACGTTTTAAGTGGTATAGAAGAAATGGGGCACGAAGTTATCTTTCCTTGAGTTAAAAAAAAAAAAAAAAAACCCACAAACACGTGATGATCAAGTGCCGATTGAAAATGGGTCTAAGAAAAAAGTAGGTAACATCTAAACCAACCCAGCTACATGTCTGAAGCCAAACAATTGGAATCTACAACAGGCTTCATGGTTTTACTTAAGCCCATCTGAGAACACTGGCACCGCTGTGGCAGCAAGTCTAGATCCTGAAGCGGCAACTGGGGAAGAACATCTGGGTTTACAAAGTAGAGTGCTGAGAACTAATAGACATAACTATTAGGGAGCAAGAAGAAGAAAGTATAGGATGATTTTCTGTGTCTTAAACCACAGTGAATCAAGTGCTTTAAAAAAAAATTTTTTTTTTTTTTTATCTAGAAGAAAGGCTGAGGCACGGAAGCCTATCCTGTAATCTATTAAAGCAAGGACTAAAGAAAAAAAAAATCAAGTGACACACTACCTGAAGCTACTATGAAGGACAATATCATTGGAGGCTAATTTAAGACCATATATTTTGATTAGAAATAATATATAATTCTTAAAGTACAGATAATGAGCTATTCTTACTCTCAGTTAAGAAGTATGCTTGTAAAAAAGATTCAAACTAACATTTTTTTCTAAATGACACTAATCAAAAACAAAATAATGATTTCAAGCCAATAGAGCTGACAAAAGAACTGAGTAAATCCTACACAAAGGCAGCTACTACCTGATCTTCAGGGATGGGAAATATACAGCTATGCTCCCAAACACACCCTTGTTAGACTTTTATGTTAATATTTGAGCTTAATAATATTTGAGCCAACTACTTTTGAAGCTCTTTGTTTGTCTGTTTGCTTTTTGTCGGGGTTTCTCTGTGTAGCCCTGGCTGTCCTGGAACTCACTCACTCTGTAAGACAAGGCTGGCCTGAAACTCAGAGCTCCGCCTGCCTCCCTCAGTGCTGGGATTACAGGCAAGCTTGCTAAGCAAGCATTTTTATAAAAGGCTGAGGGAAGGGAGTTACAAGGCTGAGGTATACCTGAGCTACTGAGTGAATTCAAGGCCAGCTCTAGTAACTCAGTGAGATATGTCTGAGCTACCGACAAAGGTCAAAGGCAGTCCTCTTAACTCAGTAGGGTCCTAGCTCAAAACAAAACCAC
The DNA here is from genome assembly GCF_964271855.1 of Acomys minous. Taxonomy (NCBI): domain Eukaryota; kingdom Metazoa; phylum Chordata; class Mammalia; order Rodentia; family Muridae; genus Acomys; species Acomys minous. The sequence goes on along the minus strand of NC_140492.1, from coordinate 78,570,395 downwards.
AAAAGAAGCAGGAGCCGGGCCTCTGGAATATAGCTCAGTTGGTAGCAGAGTACTTGCCTAGCACAGGAAACCCTGTGTTTGATACCCAACACTACTTCACACAGCATGCAGGGCCTGCTACGTGGTCTGCAATCCTAGTACTCGGAAGGTAGAGGCAAGAAGTTCAAGGCCACTGTCATCTACATAGCATTTTCTAGGCCAGCCTGGAATGTATGAGATTCTTTTTCCAAAAGGGGTAGAGAGAGTGCTTGCCTAGCATATGTGAGGCCCCACATTCAGTGTGTGGCCTCAGAATCTAAAAAAAGAACAAATTGATGGGCTCAGCAATAACAAAACCTAAAAAACAGTGTTTGGGGACTTTTTTTTTAAACCATAGAAGTATATTATTAAAAGGCCAAAAGAAAGCATGCTATATTAGTAAGGAAGTCAGCTAAAATGTATTTTAATTTTATATACAGTTTGAAATTTGGGGAAAATATAAAATAGTAATATAGGATCTTCTCATATATGCTTGGCATATGTAGACCGCACAATCACAGACTATAAAGTTGTAGCTTATGGTATGATTTGCTTCTTTGTTCTTTTAATTCAAAATCATCTATGTTTAGATAAAACTTGACATCCTGACATCTGTGTTAGAATATCTGAATATGTCCATAAATCATGAAAATAACTTTCCAGGTATTACTTTATATATAAGCAATTTTGAAACTGGCTCCATATTCAAAGTGTGTGAAAAGCAACTTTTAGCAGACATGCACCCCACCTGGGACTGTCAGCATTCCCAAGCCCATTTACAAACATTCTCTGTTTCTTCACTGAAAACAGAAAACTTGAATAACAAAGGCAAATCAAATTTTGTGTTATGAAACAATGAAGAATTGTGATCTGAGAGGACCAAGTTTAAATACGTCCATCAGATTCTGTCTCTCTGAGCCCTGAGAACTCAGTACATTTGCTTGATTGTATCTACAGAAATAACACTTCTGGCCCTTAGAAAAATCATTAAAAATTCATCATCTCTTTTATAAGTCAAAGCTTCTTGGTAGCCATTTGTCACCAAGTACCCTCCTCTGTTAGGAATGGCAAGTACTGTTTTGTGTAAGAAATTAAAAAATCCCCAGCCCAGAGAGGGGATGAGCTTAGCCATCCCAAAGCTTTCCCCTTATTCTCTACCACAAGGCAAAAGTCTCAAACAGCAGTTACAAATTAAAGTCATGAGCCTTCCTTATGATGATGGGAAGTGAAAAAGACCAAACAAATACCCTTCCACTGGAGGATAAAAGGGTTCAGGTAGATGCTCACCACCAGCAACAGTTACTGTTGGCTGAGGAGCCCTGGTCTGGCTGGGGGCATGCCCACAGGATGCTTTAGCTATATTTCCCAGAGTACCCTGCTGCATCAGTAGAGAAGAGCCTTCAATGCTTTATCTCCTGCCCATGTCCTACAACAGCCTTGTCATTTTCACCTTATGTTACACTCGATTTCCAAATCTCTTAGGTGGTTTTTTTGTTTTTGTTTTTGTTTGTTTGTTTTGGTTTTTTTTGATTTTTTTTTTTTTTAACAAAAGCATAGCTTAAGTGACACAACTAAGGACAGGAGCTGGTTAACTCGGAACAAGGCAGTGTCCAAAAGAAACGGCTAAGTCAGCTTATTCTCCACCAACCCCTCCCACCCGCAGCATACCACTGTTTCTACCACCAGTTCTTCAAGAGGACGAGAATTCTAAGACTAATTTAATCTGCTAGGCTTCACACTCAGAAAAGTGGACACACATGACTGATTTGACCCATTAATTTATATGCCAGAAATGGAAAATGAGTGATACTAATAGGCATTAAGGACAGTTAAGAACAAAGCCACTGACTTCACTACCTTTAACTAAAACAAGCAAAATAAAAAGATTAAAAATAAAAAAATCTAAGTAAAAGAGTTGACAGAGAAACAAGTCTCGCTCTTCGGTGTCTCTAGAAAGATACTGGCATATGAACAGAAGTGAGCTGGGCACTTTAACCTTAATACCAAGTGTGAAAACACCAGGCAGAGATGAAGGCCACACAAAGGTAAGAAAACAAACACCCTTCCAGGGCCCCAGAGGATAGGCAGACTGGGGCTTCTCTGTCACTTCAGTTAAACCCGGGCACTACCTTTTCTTTCCTTCAAGTGGGCCTCTTTATCTCAGCAGTTTCCCTGAACCAGTGTGTGCAATATCACTGTTTAACCCGTACAATTGGCCTGTTGCTTCCCAAAGTGGCTGACAGACCTCTAGTTCCCACAGATGCCTTCTCAGCCCACCGTATTTCAGTTTTGTTGTTGGCTTTTTACAGTTGGGGGCTGGGCTCCTCTTCTTTACATCCCCCCTGACCTAACTTCTTCCCACTGCCATTCCTTCCTTAGAACCTGCCACCTTATCTCTCCATCTTGCAGGGCTAAGTTTCTCTCCACTGCCAGCCTTGTCCCCCCCTCCCCCTGCCCCCAATCTGGCTTTACCCAGATGGGCCTCCTCGTCCTTGCTGGTGCTGGCCTCTTTTCTTGCTTGTGAGCCTGCCTGGAGAGCAGCTTACAGCACATTCAGTTTTTGCTATCTCCTATATCTTTGTGTCTTTATTGATGGCTGTATACTGTATACAGGCACCCTCCCTGGGTATAAGGTGTATTTCTCCCTGTTCTTGCACTCCTCCTTGTTGCCTTCCCCTCAGTGTTCCACAAAACTTGCAACCATTTCTCACCATATGCTTCTCTGTTCACAACACATGTGTCCAACCAGAGCAAGATGGTATGCTCTGAAGCTTTCCTTTTGCCATGCGAACTCACATACTCCCAAGATGTACACACAACTGTTTGTGTGCCCTCCTGTGTGTGTGTGTGTGTGTGTGTGTGTGTGTGTGTGTCCCTCTGGAAGCTCTGCTGGCTCTGACTAAGACTATTTTTCTCTGTATGCATTTAAAGTGCCTGGCACTAGTGGGAGCTCAACAGATGTTAATTCTTTTCTTCACTTTTATCTAAGTATATGAGGTGTCCTTCTGCCGAACTGTGCCTGTTTTACGAGACGAATTGGAATATATTCTTTAGTAGGCACTGAGCTATTTGCCAGAAACCTCTGTGGGGTGTAGCTCTTTTGGTCTCTCTTCTCTGAATAAAATGCTATTGGTTTCCCCATATGGTATTGCCTTCCCCTTCGACAATTCGTCCACTTCAACATGCTCCCCTTACATGTCCATAATCGGCTTCCTTGTACCCCTCACCCCCACCCCCAATCTTGTTAAACTGTCTTTTTGGTGCCCTACTCTTTTCAGTGTTAAAGCGTTCCTGGGTTTGGGTTCCAGCTGTGGGGCATGTAACTCTGAGCTTCTTCCTGTAGTGGAGACAGGCGCTCAGAGTACGGTATGAGAGGGAGACCGCAGGTTTCTCTCCTCTCGGGGGCCTTGGACTAGAGCAGAGTCTCGGTCCAGGATGCCTTGTGTCCGTCTCCCCTTAGCCTTCGGGCTCGCTCCTCGCCAACAGACAGCGAGTCAGCACAGGACGCGGCGAGCCTTTCGGCTGAGCAGAACTTCCGAGAATTCCTTTCCCCGGAACCTGCCGTCTTGTCCCGGCTCTAGTTGTGTTTGAGTCTTGTGGTGTCTCTCTCCCCGAGATGCGGTGTCCGTTCGCTGCTACGCGGGACGCCCTGCGTGTCCGGGAACCCAACGCAGAGCCAGCGTTCCAGAGTCCGGGAGAGTGCAAGGTGTGTCCCCCCCTCCCCCTCCTCGCAGCGCCCGTGTCCCTGGCCTTCCCGAGTACACGGTGTACACTCCCGCCTACACTCGGCGCGCCAGTGTCTCCAAGTCCCTGAGAGTACAAGTTGTGTCCTCAACCCCACGGAGCGCCGGTGCCCCTCACACTCAGCGGCTCCACCGCCACCTCCCCCCCAACCCCATCCCCGGCGTTGGCCCGAAAACTTGGACCGCTCGCGGCCGTCAGCCCTAGCTTCTTTACTGGTAGCTGCGCGCGCCCCCGCCGTGGCTAAGACGGTCGCCGCACTTCTCTCCCGGGGACCCGGTCCCTCCTCGGGACTAAACAAGCCAGGAACCCCCGCGGGCACCGTGGGGAAGTCCCGCAGCGGCGTCGTAGCTTTGGCCCGGCTGACCCCGCCGCCAGGGGCCGCCCGCCCGCGCCCCTCTCCCCAGCGGCCCCGGACCGCGGCGTCGGCGCCCGCCCCCCCCCCACCCCCCGGCCGGCCCCGCTCCCCTCCGCGGGCACCGAGGCAGCGGCAGCGGGAGCCAGCGCCCCAGCGACGCTGCGCCAGGCGCCGGGCAGAAAAGCGCAGTGGCCGCCGCCGCCGCCTCCCCGAGCGCTGCCCGGCCGGCCGCTCACCTTGTGGCTCTGGTAAGTCTCCAGCGCCCGGATCGCCGTCTCGGTGAGCTTCACATGCAGCACGGTGATGTTGTCTTGCCCCAGCCGCCCACACGCCAGCCCGTAGCGCTGCTCCTCCCGCAGCCCCGCCGCCCCCCCCGCCGCCATCTTAAACTCCCCGGGGTGCCACCGCGGACGCCGCTCGGGCTCCAGCCTCCACTGCGGCCGCGGCTGCTCGGGCTCCTGCAGCCGCCGCCACAGCTACGGCCATCCCGCTGCTGACGTACTGTCATATACTGCGCGCAGCTAGACCTCGGGCTTCCACAGCTGCCGGCCGCCCCACCCTCGAGCCCACGCCCCGCCCCGGCCTCTGCTCATTGGTCCCGGTCCCCACAGAGCCGCCCTCATTGGCCGCGCTTCACCTCAAGGGGCGGGGCCCAAAGTCGCTAGAGTTTTGCTCTCGGGACGGGACGTCCGACAGAAGAGAGCTTTTACGTCGGGGTGACGGGCCTGAGTTAATCGCATCTGACGTCACGTCTCGTCTTGGCTCTCTTGCGGCGATTGGCTGGACGGATTTTTTTTTGGGGGGGGGAAATCCCCTGGCTAATTGGGTGTCAAGGTTACCAAGTCTGGTAGCCTCAGTCGGAGCCCCGCCCCTTGAGGGGTAACAGTGGACCGAACGCAGTGACAGAGTCAACCTGTCCCCACGGACCGTGGTGAAGACCTGTGTTCGGCGTGAGTGAAGGCAGGACAGGTGACCAAGTACAGGTTTTGTCTCCCGACTGCTGCATAAGCTCTGGACCGTGATGTGCCTCTGTGGGGCGGACACAGTACGCAGACGCTGGAGAGCTATTCCTTAAAAGGAAGTCGGTACTAGGGTGGAGCAGAGGACTTTTTTTTTATTCCAGACTTGAAATTACCAAATCGGCTGTAGTCTTCAGTGGCTGCGTGAGATTGTGTGGAGCAACTTAAGCACAAAATTATGCCAGTTCGTGTGGTTCGTGTGGTGGGTATGATACAATAAATAGAGTTGAACCTCAGAGTCTTCCAAAGCCAACTCATACATGCGTGTGATCTCACAGGAACGGAATATGTTCTGGAGCTCACCATGTGATCGGGGTTATGCCTTTTTATGGGGCATGGGAAAGCCATGCTGTTTGGGGGTCTCTTCTTTCAAAGGACCCTAAAAGAGTGAACTTAGGTGAAAAGGAAAGGGATACCTTCCATTCTCTGAGTTAGAGATCTCTGTTTCATTTGACAGGGCTGTGAGAAAACCTGGCAAGGCTTTAGGGTAGGAGAAGCTCTTATTGAGGTTAAATGGAGGAGGTGGAGGCCAAAGTAGAAGGAGGCTTGGTTTACTTGCCACTCCAGTTTATGCTATGTGTGGGCATGGCTAGAGGAAGGCACCTAAGCCAGTCCTCTTTAAGCTGTGTGTGGATAGACTAGATAGGTTTCTCCTGAGAAGGTCAATTAATTGGATGATCAAAAACACAAGACAAACAATTGCCAAGCTGAGGCTGGGGGGATGGACTTTGGAGGGTGCTAGACCAGCTTGGGCTACCAACTGAGCCCCTGTTTCAAAAAACAATAGCAACGAAATAGAAACAATAGCAAAAACTAAACAAACAAAAACAAGTGATAATTTTGAAAGCAAGGATAGGCACTCTGTAAAGATACCATCTTTTCATTTCTGTTTTATAAATTGAGACGTTCATTATTATTCTCAGATTGTAAAACTTTACCGTGATTTTTTTCTGAAATTCTTTTTATAGGTGTTTAATCAGTGTATTTTTTAACTTTTAAATATAGTTGGGTCTATGATCTCCTCTGATTCTATGTCCACCACACACCTGAGTAACCTCACCTTTTCCCCAGATTTCAAGCATTCTATGTGCACACTGCAAGTCTCAGAAGGAATCCTCTTTTTGTAGTATAGAGATTAAATAAAAGCTTGGGGATCAAGCCCAGCTTCATCAGGAGAGATCACTTTGTAATTTATCTTAAATTCAGCCCACTAGTATTGGTTCTATCAAACATGGCTTACATCTGTTACTTTAGTGATCACATAGTATTAGTTTCCTAAAATGTATTAAATAAAGAAATTATGGCAGTAACAGAGGATAAATTAAGAAATTTACTTTTACATGAGAAAATAAAAGCTTCGTATTTCCTCATAAAAATACCATACTCAAATACTTCATGTCTAGATAAAATGTAGTCTGAAAAGGAGCTGTGAGAATTCTCCTTTATTCTTGTTTTCTTTATTTCTATGGGGAAGAACTTACCACATATCTAAAGCCTTAGTTATTTGGGGGCGGAGCGAGGATGGAGATGGGGGAGGTATGACTAGAACAAGTTAAGCCTGTATCCCACTGCTTTTCCGGTGAGGGTGGGTAAATCCCCACCCACAGGACATCCTAACTTAGTCTCCTCTTACTAAGAATTCTGATGACATCCAAAGGGCAGGGGAGTTTTCATTGTAGTTTTCAGATGTCTAATTTCTGCCTCCTTGCCTTAATTTTAGGTAAATTTCTCTCGTGCCTTATTCTTTTAATGGGTAGTATGGTGTTGTAGCAAGCTAATGTTTATTTGCACGCCTTTCCCCTTTTGAGCTTTCCAACTGGGAATGGAAGCCGTCTTCACGTACACTGTGACCTGTTAACACAGCACTGTCCCACAGACATGTAGATTGTGTCAGTCCAAACCTGATGGTCAAGTTGCGCTTCCCCTAAGGATGGATAGTTTGAAGGAGAGTGGAGAAAGTAACCCTTTGTCAAGGTTACCACTGTATACATGTTTTCTGTTGAATGCCAGTTAAGTGTAACATGTTGTGGGGGGGTGGAAATTAAAAATTAAACCTATGGTGAGTGAACAAGCACATAGCAAAGCAATTATAGAATTAATAAATGCCAATTTGGATATATTGGTAATGAGCTTTTAAAAAATGCAAAGAAAAAATAGAGGTGCTAAAACTTTTTTTTTTTTTAATTTTAGGTTTTTGTTTGGCTGGGGTTTTTTTGTTTTGTTTTGTTTTGTTTTGTTTTGCTTTTTAGTTTTTTTTTTAAGACAGAGTTTCTCTGTGTAGCCTTGGTTGTCCTGGACTCAATTTGTAGGCCAGGCTGGCCTTGAACTCACAGATATCTGCCTGCCTCTGCCTCCCCAAGCCTGGGATTACAGGTGTGCACCACCACGCCCAGCTGGCGGTAAAACTTTTACAGTCTCTTGAAGGCCAAGCAGATTCTTGATAAGTTGAGGTAGTACAGATGGTAAGAGGCAAATACAAATTATTGTAATAGTCACTCTAGATAAACCCATTCATTTTATGAATGAGGAACTAGAGACCCTATTAATTTAGAAGCAACCCGCCTAGCCTACTATAATTGGAAGAGGAGGGTCGGAGTCAGTTTTTTTTTTAACTTAGTGCCTATTACACTGAATAGACACTGTGTTTCACTCAGAAGAAATCTACTTTAGTGCCACAAAGGACAAAGAGAAGTATTCTGAGGTAAAGCTTATCATGGCTCCAATGTGCACATGTGGCATTCAAGCAGGGGCTGCCTGACCATTAAGAAATTTTCTGGCTTTCAGACGTAAGGGCACCCCTCATCTCTGATTGCTGCGTATTTAACAGCCATCTCAGATGTCTCTGATATCTTCAGGAACCATTTGGTACCCAAATAATAGGTGAACCAGACCAAACAAAATGTCACAGGGATGGAGGTACAAGATTATGCTGAGCTGGGATTATTTAAAGGCCTGATAGTTTCTTGGTACAGCACACTGGTATACGTGAAGGAGTCCAGTGTTGACAGATTTAGTTTTTAAGCAAAGCTAGAAGACAATACCATTTATGTGAGCCTTTTTATTTCTGTTAACACCTAACCAAACATAGTAAAGTCTTTGAGCTGGGCATAGTCACACTGCCATCCTAGCATTTGAGAAGCAGCAGGAGAATTAAGAGCTGTAGTCCAGGTTGGACAATAGAGTGAGTTCTAGCTTAGTTTCTTATTAGGAAGGGTTAGAGATGGAATGCTGTATAGATAAAAAAACAAAAACAAAACAAAGAACCCCAGAGAACATAAACTGAAGTGCGTCTCAGCAGACATCTTGTTTATCTAGGGATGGGTTAAGAGGGGTACTTGTGTGGATGTTGGGAAGGGAGGTGCCATCTTTCTGTAGTTATATTACAGAGAAGGACTAAGGCAGATGATTTTCTGAAAGGGACTGTCCATCACCACAGGCCTTCAGGGACTTCAGTTCTGTGCTCCCTCTTGGATATGGAGACAATGGGATTGGTTTGTGCACATCCTGGCATAGGCAGCCCCTGCTTCCTCTCACAGCCAATCCATCTCTGGCCATGTTGGTACCCATCCATCCACGCAGTGTTCCTGCATCCTCTTCTCTTCTACTCTTTCCTTCAGACTTGGAGCTTGGTTGTGATAGTGTAGATAGACGGGCGTCTCTTTATTCTTTTTAGAGCTATTGAACACAGCATTTTCTCTTTTATAGATCTAGTACTTCATGTTACACCTTTCTAAGCTGTTTACTGCTTTAAAAGTGATGGGACGTGGGAGAATGGAGATAACAAATAAAGTGGACTAAAGTCTCATGTAGCAGCCAACTTTATTCAGAGCATCAGACAGTTTATACTCTGAGAATTAAGAAGAGTCACACAAGTAAAGTGTACATTCACAAGGGCATGGTACTCGTGGCAGGCAAGCCAGCACATGGCCAAAACATATTTTTTTCCCATGGAGGCATATAAACAAATAGCAAGAGCCAGTTTTAATAAATAATCTGAAGCAAACTAACTCCTATCCACTAAACCCAGGAGGGGAACGAAAGCATAATCCAAGAACAATTCTGTGTTTTTGAAGAAACTGAAGTCACAAGGTGTTGATTTCTTGGAGTTTTCTCACAAGAACTCAGAAACCTCCTCACAAACAAGCTTCTTTTTCTCTGATTTTGTTTGTTGTCCTCCCCCTTTTTTCTTTCTTTTTTTCTTCCTTCTTTTCCTTTCTTTTTACTTCTTTCTTTTTTCTTTTCTTTTCTTTTTTTTTTTTTTTTGCGTTTCCTCATTTGAAGAGCCATCTTTAGGAGATTGTTTACCCTTTGGAAAGAAAAGTCATATTTTTTTTATTGTATCAGTTTCATTTCTCAAGTGATTAATATCCATACTTAATTTCATTTATTATATAAGATGCTTATAATTAAATTTGGCTATCTTAAAAAGAAAAGAAAAGTCATATTTTTATTCCCTAGCATACCAAAAAGACCAAACAAGCAAAGCAAACAAACCAAGCAGCTCTCCTTTCTTGATGCACAGATCAGTCCATAACACAGTGGCCAACAATCTGTTTTTCACGTGTGATAATTGCTTTTTGGCTTTTCAGCATATTGCAAAGACTCAGAAGATTTCAAATAGATTCTAAGAAGAGTGCTGAAAAGAAGCTCACACGTTTCCAAATAAATTCAAGATTTAGGTAGAAGGGGACTGTGCCCAGCTTTTTATTTCTAACATGCTAATAGTGCACAAATCATCCCCATCAGGAAACAGTCTTGCTGTAGGGCTCAGAGTGGCCTCAAACTCACCATATCCAATTGTTTGAGTGCTGAGATTACAGCCCTGTTCCCCTAGACCAGGCTTACAAGCTTATCCTGATAAGGCCTTATAGTTTAAAAGCAAATTAAGTTACATTATCTCTGAATTTCTTTGCCCTAGAACTTTGTGAGGTAGCCATTGTTACAGACTCTTATCCTTGAGATCAGTGAGGCTCAGAGAGGTTGTGCATGTTCCTTCCACATTGTGCACAACAGAGCCAGCCAGATCCCACATCTAGCACTCTACATTTGGACATGGCTCTGAGGTCTATGAGGTGAACTGAACAGGCCGTACAGTTGGACCTTCCAGGGCACATTGGGAACTGATTTTTGCTGATGCTGTTGAGAGAACACTGAATCTTTGAACTGTCCCATTTCACGACAACACCAAACATCCTTCTAAATAGCAAGAAAAAAAAAAAAGATTCATTCGGCGTTGGTGACTTTTCATGAAAACTGATTCTAACTTTTTGTGTATGGCATGTATAATTTGTACTGCATTACATTTTGTGTAATACACAGAGAACATACATGCCCATTTGAGAAAACTTATAATTCAAAATCATTATATTTTATAGTTGTCATATCTTTGCTTATATTGGAAGTCTTTCATTTCCATAATTCATTTGACAATGTGTCTTTGGTCAGAAGTATCCCAATAATGTCACTTGTTCCCATGGGAAAATGCCAGCTACTTTATGACATGATTTCTAGTACTTACTATGGCAGAAAGTTTACGATAACTATAACTCCCTTATAAACTTGGAAGATCATTTTGGTCTGGATCAACTTAGAAGGCTAGAATCACAGCTGTGGTGGATCACATTTTATTTCCAATCAATTATTCAAATGCTGATTCAAGTATTTGGTCCTGGGCCCTTGATAAGTATACTATCTGGGAATCTTTTGCTAATGTTTGGAATCTGGGAAATTAAGCAACATGATACTTTTAGGTTAGACTATATACAGAGCTGGGACTAGGCAGTTCAGCCTAACAAGAAACAGGCTGCATGGATATGGCCTGTTATGCAAAAAGCATTGTGTAGATATCAATTGTTGACACTGGAGTTCCAGATAGCTAGAAATCAGTCAGTGCAGAGCATAAGTCGATGCTTCCTGGAAGAGTTAGCCCTGGGGTGGGGGTGAGGGGTAAAGCTTGTATTATGGTTTTGAGCTAGAGTATTCCCCACAGACTCACAGATGTAGTGGTGATCCCAGCTGCTGATGCTGTTTTGGAAGGCAGTGGCTTTTGGTATGTAAGGCCTAGCCAGCAGTCGTAGCTACTGGGATGGCCCTCAACGGTGATATCCTAGTTTCCTGATCTCCTGAATGTGGGTCAGCACCTTCTAAAGATACTTCACTATGGACAGAGCCAACCTGGCCACTATGTCTTCCTCACCAAAAGGGACTAGTTGATATGCCTTCAAACTGAATTAAAGTAAACTACTTCTTCCTTATGATGCTACCAAGAAGAGACTTGATACTCTATGAGCATATACAGGGGATGGAGGTCCCCCTCAGTCACAGTCATAGGGCAGGGGAGTAAGGGGAAAATGGGAGGGAGGGAGGAATGGGAGGATACAAGGGATGGGATAACCATTGAGATGTAACAAGAATAAATAAAATAAAAAAAGATGCTTCTGTCAGCTGACTGTCACAGTCACAGGGCAAGGAACCAAGGAGCTGTATCTATGATAAAATACTGAAGCATTTTAAGTGTAAAGATGTTGAGAACTAGTAGAAAATTTGGGGGGGAATAGTTTAACTGGCACATGAGGCACATGAGGCACATGAAGTGGTTTACAAGAAACTATAAAGAGTTTTATCTGTGGTATAGGAGCACAGACTCACCAAGCAGTTAGTGGTGCCCATCTTTCCTCCCAGAAGAGGCAGAGGGATCTCTGAGTTCAAGGCTAGCCTGGTCTACCCCCTCCCTGGTCAGGAAAGCTGAGGCTACACAGAGAAACCCTGTCCTGGAAAAAAGACCAAAAAAAAAAAAAAAAAAAAAAAAAAAGGTACATGGACTTGGGAGAAGTGAGGAACCAGTGGAGACTCTTGACTGGAGTGCTCTAATCCAAATTTGAGTTATTCAGGAGACAGAAGACTAAGCAATGGGTGAGAATCAGAGATTTATGGGGAAAGATGCCAACGCCAAGTTAGGAAGCAAAACACAACGAACTCTATAGTCAAGTATTAATAGCGGAAACAGAGAGGAAGAGTAGGCTATGAAAGGCTCTAAGTGGGTAGGAGTGGCTGGCTTGGCAAGGCTGTTTAGGTATGAGAGGTGAGTACGTACCCCAAATTACTATCCTCATGCTTGGTTTCCTAGGAGATGTGTTGGGAAACATAATAAGCAAATCAGGAGAAGAGATGACCTATATTAGAGATATTGTTGGGCTCAGTGCTGCAGGATCATTTGAAAGTATAGGTCTTGGGCCTTGGAATCTACCCCTTTGGAGTAATAATAGTTGTGAAATTGAACCAGTTTTGTAAGAGGGAGGATAAGGAAAGAGGATCAGAAAGGAAAGAACTGGGGACTCTTCCTAAATTTCAAACCCACTTGAACAGCTACATACCTCTCCTATTTAAAATTATGACAAGGTGAACTACTTATAGTGACACTGATAATTGTTGTATCTGTGTGTGTGTGTGTGTATGTGTGTGTTTTGTATGTTTCTATGTGTGTTTCTTTTTTTATTCATAGAATGTTTTATAACTGTTTACAAATCACATCTCTTATATATTAGAGAACTTCTTTCTCTAAGTTAAAGATTTCTGTGGCAATGGGAATTTAATAAAAGTTTTCATAAAACAGTGGATACCTTTTTCCAAATAAACATTTATTATTGTTCTAATTTTTTTAGAGAAAATAAATAAAACTGTATTTATAACGATTTACGGAATGAGAGGACCACCCTATGTGTGTTTCTAAGATCTTCCTAGATGGACGTTATTTGCAGTCACCTGCATATAAACATGCTATATTTTTGGAGTGGAAGAAAAGAGTTGGATCCCGTTCTGCTCTTAAGGCGTTATGATTGACTGGTACACACCCATGGGAAGTTATCCTGGTTTTGCACAGGCAATAGCTGGGGAGCTTGACAGCTCTTTGATCTGAAAAGTACTGAGGACAAGAGAGATAACTAGGGGAAGTCAGCAGAAAGACCAATGACCAGAGGTAAGTTTTGTACTAGACGTTTGAAACAGGATTCTCTACTGAGATGATGAACAATTTGAGGCCCAAACAATAATTTGGAAATAGTATTTAGTAAAAGCTCATTGAGATTAGTAATTATCACACACCTACTGAATGAAGTTTGCTGAGTGTACACTAAATACTTATCTGTCGACCTGGATCAAAATTTCACTTCCGTCCAGTTAAATTTTCAGCTGGGAAAGGAAAGGAATCCGTGTAGCTCTAGGACCTAGTATTGATGCACAATACTAAAAGTGATGTTACTTTCAAATTGTCCTAGCAAATTAATCTTAATGATGACTAATTAACAGAAACGTGTTTGAGACTCTGTAATCTGATCCCAAAGGCAGGGCCACTGATTGAGAATGAGGGAACTTCAGTTTCAGGTTCTGTCCCTCTAATGCTCGCCTAAGACAGGTGCCTTCTGTTATGTAAGAAAATGATTCTAGATTATTTAACAGCTCATGCTATTTGAACTGCAATATTTCTCTCCAATCTCTTGCAACTGAACCAATGTAAAAAATACAAAAAGTCTAAGGTTGGCCTTTTGATTTACCTGCAAAGGAATGTTTAGGTATTACTCTTGTTGTTTGAAACAATGATGTTCTTGCTTTGTTTTACTCTTTCATGTTCCAAAGCAGGTTGCTTTTGACCTTGGAACACTCTCCATCATAAAGTAAAGCTCTCTCACACTCTTCTAGAGGCCTAGATACTTCTTCCTTCTGTTCTTTTCCCCCATTACTTTGTTTGTTTACTTTACACTGTGATTGCAGTCCCTTCTCCCTCTTCTCCTCCCAGCCCTGCCCTTATATCTCCTCCTACTACTCCCCTCCCCTTCTTCAAGATACCCACATTTTTTAAAACCAACAGTCTAGAATGTTGATGATTTATTATGACTGTGACCAAGGGTGAGGTTGAAGTCAGCACGTTAAATTAAACTTCAGTAGTATAGACAGCCAGGCAGCATGATTTTACTTCACTGAAAAATTAGCTTTACATAAAGATGTCTGAATTAAGTATATTTTCACTTGCTAAATATCTTTGCCTCACTTTAGGTTCTTTTTCTTTGAAAAAGTTCCCTCTTGCACTTTAAAAAATTAATGTGTTTTATGCACTCACTCTGATTATAGAAGTTTGAGCAGATTGGTTGCATGCTTATTTTGAACGTTTGACAAAAATAGCGCTGGGAATTAACCTTAACCATATCAAATACGAAGAAATTGGGGGCGGGGCGGAGTGGTAATTATCCCAAAAGTTTAGCATAAAAATATTCAAGTACTAGAACCAACTTTTCAATTTTATTTTTAATTTTTGCATAGTAAGGCTTCTTTGGGGGCATATAACTTTCTATTATTGACAGGCAATGTTAATTTTTTTTTCTATGCCACTTCCTCAGATGGGGTTACTATTGCTGTGATGAAGCAGGGTTTATTTGTCTTACATAGCCTGAGTTACAGTCCACCGAGGGAAACTAAGGCAGGAACTCAAACGTCAGGAGGCAAGAGCTAATGTAGAGGCCATGAGGGAGTGCTGTTTAATGTCTCCATCGTCATGACTTGCTTAGCTTGCTTTCTTATAGCATCCAGGACCACCAGCCCACGGGTGGTACCCTTTACCATTGGTGGGACCCTCCCATACCAATCACCAATGAAGAAAATACCATACGGGCTTGCCCACAGCCTGATCTCATGCAGGCTTATTTCACGCCTCATTTCTCAACTGAGGTTTCCTCCTCAGAGATGGCTCTGCCTTGTGTCAAGTTGACATAAAATTAGCCAACATAGCCACCAAAGAATGTCCTTGAAAATGTACTATCCATTTGAGTTTCAGACCATCACCCTTAATTGCCGGCAATCTCTGACCTGTTCTCTGTCGTCACACTGTTGCCTTTCCCAGAATCCCATCTAAACTGCTGTCAACAGTCTGGCCTTTTCACTAAGCACAGTGTACTTGAGACTGACCCATGTTGCTGTATGCTCCTGTAGTTTATCCCTTCTTGTAGCTTAGAAATATTTTTTTGTTGTTGTTGATACATCCCAGCTTATATAATGGTTAAAGAATATGACCTAGTGTAAATTATGGGCATATTATATATTAAGCTACTATATATGTTCATTAATGGCTTTCACATGAACATAAATATTATTTCTCTTGAGCAAATACCTGCAAGTGAGCTAAGTATGCATTTGATGGTTTAATTTTCTCTGCCACCCTGGCATTTGGGGACTTAGTACTGTTAGTTTTTACTTATTTTTAGTTGTCTTAGAGCAGTGGTCCTCAACCTTCCTAATTCTGCTTCCTAATGTATTAAATCTTTAATACAGTTCCTCATTTCGTGGTGATCCCTGGAGCGGTGAATAGTTATGGCCCCCATTGATTCATGGGTTTGAATTCTTGGCCGTAGGAAGTGGCACTCTTAGGAGATATGGTCATACTGGAGGAGGCATGGTCTTGTTAGAGGAAGTGTGTTACTCTGGAGGCAGGGCTTTGAGGTCAAACATGCCCAAGCTATGCCAGTGGGACATTCTCCTGCTGCCTGTGGACCAGCTCCTTCTCCAGCACCATGTCTGCCTGGATGCAGCTATGCATCCCACCATGATGAGAATGGACCAGCTCCCTCTCCAGCACCATGTCTGCCTGGATGCAGCTATGCATCCCACCATGATGAGAATGGACCAGCTCACTCTCCAGCACCATGTCTGCCTGGATGCAGCTATGCTTCCCACCATGATGAGAATGGACTAAACCTCTGAAACTGTAAGTCAGCCCCAGTTAAATGTTTTTTATTACTAAGAGTTGGTCATGGTGGTTCTTCACATCAATACAACCCTAACTAAGACAATCCCCAACCATAAAATTAATTTGTTGCTGATGGTCCTGGGCTCTATAAGAAAACAGGCTGAACAAACCATGGGAAGCAAGCCAGTGAGCAGCACCCTCCACGACCTCCGCATGAGCTTCTGCCCTGTTTGAGTTCCTGTCCTAACGTCCAACAGTGATAAACAATGGTGTAGAAGTGTAAGCAAAGCAAACCCTTTCTACCCAAACTTGTTTTGGTCATGGTGTTTTACCACAGCAACAATAACCCTAACCAAGGTAGGTTGTTCTGCTTACTTCGAGATAGTCTTCCTAAGTAGCCCAGGCTTGCCTCAAGTTACCATTTCTCTTGCCTCAGCTTTCGTGATGATGCTATTGTATAGGTCTGTATTATCCAGCCAGGATAAGAGGATATCAAACAACTGAACCTTAGCCAGTCAGAGGCTGCAAAAGATAAACACTCACTTTTAGCAGTCAGGATGTTCCTGTTCCTTCACCTCTCCCCCACCCACTTCTCTTTTCTTTTCTTAGAAACGCATTAATAGTAATTTTGAAAAGCATTCCCAGGAACCTGGCATCCCACAGGTTCTTAACAGTAAAGACTGTTACTTGTGCAAATCAGAATCTGAAACCAACCAAATGGGGACAACCTTGCCAATATGCATGAGTAAGCTCTTCCATGGGGTTGCTTCTTTATGCGTATTATTACTTTGGCTATGACTGTCATCTGCACCTGTGGTATGTGGGCTCAACCACCTTTGGAATAATGTGTGTTTCTACAACCCCTTTTCTTGGCCAAGTTTGTTTTGTGAGATTGACCTAGTCTCAGTTTTATTACTTTTTTTTAAACGAATAGTAGTGTCTCAACTGTGGCCTTAATTTACATTTCCCCAGTGAATAATGTACTGAGGTGGTTTCATGTGCTAGTTTACCACGTGTATCTCGTTTGTCAAAGTCTTCATATCTTTTGTCCTTTGGGAGGAAATGAGTATTGGGTTATTTTTGTTTTGTTAAGTTTTGTTTTACACACACACACACACACACACACACACACACACACAGAGAGAGAGAGAGAGAGAGAGAGAGAGAGAGAGAGAGAGAGGAGAAAGACTTTTTTGGTTATTAGTAGATGTCCTCTCAACATGTGCCCTGGGTCTGTGGCTTTATTTTATTTTATTTTATTTTTTAATTTCTTAAAACTCTCTTCTGCAAAGTTGTTTTTTAATTTTGATGCAGTCCAATTTATCATTTTTCCTGTTATAGATAATGTACTGATGTTATCTTTAAGAACTGTTTAGATCAAGGTCACAAAAGTTTTCTCACATCTTCTTTCCCTCACGCCTTAGAACTTCCCAGTGCTATTTAACTCAGGTGCCCACGTTGAGTTAATTTCTGTGTGAGGGAGTGTCTGGCTTTGCTTGCTGGCACTTGGAGTTGTACTGTTTGTCAAAAAGACAGTTCCCCCACTGAATTACCTTTGTACCTGTGGCAAAAACCCATTGTCTAGTATCTGTGTGGGCCTATTTTTGGCCTCAGGGCTCTGTATTGCCCTTTGTGTCTAACTGTTGTCAGTACTGCAATCTCATGATTATTGTGGCCTTTTAATACATGGCTAGGAAGACATTCTGTGAAGTGCTTTAGCCAATTTTCTTTGAATATTCTTACCTAAGCCAACGAATTGTTTGTTAACAATTTCGCTGTCTTAGTGAAACTTAGATATTGGTTATGAACCTAGAATAAATGGCACCCATACTTTTTTTTAATCCCTTTATTGGATAGAGTGAGACCTCAGCCCCTGTGACATTTACCTTATGGTTTTCCCAAATTAATGGCAACACACACACACACACACACACACACACACACACACACTTACAAGAAAACCATCTACTAAACTCCCATCTGCAAAATTTGCCTTGAGGGGCTTCCCAAGAAGTCACCACCACTGACGAGGCCCTGCATTCTGCCTAAGCTGCCAGACCGTGGTAATACCTCACCCGTCATTAATAACCAGCTTCCTGTCTGCTAGAGTGGCAGTTGGTGGGACCCAGCTGCTATGACTCATCTGTTTAAGATAGCCTTTTGAGGAGTGACATTTTATAAGAGTGAGGCTACATGGTGTCTGATTGGGAGAATTTTCTTTATAACAGTCATTTGATTTCTAGTGCCTAGGAAATTGAACTTTTTGTATTATTAGCAGGTACTCTTCAATTTCCCAGTCTGTATGTGAGCTCAGTGAATAGATAAATGTTATTTTCGCCAAGTATTTGTATGGCTGTTATTTTCCCCTGAAAAACAAACAAGCATTGCAACTTCTTTTTTAAAAAAAGGGGGAGGGAGAGGAACAAGAAAAAATATTTTTGCATTACTATTTTTTTTTTTGTAGTTTCTAAGCTTTCTTTGTTTTCATATTCTCAGCACCTACTCAAGGAGAGATCTGTCACACAGGAGACAGTGGGAGAATCCTTGAGTGCGTCAGAGGATAGGTCTGCATACACTGAAGGCACCTCTTGGGTTGCTGAATTCAATCCTGTTTTATTTTCTGTTTGTCATTCTCTTAGCTGTGATAGGCTTATGAATGTTGTTTTAAAAGACAGAATATTTGTTTGGTGTTGCAAATCTTTATAGTTGGCAGATAAACTGTTATAAATACACCGCAAAGAACAATATTGGAGCAATATGCATGAAAATGTTGGTAAGGAAAGATGTAATTAAAAATTTTGTTACAAAGATAATATTTTTCTTTCTTTAGAAAAGATGGAAGAAAGGAAAGAGACTGCGATTAAGCTTGTGACAGGGCACAAGTTGAGCTCACTGTTAATAGCAGGCTTAAATAGGGTAGACAAAATCTCCTTAACATCGCTATAGAAGTCTTTGGTACATAAATAACCATATCCTCAGATAAAAGGAAATTACAACTGATCTCTTTCTAATACTAAGACATGCTGGTTTCCTGTGGTCAACTGAATTTCTGTTGGAAATTCAACACTTTATAACACTTGGTGATAACAAACAATTTTTGGCTTTAGATTGGTGACAACTTAGGGCAAAGTTCCCAGACCTTACTATACAAGCAGGTGACCTGGCAGCTTGTTAAAATTTAGATCCCTGGGTCCCAGTGCTGCTGATAGATTGAATGGGTCTCGGAAGTAGTCAATAATCTGCATTTTAGTAACCTTGCTTTCAACACTGTTGGTTATTTTTCACAAGGTTGCCACATTTTCCAAACAGATACTTTTTCTCTTACCGAACCTTAGCCTAAGTGGTATGAGTCTTAATGACTGGGCTTAGCTGTAACTAATTTAGAATTCCTGGGTGTAAACTAAGACATAGTATTCAATAAGTATTCAACATACAGACATAAACTAGACTTCTTTCAATTAGAAGTTATTGGTTGTGCAATTTCCACTTTCAGGCTATCTGTGCACTTAAAGATAGTATTAGATAAGGGTGTAGCCCAGGCATAGGTACCTAGGGAATTTCACAAGGTTCTTTTATAATCATTTATTGCCTACTGTGCCCTTAATGATGTTACTCAGAATCCCATTAGGTTACCCGTGAATTTACTAATTGGTCCCTTGGTAGTAGCCAGGGGGTGTCAAACCCTATTACTCCATCCCATAACGGCCATGCTGGAGACAAGACAGAAGTTGCTGCTTTCTACCTTGGTTCCTTTCAAAGGATAGGGCACAGTGCTAAAAGGACATTTTCCACACTACAAGAAGAGTCTCTAGTGAGTTATACGCCTCTAACTTGGGAATGTACCCATGACCTACTTCTAAAAGTAATTTAAAGATGCTGCCAAACACAATCAACACAATCATAGCCTAGAATTACCCACTAGCTATTCTGAGGAACTAGAATGACATTGATGCTATCTGCCACATTACCAGCTTTAACTCCATTTTGAATAGGGTTTTCTCCTACCTCTGTTGATACTTAGACTAGATGAGAGTTGTCTACTGTCTGGATTCACAGCAGTTGCACAAACTCATGTACGTTGTTTCTCTACACGTCAGCAAATGTTTGGATACGAAGTACTTCCTGGAAGGATACTGGGTTGTAGCCTTGGTCTGTACCTTGTAGGTTCAGTAACTGAGAGGTGATTGGCTCACAAGAGCTCTGACTTTGTCAATGGATCGATCCATTGGTAGATTTATAATTTGATGCCAGTATTGATAAGTAGTGGACGTATTAGGAAGTGGCTGCTGGGGTCATGTGCTGTGAAGGGGAAGATAAACTCTGTCCCAGGCCTCTCCACACTTGTGTCTTTCCTATGGCGTTGCCTCGAGGTGTGTGAGCACCCTCTCCTACGTGGGCTCATTGACACGGTGGAGCCAGCAGACCACAGATCAAAACTCCTGAAACGGGAACCAAAATAAATCTTTCCTCTTTCAAACTGTTTCGTCTCAATGATAATGGTTGACAAACCAGGCTTGGAAAGGTGGCTCAGTCGTTAACAGTGCTTGATGCTCTTATGGAATACCCAGGTTCCACTCCCAGTACCTACATACATGGTACCTCACAAACATCACGGGATCCCACCGCCTCTTCTGACCTCCACTGGCAGTGTGTGCATGTAGCACACATCCATCCACAGGGGCAAGGCACTCAGACTCATAAAATTAAAAGAAAATAAAATATTTTTTTAAAATAGCTGACAAACCTGAAAGTTAATCACATTTGCTGACCTGGTATTTATAGTCAGAATTCCTCAGTCGGCAGATGAGAGTCCTAACAATCTTTCGCTTGTTGAAATGAATCCAGTGCTGGGGTTCATGTATAAATACTTGGCCTAATAAAGCGTTTCTGGATTTTTGGAATCCCCAGTCTGCACCATTTAACAGTCTCTTGGATTGTGATCTGGAGGAGTTCTGTTCCTGCCAAGTGCTCATTCCTGGTCACTCCGGCAAGACTCTGCTGTCTCAGCTCTAAGTGTTTCTGAATGATCGAGCTCAGCTAGCCTATTTGTGCTGGTGTCTTTAAGAAGACTGGTCTATATTTTCTAGAGGGATTCACCTATAGCAGCACTTTTGCTTAGTAGAAATTCTGTAGCAGCAGCAATTGTACAGAGTGTGGCTGTTCTGGGAAAACAGACTGGGGGACCCTGGGAAGATAGACTGGGGGATCCTGGGAAGACAGGCTGAGGGACTCTGATAGGCTAAAGAGCCATAAGGATGGGTAGCCCAATCTAGGTGCCAAAGAGCCTGTGGGTGATACTGAATCTGGTACTTCATTGTCTGATTGTACTAAGTAAATTTACTTTGATAAGATTCAATTTATCATGAGAAAGTAGAGGTGACAATAGTCCTTATGTCATGGGTTAAAGCATTAAATGATTCAACATATGCAAAAACACTCAGCTCTATTGACTAGTATTGGTAAAATAGAAACCATAGCCAAAGCTTGTCCTGTGATTCTGAGCAGACTGATTTCGGGTGGGGCTCAGACATTGATATATTGTAAAACAAAATGAAACAAAACAAAAAACTCTTACGTAGCTTTATCATGCAGTTAGGTTTGAGAGTCACTGGGGTTGATGAGCCTCAAAGTCCAAACTAATAGATACTGTCATGGATTTATATACTTATTTTTTGTCCTTTAATTTTGTTTTATTTAGAGCTGTTTATATAATTAGTTCTGTTTAGAAAGTATTCTAGAAAGGCAAGGCACATTAAGAACAAATGCACACCAGCATACTTTATAATGGTAGATTCTTTATTACTCTTCCTTAATGTACACACACACACACACACACACACACACACACACACACACACACACACACACGCTTGTGTTAGGGTTAGCGCTCATGCATAGATATGTGTGTGTTGATGTTGGAGGACAACCTTGAGTATCATACTCAAGAAATTCATCTATATCCTTTGTGACAGGGTCTCATGTCAGTTCTCAAAAATTTGGCTAGTGTTGTGTGACAGAATGTTCCCTGGGGAGATGAAACACACACATGTATTCACTCCAGATAGGGATCCCATGACGGATCAAAGTACTTAAACCACCAAAGCCCATCTCAACGAACCAATGAGTTTTATTAGGGTTACTTACAGAAGTGTAAATAATTGAAAGACAACAGCATCACCAAAGACAACCCCAGCATAGGAGACACCTGATAAAAGCAAAGCCAGGAACCTGCAGCACACTGCATAGCCCGCAGGCAGCTCACCAGGTTGGAGAGTGTCCTTTCCAGGTGCCTCAGTTGTTCTAAACCTCTTCCAGGCAGCTGGCTTGTTTCTGCTTCTTCCACCCAGCTGCTGTGGTCTTAGAGTCTTTGCAGCTCAGCTTCCATCTGTCTTAGAAGGGACGCTTAGCTTTTACCGTTTACTTCTGCAGGAAGGGACCTAGCAAATCTGGTCACTTTCAGGGACTTTTTGAAGCTTCTATGGGTTCTTTATCTTCCTGTTTAAGAGGATTCCCTGCCTGATGGACTGTTCTTGTCTTAGAGGAAACTGTTATGCAGCCACTAGACTAGCTGGACAACAGGGCCTAGGGATCCTTATGTCTCTGCCTTTTAAGCATTGATTTGATAAGCATCCTTTTATGTGGGATCGAGTAGAACTCAGGCCCATGAGCTCTCAGGGTGTTTAACTCACTGAGCCATTCCTCCCAGCCCAGATTCTTTTTGTTTTTAATGTATTTGTTATTTTATTTTTAAGTCATGGCCTCACTTTGTAGCTTTAGCTGATCTTACTGGCAGAGGTAGTCCTACCCCTACCTTCTGAGTGCTGGCCCCAGCCTACACTCTTAGTGATTTTAAGTTAAGCATTTTTTCAGCTCAAAGCATGACAAATGTTCTTTACCTATTCCAGTTCACTGCCCAGTAACATCACATAGAAATTTATAGCCTCACAATAAATATGGTTTGCTAAATTCAGGCTATGCAAGCTCGTGTAGAGCAGAGAAGAACATTTTGATTGAATATTTGGAGCTGGTGAGTTGGGTTACCAGGCAGCTACTTAATTATGCTCTTGAATGGATTAACACTTCTCAAATGTGGGAAATTCACACCTAGCTTTATCACTTCTTCCAGTGAATTCATGACAACATCCAAAAGATTGCAGTATATTTCTGAAAAAGTCCAAGTGTGGTTTATGTTTAAAAAATGATGGATTTTTAGAAGCTTTGGGGTTCTACCATGTAATGTTGATAATTTCTTTATAGACAAAGTAGGAGCAGGTATATGAGAAAGAAAGAGAGAGAGAGAGAGAGAGAGAGAGAGAGAGAGAGAGAGAGAGAGAGAAGAGGAAGAGGAAGAGGAGGAGGATAGATAGGAGAGAAATTAAAGTTATCTGTAACTTCATAACCTTAAAACTCATCACTAAGAATATTATATGCCAGTTCTTTCAAGCATGCATATATATGGTGAGTTTATACACACACATATACAAGAGATTCTTCAGGTTACAGATGAAAATTTACAGCTATACTATTAAGATATTTTCTCAGAGTATTGTTTTTAAGGCAACATAAGTTTTAAGTTTTATCTTTAGTATAGTATGCTAGGTGAAATCAACTCAAGATAAGGAATATAAGAGGAATATTGATATTGCCCAGAGCAGAAAAACGGGGTGAATGTATGTATGTTATTTCAGAACATCATTTTTATCAGTGAATTATTTATTACATTAATCTGGTTGAAAAATGTGGGGATAAAAATTATGGAAAAATATAGGATCTCAAATTCAGAAAGAATTAGTTTTAAGTTCACTGTTGGCTTTTGGGAGTGTCTGCGGAACTTAATTATATGAATGAATCCAAGAAATGCTAAATACATAAGAATATATGTATAGTCCCTGAAATGGTTTGAAAGTATTTCTCAAACTTCGTGTGTAGAAAGATTGTTCCACAATACAAAGGAGTAAGAAATGAGACATGTAAGATGATGAGGTCATGAAAGCAGAGCCCGCATTAGTGGAATAATGTTATCATGGGAATGACCTTTCTGTAAATGATACGCATCCTTCCGTTCTCCTGCCTAAGGAAGCTCTGACATCATATTGAGTAGTCAGAACATCATCCCCAGGAATGGCCCCTCAATATCTGACTTCCTAGCGCTCAAGTTCATGAATATATATATATATATATATATTTCATATATATGTGTGTATGTATTCTGGGCATGGTGGCACACACCTGTCACATCAGCATCTTGGAGGCAGAAGCAGAAGGCTTAGGAATTCAAGGGGTCAGTCTTAGATACACAGTGAGCTTGAGCACAGCCTGGGCTATGTGGCTATGGTGGGCTACTGTACAATACCCGCTACCAATGATCTGTCTTGAGCGATTCTGGTATAGCACCACGAGAGGATGTCTAAGGCAGTGCCTATAACCTTGGACATGGGAATCCCTGCCAGGTTCACATAGATTTTCACAAGGCCTCACTCTGAAACTAAGCACTCATACCATATTTTGGTCACGTTGTTCCCTTCTTCTGTTGGCTAGCCTGAAGCATGCCTTGCGTTTTAGGTACTTTTCTTATGGCTGTGATCAAATACTTGCCGAAACTCAATGCAAAGGAGGGAGAGTTATTTTGGCCTACTGTTGAATGGGGTACAATCAGTCCATCCTAGCAGGAAAAGCATGATGGGAGTATGAGGATTCTGGCCACACCATAGACATAGTCAAAATATCACACAAAAATGTGCTTATAAAACAGAATATGCTGAGTTTGAGGGGAAGGCATGGATGTAGGGGCATGAAATACATGGTCACATTGTATCCGTAGTGCGGAAGCAAGAGGGAGAGAGGAAGTGGGGCTTGGGGTAAAATCTCAAGGTGCCCTACCTCCAGTGTCCTCCCTCAGTGTGCTGCCTCAGTGTCCTACCTCAGTGTCCTACCTCAGTGTCCTACCTCAGCGTCCTACCTCCAGTGTCCTACCTCAGTGTCCTACCTCAGTGTCCTACCTCCAGTGTCCTACCTCAGTGTCCTACCTCAGTGTCCTACCTCAGTGTCCTACCTCAGTGTCCTACCTCCAGTGTCCTACCTCAGTGTCCTACCTCCAATGTCCTACCTCAGTGTCCTACCTAAGGGTCCTACCTCAGTGTCCTACCTCAGTGTCCTACCTCAGTGTCCTACCTAAGGGTCCTACCTAAGGGTCCTACCTCAGTGTCCTACCTCCTGTGTCCTACCTCAGTGTCCTACCTCCAGTGTCCTACCTCAGTGTCCTACCTCCAGTGTCCTACCTCAGTGTCCTACCTCAGTGTCCTACCTCAGTGTCCTACCTCAGTGTCCTACCTCCAGTGTCCTACCTCAGTGTCCTACCTCACTGTCCTAACTCAGTGTCCTAACTCAGTGTCCTACCTCAGTGTCCTACCTCAGTGTCCTACCTCAGTGTCCTACCTCACTGTCCTACCTCAGTGTCCTACCTCCAATGTCCTACCTCCAATGTCCTACCTCAGTGTTCTACCTGCAGTGTCCTACCTGCAGTGTCCTACCTCAGTGTCCTACCTCCAGTGTCCTACCTCAGTGTCCTACCTCAGTGTCCTACCTCAGTGTGCTACCTCAGGGTCCTACCTCAGGGTCCTACCTCAGTGTCCTACCTCCAGTGTCCTACCTCAGTGTCCTACCTCAGTGTCCTACCTCCAGTGTCCTACCTCAGTGTCCTACCTCAGTGTCCTACCTCCAGTGTCCTACCTCCAGTGTCCTACCTCAGTGTCCTACCTCAGTGTCCTACCTCCAGTGTCCTACCTCAGTGTCCTACCTCCAGTGTCCTACCTCAGTGTCCTACCTCAGTGTCCTACCTCAGGGTCCTACCTCAGGGTCCTACCTCCAGTGTCCTACCTCAGGGTCCTACCTCAGGGTCCTACCTCAGTGTCCTACCTCAGTGTCCTACCTCAGTGTCCTACCTCAGCGTCCTACCTCCAGTGTCCTACCTCAGTGTCCTACCTCAGTGTCCTACCTCAGTGTCCTACCTCAGGGTCCTACCTCAGGGTCCTACCTCCAGTGTCCTACCTCAGTGTCCTACCTCAGTGTCCTACCTCAGGGTCCTACCTCAGTGTCCTACCTCAGCGTCCTACCTCAGCGTCCTACCTCCAGTGTCCTACCTCAGTGTCCTACCTCAGTGTCCTACCTCAGTGTCCTACCTCAGTGACCTACCTCAGGGTCCTACCTCCAGTGTCCTACCTCAGTGTCCTACCTCAGTGTGTTGCCTCAGTGTCCTACCTCAGTGTCCTACCTCCAGTGTCCTACCTCTAGTGTCCTACCTCCAGTGTCCTACCTCCAGTGTCCTACCTCAGTGTCCTACCTCAGTGTTCTACCTCAGTGTCCTACCTCCAGTGTCCTACCTCCAGTGTCCTACCTCAGTGTCCTACCTCAGTGTCCTACCTCAGTGTCCTACCTCAGTGTCCTACCTCAGGGTCCTACCTCAGGGTCCTACCTCAGGGTCCTACCTCAGTGTCCTACCTCAGTGTCCTACCTCAGTGTCCTACCTCCAGTGTCCTACCTCAGTGTCCTACCTCAGTGTCCTACCTCAGTGTCCTACCTCAGTGTCCTACCTCCAGTGTCCTACCTCAGTGTCCTACCTCAGTGTCCTACCTCAGTGTCCTACCTCAGTGTGCTACCTCAGTGTCCTACCTCAGTGTCCTACCTCAGGGTCCTACCTCAGGGTCCTACCTCCAGTGTCCTACCTCAGTGTCCTACCTCAGTGTCCTACCTCAGGGTCCTACCTCAGTGTCCTACCTCAGCGTCCTACCTCAGCGTCCTACCTCCAGTGTCCTACCTCAGTGTCCTACCTCAGTGTCCTACCTCAGTGTCCTACCTCAGTGACCTACCTCAGGGTCCTACCTCCAGTGTCCTACCTCAGTGTCCTACCTCAGTGTGCTGCCTCAGTGTCCTACCTCAGTGTCCTACCTCAGTGTCCTACCTCAGTGTCCCACCTCCAATGTCCTACCTCAGTGTCCTTCCTCCAGTGTCCTACCTCAGTGTCCTACCTCAGTGTCCCACCTCAGTGTCCTACCTCAGTGTCCTACCTCAGTGTCCTACCTCAGTGTCCTACCTCAGTGTCCCACCTCAGTGTCCCACCTCAGTGTCCTACCTCCAGTGTCCTACCTCAGTGTCCTACCTCAGTGTCCCACCTCAGTGTCCTACCTCAGTGTCCTACCCCCATGTCCTACCTCAGTGTCCTACCTCCAGTGTCCTACCTCAGTGTCCTACCTCCAGTGTCCTACCTCCAGTGTCCTACCTCCAGTGTCCTACCTCAGTGTCCTGCCTCCAGTGTCCTACTTCAGTGTCCTTAGTCTGATGTCCTACCTCCAGTGTCCTAGATCCAATAATGCTCCATCGAACCTACAACTTTCTAAAGCAGTGCCATCAACTGGCGACCAAGTATTCAAATATACAAACTTACTAGAGACATTTCCCTTTCAAAGCACAGTACCCTGGGACACAGTAGGGAGGAGGTGTCAGGTATCTCCACTTGCCGTGCACCCACTGCCTTCAGTGACTTCTTGTGGTCAAAGAAGTCCAAGAATAGCACTGTCTCCATGCTAAATGTGCCACATATCTGGTTTGGAATGTGGGTGAGAGACTGGCTTTAGACACTGCCGTTAGGATGGAATCCTGAATAATCTAGGAATTCTGAAATAGTTGACGGCATCTTATTTTACAGCAATAGATTACTCTTTAAGTTTCAAGCAACTAGCTGCGATGATAAATGCCTCAGGTGATTTTAAGATATTAGTTATAATGATGAGTGGTAAAAAATGATTTGACTATCTATGAGTGAAGGTGTTTGTAAATCTAAGTGAGCCAAGATGCCCAAGATATGTTGCATTAAAAATAGATAATGCTTCACACAAAAGAAGCCAGACACAAGAAAATACATATGATCTAAATCTACAAAACAACAGCAGCCTAAAATATGGAGCTGGATATCATCAGTTTTGAGCACTTAGTACTCGTGAAAAAGATCCTGGTTTGGTACTTAGCACCCACATGGTAGCTTGTAACTCCAGTTCCAGGGGATTAGATGCCTCCTGGCTTTTCTGCTGCATGTACACAGTGCACAAGTACCCACACAAGAACACCCACACATACATATAAAATATTTATCTTAAATATTAAGGGACTTAAAACCAGGAAGTTACAGTGTTTAAAGATGCATGTATACGTGGTAAAATTAAGAAAGAGTGAAAGAATTGCCAGCTTGAAAGGACTAGCGGAGGTCTTTGAGCTGGAGGTTGTACAGATGGTTAGTGACAGTTGGGAATCAAGGACTTGTAGAAGGCTAGCATGTGTGACAGTTTAGTATGTGTTGTGGTGCTAGGGAACTTTCTTTGTTGGTCTGTTCCCTACCTGCACGCATGTCAGAGTTCACAATGAAAACACATTTCATAGCTCTGTGTGTATATTTATGTAAACTTTTACAAGAAGTCCACAAATACAGGAAGAACTACGAATATGCATTGCTGTTCTTAGGCTGTAAAAATGTGGGATAAGGATAATTTTACATTTATCATTTGCATTTTTCTTCTACAGCCATATGTTACCTTACTTAAAATACCTCTTAAAATATTGCATGTGAATATAGCTACTCCGTTTAAGTCTACTTCCACATTATTTACATTTATTCATAATCATGTTACTATAAAATATGTCCTCAAAACTTGCATTTATTTTTAATATGTGTATACATATGTGTATACTGTTCATATATAGCTAAGCTTTTGGAGAATTCTGGGGCATCACATCCAGCAGTGGTCATTGCTACCAGAGCACATGGGGATAATACTTTGAGAGGGGAGAACCTTTCCTTTTTATTATAAAGAATATGATTTGTCTGAATATTTTCTTTAACATTATATGTGTGCTACTTTTTAATTTGTAGCATATGTTGAATGCTGTACGTTTTGTTTTCTAGGCAGAATTGTTTTTAAAGGAATAAAACAGAGTCCACTTAAAACTCTATCCATTTTTGAGGGGGCAGGGAAGTCTCATCTATATAAAAAGACTCTGTCCCAACCCTCACATGGCAAAGCCTCTGGTAATAGGCCTAATGAGACCTTTGAAATTAATCACAAGGGCACACTTTAACACAAAGCATAGTAGTATAATTTCTGGCCAGTAGAAGTTATTTAAGAACCTTTGTTGAACTCGCTGGAAAACAGTACAGTGATTAAATGATATATTACCTATTAAAGTTCCTACCTTCCTTGCTTGTTATATGTCAGATTCTCTCTCTCTCTCTCTCTCTCTCTCTCTCTCTCCCTCGCCCCCCCCCCTCTGTGTGTGGGTGATGTATCATTTAGAACATGAGTAATAAAATGCAAATGATTGGTTTCTGTAAGTAAAAATAAAGACCTTAGGCTTTTGGTCAGCTAGTATTTTAATGCAGTTCAAAAAATCACTAGGTATTTTAAAACTATTAATTCATAATTATATTGTGGCCTAATTGTTCTGTCAAATTCAGAATCAAAACCTAACTACCTTTTAAGAAATAACATACTTGAAGACAATGTATTTTAGGGACATAACTGCTATTAATCAAAGGTCTGATAATAGAAAATGAGCAATCTAAGTAGTTTATCATTTAATGCTGATGACTGGATATTATCAGTAAGTGATAATAAGTTATAGACATATAAAACTGAACTTCTTACCAAAATATAAAATCTTTGGAATAATAATGCCCAATACCAGTCTAAGAATGTCTTATTCAAAACACTAGCCAGAATTTGAACTATGGCTGTAAATTGAAAATATTTTTTATCAATTACATATTGAAGGCCTAATAGACTGTAAACAGTAATATTATCAAAATATAAATATATTTATAGAGATTATTTGTTGAAGTGTTGATAATTCAAATATGCTAGGATGAATAAAATCATAATTATAACTTATTTTAGTTCTAAAAACATTTTAAAGTAGCTACTGAAAAATTTAAGATAATATATTGTGCTTAAATATGTATTTCTAGTGTCAGAAAAGGGTTGAATTAGAAGCAGACCAAGGAGTAAATAATCTGTGCTTCTTTCCTTCCTAGAAGGGACAGGACTTTCAAAGGGAAGACATGCTCTGTTCAAAGGCACAAAGCTGGTTGGAAGAAGCTGAGATGTTCAGTGTTTATCCTCTTATTCTTGGTCTAGAGTTCCTAAGCAATTCATCTAACTTGATGGTACAAACAGTAGTTTAAAAATGAGGAGATGCTTACTAAGGATTGAAAGTAGAAAATGATGGGGCCTAACATTCTATTTTATTCACCTCTGTCAACTGTGGTTTGTATGACTATACAGAAAGAAAAGGGAGGCCTAAGGGATTAGGAAACAAAAGATTAAAAAAAAAAAAAGTCACGGCTTGACACTGAAGTCTGTAGGTTTCTTAAATAGCTTTTCATACTAGTAACTTCTTCCGTATCTCTGTTTATTCTGCCTGAACACGTAGGGTTGTTTTATTTTTACATTACTAAAGCAAAATCAACTGGAACAAACTAGATTTTGAATCTGCAGCTGTAGATGAAAGAAACATAAATCTATTCTTGCTTTGTAAGCAGCAAGGCTGACAAGAATGACTGGCGATTTTGCTTTAATACAAGCTCTGCCTTCTAAAGGGCACTTGTCAACAGACAGGATGTTTCCATTTGAAGCCATTTGCTACAATACTTGCAGAATTTTTTGCTTTATAGCTCTTAGAGCTGTTACTTATCAAAGCATATTCTTAGAATGCAAGACCATTTAGCTCCAGAACACACACAAACTCCATGTTGGAGCAGCTGTGCTGAGTTCCTGAATAGAGAGATGACTTCCCCAGTGCATTTCAGAGCCACGCTCCATTCCTGATGACACTTGAAAATGAATTACTTTTAGTTTTGCTCCTTTATTGTATAAGAGTCTAGGGCCAGGGTTTATAGCAGCATTTTCTATTTTGATGAATTTCCTTTAAGAATTTGCACATATTGACATTTTCAGTCCTGAATTTGAACTAATGGTTTCTAAGCAAAGATGTAAGTGGTCTGTACATGATAGGCCTCCAGCTGTAAGAAAATGCTTCTGTTCAACCTTTTGTTAGTATTCTCTTTTTCTTTTATTTCATCACTCTTAATCACTTTGGCATCTGGAGCAAAGAAATAATTTGTCTTAGAGACTGATATCATTTTCTCTAAACACTTTTGTAGGACTAGTGATAAGGGTTGGGACAGGACTTTTAAATACATCTTCAGTCTGAATAATTCCAGTCATTTAAATTGCAAAATCTGCTTCTGGGCCAAGAGGCTAGCTCTTTGGTAGAATGCATGCCTAGCAAGCAAAATGCCCTGCATTTGTTTTGCAATACTGCAAATCGTGAAAGAGCGAAATGAAATGATTCCACTCATTTCAAAATGATGATTATAAGTACTTCTTATGTGCAAGTGTAGGGCTATACACATCGGAAGTAACCTTGGCAGGATGAAGCATGAAGCACAGAAGCTTTGGGGTCACTTCAAAAGACCTTTAGGAAGGCAGGGAGGGCAACACAGGATGAGCTAAGACATCTGAAGAAACTGAGTGTTGTTCTTACATCTAGGGACAATGAAGCGTTCATATTGTTACCGTCTGTCTGTTCAGACTTCCCTTTTGTCCCCTGATTTTCTGGTTCCTCAGTTGAGCTTTCCTAGCTTGTTTTTGTTTGCTCTCTTGCATTTCAGAAGTCAGAATATCTACCCAGAAGCCTAGAATCCACTGTGAAGTACAGTAACAACCAGCAACCTTATCATACCAGGCCCTGAATATTGCAACATAGCTGAATCACAAGAAAAAGAGCTTAAAATAGCCTTTTGAGTATGACAGAGGTCCTTAAAGAAGAAGTGACCAATCCCTTAAAGAAATCTATGAAAACACAAATAGTGGAAAGAAATGAATTAAATAGTTCAAGACCTGAAAGTAGGAATTTAGAAACTCAACCAAGAACCTCAGAGGTAAGCCTCACCAAAAGAATACAAGAAATGGAAGAGATAATCTCAGGCATTGAAGACACATCAAGGATAGACATCACCTCAGGGTAAAACAACAACAACAAAAAATCCAATCAAATGGGCATGAGAAACAAGATGGTATAGCCATTTTAGTATCTAACAAAATAGACTTTAAACCAAAACTAATCAGAAGATATAGGAAGGAAACTACATACTCATAAGAGGAAAAATCCACCATGATGTAATTTCAATTCTCAGTACCTATGTACCACAAGGCACCCAAGTTTGTAAAAAATCACTACTATAGCTTAAATCACAAATTGACCCTCACACACTCATATTGGGAGAATTCAATACCTCACTCTCACCAGTACACAGGTCATTCAGACAACTCAGAGAAATGGGAGAGCTAACTGAAGTTACAAACCAAGTAGACCTAACAGATATTACAGAACATTTTACCCAAATACAAAGGAAATAAACCCTTTACTCTACTTCATGAAATTTTTCTTCAGAATGGACCACATACCAAGACACAAAAGAACTCTCAACAAGTATAATAAAATTGAAATAGCACCCGAATTCTATCAGACCACCACGGATTAAAGCTGTTTATCAACAACCGAAACTAGAGAAGGCTTACAAACTCATGGAAAGGGAACAGCTCACTATAGAATAAAAAAATAGATCAGGAAAGACTTCCTAGAGTTGAATGAAATGAATATATAACATAACCAAAGTTATGGGACACATAGTAGATGGTTCTGGGAGGCAAGTTCAAAACACTAAGTGCCTACACACACACACACACACACACACACACACACAACTGAGAGATATCTTTCTAGATACTTAACAGCACACCTGAAACACCTAGAAGAAAGAGAAGAAATCATACCCAAAAGGAGTAGACAACAAGAAATATTCAACTGAGGGATGAAACCAGTAAAATAGAAACAAACAAAAAATACAAACAATTAGCCTGGCACAGTGGCACAGCCTGTAATCCCAGCACTTGGGGAGACAGAGTCAAGATGATCTCTGTGAGTTCAAGGCCAGCCTGGTCTACATAGCCAAGGCTACCCAGAGAAACCCTGTCTCAAAAAACAAAAAACAAAACAAACAAAAAAAATCAATGAAACAGAATTGATTCCTCAAGAAAATCAATAAGATTGACAAATTCTTATCCAAATTAACTAAAAGGAAGAGATCGAATTTTTAAAAAATTTACAAATGAATAGGTGAGCAGGTATGCTAATACATTGAGGAATTCCATAGAACCCTAAGATCATACTTTAAAAGCCTGTATTCTACCAAGTTGATAACTTTGAAAGAAATGGATAATTTTCTTATATATGCTACTTAACAAAGCAAAATCAAGATAATATAAGCAATCTAATCATGCTTATAACCCATATGGAAATAAGAGCAGTAATTAAGAGTCTACCAAACTAAAAGCCCAAGACTAGATGATTTTAGCCCAGAATTTTATCCAGACATTCAATGAAGAGTTAATGCTAATATTCCTCAAATTATTCCACAAAATAGAAACAGGAAGAGTATTGTCTAATTTTTTCATGAGGCTACCCTGATACCCAAACCACATAAATACCCAACAAAGAAAGAGAATTACCAGCCAATTTTCCACATGAACATACATGTAAAAATTCTCAACAAAACACTTGCAAACTGAATCCAAGCACACATCAAAAAGATCCCTCAATGATCAAATACACTTCATCCTAGAGAGACAGGGATGCTCAACATACATAGATTAATAAATGTAATCCACCATAAATTAAAAGGGGAAAACCCCCACATGATTATCTCATTAGATGCAGAAAAGGCCTTTGACAAAATGCAGGACCTCTTCGTGATAAAAGTCCTGGAGAGATTGAGGACTCAAAGGACATACCTCAACATAATAGTCAATTATAGCAAGTCCATAGCCTACATAAAATTAAGTGGAGAGAAACTCAAAACAAATCCACTGTATGAGGAACGTGACAAGGTTGTAGGTTCTCTCCACACCTATTCAACACAGTGTTTGATGTCTTACCTACAGCAATAAGACACAAGTGAAGGAGACAAAGGGGACACAAATTGGAAATAAAGAAGTCAGAGTATCTTTATTTGCAGATAATAAGACAGTATACGTAAGTGACCCAAAAAATTCCACTAGGACACTCACACACATGATAAACACTTTCAGCAAAGGATATAAAATTAACTCATAAAAATCAGTTGCCCTCCTATATACAAATGGAGGACTGAGAAAGAGATCAGTGAAACAGCATCTTTCACAATAGCCTCAAATAATATAAATATCGTGGGGTAACTCTAACCAAGGAAAACTCTAACCCAGCAAGTGAAATACTTTATGACAAAAACTTTAAGACATTAAGGAAGAAATCAAAGAAGATATCAGATGATGGAAAGATCCCC
The DNA here is from genome assembly GCF_964271855.1 of Acomys minous. Lineage (NCBI taxonomy): Eukaryota > Metazoa > Chordata > Mammalia > Rodentia > Muridae > Acomys > Acomys minous. Next base: position 78,536,100 of record NC_140492.1, on the reverse strand, counting down.
ATATGCTCATGGATTATTAGGACTAATATAGTGAAAATGGCCGCCCTATCAAAAGCAACCTACAGATTCAGTACAATCGCCATCCAAATTCTAGCCCAAAATTCTTCAGAAATCTTGACAATTTCAGCTTCCCATGGAAACACAAACACAGACACACACACACACAGACACACACACACACACAGACACACATACACACACACACACACAGAGAGAGAGAGAGAGAGAGAGAGAGAGAGAGAGAGAGAGAGAGAGAGAGAGAGAGAGAGAGATCAGCATAGGAAAGCAATCTTGAATGATAAAAGGACTGTGGGAGGCATTACCATGCCTGATTTAAAGTTGTACTACAGAGCGATAGTAATGACAACAACAAAGTCATGGTATCGGCACAAAAACAGACCTGCCAATCAATGGAATCTAATTGAGGACACAGACATAAGTCCACACACCTACGGACACCTGAGTTTTGACAAAGAAGCCAGAAATACACACTGGAAAAAAAAAAAACCCAGCATCTTCAACCAATGGTGCTAGTCAAACTGTATGTCTGTATGGAGAAGAGTGGAAATAGATCTATACTTATCACTTTGTACAAAACTCAGCTCCAAATGGATCAAAGACCTCAACATAAAACCAGGTACACGGAGCTGATAGAAGAGAAAGTACTGAGTAGCCTTGAATGCGTTGGCACAGGAAAAGACTTTCTGAGCAGAACATCATTAGTGAGGCACCAAGATCAACCAAAAAAATGGATCTCATGAAACTAGAAAGTTTCTGCATCCCAAAGGACACCATCATTGGGACAAAGCAGCAGCGTACAGAATTGGAATATATATATATATATATTTTTTACCAACTACTGATAGAGAGTTAATATCTAAAGTATATAAGGAACTTGAAAAACTGGATATCAAGAAAATAACCCAGTTAAAAAATGGAGTACAGCTCTAAACACAGTTCTCTAAAAGAGGAAACTTACACGGCTGAGAAACAATAAGTGTTTAACATTCTTAACCATCAGGGAAATTCACATCAGAGCTACTCTGAGATTTCATCTTATGTTCGTCAAGATGGCTAAGATCAATAAAACAACTTGAGCTGGTGAGGATGTGGAGTAAGGGGAACACTTTTGTTTGTTGCTGGTGGGAGTCCACATTTGTGTAACCACCTTGGAAATTAGTGTTACAGTTCCTCAGGAAGACGGGAATTGATTGACATAAAGATACAGCTATAACACTCTTGGGCATGTACCCAAAAGATGCATCATCTTATCACAGAGGCATTTGTTCAACCATGTTTATTGCTGCTCTATTCATAATGGCCAGAAACTGGAGATAGGTTAGAGGTTCTTAAACAGAAGAACGTATAAGAAAAATGTTGTGGGGCGTTTATAATATGAACTACTATTACTTAGCCACTAAAATATGAAATCATGAAATTTACAGGTAAATGGATAGAACTAGAAAAAAAATCATCTTGGGTGAGGTATTCCAGACCCAGAAAAACAAATATAGTGTGTATCCACTTATATGTGGATATTAGCTGTTGAGTCATTTAGAACCAAGGCAAAATCCATAGAATCACAGAGGTTAGGTATAGAATAAAGGACCTGGGGGGACGATCTCCCTAGCAAAGGGAAATAGAATAGGTAGCTATGGATGGATGGGGGAGGCAATCGAATACAGGGAGAGACAAAAATTAAGAGCGCTTTGAGAGTTTGTGTGGAATCCTAATACAGTGAAAGCTTCCTAAAGTATATTCATGTATGAAGTGATCGAAATGAAATCTCCACCCAGAGCCTGCCTCAACCTCACATTTTCTATATTTCAGTACTAGGATTGGGTTACATATAATTGAGTTGTTGGCCTCATGGGAGTCCCTAAATAACCCAGGTGTTGCCAAGATTTTAGGTTGCTCTCCTACTGACAGGAAGATTACAATCCTGAAGACAACACCTATACAATTCATTGAACATGGAGAAGTCAGGATGGCCCCTACATAGAGCTTTTACTCCGACATAGTAGCGTGTTTGGTATAGGGAAGTGTTCTGCACACTATCAAAAGGGAAACATAAACATCAACTCAGCCAAAATTCTGTGATCTATACTTGTCTTCTGCCTGTAAGATTTGCTAGGTCGACAGTGACAAAATGCGTGAGAGTAACCAACCAGTATTTACTTTAACTTAAGGTTCATCCCACAAGATGGAACCCATACTCGATACTGCTTAGGTGACCAAGAGGCTGAGACTAGATAGGTCATGGACCGAGGGTACAACTAAAACCAAATACTACTCTTCTAAATTTGCTTAAAGCAGTAATAAAGTGACTCCTAATGACATCCTGCTATACTCATAGATCAGTGCCTTACTCAGTGATCATCAATGAAGCTTCCTCCTGCAGCTGGAGAGAACAAATAGAGAGACTCAGAGACAGACTTTATGCAGAGAGTAGGAGACCTTGGAATACTCAGTCGTAGGAGGAATTCTGTCATACTGCCCTCACCCCCACCCTCCCTGGACCCAGGGCATGGGGAACCCTGAAGAAGAAATTACCGAAAGAGTGTCAGAGCCAGAGAAGATGGAGGACGCCAAGAAAACAAGGCCCCTCTAAATCAACATGATCAACGTTCGTATGATCTCACCGAAACTGAAGCAGCATACACGGGGTCTGCTTAGGTCTACACCAGGGTCTTTCTGCATATATTATCTCTTCCAGTTTAGTGATTTTACGGGATTCCTGAGTGTGCAAATGAGTAGGTCTCTGATTCTTGAGCTTTCTCTTGGACTCTGTTTTGTTTTTTTGTTTTTGTTTTTTTGAAACAAGGTTTCCCTCTGTAGCCTTGGCTGTCCTAGAATCACTTTGTAGTAGACCAGGCTAGCCTTGAACTCACAGACATCTGCCTGCCTCTGCCTCCCCGAGTGCTGGTATTACAGGCGTGCGCCACTGTGCCCAGCTTTCTCTTGGATTCTTTTCCTTCTATTTGTTGTTTTGCCAAATTCCAGAGTTGTAGTTTTGTTTAATTTAATTTAATTTATTTATTGTTTTATTCTATTATTATTTCTTAGAAGCCTGTTTGGTTTCTAAAGAGAGACAGAGAGAGAGAGGGGGGAGCTGGGGAGGAACTGGGAGGAATAGAAGGAGGGAAAACTATAATTTGTATGTGAATATATTATGTGAGTAGAGATATCTATTTTCAGTAAAAAGAAAAAAGTCACAAAATATAGAAAATATAAGTATATACACAGCCAGTGTTGAGGAATACTTTACAAAAACATCAGATGTTGAGAAGGACGGATGTATTTGAAACTCTAGAACTTCCCACTTGCCTGTTATAAACCCATGGAAAGGTCACTTATTTTTCCTTGAGCCTTCGTTTCCTTATTTGTCAAGTGGGGCCATAATTACACCTCCCTCAAGGAAGCTGTATAGCAGTATCAGGGCTCCCTAGTGAATAGCGGGTGAGGTGGGCCAACAGCTGCCTGATCCAGTAGCCAATTGCCACATGCAAATGTTTAAGTTATATTAGATATAATAAAAAATTGTTTCTCAAGTTTCACTTGACAAATTTTAAGTGTTTGTCAGTCACGGTACTGTGGCCAGTGGCTTCCATGCATGTCCAACAATGTTTTCCTATCATAGAAAGTTTCATGCACTGAAAAACAGTAGTCACCGAGGTCTACTTCAGTAGGATCAAGCATCCTCAGAGAAAATTTGTTTCCAACCTTGTCTGTGAAAACCCAGCACTTTTCAGCTTCTGTCAGCAGACCTTCCGGATTGGGCAGAGACATGCAGGGAATCCAGGAATAAGCTCTGTGTTCATGCTTTGTTTCCTGAGCTTACCTGCAAGTCAACAGGCAGTGGGTACATCCAATCAATTGGGTAAATGCCGATCTGGCTTCCCTCCCTGGCCCATTTCTGAGGACACACTTGCCACTTTTTGCTGTTTAGTAAGTTTGTTAAGGTGGAACATTAACTTCTCTGGCCTGTTTGTTACTACCACTGGCATGAAGCTGCTGCTGCTGCTGCTCTCTTTCTTTCTCCCTCTCTCCTTCTCTCCCCCTCTCTGTCTCTGTCTGTGTGTGTGTGTGTCTGTGTGTCTATGGTGTGTGCCTCTGTGTGCATGTGACTGTATGTGCCTGTATGTGTGCCTCTGTGTGTGCTAGTATATACGTGTATGTGTGCCTCTGTGTGTATGTGTGTATGTGTGTGTTGGAAAGTGAAAGAGGAAGAAACAGATGTTAGAACAACGTGGCATCAATAGGAAAGTTACTAAATACCAGTGGGAAGAGAAAAAAGCCATAAACAGGCCCATTTTAAGATCTGAATTTGTAATACAAATTCCATGTCTTCTGGATGTCTTTATTACCATTTTCATTTGCCCATAGTATATAAGAGCACAGAATTTTGAAGTTCAAACCATGCACTAATAATGGTTTAAAAAGGGGCCTGGGATGGTTTTCTTAACCTTTCTAAGCCTCAGTTTCTCCATTTGAAAGATGGGATCAGTATTTTTTTCTATATCTCATAGAATTAATTAAAAAGTACACATATATACATCTTTATAATACAGTCTACTGCTGAGGAAATGCTCTATGACCTTAAAAATTATTTTAAGATAAAGCTTAAGTTTGGGGTGGTGGTGCGTACCTGAAATTTTGGCACTTGGACGGTGGAAGCAATAAAATTAGGAGTTCAAGTTTAATTGTGGCTTCCTTCCAAGATGAAGGCCAATCTTAACCACATCTGTCACAAGCAAACAAACACCAGATTTTAAAAAGAAAGAAAAGAGGAAAAAAAAAAAAAGAAAGAAAGATAATTTTACTGTCAGTCAACAGACAATGTGACACTTTCAGGCAAATATTATACATAATAGATACATAGTCCAAATGGGAATTTAACATGTATTTAAAAAGTCAATGTTCTTATCCTCCTGTTGTAGAATGAGGAGGCCTATTTCTCTAAGAGCATTTATACTTACCGTGTTACATAAACACTCCACTGTGTTACTGTACTTGTTTAGTTAAGCGTGGCTGGCCCTGGCAGCTGGGGAAGAGTCAAAGTCTGAAGAGCAAGTGGAGTGCTGGTTAGAGTTACTGTGTTAAAAATTGCCAATAGAATCAAAAGGCCTCAAAAATAAGGCTGGCAGAGATTCTTGATGTAATCTGCCTCTCAAATTTGTTTTGTCTCCCAGAAGGGATTTTTTTTTGTCAGCAAAGTTACTTTGTTATTTTTTAATATTAAACATTCATATCTTTGGGATTCTGACTTATCTATTTCACACTATTTTGTAGCACTACGTGCAGTACAAAGCACTGAAGATCACCCACCAGTGAGCTGGGTGTTGTCACCTATGTCTAGTCAGGAAGCTGTGCTGGTTCATGTAGTTGTTTTCCCAGCTGAAATAACACAGCAGATTGGTGATGTTTGAACACTGTTAATTGCTGACTGTTCTTAAACTAGTAAAGAGGTCTGATTAGCTGGAAGCCAAACGGTAGCCCAAACAAACCAGACCACATTTGATAAGATAAACACTGCACTAACCTTAAACCTTCCCTTTGGATCATTTTTCAGTGATATGAAATGTTAATCTAAAATGTTTTATTTTTCATTTAAGAAGATGACTGGCATGTGAAAAACTAAAATTTCAATGTATGTTCACTGTCAGCAGTGCTAGTACAATACCATTAGCTTATGCGAGTTAACAACAAAGACACAGTAGTTCAAATCAGAAACTCCTGCACCCTGTTATTTCTGTCTGGAATATTACAAACAAAAAGTAACAATTTAACCAAGGAACAATGAGCTTTTCATAAATTAAATGTAATTTGGGTTTTTTATGAAACATTTTAAGTCTAAAAACTATAAAATGTTCTAGAATAAAACTCTACTTTTACTTACACTTTAAATACTCATTGGAAATAAAGATGCACATTTCCTTCCATGGTCCAGGTTCCAGAACATTCAAAATAAAATTAGATTTGAGATTATATTTTAAATTAGGCATTGATGATGTCAACCATGCTTATTCTTTTAAACTTGAAACAAGGCTGGAAAACAACAAGAAAGCTCAGAATATACTGTAATATCCAATCAGAAAATGTCAGGTTTAGAGTATTGCCAGCTTGCCTGTTTAGCTTGAATAAATGTTTAAAACTGTTTGTGTCTCTTATTGATTAAAAAAAAAAACTTCCTTAGTGATAATATACAGAGACAAACTACTTTTCTAAAGTTTTTTCTGGCCCATAAATTCAATGTGCTTAGTTCTTTTTAACAATTTTTTAAACTAAAAAAAAATTAGTTGAGATTACATCCTTATTGTTATCCCTTCGCTTGTATCTTCCTTTCTCCCTCCCTCCTTCTTTCACCCTATTCCTCTCCCCTTGACCTGTGACAGAAGGTTACCTCCTCCCCCACCATATGATCACAGCTTATAAGGGCTCATATGAATAGCCTGCTTCCCCTTCCTCCGAGTGCCACCAGGCCTCCTCACCAAGGGGAAGTGGTCAAATATGAAGCCGTAGAGTTCATGTCAGGGGCAGTCGCCGCTCTCCACACAACCATAGAGAATGAGCTGTCTGTTGGCTAGATCTGAATACAGTGTCTAGGATTACTGCATGCATTGTCCTTGGTTGGTACAGTAGTTTGTGCAGCCCCCCCCCCACTGGGTCCAGATCTGTCAGCCTTGATGGTCTTTTTGTGGGACTCCTGGACCCTCTGGGTCCTTCAATTTCCCCATTCTTCCATACCACTGTCACCTGGAGTCCCAATAGCGAGTACCAGCATCTGTCCTGTCCCCTTCTAAGTGAAGACTCCCAGAGGACATTCATGTTGGGCTAGTATCCAATTATAAGTGAGTATATACCATGTGTATATGGGTCTGGGTTAACTCACTCAGGATGATCATTTCTAGTTCCATCCACTTGCCTGCAATTTTCAAGATTTCTTTGTTTTTACTAGCTGAGTAGTATTCCATAGTGTAAATGTACCATGGCTTCTTTATCCATTTTTCTACTGAGGGACATCTAGGTTGTTTTCAGATTCTGGCTATTACAAATAAGGTTGCTATGAACATAGTTGAGCAAATGTCCTTGTTGTGTGATGGAACATCTTTCAGGTATATTCCAAGGAGTGGAATAGCTGGGTCTTGAGGTAGCACTATTGCCAGTTTTCTGAGAAAGCACCAGATTGACTTCCAAAGTGGTTGTACAAGTGTGCACTCCCACCAGCAGTGAAGGAGTGTTCCCCTTTATCCACATCCTCGCCAGCATGTGCTATTACTTGAGTTTTTTATCTCAGCCATTCTGATGGGTGTAAGATGGACTCTGAGTTGTTTTGATTTGTATTTCTCTGATGACTAAGGACGTTGAACATTTCTTTAAGTGTTTCTCAGCCATTTGATATTTCTCTGTGGAGAATTCTCTGTTTAGCTCTGAACCCCATTTCTTAATTGGGATTTTGGATTGGTGGTGTTTAATTTCTTGAGTTCTTTATATATTTTGGATATTAGCCCTTTGTCAGATGTAGGGTTGGTGAAGATCTTTTCCCAGTCTGTAGGCTGTTGTTTTGTTCTGTTGACAGTGTCCTTTGCCTCACAGAAGCTTTTCAGTTTCACGAGGTCCCATTTATTAATTGTTGATCTTAGAGCCTGGGTTGTTGGTGTTCTGTTCAGGAAGTTGTCTCCTGTGCCAATGAGTTCACAGCTTTTCCCCACTTTTTCTTCTAACAGATTTAGTGTCTCTGGTTTTATGTTGAGGTCTTTAATCCATTTGGACTTGAGTTTTGTGCATGGTGATAAATATGAATCTATTTGTATTTTTCTACATGTAGACATCCAGTTAGGCCAGCACGATTTGTTGAAGATGATATCCCTTTTCCATTGTATAGATTTGGCTTCTTTGTCAAAAATCAAGTGCCTATAGGTGTATCAATTTATTTCTGGATCTTAGATTCAATTCTACTGATTGACTAGCCTATTTCTGTGCCAGTACCATCCTGTTTTAGTCACTGTAGCTCTATAGTACAGCTTTATCTCAGGGATGGAGTTCCTCTGGAGGATCTTTTATTGTACAGGATTGTTTTAGCTATTCGTTTTTTTCCCATATGAAGTTTAGAACTGATTTTTCAAGGTCTTTAAAAATTGTGTAGATATTTTGATAGAGATTGCATTGAATCTGTAGATTGCTTTTGGTAAGGTGGCCATTTTTTACTATGTTAATTCTCCCCATCCATGAACAAGGGAGGTCTTTCCATCTTCTGATATCATCTTCAACTTCCTTCTTCAGGGACTTGAATTATTTTTTCATACAAGTCTTTCACTTGCTTGGTTAGAATTACACCCAGATTCTTTATATTATTTGTAGGTATTGTGAAGAGTGTACTTTCCCTAATTTCTTTCTCAGCAGGAATTGTCATTTGTATACAGGAGGGCTACTGAATTTTTTGAGTTAATTTTGTATCCAGCCACTTTGTTGAAGGTGTTTACAAGCTGTAGGAGTTCTCTGGTGGAATTTAGGTGGTCACTTATGTACACTATCATATCATCTGTGATTAGCGATAATTTGACTTCCTCCTTTCCCATTTGGATCCCTTGACCTCTTTTTGTTGTTTTACTGCTCTAGCTAGAACTTCAAGTACTATACTGAAGAGATATGGAGAGATAGTGGGCAGCCTAGTCCCTGATTTTAGAAGAATTTCCTTGAGTATCTCTCCATTTAATTTGATATTGGCTATTGGCTTGCTGTATATAGCCTTTATTATGTTTAGGTATATTTCTTGTATTCCTGATCTCTTCAAGACTTTAAACATGAATGGTTGTTGGATTTTGCCAAATGCTTTTTCTGCATCTAAGGAGATGATTGTGTGGGTTGTTGGGTTTTTTTTCAGTCCCCAGGAGAGTGCAAGTACCCCCCCCCACACCAGCCTGTGGTGTTTGGCTAGGTTTTAGAGAACCTGTCCACAGCCACCTGGGTCCTGGGTCCATCCGTGGACCAGTGGGGTGATCACAAGTCAGATCTTTCTTAGCTCTGCACTCTGGGCTCCCCCACTGGGCCAGAAGACACTGATGCTGGCACTCTGTAGCCCACAGTTCAGTCAGAGAGAGAGAATGCAGGTACAACCCAATATTTTCAATTTGGCTGGGCTTTGGAGACCATGTCCGAGGCCACACCCTGGGGCTTTCTGTGTACTGGCAGGGTTGTCTGAAGTCAGATTCACCTGTTCTGGGTTCTCCCCTGGGCCAGCCGATCCAGATCCTGGTGCTTTACCACCCACAATTCAGTCCCAGATACAGAGTCTGAGTTATAGAGTGCAGATGCAGCTCACACGCAGGTATGTGTCCAGATTCTGGGGACTGCGCACCCATCCTCAATGGACCAGTTGGATGGCTCAAGGCCAGATCCACCTGTGCTCTGCATCATGTGAGCACCTCTCACAGAGGGCTCTGCAGGTCTTGTGGTGTGTGGCTCCCAGCCTGGTCCCTAGGCACCATCCTGGCGACCAAACACAGTACATGGTCGACACCACCATCTTGGATCTCCAATGTGCTTAATTCTTTAAAATTTGATAAAATTTACTTTCTTGAATCACTATTGGAAAAAAGAAAGTAGGAAAAACAAAAGTCTCTGTAAGTACCACAAGTCACCATTATAGATTCAGATAAATTGTTTTCCATGCTTTTGCTCTATGCTTTAAAAAGTTAAAGTTGAGGGCTGGTGAGATGGTACTATGGACAAAGGTATTTGCCAACATGCCTGATAACCTGCCTTCTAACGTTGGGACCCACATGGTGGGGAGGACAGAATTGACTTCTACAAGTAGTCTTCTGACTTCAACACAAATGCCATGTTCTATGCAGACACACACACACACACACACACACACAAATGTAATTAAGAAATAGAGTTGAGCTTAAATGGCATATACATATCTTTAATATATTGTTTAGAAGCTATTTATAAACATTTTAAAAATGATTATGAATATAAGCATGTATTTTCCTGTTGGACATTTTCATAGTTACCTTTAAAAACATCACCAGACAGAGAATATTGAGCTCATTGGGAGAGAATATGCCCCCCCATTTATAAATTTTAGTGGATGTTTGTATAAGAGTCACTCTTTTCTCTGTCTGTAAGCATTGTTTCCATAAATTAGATCCCAGCAGGAGAAATGCCAGGTCAGAAGCCTGAAAATCTTAAGGCCTTTCTATATATGATTCCCCAAGGACCAACTAAATGGTACCATAAAATAACACTGGGAAAAAATACCAGTTTTACACAATCTGGACAAATCTGAATGAGTTTACCAAGAATTCATTGTCTGACTTTGTCTTATGTTTGGTATTTTGGGACTTGAAATTTTAACTGAGCAGGAAGCCATTTATTCCAGATGGCCAGTTTGCTCATACTAGGAAGAATTGTTTTATGGTTATACAATCGGTGAACTTTTAGATTGTAGGTTGACTTGGCACAGACTGGAGACATGACCCAAAAGTACCTGAGAAAAATAACACAGTCTTTTCATTTCTTTTATCTTGGCTACTTTTAGAAAGTATTTAAGGCAGCATTGACTTCTTCTTTCAGAAATAGCTAAGATAGATATGGCTGAACTGCCTTGTTCTAGATAAAAACTAAATACGGGAAACTAGAAGCAGATAGTTATGGTACAGGAGAGCAAACAGAAGAATAGAGACAGTCTTACTTGCAGAAAGTCAGGAATCTTAAATAAAATCCAAATCCAAGGCTGAAATGTTTAGGTTATCTGATTTTATTATTACCATGAAGCTATAGTACCCAAAACTGTGTATTATTGGCATAGATACAGAACTATAGCAACAAAATGGAATGAAGAGTTCAGAAGCAGGTCCCCACCTGTAGGATCACCTGATGTTCAGCAAATATGCCAAGGTGCCCTGTGGAGAGCCACAGACAGCAGCGCCCCCTGTGTTTCCCCGGCGCAATGCGCCCCTTATGTGCATGCGCAATGCGCCTTTGAGCGAGCCCCTTATGCGCCTGCCTGAAGGCATAGCCTGAGGTGGCATGATCTGAACAAGGCATAGCGTGAGGTGGCGTGATCCGAACAAGACATAGCGTGAGGTGGCGTAATCTGAACACACCAACCAAGAGCGACAACGTGGCATTCTCTGATAGGACCAGGCACACTATAAAGGTTCTGTGGGAGCTTTTCCCGGGGTCACTCCGGTAGTCAAAGTTCCTGAATAAACTGCTGCAAGAAGAGTTCCCGGTGTTGGCGTCTTTCCTGCTGGTCGGGGGCGGCATCGACAGTACCCCAATGAGAGGAAGATGGGTTTATAACACACACTATCAGACTAACTAAATAGCTGTACAGAAAAAGTGATCTCTGACCGGTCAGCACTTCTGTAGGCATTAGCTCAGGATAGATGGGTGCAAAATCTAATGCTACATTTATGGCATTGGGTTTGACCAGTAATTCTCCGAAATTTCATATCCCAGTGTCAGTTGCCAGAGTGTGGAGATGTTCGTTGGTCGTTGCAGCTGGTACAATTGCTGTCTTGAAGACAGTGGCTAGAATTACTGCTATTTGTACGTGCGTGGGCTATTCTTCCAAAATATTAAAGTGTCAATAGTGCAACTGGGGGAAAGTCTGGCTCATGCAATAATTTCTTTAGTGGATCAAAAAAAAAAAAGTCATGCACTATAAAATAAACAGTTGATAGAACAGCAAAACTTAAGTTTTTTTCGTCCCATGAAAGATGCATCAGAAAATGAAAAAGCAAGCCACAAACAGGGAGGAAACATTTGCAACCATGTATCTAACAAAATGATTGGCTTTAAAAATGTGTAAGGAGAACATGTAGAATAATAAGGAATAAACAGTAGACAAAATATTTTAACCAATGCTTCAGAAAATTAGCACACATAAGCTCATTAGGGTGACAATCATCAGTGAAATGCAAATGTCGTCTCTGCACACTAACTGCAGTGACTACCATCACAAGGCCTGACAACGTGAAGTACTGACAAAGATGGAGGTCTTCGGGATGCTCATAGGGTTAAAAAAAATGGCTTATTTTCTCTGAAAATAACTTGATACTGTCTCACATAGTAAACATACGCGGTCTTTGCCACTAGTTTATAGAGGTTTGCTCAAGAGAAATGAAAAATCATGTGTATACAGAGTTGTATGCCAGTGTTTATAACCACATTATTCACAATAGTTTAAAGAGAAACAAGTCAACTGGCTAAAGGATAAACACATTAGACTACATTTCTGCAAGAAAAACAAAAGGAAATATTGATGTACAATAGGGATAGGGGAAACTCAAAATGATAGGGATAAAATTTAAAAGCTATGGTAAACGAAGGAAGGCACAATATTAAACATGAAATTCTATAAAAAGTAAAAACTATAGTGAGTAGTAGATACTAGATGTTTGCTGTTAGGGTGTGGAAGCAGATCAATATGAGAGGCAGATGAGGGGGTTAGGGAGAGAGAGGAGAGAATAAATGAGTTTGAAAAGTAGTTGTACAGCAGCGTGTGATGGCGCAGGCCTGTAATCCCAGTACAGACAGAGGCAGGCAGATCTCTATGAGTTCAAGACCAGCTTGGTCTACAAAGGGAGTACAGGACAAAGAAGGCTACACAGAGAAACCCTGCATTGAAAAACTGAAAAACAAACAAACAAACAAACAACAGCAACAACAAAAAACCCAAACAAGATCAGTCTGGCCTTGAATTTGTTATCTTCCTGCCTCAACTTCCTGAGTGCCGAGATTATAGGGCCATGTCACTAAATGTCTAAAGAGGACACTTTTAAGGCTGGGGGAAATATACTGTATTTCAGACGGAGTGATGGTTACTTGACTATGTACCACTGTGTGCAGCCAGTTCGTCAAACTATTTATCTAAAGTAAGTTAATTTTGTCCACGCATAGTGGCTCATGTCTTAGGAAGCTAAGACAGGAGAACCTCAAGTTTGAGGCTAGCCTAGGTTATACAACGAGACTCTAGATCAAAAGAAAGAAAAAAGTGAACTTTGTGTTTTAAAATTAAAGTTGAAAAATAATTTGGGTGTTGCGTATAAAACTAATATCAGGTTATTAAAAGAATATGAACCAAATAATGAGGAAAAGGTGAAATATACCTATAAAACAGCTAAAACTGCTTTTACAATTGTGTAAAGTAAGGTTAGCTTCAGGGCTCAGTAGATAATTCGGAAATGAAATCTACTAGTAGACGTTGGATACTTTTGGAAAGCTGTGACCAGAACACCCAGCGGAGCAGCTTACAGCAGGAAAGAGGTCGCTTGTTCCTTGTCTGTGGCTGCTGAGCCCGTGCAGAGCACCATGGCAGTAGGGGCGATCAGTAGAGAAGTTCTTCACTATGTATGTGTTAGGCCTGGAGCAGAGAGCAGGAAGGCGGGACCCGGGGCCAGGTACAGCCTGCAAAGGTAGACCTGCAGGAGCTGCCTTCTTCTCGTTGGGCCCCACCTCCCAGGATGGAGCCACCAGCTGAAACCAAGGGATAAACTGCATGTTCAAAGCAGAGCAATGTACACATGCTTCCTTCACTCTACCTCTTCCCTCTCCATCATCCCCCTCCCCCTTCCCTCTCCTTCCCCTCCCCTCCCCTCTCCCTCCTCTCCTTCTGGAGTTCCCCCCTGAGTTCTGAAGTCTTAGGCAAGTGTCATGTCCAGCTGCTTTTCATAAACAGACCGAGTGTTGGTCTGTCACGATGGTAAGATGTGGGAGGAAAGATGCTGGTCCCAAGGCATTGGTTTTTCTGCTTTCAGATGAGTGACAGAGGCAACCATCCCTCACTAAACTAGTTCTGGGGTACATTGTAAGACAATCCTAAAACAATGCCTCAAAGCTGGCTGAGCATTCCCAAAGTTCTAGCTGCAAGACCCAATATTTCCTCTATGATAAATGTTCTCTCCCTGGTGAGTCCATATCATTTTCCTTCATGCCCTCTTGTACAGTGATAATTATTTTTAGGATTCTGAAAGCCTAGAGACTTATTCTAGGTCTAAAGTTTACCTATAAAAAATATGAACACTGAGAACTTTATAGAAGGGTGCCCTTGCATGTAATTATGCTTTGCCAAGTAAAGATATGTATTATCAGACTTGTTTGTGATGTGATTCTGAGCCTCTCATGCCATAGCAGTTATTAGCAAACTTGGGTACACACACACACACACATACACACACACACACACACACACACACACACATGCTCATGTGTGTGTGTGTGTGTGTGTATATATATATATATATATATATATATATATATATACACACACACAAATATATACATACATATATACATGGGCATATATATATATATACATGAGCATGTGTGTGTGTGTGTTCTTCAGAAACATTTTTTTTAAATCCATTTTGGCTGTACTGGGGCTCAGGATTAGTCATTCTAATAGCTTAACTTGAGTTTATATGCAAACAGTTCAGAATGCAGCTGGTGTACAGACAACACTTTTTAAACATTGTCTTGTACTTGAACTTCTTACATATCTTCTATCCTTATTTATTTACACTCCTCAGTGTTAGTCTACTGGTACTCGTTAAGGTATTTGCTTAGTGGATCAATATATTGACAAGAAATAAATGGCTGACTGCATTCCATATGGCACTTTATACATTGGTGCTGCTCTAAAAAGATCTCTAAATGCTTTGGAACCAAAGAAAGAAAGTTATTATAGTGTTTTATTGTATAATGATTTAACAGATTATCTAAGGGTCAGCTGTCAGTGCAATGTGCTTCTTCTAAAGACAGGACTGGTTTTCCATGTACTGAACTCTGATGCTGATTTAAATATTTACCATGGGAAAATTGTACCCATATTCCAGACATACTTATCACTAAAGAGAGTGTTTTTTCCGAGGGCTTCTGCTTAGATTTTGACAGGACTTGCCCCCCTACTGCCCATCCAGCCTTCTTTTCTTTGACACTATCTCCGTGTGTCAGAAGCCTACATTTGAGAGAAGCAGCATTTGTGAAATAATACCTTCTGACACACAGTTTTATATTGATGGTTAGAGATAACTTAATCACCAGGTTATAGATGAAAGCGCAATCATTTCTCTTAGCTTCTGTTCATTGTCTGCTCACGTCTATTTGAATAGCCACATGTGATAACAGAACTAACAGAAGGTAGACGTGACTTGGCAGGAACAGAACTTTAGGTGTGAAGATCTTCAGTTCAAAGTGCTCTAAGAGGTGGTGCCTGCCCACTGAGCCTCTGGATGGGAGCCCTTTGCCACCCACTTCTACTATGCGACATTTGGCTGTTCCTCACTGTCTTCTTTGCTGTTTTCCTTCTGACTTTCTTGATCTTCCTCTGTCTATATCTAGTAGGATCTTGACATAATGTGGGACCTCTGTATAGTTATTTCACTGAAAAATCCCTTTTTGTCAAAATGTCAGCATTCTAAAGACAAGGTAATGAGACTTATTAAGAGTTCTATAAAAAGATGAGTCAGCTTCTGTCAAGTGCCTCATGGGTCTTTTTCTGAATTGGAGGACTTAAAAATATATAACATGCTCCAGGGACTTCTGACAGATGGGGAGAATGGGTAGGTAGGGAAAGGATCATAAGGACAAGGAGAGTAGAGATTTTGAGAGTTGGTACTATGTCCATGTAAGAGTAGAAAATGATAGTAAGAAAAGGACCTCAAAGAGTATAGGAAGGTCAACGGTCCATTTAGTTGACTCTGTGAAGTGTCTTTTGTATATCATAAAATACTTAAATACAATTCCGTAATGCTAGTAACTTTGCCAAATGGCACAGCCATCCCAATAATCAGTTTCAGAACATTTTCATCTCCCAAGAAGACACTTTTACTATTGCTCTTCTTGCTTCCATATTCAGGTCCAGGAAACTACTGATCTACTTCCTTTCTATAAGGCTGGCTTTGTTTATATTTATTGTAAGTAGAGACACACAGTAACTCATGTTTCTGGCTTTCTCTTTGCATAGTAGTTTTGAAGGTCACCTGTAGCATAGAGGTTATAGCTGAACAGTATTATATTGCATAGGCATACACCTCTAGCCTATGGGATCCCTGATTTCGATACATGTTTTTTTTTCCAGAATAAGGCTATTGTGTGTAATTCTGTTGTGAACATTCTTGTATTAATATTGGCATAGATTTACACTCTAAAAAATCCTTGTAAATATCTAGAAGTGGAACTGCCGAGTCATTTGGCAGTTTTACACTTAATGTCCTGAACACTTCCAAATTTTATATATATATATATATATATATATATATATATATATATATATATATATATATATATATTTGTTTGTTTTGTTTTTTTATATTTTCACTAACAGTGCATGAGCGTTCTTTACATCCCCACCAACATTTATTATCTGCCTTATTTACTATAGTCCTTCTATTGTGTGCAAAGTACACCCTCATTCTTGTTTTTAATCTCCATTCCATTAGCTAAATAGTATTGAACATCCTTTTATATCTTTATTAACCATCATTCCCTTGCATATCTTCTCTAGTAAACATATGTTTGTATAGTTTGTTCCCTTTTGATAGGGCCTCTTGTTCTTCTCATAGTACAAAACTATAGTACTCTTTCAGTACCAGGCACTGGGATACTCCCTTCAAGTTGCTGGTCATGAGATTACAAGCGATTGTCCACACAACATAGGCTATTACCTTTGGTTGACTCCCAGATCTTGAAGGTAAGATAACCATTGCTGAAGCATAGGATTCGGGCACAGGATTTGGAGGAATTGAGCTGGAACTGACCTGAAAGCTTCCTCCATGATGACTAGTTCTCATAGAAACTGAAGGTGCTGTGAAAACTACCAATGGAGAAAAGCAGTTAATGGTCCTACCCTATTAGAAAGACTATGAGTCACAACAACGACCCGCTTAGCAAGATCTCCCCAATGCTGTAATAATGGCAGTTACATCTTGGGGGTAACCAATAGCTATCTAATTGGACTCAATAGAAGAGAGTTCATGCCTCTAATTACTCATGGCAGGTGAGGTCATAGACCTTTCAGGAGAACCTACAACTGCCACTTTTTCAAGCCAGTATATTTTCTAACTGTACTCTAAATACCTATTTTTTACTCACAGGTAAGGATGGCTCCCACTCCTCATCAAAGGAATTTCTTTCTGAAGTGGAAATAAATCCATTAATGATCAAAATGCAGAGATCATTTGGGGTGCTCAACATCAATTACATCTACAGCTCAATCCCCAAACCTAATTATTAATTGGTGTTTTTTAGTACTGGAAATATTTTACACTTTTATGGGGTCTAATTTATCTAGATTTTCATAGATTATTTTGGATGTTGCATCTAAAATACCTTTACCTAACTCAAGGTCACAAAAGATATTTTTTTGTTGCTGTTGTCTGTTTTGTTTTGTTTCTCTGTAGCTCTTATATTTAAATCTATTATCTGATATGATTTGTAGTTAACTTTTATCTGTGATGTAAGGAAAGGCTCTAAGTTTCTTCTACGATAATAATTAATTGGGAAATAAGAAGGAAAATATCCCAAGATGAGCTTATGTAAGGATATCTGCAAGAGAGAACTTTATTTGTAGATGTGTAAACTAGGAATCCCGTCTGTGTGACTGCAAGCAACCTTTGGAAAATAATTATTCCTAGTGTGGTAAGGCGGTGAGGTATATTCATTTCCCTAAGAGAAGTGAAAGTGAAAACTATAGACTTGGAAGTCTATAACAAACCTTGATAGATAGTGGGCTTCTAATTTTCTTTATTGTACTAAAAACCATACTATTTCTGATACTTGTTTTTTTTTCTTCAAAGAACAGGCCTGCAATAACAATATTTTGTTATTTTGTTAAGGATAATTTATACTTTAATATATCATAAGAGCATGTATTTGATATAGGTCAACTTCCTGATACCCCTGCCAAAGCTTATCTTTTAGATTCTGAGTTACCTTTTTGAATACATTTTTAAAAAATGGGGCAGTACCTTCAAACTTGAGCCTAAACATTCCAATGGTTTGTTGTGTGGTACACAGACAGTGAATAGATGGCTTTTGAAAACTTTTGAGGCTTCGGATAGAGTTCTCTCTACAGTTTTGTCTGGTTTACCTCTACACCCACACCCTCCATACTGACATTGCTTTTTCTTGGCAGTAGAAGCTAGGACAGTGGTTAACGCTAAGGCTATAAGTAAAATAAGCTACATTGCATCCATATAACTGTATAATCTTGGTTTGGCAAATGTAGAATTTGGGATCAATCATTGCTTAAATGTTCTCATATATGTCTTAATATGCATTGCATATTGAAACACTTGGCCCTAATCTATTAGTCGGATTAGCTAAAGCATCAGTCAGATTGTTGGCTCTTTTAACTACGAAGTTTAGGTGTAGGCTTGGCTTTCACATGGCTGAGTCCAGGCTATCTGTGAGATTCCTCTTTACTGCGTCATTCAGTTCAGTGTGCCTCATCCTCGGACAGTTGCTCTGCAAATGCTACTCAGTGATGACTTAGCATCTCTATACTTCTTGGTGTTTGTAAGTCCCAAGAAGAAGAGGACTCTTTGTAGTTCATACAGGAGATGTCACCAAGAGTCTGGTCAGTGTAGCCTGAATCCTCTGCTTACCTCCTTGTACCAATTCTCATGAACAGTAGAAGACTGACTACTGTAGAAGCTGCCCTGCCCTTGCAGAGTGGAAAGGATGTGTCCTTTGACACACTCTTCAGACATACATGGGAAGAGGATCAGGTCTCTTCCACGTGCCAGACACAAGCACAGGGTGTTTGTAACCCCGGAGAAGGTGCCATTAGAATGCTTTAGATGCAAGCCACACTGGTGTCCACTGGCCACAAAGATGCAAATCTGCTAGGAGAATTATTGCATTGTTTATTTATCTTAAATATTATAGTCTATTTATCTCATTCCCTGCTTAGTCTTCTTTTGTGATAGCATGAAAGCTTTCATGTAATTGACATATTTTATTAAATGAATTTTCAAATTATGAGTATTCTTATTGAATTTTCTTGTATAAACCATGAAAGTTTCATAATAGAACTACAAATCCTAGTGAGAGACATTATTAAAACATAGCCCTCCACAATAGCAAATCTGCTTATGGTAGTTAGTTGCTGGCATTTAAAAGGAATTTTAATGGAATTTATTTCAATGCCTTGTTGAAGACTGAAAAAGGACTTTTCAGTAGCCACAGGTATAAGCCTCTAGTAAACCACCTTTCCCTGTTTATATCTGAAAAGTCCTCAGATCATGACTCTGATCAGCTTTTTGAAACTGCAGAACATATATGAAGGAAGAATTGCACTCATGTATTTTAAATAGTGGGTCTATATACAGTGTTTTTAAAATCTATCAATTAGAATAACAATAGCAATACCAAAAGCTGTGCCATATGTACAGATCAAATAAACATTTATACTTAACACAGTAGAAATCTTAGCCTACGAATGACAAGTAATTAAATGTAAATTCAGTTGGGCTTTAGAAAGCATGGAGGATGGAGAGAGATGTACATCATTGTTACAACATGCCCTATTCTATTGTTCTTGTTAGATCTTCTTGGACCATGTCTAGAGCTCTCTGTGTGTGTGTATGTGTGTGTGTGTGTGTGTGTGTGTGTGTGTGTGTGTGTGTGTGTGCGCGCGCACATGCAGATTTATGTGTATGCATGTGTGTGTAATTTGAATCCTTGGGTTGTGGTTAATTTTAGCAAGACACATCTTGTTCTTTTAATCTTTGCCATAAAATCAGGAACATTATGTGTGAGGATGACTTGCTCCTAGGAAATACACACTGACATATTTAATGGTAGAGGCCAATGTACTCTCTTTTCGTTTAGAACAGCAATGATCATAACATGATACTCCAATTAATGAATGTTCCATAATTTAACTAGTATTTGCAATAATTATATGTGAACACAGATGAGAAATCAGGACAGCAAATGCAGATGATTAGGTTTTTTTCAGTGGCTTTATTATTCGGCTAAAAGTGATACACCTTCTAAAATTTTATCCCACAGTCCTAGACAGTAGGGAGGAAGGAAGGAAGAGCAGACCAGTTTGAAATGGTCCACTGGGTTCTTACAACAGTGAGTGAAGAGACTATTTCAGGAAAAGGCTTCACAACACTTCAGTCCTCCCGATTAGAGAGAAAATGCACAAAACTTCCAGGTCAATGTGGCAGGTAATAGAACAGACCACGTTAGTGAAAATGCTCCAAGTACGAGGCAGAACAGAACAACGTCATGAGAATGATAAGAAGATGTCTTCCAACAAGCACTCTGTGACCAATCAGTCAATTGCAAGGGCATAATGAAGTTAGTTTGAGGTGGGAGAGATTGATAAACATCATCTTCCTTGAAACTTTCCATAGGAATCCACAGAAACAGGTAATTCAAGAAAGACAAAGTCTCTGCTCAAAACACAGGGACTCAACACAGGGACCACCAAGAAAATGTCACCAGGCAATCAAGTCTAGGGGGCCACAAGTGACCAACTAAGGCAGGTGACTAGGAAACTTCATGATGAAAACAGAAGGAGGAAATGACTTGGTCCAATCATCTTGTGAGGCTGTGCCCCTCACAAAGTGATGACAGTGTGGTAGACTGATGATGCACACCAAAAGAGTACCAGAACCTGGAGTACCAGTGAATTAAGACATTTTAGCACAAATATCATTTAAGAGTTTAATAACTAGAAGAAATACCTATACTTACAAAATTGATTACTTATGGGAAGAATGCCTAGAGACTGATAAATAAAATTACCTGATTTTTTTTCTATTTGATTATGTCATCAGGTATTTCAGTTATTTTTATTAAAAATTAAAACCAAGGTATAATTAAGGTGTTCAATCTAATATGAACTATTTAAAGATAATAATAATAGAAAAATCTAGATATGGGGTATATGCAAACACTCTTCACAATTTTACTGTAGATCTTAAACTATTATAAAAATACAGTTGTTTAAAAAAAATCAGAGAAACAAGAAAATGAGAGTATAATATGCACAGCAATAATACATTGAATATAACACAATAAATTTAATGAACATAAAAATGTATTATATTGTTAATAAATACTGGCTGTTCACATATATTTAAAATTATTCTATATTTCCAAGGCTATTATTATTTTTTTCACAGAAACATATGCTTTAACACTAATTAATTGGCAGACAATTTCCCATTAGTAGATTAATATAACTATTCATTTCCCCTCTTTACTCCCATTTCAGTGTCTTAAGCCCCATCAGTTCTGGCAGATGGTTGGAGGAGGGTCATGGCAGTTAGCTTGAGAAGGGCCCAACCATATCTGCAAACTGTTGTGGTCTCTGTGGAACCTTGTTGCTTCTCTTTCTCTCATCAGTTTGACTAAGTAGTAGTCCAGTTTCGAAGATGAAGAAGGAGGGCTTCTGCTGCGGAGAGTAGCGGTGCAACTTGGTCCTTGGATTTCAGACGTATGTGATGCCTCTTGTTGCTGCCATCAGTGTAAGCACAAAATCAAAAGTCCAGGATCTAAGTAATGACTGAAACAGCACCAGGCTGAGCATACAGTGCCTTCTAGTACCTTTTCAGACAGTTTTGTTTATTCCCTATACTTCTAAATCCCCTTTTATGTTTTTTTAAAGTAGTAGACATTTCGGGAAACAGCCCGCATGCCCTGTTTTCCCTTGGTGGATCCAGCAAATGAAAATGGTGGCCCACAGTAGCTAAACGTTTAAGCCTTAAGAACAGCATTGCAAAAGCCATAATTGGCATAATAGCCTATAATTTTCTTTTCTTTTTTGGCATCACCCATATTAAATCTTGTACTTCCAGTTTCCCCCAATCACATAATTATCAGATATTCTTGTGGGTTTTAGAAGGTAGTTTTAAAATCGTATTCTTCAATTAATTGCCCCGTGTGCTTCCATCAAGTGTAATCTCTTGTGCTTGGATGGGGCCTCTCCCTGCCTCTCCCATCATTTCCTTGTTGAATGTTACACTAGTTTCTGGCTGATGTGAGGAATTTTAGGGGCAGCGCAATGTTAAGTTCTTCTTATTGTGTACGCAGATTTGGGCTTCTATTTCTGGATGCCAACTAGACCGGCCATCTTTGGTTTTGCTTAATTTTCACCATGTCAGTAATACTAAATCATTAGTTTCTTTGGCCTGTCCTTGATTTTTTTTGAACTAGTTCGTTATAGTTAAGGACAGAGTGTCTAATTACCTCACTCCTACCTGCATTTATATGTTGAGACTTTCACCTCCAACGCACTGGTACTGGGGGTGGACTCTTTTGGGGGACTAAGCTAGGTTTAGATGCAGTTATGAAGGCAGACTTCCAAAAGGGGCCTTGGGACCTGTAAGAGGAAGTAGAAGAAATGACCAGTGCCTCTCCCCGCCCCCTAGCCTCACACCGACGAATGGTCATGCGAGCAGAAATTAGAAGATGGCTGTCACCTAGCCAGGGAGAGGGCCCACAGCCATGAGGCAAATCTGCTGGAATCTTGATCCTGGACTTCCTAGACTCTAGGGCCATGAAA
This sequence comes from Acomys minous, assembly GCF_964271855.1. Taxonomy (NCBI): domain Eukaryota; kingdom Metazoa; phylum Chordata; class Mammalia; order Rodentia; family Muridae; genus Acomys; species Acomys minous. Next base: position 78,513,560 of record NC_140492.1, on the reverse strand, counting down.
ACTGCCTTATTGATTAATCTACACAGCTTATGGCATTTTGTTATAGCAGCCTGGGCTTCTTAAGATACACAGCATCTTCACTGTTTCCAATGTAATATAATGAATTCAGTATCAATGCATTAGAAATAGACTGTATAAATGACATAGGCTGATGTAACTATCACACTTCCTCTGGACCTAGTACTTATTCTAGTCCCAGGACCATACTCTAAAACCAAATAAAATCAGACTGTTTTGAAGCTTTCCCTAAATTCTTTATTTATCCTCTAATTTTATCATGGTCAGATTTTTGTCAGCTTAGGTAAGGACTGTGCATATATCACATTTTTCTTTTCTCTGATGTCTGTTCTCCCCATCTCACCCCCCCCAGCTGGCTACAATGCCCTGCTTTCCTTAGAAAGTCACCTTCTGTTTCTTTACTCCTCAGTCCTTTGACTTAGTTCAACAATGGCTCTAGGGGAAAGCATTTTAATCAATTAAAGAAATATATTTTATATTTTGAGATTATAATTACATTATATTCCACTTCCCTTGCCTTCCCCCACCTCCCCAAAACACCTATCCTCATTCTCTCTCTCAAATTCATAGCCTTTTTTAAAAATAAAAAAAACCATATCTTCATTCAGGACAGGTGTGTACCAGAGAATTACACTTTCCTAACACAGTGACTGGGTCTAAGGTGAACATATGATTCATTTCAGGCCAAGAAAAGGTAAGTCATGTAATCCCAGCCCTTGGGAGGCAGATCTCTGTATATTCTAGGCCTGTTGAGAGATGGAGAACAAGGGAGAGAGACAGAGAGAGAGAGACAGAGAGAGAGAGAAAGAGAGAGAGAGGGAGGGAGGGAGGGAGGGAGGGAGGGAGAGAGAGAGAGAGAGAGAGAGAGAGAGAGAGAGAGAGAGAGAGAGAGAGAGAGAGGAGAGAGAGAATTGTATCTTCCCCCAGCAATATCCCCCTGCATCCTCCCCCAGCAATTTCCCCGTTCATCCTCCCCCTGCAGTTTCCCCCTGCATCCTCCCTCTGCAATTTTTGCTCTGAGAGAGAGAGAGGGAGAGGGAGGGAGAGAGAGAGAGAGAGAAAAAGAGAGAGGGGGGAGAGAGAGAGAGAGAGAGAGAGAGGAGAGAGAGAGAAAGAGAGAGAGAGAGAGAGGAGAGAGAGAGAGAGAGAGAGAGAGAGAGAGAGAGAGAGAGAGAGAGAGAGAGAGAGAGAACTACTTTATTTCTCAGGTAAGCCTGAGTTACTTGTATTTTTAGAAAGTAAGCAATATATTACATAATGCATTGAAACACATTCTTATTACGTACTCATGTTTACATTTTATGCCTTTCTTTATCCTTAATTATTCATGCTTTGAGACTAACAGCTCCCTTCAGGGTTTCTTGCTGTTCAGGCTATTCAACTTCTGTGTGTCCCAGTTTTATTTAAGGCTCAGTTGCCTCATGTGTAAAAGGCACTGGGCCTGCTCCTTTCAGTGCTATGGATTCACAGAGTTGTATTTTTTCATTGCATTCCATTCATGATCCATAGACAGTGATAACAATATTTTTTTTTTGTCTTTATAATAGTGTTTCTCTGTGTAGCTTGGGCTGTCTAGACTCATTTTGTAGACTAGGCTGGCCTTGAACTCACAGTGATCTGCCTGCCTCTGACTCCCTGAATGCTGAGATTCCAGGTGTGTACCACTGTGCCTGTGACAACACAACTCTTAAGTAAAAAAAAAAATGCATTCATAGACTATTCACTCTGTAGATAAATGATGCCTAATGTTTGCTACTTCTATGACTCACAGTTATAATTTTAGAATATTTCAAATCATATGCAGTGATTAGCAGCTATCATGGAATGAGTCATAGCTCCTCCCTGATCTCGGTTCCTGCTGTGTCTCCGTTGTCATCAGGGTATATCTGGTCAAGCTCTGCCTTCCTATGGCTAATGCAGAAGAGCGGCAGTTGTGCCTTTTTTTAGGCTAATTCTTAAGAGGCTTTGGCTGCTTCCCCTGCCACCATCTGTTTCTGTTTCTGTAAGCTCAGGAGAATGGCGCAGGAAACACATCTTCATATCTGATCGGGAACTGGAACTTGTCTAGGCCCTGAAAACTGAAGTGGAGCCTCTCTCTTCTGAGCCCAGCTTGATCAGCTGACCCATGCTTTGAATACAAATCGTTATTAAGTCTGGTGTGGCCTAAGACTGCACTTTGTGACAACTAACTGACACAATAGGCGTCCCCAAATATAATTATAGAGAAGTAAAGAGTGAGGTGCTTTGCTGTGCGTCCTCCTTCCCAAACCCCAGGGTCCACCCGGTGCACTGCCAGCAAGACAGATTTCTTTGTTGGTTTGATATGTAACTTCCCACAGTGTCTTTAAAGCAAAGAAAACCAACATGCATATATAATAACATATACATATGTTGTACATACATATATACATGCAATAACATGCATATATACATGTAATATATATTAAGCTTAGAGTCTTTACTCTTTGTTTTCCACAAGCTGCTTTGTCTATAATATCTTGGGTATGTTTATATACTGTGGTGGTTTGGGTAGGTATGGCCCCCATAGACTCCACTGCTTGAATGCTAGCCCCATAGGGAGTGGCATGATTAGGAGCTGTGACTTTGTTGGAGGAAGTGTGATGCTTTTAGGCTTTATATCCTCAAGTTGGGCCAGTGTAAAAATTCAGCCTCCTCTTTGCTGCCTGTGGCTCAAGATGTAGAAGAACTCTCAGTTCCTTCTCAGCACCATGTCTGCCTGCATGCCAGCATCCTTCCTGCCATGATGACAGTGGGCTAAACCCTGAAACAGTAAAGCCATCCCCGGTTAAACAGTTTCCCTCAGAAGAGTTGGCATGATCATGATGTCTCCTCATAGCAGTAAAACCCTAAGATACATATATGTCACTATATAGAAAACACTCTTTGTTTTCTGCTGCTGTGTGATATTATGGCATTATGACAGAATCCATTCACCCATTGGTGGCCACTTGGTTTGTTTTCCAGATTTTGCTACAATTCAACTATGTATAAAGACATAAAGACAGGGTCTCCCTGTGCAGCCTTGGCTGTCCTGGACTCGCTTTGTAGACCAGGCTGGCCTTGAACTCACAGCGATCCACCTGCCTCTGCCTCCCGAGTGCTGGGATTAAAGGCGTGCGCCACCACCGCCTGGCTGCAAGAAAAAAAAAATTCTTAAGATAAAATGTTACTACAAAACCATCCTTCATAAGGAAACAAGGGATTTTAATATATATTTCTTTTTTTAAAAATTATTTATTTATTTACTTTACTTGCTAATTGCAGCTCCGCTCCTTTCCTCCTAGTCCCTACCTCACACACTCCTTCCCCCTATTTTCTGCTCTTCCCAGAGAAAGAGGAGGTCCCCCATGGGTACCAACCTGCCCTGGCACATTAAGTTGCTGCAGGACAGGGCGCATCCTCTCCTACTGAAGCCAGGTAAGGCAGCCCAGTTAGGGAAACAAGATCCAAAGGCAGGCATCAGGGTCATATGGGGTTCCTGTTCCAGTTTTTGGGAGATGCACATGAACACTATGCTGCTCATTGGCTATGTATATGTAGGGAGCCTAGGATCAGTCCATGCGCGCTCTTTGGTTGGTGGTTCAGTCTCTGTGAGCACCTGGCCCAGGTTAGTTGCCTTTATAGATCTTCTGGTGGAGTCCTTGAGTCCTCTGACTCCCTCAAGTCATTCCCCCAACTCTCCCACAGGACTCCCTATTAGAGTTTTGTCTAAAATTTGGCTGTGGGTCTCTGTATCTGTTTCCACCAGCTGCTGCTTGAAGCCTCTCTGAGGACTTATGCTTGGCTCCTAACTACAAGCATAGCAGAGTAACATTGATAGTGTCAGGGATTGATACTCTCCCATGGGATGAGTCTCAAGTAGGGCTAGTCTCTGGTTGACCGTTTCTTCGATCTTTGCTCCACCTTTGTCATTCCACAAATGTTCAAAGTACTCAGTCATCAGGGACATGCAAATGAAAATGACCCTGAGATCCCATCTTACATCCTGTCAGGATGGCTATGATAAAAAAAACTCAAGCAACAGCACATGCAGGTGAGGTTGTGGAGACGGGGGAATATTCATTGCTCATGAGAGCACAACCACTTTGGAAATAAAACTTGCACTTTCTCTGAAAATTGGGAATAGTTCTACCTCAAGACCCAGCTATACAACTCTTGGGAATATACCCAAAAATGTTCTACCATACAATGAGGACACTTGCTCAACTTTGTTCATAGCAGCTTTATTCATAATAGCCAGAAGCTGGAAACAACCTAGATGTCCCCAAAGAATGGATTAAAGAAAAATAATGTTGTACATTTACACAGTGGAGTACTACTCAGCTATTAGAAACAAGGAAATCTTGAAATTTGCAGGAAAATGGATGGAACTAGAAATGATTATCTTGAGTGAGGTAACCCAGACCCAGAAAGACATGCATGGTATATACTCACTTATATGTAGATATTAGCCATAAAATAAAGGAAACTATGCTACAATCCACAGACCCAAAGAAGCTAAGTTATAAGGAGGGCCCAAGGGAGCATGCTTGAATCCTATGTAGAAGGGGACATAAAATAGGTGCAGGAGGTGTTTGGAAGGAGGGAACCGGGGAGGAGAGGGGATGGGGAGAGGGGCAGGAGTGGGGATTAGGATAAGAAACAGTAGGTTCTGGGAGAGAGGGCCAGGTGAGAGAACTGAAATCAGAAATCAGAGGTGGAGGTGGTGGGAGTCATCTCTGGGATTTGTCAGAGACCGGGGATAGGAAGGCATCAAGAAGCCTATAGGGGTCACCCTAGCTGAGAATCCTGCAGCAGGGGATATGGAAGCTGAAGTGGCCACCTCCTGTAGCCAGGCAGGGCTTCCAGTGGAGGAGTAAAGAAAACAACTCACCCACAAAACCTTTGAACCAAGGCATTTTTAGTTTGGAAGAGGCACTGTGAATACCTAATAGACTTTTCTGCACACAGGAAACCACCCAACAGACTTTCCATGCCATGATGTGCCTGTCGATTCCTTTCTAAATAACCACGTTTATCTCCACAGAATAGTGCTGGTCTCAACTTTGGTGAGAGCACCTTCTGTGTTTGTCACTAGTGACTTCAGTTCCTCACAACCACTCAAAAGACAGAATAAATGACTGTTGGATGGCTACTCAAAAGTGACACATATATATCACTTCCTCCAAGGTCCAGGGAACATTGCAGATGAAAAGAATATAAAAGTGGAAGTAGGGTGTAGCAAAAGATGTGGAAGGCTAACTTCCATGCATTACATGACTGAGCTCTTGAATTCACAGGAACATGGTCATCTGTATATGATCTTCATAACATTGGTTGCACCAAAACCCTGCCATGGAGATTCATAAATAGACAAAGGTTGGTGGGAGAGATCTTGGTGGTGTAATCACTGATAAAGTGTCTATGGTCCTACAAAGCAACTCAGCCAAGCTCTTGTAAACAATTAATGAAATTCATTAGTTTGTACAAGGGGGAGTGTATGCATGTGATTGCATGTGTGCTTACACACACACTACACACACACACACACCATGCACATCACACATGAAGGAGGAAGGGAGGAGGGGGGAAGGAGAAGAAGAGGAAGAGGGGCCAAAGATTACAAGCTGTAAAGTATATGTGTAAATATGGTCAAAATATATTCATGTACAGGTATGAAAGTGCCACAGACCCATTATGTGTAATTAATATATGCTAATAAAGACATTAAAAATCTGTAATTATAATCAGTGGTTGAATTTTTATATAACACCTTTTAAAATATATGCATTTTAATTTTTTAATAGATAACTCATCTTTGAAGCAATTAAGACATCACACTGCCTCTGGAGAGATGTCAGCAGTTAAGATTTCTTACTGCTTCTTCAGATGCCTGAGTTTGGTTTTTAGCACTCATACCTGGTAGCTCCCAGTTGCCTGGACTTCCAGCTCTAGGGGAGGTACACTGTTAGCCTTCATGTACACATGCGCACATGTTACACACACACACACACACACACACACACACACACCTGATTTTTTTTTAATCTAATGTTCTTTTAATGCTGCTCCCATGTGGAGTGCTAGCATATATGAAACCCTGGTTCTTACCTCCAGCACTAAAAAGAAATCTCACATCACTGTGAGTTATAGGCACTAATATGGTGGTTTTATAGAAACTCAGAGACAGGGATTGACTTTCCACTATTGTTCTGATAGTAAGAATAATCTAGTAAGGGTAAGTAATGTTTCTTAGGACGTTGCTTATATGCCAAGCACATTCCTGGGTACATTTTCATGGATCGTCTTAATTTTTACAACAGTGACCACAGTTGTTGGTAGTTTCTCTTAACTTCTTAACTTCACAGACAAGAATAAGGATGTAGATACTTTTACCAGCTGTTTGGCTAAGAAAGGATAGTATCAGACACACAGTTCTCTGGTTTGTTATTTCAGTCACCTTGAAATGTGTTTGGCTAGATGCTAGTATTTAGAGTAGAGGTCATGCTGTGGGGGTATTTGGTAGAGGTGATTCAAGTCTGTCTTGTGTTGCTTTAGTGAGGGAGGTTCTCCTAGATTACCTTTAGGGGCCTGACTCAATCAGCTGAAAGGCCGTTAGGACAGAGCTCACATCCTGGAAGAAGAAGAACCCTCTAGACTAGAGCTCCAGCCGCCTGAGGCCACGAGCTTGCTCTTTGGGCTGACTTGCACTGGCTTTCAGATTTGCCTCAAGTAGCCCCATATATTTGTAAGCCAAGTCTGCTAACGCTGAAGTCTCTGATATCGGTTTGGTTCTTGAGAGTATCTCAGGCTAGGCTGGAACTCTTAATCCTTGGCCCAGCCCTTGCTGGGACTGTAGGTACGCACTGCCACACCCAGCTTACTGTGTGTTAGTCAGACCTCTCCCACTGACTCCAGCTCTGTGCTTGTGCATGAACCGATATGTTCAAAGCTCAAGCAATAATTGGAATTCTGTACTCATCCTTGGATATAGCCAGTTAGGAATTTGAACCTTGGTCCAGTGCTCTGCACACACGCTTTTGAGTCACTCGTTTGGACCTAACACACCATGTCCCATCCTGTTCTGTTTTACATTTTGTGCACTCCAGCATGATAAGCACAGTAAAGAAGAGCACCAGGTTTTCCTTATCTCACTTTCCCTGTACTGTGTCATATGCACCAAACGCAGCCCTTTTACAAAGTCACTGTCACCTTTGTATTGTATTTTGTGAAGTGTGGGGCATTCCTTTTCATAGTTTTTCCTTTACCTTTCTATCTTAATTATTACTTCTTAGGCTTCTAAGAGTTTAGAGTTTAATGTTGCTACCCTCTTTCTCATCTATGATTAGAGAATATCCTCGGTAATTTAAACCTCAGTGACAGAAAGAGATAGGTGTCTACAAGCATCCTCTGAGGCTGAGCCTAGCTGTTTCAAACAGGCCTATAGTTACGGAGATCTATCTGCCTGCCTCTTCCTCCTCAAGTGCTGGGATTACAAGTGTGTGCCACCACACCGGCTTAGAGGTATTATCTTTAGAGATTTTTTTTAATCCACCTAGGTATGCGTTTCTTGTTAGATGTTTTAGTCTTATTTAAAATAGAAACATGTTACAAAAGTTGACATGTGCCACAGATGAGGATGACATTGTTCATAGCAGCATCCCTTATAATAAAGAGACATCTTAAAAAGCCTCAAGGCTTTTTATATCAACATTGTGATATACACATAAGTGGAATATTGTTAGCATTGTGAAAAAGCACTCTGAATGTATCACACAAATATAACATTAGGTTAAAATTAGTACACTAATTATACAAAGTTTAAAAATATATAAAATGAAGCATTGGCTTAGAAGGAGGTAGAGGGAGCGAAAAGATGAGTTCAAGGACAAGGCATAAGCAAACTGATAACATTGTGTTCTCAATGTCAACTCTATGTCTTTATATTTAATTGTATTTATTTTATTTGTCCAGCATTAGTGTTCAGCATCATTTGTGTCCCTCCATTGTAAATAAGTTTACATGCTCGCTCATGGAGACTCAGAGACCCACTGTTACTACCTAGCAGCCCCATTCAAACTTGAAGTTGGGTCTCTACTATTTTACCACCATGCCTGCCACTTACTCTCAGATAAAGTAGGAAAATGAGATGGGAAATGAGAGTGGTCAGATTTTTCCCAATGCATGCTAATGCATTCGGATTATTAAGCAGTTACTTCTTTCAGGGGTATGACTCACAAACCCAAGTTCTCCACAGTCAATTTTGTTTGTTTTCTGAGACACAGGGTGTTATCATGTGATTCTGGCTGGCCTGGAACTCCTTATATGTAAACCAGGCTGCCCTCAAGTTCAGAGAGGATCCATCTGCTGGGATTAAAGGCCTGCATCACCACACCTTGCTCTACTATCATTGTTGGTGTGTTCCATGATCAGGCATGTACTAGATGCCTTTTCAATTGTTATAACAAACTACCTGATAATAATTTTAAAGGATTGGATTTTTTTGTTTTTGTTTTTTGCATTTTTTGTTGTTGTTGTTGGTTTTGGTTTTTTGGGCACATGGTTTCAAAAAGTTCAAAGCATGGTTGCTTGGTCCTATGTGCTTGAGCAGAGAACATCATGGTGGGTAAGTCTGTGGTAGAGAAGGTTTTCACCTCACAAAGGACAAAAAGCGAACACTAGAAAACTAAGGACCAAGAAGAACTTCCAACGACATGTTCCCAGTGACCTATGTCCTCTGGCTGGGGCAACTTTTGAAGTTTCCAACTACTAACATAGTGCTCCCAATGGGCACCAAATGTTCCAAGCACAAGCCTGTAGGAGGCATGTCTATTCAAATTATGACATTCCGTCTCTGGCTCTAAAAGCTCATAGGCATTTCTTTACACAACTACATTTAGTGCATCTCTAAGGATTGCCAAAGTCATTTTTTTGTTGAAAAATTTAAGCTCAAAATTTCCTTTAAGACTCAATGTTGGCTCTGATTCCTTAATGATTCTACTTCATTAGGGATTTATTAAAGGCATGCACCTCCCTTACAACCTGACTACCCTAAATAGGAAGGAAAGGAGATTAAGGAGAACAAGAATGAAACCTTCTGAGTATCAGTTCCATGGGGCAATTTCCTTGGCGTAATTCTCAGGAGTCTAGCAGATCATCTGTCTGACAGAAGAAGCTGCACTCTCTGTGGCCCAAACTTGGAGGTATCCACCAAGACCGCCACTGCTGCCGCAAATCCTGAAACTCCAAGCTCCATGGGCAGGAATGTCCTCTCCCAAATTGATGGTCGTTTTTGCAATATAATACCCCAGCCAGAATCTCAGGCCCTTGTCTTTTGTCTTGGGCTGATACTTCCTTTTTCTCTGTCTATACTAACATCTTTATCAGTTTGTAGAGACAAAGTCTTAGTTGGGTCAAGCATCCCAAGACTGTTTTCACCTTGGGCTTAGAATAAGGCAAGATTACATTCTCTTCACAACTCAAGACAAATTCTTGGATACACCCCATTTTTAAAAGTTATGTACTTCCAACATAAAATAGTCTGGAGTAAACATCCCTATTCCAAAAGCGAGGAACACAAATAGAAAGGAAGAATCAAATTAATCAAGACTTAAACATCAGGAGGGCAAACTGTACAAAGCACATGACTATTCTCTCTAATTAATTAATTTTATCACTTTTCATCTGGATCACAGCCCTTCCCCCCTCTCCTGCTGGTCCCACTCTACCACCCTCTTATCCCTTTCCCCTTCTCCCCTTCTCCTCAGAAAAGGGGACTCTCGTAGGCACTGAGTTTTCAAAACCTACTTTATTTAGGGTTCTTAAACACGTCAACCTCACTTTTAACCCACAAACAAGAATAAGGGAAGAAAGAATGTTAATAGGAAAAAGGGGTTATGGACCTGTTTAGAACTCTCTTGGGCCAATTCCACTTTGCCTTGTCAAGATACCAGCAGTCCAGTCCAATAGTAAACACCAAAGAGCAACACGAATCTGTAGTGGGGGCACGATCCAGCAGAAACAACAAGGCTCAGTGGAAGTGGCCGGAATCAGGAGTAGTACTTCGAGAAGTTCTTTGGAATGTTTCTCTCTTTGAGGCGAAGACCAGAGAAGCGTTGCCTGGCATAGCAATGCAGAAGCATCGTCTGACTTTCTGTGGGGTCCTATTTATATTCTTTCTATACATGGTGCACCATCTCACATGTCTATTTTTAGCAAAACATCATTTTTTTTCCAGAAAAAAAAATCATGACACAACTGAGTAATAACTCAGAAACCAGAATCTTCCACTCCCTGACGCCCCCCTCCCCCCCACCAACATGCCTTGGCACATCAAGTCTCATCAGAGCTAAGCAAATCCTCTTTCACCGAGGCCAGACATAGCAGCCCAGCTAGGGAAAAGGGATCCGAAAGCAGGTACAAGAGTCCACGTCAAATGCTAGGGGACCCTCATGCCAACCAAGCTGCCCATCAGCAACATATGTATAGGGGGCCTAGGTCAAGTCCATTCTTGCTCTTTGGTTGGTAGTTCAGTTTCTGTGATTCCCCACGGACCTAGATTAGTTGACTCTGTTGGTCTTCTTGTGAAGTTCTTGTCCCCTCCAGGTCCCTCTATCCTTCTGCACCACCACTACCTCCCGCACCCCAACTCTTCCACAGGACTCCATGAGCTCAGCCTAATGTTTGCCTGTGGGTTTCAGCATGTTTTTCCATCGGCTGCTGGGTGGAGCATCTCAGAGGGCAGATAGTTAGGCTCCCGTCTGCAAACATATCAGAGTATCATTAATAGTGTCAGTGTTTGGCCAGTCATTGTTTGGCTCTTCCTTCAATCTCTGCTCCATCTTTATCCCTACATATCTTGTAGGCAGGGTAAATTTTGGGTCACAGGTTTTGTGAGTGGGGTGGTGTTCCCTCCCCTCCACTGGAAGTCCTGCCTGACTATAGGAGTTGACCACTTAAGTCTCCATATCCCCTGCTGCTAGGAGTTTCAGCTAGAGCCACTCCCATATCCTCCTAGGAGCCTACCCTGTTGTAGGTCTTCAGCTTGTGCCAGAGATGCTCCCCAAATCTCTTTCCCTTTTCTCTCCAGCCCTCGCACCTCCCACCCCTGCTCTCCCCACACCCGATATCCCACCTCTTGTTCTCTCCCACCCAGTTCCCCCACTTCGTCCATTTCTGATGTTTATTTTATTTCTCCTTCTGAGTGAGATTCAAGCATCTGCCTTAGGCTTTCCTTGTTCTTTCTTAATGACCTCTCTCTCTCTCTCTCTCTCTCTCTCTCTCTCTCTGTGTGTGTGTGTGTGTGTGTGTGTGTGTGTGCACGCGCGCACGTGTATGCACGTGTGCGTGTGTGAATTTTAACTGTACTTCTTTTTTGACCAAACTTTTTCAGCAGCATAGCAAATGTCTACAGGCATCTCAGAAATGGCCAGCCCATATCTATTGTGGGCTCCATGATGAAAAATCATAAACTTTTTTGAGAGACTACCAGCTGCACAGGGCTTTCCAGAGAAGCCTTTTTTGCTCTGATTGAAAGCTTAATTATTTTAAAGTTTCTGTAAATGTATATATTTTATATTGATAATATTTTCCCCTCATACCTTGTATTCTACCCTTTCTTATTTCTTCCCTCTTTGGGTTAGTTCTCTTTGTCCCCCTGAAGAGCTTTACTTCTGCTTTCATGTCATCCATAAACGATTTCCTATAAAATCTAGAAACCACAGATGAGAAAACTACAATGTTTGTCTTTCTGAGACTGACTTAATTCAATTAGCATGATGATCTCCAAATGTTTTAATTTTCCTGTAAGCACTGTTACTTAATGGCTAAAAAGAATTTCACTGTGCACATATACCACACTTTCTTATCCATTCCTCTGTTGTTGAACACTTGGCTTCATTCCATAATTAAACATTAATGAATGTGTCTCTTTGGGATGTTGACTTGGGGCCTTTTGGGTAAATAACCAAGGGTAGTCTAACTAGAGTATATGATTAACTTTCATAGTGGAGAAAGAGTTTATATCTCCATCTGTAGCATATAAGACTCCTGTTCCGCCTCATCTTTACCAGAATTTGTTGTTATTTCCTTTTTTTTTTTTTTACATTTATTCATTGTGTGTCTGTCTGTGATCATACATGTACATGCAGAGGTCAGAAGACAACTCTTGGTAGTCCGTTGTTTCTCTCCTTCCACTTTATGGGTCTTGGTGAAACTAAGGTCATCAGGCTTGGTAGCAAGTATCTTTACCCAGTGAGCCATCTTACCAGTCCGTGTTGTTGCTTTCAAAATGACTAGGGTATTTCGACTAATGTAAAATGAATATCAATGTCTTTGTTTTGTTTTGTTTGATTTTCATTTCTCTCATGGCTAGTGAAGGTGAATGTTTTTCACGTTTATTGGCTAACTTTATTTCATATTTGAACACTTCATTTCAGTAACCCATTTATTGATTGGGTTGTTTTATCTTTAATTTCGTTTTGATCTCTTTACTTGTTTTAATTAATTAACTTTTGAGACAGGATTTCTCTGTATATCCCTGGCTGTCCTGGAATTAACTCTGTAGACTAGGCTGGCCTCAAACTTATAGGTCTGCCTGCCTCTGCCTTCGGAGTGGTGGGAATAAAGGTGCATGTCACCGCCACTCAGCCTTGAGGACTTTATATAGTCTAAATATTTATCCTTTGTTAAATGTTTAGCCTGCAAAGATTTTCTTCTATTTTGTAGACTGTATCTTAATTAACTGCTTTCTTTTTCTGTACAAAAGTATTTTGGTTTCACAAGCTTGCATTTGTAAACTGTCTTTACAAATGTCAGAAAGACTCTAGTTGGTTGTAGGCTTTGAACTTTTTCAAACCTGCTTTATCTGGGGTTCTTTAATGCATATACCTCCCTTCCAACTCACCTACCCTAGATAGGAGAGAAAAGAGGTTAATGAGAACAGGAGAAGTAGATCTTTTTAGACGCAGTTCCTTGGAGCAATTCCACTGGCACAGTTGGCAGGATTCCAGCAGGCCCGTTAAACAGCAAACCAGCAATTCAGCAAACTTGGGATCAAAACAAAAACGTATTTACACCCACTACAGCTGGTCTTATCAGCCAGCTAGAGTGTTGTTGAGAAGGCTTTGGTGCCTACATCTTGACACAGTTTTCCTCCAAAGAGTTCCCAGTGTTACATTAACGTCTTTGATTCACTTGGAATTGATTTTGTTTTGTTTTGTTTTTTGAGACAAGGTTTCTCTGTGTAGCCTTGGCTGTCCTGGACTTGCTTTGTAGACCAGGCTGGCCTCCAACTCACAGCGATTCCCCTGCCTCTGCCTCCCAAGTGCAGGGATTAAAGGCGTGTGCCACTATGACCAGCATAGTGTCATGTGAGAGATACATAGTTTCTTCTACATGTGGAAATACAGTTTTCTGAGCACCAATTGCTGAAGGTGCCTTTTCTCCAATTTGTAGTTTTGGCATCTTTGACAAAAATGAGATGGATGGAGCTATTTGGGTCAATATACAGGTTTTCCTCTTTCTTGAGCTGGATGTCTACGTTGGAGCCGGGATCATGTTTTTGTTACTATAACTCTTTCAGGTTTAACATCAAATTAGGCAGGGTAATAACCATACAATGATTCTCTCAGGCTTCCTTTGCCTATTCTGTGTCTTTTATTCATCCATACATAATTTAAGATTTTTCAATTTCTCTTAAAAATAGCATTGTAATTTTAATTAGGATTGTATAGAGATGACTTTTCATAAAATAGAATACTCATAATTTTAAGTCTCCCACTCTATGCCTGCTCTGTTTTCTTCTACCGATTTTTACTATCAACTTGTGTAACACCAGGCAGCAATAGCCGTACAACCACTTGTATGCTTTGTCATGCCAAACGAATCCATAACTTTAAAGCTCAGCTTTCTTCTAAGTCTTAGGACATTAAAAAAAAAAACTGTAGACAATTTTCTATCATAATATTGCATAACTAGTTTCTGGTCTAATTCATAATAGAGTCCTTATTTCCACTGGAAACCTTATAGCAAAGTTTTAATGTGGACATTTCTATAAACATTCACCAGAGTCACCCGTTAACTCCTTTTAACACCCAAAGCTTTCTTCAAACTTTTCCAGATTTCTACCGCAAGTCAATTTGTATAGACAACTCCTAATCATAATAAGTTCGGGGTTGGTAGTGACAATGTCACATTTGCATATGGAGACAGAAATGTTGAGAGTGACTAACTCAGCAGAGTGAGAGATGGAAAATGATTGAGCCAGAATCTTTACCTATGTTTGCTGGATTTAATTACCCTATTATATTAAAGTTGCCATAACTTTGGGGACCTCAATTACAAGATTAATACTGATCAACACATTTGGATTCTTTTTTAAAAAATTAGACCAGGGCTCTGAGAAACTATCAGAATAAATACCAATAAACACAATCGGTAGATTTTTAGCATCTCAAAAATTGAAATGGCTCTAAGATTAGACTACATTTAGAATATTTACTACAGTTGATTTTCAAAGGCAGACATTTAGTTTAACCACTTTAAATGTGTCTAAGGTTAGAAGTTTAAATTCTTATCAAAGGAAAGCTTTATTTCTCCTTTGACAGAGTGCATTTTTCTAAGCTTAGTTTCATAATCTATTACAAATCTAAAAGTCATTCCCTTAATCGTTGCTCCATCTTGCCCCCGCACATCTTGTAGGCAGAACAAATTTTGGGTTGAAGGTTTTGTGGGTGCGGTGGTGTCCTTATCCCTCCACTGAAAGTCCTGCCTAGCTACAGGAGGTGGCCAATTCAGGCTCCGTATCCCCTGCTGCAGGATTCTCAGCTAGGGTGACCCCCATAGTCTTCCTGGGCCCTCCCATATCCCAGGTCTATGGCAAGTCCTATAGATGCTCCCCACCTCCCACAGCCAAACATTAGACAGAGCTCAGGGAGTCCTATGGAAGAGTTGGGAGAATGATTGAGGGAGCCAGAGGGGTCAAAGATACCACAAGAAGACTTACAGAGTCAACTAGTCTGAGGTGATGGGGGCTCACAGAGACTGAACCAGTGACCAAAGAGTATGCACAGACTGGTCATAGGCCCCCTACATGTACATAGCATATATATACATATTGCAGAAGGGGTATGCAAGGTAGAGGGAAGACTGGGAGGAGGGGGGCTGCAATCAGGGTGTAGAGTGAATAAATAAATAATAAACAAACAAATAAATAGATAAATAAAAACAAATCTAGAAGTCACACAATCCAATACAGTGTTGGAAAAAATATCTAACTAAAAATCATTATAAATTACTGGCATGGGTAGAGTTTATAACGGTATGCATTCTCAAGATCCTAAATATTTAATGACTGAAAAGTAGCTAGTGTAGAACATTTTTTACAAAAAAAGATCTGAAGTATATACATCCTTTTAGGTATTTGGAGTTCTAAAACCTTGTCACAGCTTCGTACATAAAAGTGGCATTATTTGTCTCAAGCTGATATTTATGATATGTCTGTTAATGAGAACTTTCCATTTTCACAGTTCAGTTTTGAAGTTTATACAGAATTTCCTGGGAAATAACCTCCTTATCTCACTAGAGTTACTCATTGCAATTAACATGAACAATCTAATTAAATGTAATTACATTAACTACATCTACACTTAAGCATTATTGGAATGAAGTAAATAGACGTCAAAAACATATATCTTTTTCATGACTTTTTCTGGGGAAAAGCAAAGCAGTATCTGTTACTTGGGGTTTCTGTAGTGTGTCAGGTTCCAGGCTCTTGATGATGTGAAAAAAATGAAGCATGTGTAAACAGTTAACATGATTGGCAGAGTGGCTGTTATAACTTTGCAATATCATGCATGTGATGGTGATACGTGCCATAATCACAAGTACATATATGAACTCATCTTATGTTTCACATGTAAGACATACAAAACCTTTCCCCTGGCAGGCTGCTTTAAGAACAGGTTGGCCCTCACCAGACTTGTATCCAGCTCTAGTCTAAGATGATCTTGTTTCTCTCTCTTTCTACCAGGATGCTCCTGACCACATATTACCTACTGGGAAGATGCTGAAGAGTGAACTACCAGGAAGTTCTAGACACATGTTTTTCAAGGGGAGGTTTCCCCAGGTCACTGGAGCTGCTCCTTCATAAGGCCCATGGCTGTGACTCTGTCCCTGTTTCTATCTTGCTTCATGTTTATTCATGTCTATTGATAAAGGTATCAATAGTCGAAAGAAATGTTTCCGCTCAAGCCCAGGTTGGTGAACCAATGAGTTTATTATGGTAATCTATAATAACATGGGTGAGAGGTTACTCATAGGTATATATCAGAGACTGAAAAGCAACTGTATCGCTAAAGAGCCTTACCCCAGCATGGGTGACAACTTCACAAACGTGGAATCACACCTTCCGTTAACCTCCCGCCACCTGGACACTGTACACATTCAGAGCTTGCGGAGCTAAGGGAACAGTGGGAGATGAGATCTGGAATTCCAAGTGATAGACTGTAAGTCTCTACCCTGCCCCCTTTATGGGGAAAATTTTGTTTGCTTGCTCTTTGCTGCCACAAGGGATTGAATCCAGGATCTTCATGCATGTTAGTCAAGAGGCGCTGAGCCACAGTCCCCCCCAGGGGAGAGGGAACAGTGGATCACCATCACTGCAGCCCTAGCCATCAGTGTGCTGCCTGCCTTACTCATCCCACTGACAAGACTACAAGGACAGGGAATTCTGCCTCATGTTAGACATTATGTGCTATTGCAGCCGTATTGTTAGAGACACAGGTTTCTGCACCAAGAAAAAGCCCTTTTCTTATTAGCATATGTTAACTGTACAAGTAAGGAATGTCATTGTGGATCTTTCATATACTTTGATTATATTTACTCTTACTGTTTTTTTGTTTACCCCCACACTACTGCTTCATGATGGAGTAGAATTTAATTATATATATACTTACAAATCACATTTTCTTTATCCACCTTTTATTGGACACCTAGGCTGGTCCTATTAATTGGTTATTATGAATACTGCTATAGCAAACACAGACAATGCAGAAACTTTGTATTAAGTTCCTTTTGATTCTCCTAGAGTGTACACAGATGTGATTTCCCTATGTCATATCGAGGTAACTTTTGCCTTAAACATTTACCTAAACACAGAGGGCGAATTTCGAGATCTTCCCGGTGGTGGGAATACAACTAAGCTTTTAAAATAAGACAAAAATGAACAGTAAAAACACCCAGTGCCCTGCTCTCCCATGTCTGTGCAAACATGGTAGAAAGCTATGTTCCTGTTTTCTTTGGGAATCCTCCCAAGCATTAAATGCAGTTCTTGGAATCATAGCTCACCAGTATTAGCAGACCTCTCTATTCGTGCCACTTTCTTTTAATTAATACGCAGTGCAGTGAGGAAGGAGCAGATATTGAACAAAGCCCTGTACATGTTAGGATTCTTTAAAGAGTCAGGCAAGGGGAATGTGTATTTTATCACTATTATTTACCTGTATGTTGGTGGTGTTTTATTTTAAAGAACCAACTCGCGCCATTGGCCATGTGCAAGGCAGGCAGGCAGGGTGGCCAAGCAGATGACACCCAAGCAGAAACGGCTTCACTTACCGCCGGTAACCAACTGCTCGAGCAAGCAACATTACCATGGGCATTCTGACCTCCTTACGGTCAACAGCTTTTGACGATGTTAACTATAGCTACAAGTACCCTCTTGGCAGCACCTACACAAAGGTGAATAATGTGGATAATAAAGGTGAATTATTGCTTGACTAACTGGAATTGACTAACCGTCATGTGTCTCCCAACGGCGATCCTGACGGGGGAAGAAACTCTGTGGATTTTTCAGTTGTAGCCCAGCCCGCGTATGTGCAGCTGGGGAAAGGGGCGGGACCAAGTGTCATTTGTCCTTCTCCCAGCTTGTTTAGTCCGCGTGCAGTGGCGGTGCTGGGTAGGACCTGTGCTTCACGCAGGCTGGACAAAAGAAGTTTTGACAACTTCCCGGAAAATTGCTTGTAAGAAGTCAATGCTGAGAGGGTTTTGCGGAAGCTGTTAGTGATTGGCTTCTGTGAGGTCAGGGTGAAGGCCGTGGGTTTGAGTGGGAAGGAGGTCCTGAGTTTGGCTCCACTCAAAACAAGCCCACCTGGACTTTTGCTCTGAGATGTCACATATGGAAACTGTTCCAGGCAAATTTTTTTTTTTTTAAAACCTTGGCTCAAACCGATAATCCTCAGTCACAAATTAATACTACCAGTCCCGGGGGAAGTCTTGGTGCCCTGGTGTGTGTAGTGGGGGTGTTTTGCATCTCCTTTTTAGACACCAGAACTTCTGAAATGTGTTTCCCTTTTCTGGGATTCTGTGACACAGAACATGAACAGCTGCAAAAAGATTAGGTTTCGATAAAGATAAAATTGCTTGTTCTTTAAAAGACACGAAAACTTCAAAAGTTTAGGTCATGGAAGATGTAAGGACATAGCAATGCTATGAGCCAAGGTTAAGGTACAATGTCTTCTGTGACAACCTAGTTAAATAAAAGAGGTAATGACGATGATGACGATGATGATGATGATGATGATGATGATAATTACACAACAGGATTAGGAGAAGCTTCGTTTCTGGCCTTACCTTCAGCAGTATGAGGAGTTACCTTGTCCCACAGAAAACTTTGCCAATAAAAAGTTCTCCTATCACACTCATTATGTGCAATAAAATATATAGCGACTTCCGGTGCAAAATGTAACACTGAAACAGTTATAAATAAGCAAAGACCTTCTTTTTTTTTTTCCCCCAGAGGACTTGTAGCTAATGAATAAAATGCTAACAAGTGCCATAGAGTTAATAGAACCAGTGGAAGAAAACTATTTACTAAAGCAACAATCCCAAATTGACACTACTTGAAAACATTGTAGAAGACTGACACTATTTGCCACAAGGGACTGTTATAACCAGAAAGAAAAGAAAACTTAGCAGCTCCTATGTCGCTCCTCTAATATACTAGCAAAATGAATATTATTTTATTTTAAAGGTTTGTGATATACTTATATTGAACCAGAGCTAGCACCTAGCAAATTAAGTTTTTTAAAATTTTACTTGTGGTTAAAATAACAATTCCAAACCAAATCTGGCGGGGGTGGGGGTGGGGGACACAACACAGATTTTTTTAAAAAGCAAAGTTAAACCATTTTCACTCTTGAAAGTCACAGAACAATTTCAATACTTGGTCATAATCTAGTTGAGGCCACCTTGGAAACCGTGTGATAGAGCTGTTTGGAGTCCATAAAAGCTTTTGCAGGACATCTTTCTTGGCCCCACCCAAGCATAAAAGGAAGTACTTTGTGTGCTTCCAAAGAAAACGTCCAGGAGAAGCCTCTGTATTTTAGTCTATGTTTAAAGCACACAGTCCTGACAAAGTTATGTTTTTTATGGCTAGGAGCAAGATGACAGACCATCTTAGAACTTCTGCTTCTGTTCTATCACTTGATAAAAAACAGATAAATTAGCCTTTCTACTAATACTGTCACGTGAATGCTATTTTGTTGAGGCAAAGACTTCAAAACAAATTGGCCTTGTTTTCCCAAGAAAAGGCAAAAATGTCTATTTTTCCTTGTCCGTGCTCATTTTCTCAGAACTTGACGGTACACTTCTTATGCCAGAATATTTGTACTGCTTCCAGATGGAAGTCAGACCTTCTGGCATGTTTAAATGTCATACACTAGGTCATAGTTTTGCTAATTTATTCATTAACAGATCCATCTGCTCCCGGGTCTCACTTAGGACGATTTCTGGCACAGTCAATGAATCAGTGCTAGGCCTTGAGTTTATTACTCTCATACAATTTCACATTTCCCACAACTGAGATTTTTAATAAATTTGGGTTTTTTTTTTTTTTGTGTGTGTGTGTGTGTCATGTTCTGTTAAGCTACTGTAACACATTTCCAAAGTCTAGGTGGCTCAAATAGCAACCGTTTGTTTTTCCACAATCTTAGAGTTTGGCACGGCCAAAATCAAGGTACATTATACCCTTGTGTCCTGGGTGCCCTGATAGCCATTTTCTCCTATGTTCACGTGGAGGGGAGAAAGAAAGAGGAAGAACATCCATAGTTCCTCTTAGAAAGGCTTGGATTGCCTCCTAAAGGCTGTTGGTGTGACACAAAACCTAGCTTTATTTTGACTGCTAAATAATATTGTACCTATGGTTGCAATTTTTTTTTTTTTGATGTGTGGGGCAGGGTAAGTAAGGCATCTGGGGATGCCTTGGGGGAAAAAAAACTTCAAGTACTTTAAGACAAAGTTCCTTATCCCATCCATTCCGCCAGCCACATAGGGAGAACAAGGTGCCCAGTTTGGTCATCTTGAGCTTGACTTCTTGCTTTTAAAATGAATATTGCCCTTACTTAAAACAGATGAGTCAAGTGGGACACTGAAATGTCCTGAAAAAACTTCCACTGCTGATTCAACCGCCTTGCAGGCTGTAATGTCAACATCCAGTTTTGCTGTCACCCCCCCCCCACACCCCCCGACCCCCACTCCACTTTTAATGTACAAAGGAAGTTTTCTTCCTAGAAGTAGTGACCAAATGTCCTGCTGAAAAATCAGGCTCTGAACTGAAGCTACGAGTAGTGGGAGGATGTGGAAGACACTTCACCAGCATTTGTTGGTTCTTCTAGGTTTTCAAGTTCTCAGCAGAACCAGAATAGAAAGCTATTCTATAATAAACACATGATTGATTCATGGTAATGTGGCTTAAGTCCTGCAGAAAAAGGTTTAAGAAACCTTCCAGAAGTATCTGTTTATGTTTCCTTGTCAGGGTAAAACTGCATGCTGAGGGAAAAAAAAGATCCTCAAACACTTATAAACTGTGACTGTCTTCCTAGCTTTCACATCAGTGTTCAAAATGCTTGATTTGAAGAAAATACACCTATTGCTTAGGTTGGCCATATTCCTTGCACACATTTAACATTTTGCTAACCCAATAAAAATATTCCTAAGACTACTATACTACATGTGCGTATCATCAAATAACGTTAAATTTCACATTTTCCACACTTTTAAGAAGAATTCTCTGGAGCACGGATGTAAACAGAAGACATGAAATTGTGTCGAGAGGTCAAGCAGTTTTCAGACTTTATGGCAGAAAAAAACATAAAGGGATAGGGCTAGTGAAATAGTTCAGCAGGTAAGGAAGCTTATTTTATAAGACTTAGAGACCTGAGAGTGACCCCTATAACACACGTAAAGGGAGAATGAAAGCACTCCACAAAGTGGTGTTCTCTGATCTCTACACAGTTGCGGTGTCACAGGCCCCTACACTTACCCCGCTTCCCTTACCAACACATACACACACCCACTCACAAACACATTCCCACTATGTACCACACACTGAATATCTAACCAAACAAGCAGATAAAAGGGGATTTATTTAGAGGTCTAGAAAAAACATTTCCTAGAACCAGATCAAGGTCTAAAGGCGAGGAGGAAAACAAACACATAATATTGTGTCTATCTCGGTCAGCGTGGGCTCCTATACTGCAGCCACTTACAGTAAGCAGCCTGAGCAACAAATGTGCATTTCTCACAGTTTTGGAAGATGGAAGTCTGCAGTCAAGAGTGTTGACATGATCTGAGTTCTCTTCTCTTCTTAGGCTTCTTACTTGGAAGGAAGTGGGGTGCAGGAGACAATGAGGAAACAGGATCCTGTCTCTCAGTATGGAGACAACAGTCTTAGTCATGCGATTCTGCCCTTATGATCTAACTCCTGCTTAGACTACACCTCTAGATTTTGTTGCTTGGAAGGTAAGTGTTAAAAGCTTTTTCCTGAAATTCACTGTATAGAAAACCCCATTGACTAATCAAATCCTGTATTCCTTTAAATGTGCTGTGATGCAGTCAGTGTCTAACTCCAACGCACACAGATATAGTCCTGATGGTAAGTCCTCTCCATGGAAGGAGATAAAAGAAACTAATTGTGACATAGAAGTAAGCCACGGCCGTTACTCATTAAGTAGATCAAAATTTCATAGAGATGTATATGTGAAAAATCTGACCTGTAGATTCTCCTCAATTTAGTGATAGGGTAATAAAAATAAAGACACTGTAAGTTGAAAATATCCTAAGTCAGTAATGCATTTATCACACCTAACATAGCTTGCATCATAGTGCATAGTGAAGTGTCAGTAATTAACCCTTGTGATGCTGTGACTGACAAGAAAAGTGCTGGACTTCATGCTGCTAACTTGAGAAAGGAAAATTCATACTATTGAACACATGCTACTTCCGTACAGCTACAAAAACGAAGTGTAAGCTAAGCCCCTGAAAGCCGAGGGCACCTGCAGATGTGGCATCAGAAGACGGAATGCTTTTCAGAGGAAGTTACTTCTGATGAAATATAAATAACAGCCAAGTTGCTGAGGAGAGGAATGCGTAGTATGTCAGGCCTCAGAAACAGTGTGTGTGAGGGCCTGACTGTCTGCCCTCACTAGAGGCCCCTCTGCTCTCCTAACACACTGAGATTTAGAAAATGCAAACATCTGAGGTTTGTTTTCAGCTTCAACTTTCAGTGATTTAGGAGGTGGCTGTCAGAGTCAATTTAATCAATGGAGCCTTCAACTGGGCTCTGGTGAGAGGGGATTTTTTTTCTTATGAGGCGGGCACTAAAAGGAGAGGGAGGGAGGTTTGCAGCCCTAGCACTTGGGAGGCTGAGGCAGGAGGATTGCTCTGATTTCAAGGCCATCCTGTGGGCCAATTTGGGCAACAGATTGAGACACTGCTGCAAAACAACAATAGCAACACAGACCAAACCCAACAAAAACAAAAAAGCGGGAAATGTAGGTTGGAACCAACAAGTGCCAGCTTTAGGTCTGGGAGACAGGCTCTGAGGTACAGAGGTACTCCTGGAGATATACCCATCACAAGTTACTGAACACTTAAGAAAAATAATTTAGAACCAGAGACTGTCTGGAAACACTCATCAGGTGTCAGGGACAGTCTTTCTGTGTTTTCCAACCTGCCTCCTTGAAATAAAAAGCACCCAATGTCATAGAGTGTTGTGGGTTGTTTTATTTACCACATGAGAGATGGATCATAATCCAAGGGGATTTGAACTGAAAGGGCACTTAGGTTTAAAAAAAAGAAAAAACAAATTAATCTGCTATTCCTTCTTGAATGCAAGGGATAGTGGTTTGCATAATGAAATTCTACTTTCCGTTGATGCTTTGCATCTATCTTTTTGTCTCTTTTTATATAAGCCAATTCACAGTTCTGTAATTACCCCAGATGTGCTCAGTATTTGCAGTGGTTGCACATAGTGGCTGAAGGCTGTTTTATGATCGGAATTTGTAGACATCATTCTCAGAGTGTAACACTAGATGGACACTGAATGATAGAAGTGCAATTAGCTTTATTTTCTTTTGAAAACTTTAATATATTGTCATACTTTCAAGACCTAAAATACTCAGCATTATTTAATTTTGCTTGCTAATTTGTTACTCACTATAGTTTAAATTTCTCATATTAATGTAACAACTATAACTACTTTAAAAGGAAAATACTTAATACATGAAAAGTTTTTGTTTTCCTCATTGAAAATGCATTGATTTAAATTTTTGTATTTATTTTGTGCACATCCGTATGAATGTATGTGTGGGGGGCACAAGCATGCACGTGACTGTGGGGTGCCTGTGCCTCTCCTCAGAAGCTAATGAAGACTTCAGATGACTTATCTCACTCTGTGCCTTACTGCCGAGAGACCAAGGCCTCTTGCTAAAGTGGAAGCTGCTGGTTGGCCAGTGAGCCCCTGAGCTCCATATGGCTCTGCAGCTCCCCACACAATTCTGAGACTCCAAGCCTGGTCCACAATGCCTGGCTTTTTACATACCTTTTGTGGACTTGAACTCAGGCTCAGATGCTTGTAGCAAAAGCACTCTTATTCACTGAGCCATCCTCACTCTCTACTACGGCTGTGCCCTATTAATCACTTAGATTATTGAGACTGAGGGCCAGTAAAGAAAAATGAGTTTTTATAGACAAACTGAATTTAAAAGTGAAGAGTTCAGAAAATGAAACAATATCTGAGAGTAAAAAAATGAAATAGAAAAATTCTAGATATTTAAATTAATAGTAACGTGGAAACAATGAAGTTAAATAGACTTCTGCTAAGTATTGGTTTTCACAGAACAATAAAATATTTCAGAGTTGTTTGTTTTTTGTGAGATAAGTTCTCACTGTGTGCTGGGGTTAGGAGTGTGCACCACAATGCCAACACGAATTCTTATTAATGAAGATTTAATTATTGATCAGTAATAATACAAGCTGACAAGAATATTATCTCACAAATCTTTTAATTTATAGCTCATCCAAATAGAATCTTTATAATTGTGTTTATTTTATTCGTTAATTACTCATCAAATAATTAGAATAAAAAGAAACAATTTTATATAAAATACTCTGCCAAGACGGGGTCAGCAAGTCCTCAATAGTTCCTGCCTCACAAATATGTCTGTCAGATATATTGGGCCAGAAGGCTGAAGATGATGCTCCAATGTTATAGAGAGTTTTGGGTGACTGTTCAGGCAGCAAATTGTCTCTGTCATTTTTCCCCCCTCATTTTGGAAGCTCCTAACCTGTATTTCTGGTTCACTCAAGTAATTAAGTTTCATTCCTTCTCAAGTCTCTGATGGGTTTGAAAGCCAGATAGTTTAGTCTTACAATTAACCTTAGTTGTTTAGGAATTAAGATGTTTTTATGTCTAGATAGATGTTTTAAGTTGACAGAGATGAGAGACACCGATGACAGATATTGAATCACCAAGATAGGAAAGATGTTTTCTACAAGGTTGCCAAATGCAATTATCCAAAGCACCATAAATGTAACATGTATATAATCCCTGATTGTTTTGTAGTTCTTCTTACTGTATGTAATTTTTTAATTTACTTGTAATAATATAAATGTATACACCAAAAAAATAAAATAAAATCTTTAGAAAACAATTGAAAAAAAAAAGAAATTAACCTGACTTATCAAAGAACATAAAATAAATTATTTTCGTCTTTTTAATAATAATATTAAGGAAGAAAACATTTAAAGAAATAAAATAAAAACTAGCAGATAGGAAACACCTCTGACATACCTGTTACGAGCGATAGAAATATCTTGAAGACTGTCTTGAAACAGCAAAGACGAAAAGAGCGTCACCAGGGGCTTGGCTTGAGAGGGGTTGCGGAATGGAGACACACACCTTTTTGAGAGTCTCAGAATGCACTAGTGAAAATGCACGCTGACTCAAATTAATGATTGTGATTTCCCGTGAATGGGCATGACGAAATTCCTGACTGTCTTCTCTGTTGGCATAAACTGTACCCCTGAGCTGTCAGCCGCCTAAGAATTCCAACAGTTCGTATCAGGGATGAAAATGGTAACTTGGGAGAGAGTTAAGGAAGTGGCCAAAAGACGTTTTCGCTAAGGAAGCCACCTCGGTGGAAGGATCTGGATCCTAACGGTTGAGACGATGGGGACAAGACTGAGCGTGTTTCTGAGGTTTCCATGCAGCCCTTCCTATGACATACCAGGGCAGAACTTTGAACCAAGGTTTCCAATGAGGCCTCTGAAGGCCTAAGGTGCATTCTGTCCCTGCTGGGCCTGCGGACTTCAGTTTTTGGGCTCCAGTGTTCTCACAGTAACAGTTGGAGTTCAAGCCTCGTGGAGACATCTTGGTGCTGTTTTCCCTGTTGAATTTTAATTCTACCTGGACTATTGTGGTTTTGGAAGTTAGTAACTTTTTTTTTTTTTTTTTTTTTTTTTTACCTCACAGGGTTCTAAATGGATAAAATTTGCATCAGGATAAACCATGCCTTGGGTCCTACTCATCTTGGCTTTAGATAAGACTTCGGATCTTTGAGTTGGTGCCAGATTACTAGGATGAGTTAAGACTTCAGGGGTTACTAGGATAAAATGTATATATTTCGCTGATGAGAAGGATACGGTAGTAGCTGAATGGAATTGGCCACATAGGGAATGAATGGTACTTTTATGAGGTGTGGCCTTGTTGGAATAGCTGTGGTCTTGTCCACACCTTATAAATGTTAGGGTGAGAGCTAGGGGAACTGTTTCTCTTGATCATATGAGATTTATAATACAGAGTACTGGATGATAGACAGAAGATTGTGGACAACCTAGAGTCAGGCTACAGGCACAGAAAGCAACATCACTGGCAGTCCTTGCAAAGATGTAGGACTGCAGATAAGAGCATAACAATTTCAGACGCTTAGGCATGATGAGGGCAGAAAGTTTATTTTTAAACGTTATTCTTCATCCCGCGTTTCCAACCAAGATTTGCCATAGCAAAAATCTGAATATTAACCAGGTTGAATCGCAGTGCTTGCAAAATCCATTTATACGTGTGATGGCTTCTGTTTTCTCACTTAGAAATTATCCGTCTATTTATTATGGTGTACTGTTCTAATGGGTCATAGGTAAAAGTTATTATAAAGTGCTTGATGTAGAGTGTAAATGAGTATGCCATGATAACATCTGATATTCTCATATAATACTGTTAACCATGAAGTTATGATCTATTTGCCATATAAGTATTTGATTATTTCTTTTTGGATGTATTTTTATATAATTGTTCAAAAGATCAGATTCAAAGGAACTTGTTTCAGGCCTAATTACTGACTTTGTTGCTCAGAGCATGAAAAAGGATGAACAGGAGGGATGGAGGGAGGGAGGGAGGGAGGGAAGGAGGGAGGGAGGAAGAGGTAGGAATAAGAGAGAGGGGGAGGGAAAAGAAAAATCTACCTTAGAGAAACTGAAACTCCATCTATTTTCTCTGTCTGGTTCTGGTCGTAATTAACAGATGGTTCTTGTTGTGTGTTTGGTAGAACAACAGACAAGCAGCCTGCAGTAGTTTGTCATCAGAGGCTGCACCCAGTGCCTGGCAACAGCCTTGAGCTCTGCTTTCAAAACCACTTCTTCTGCTCACTTGGTAGATTCTTGGTTCAACATCAAATGAGACAGGGAGGGAGGGAGGGAAAGAGGGGGGAGAGAAGGAGGAGAGAGAGAGAGAGAGAGAGAGAGAGAGAGAGAGAGAGAGAGAGAGATTTCCCTATTTGATTGTTGAGCTAACTTATTCTGCTATTTCCCCTGGATTTTGAAGGATATCAGTCTTTAAGAAAATATATAAAAGTTGACAATGTTTAAAAAAGTGTAATAAACAAAGTCCTTCAACTTTCCCTTACTCAAAGGTCTCATTTCGATGAGAGAAGCCTATTTTAACTTTATAATGACACTATTGTAACAATGGCATATCTCATCGCATTGGTCTGGGATTTGGGACTAACTGAAGAAGGTTGTTTGGGGACATTTCGGTGACTTGGGATGCTTCACGAGCCTGCGGTTGGGATACTTGCTGGATTGTAGTCACCTGAAGGGTGGACAAAGGCCCAGAGAAATGCTTCCACTATGGCTTTATTTCATATCCTTTGTCAGCTTTGAGTCTTTCTATAGCCCTGTTTCTCTGGTGTTCAACCCTCTGACTTTTTGTAGAATGAGTATTCCAGACTGCCAGGGTGCATATCATTGACTTATGCTGTCTAGTATTGGTTTTATAGACCACTCTGATACAGTGTGCATCAGGGAGAATAGGCAGTCATAGGAGCCCATCAGATTCTGGCTACCACAGATGTGTTTGGAGTATTCACCAAGGGTTGAAATATATATAAAGTGTTGTTATCATTTAACTTCTTGAATATATTTTAGTCTAGGTAAATATTGGCTATTATTTGAGGCTATGTTAAAAGATAATGTTAGACTTTGAAGCCAAATCAATTAAATAGATTTAACCTATATATGACTCTGTCTGTTTAGTGTTTTATTTAAGTAGGAATTAGTATGTATCTGTCTGAGGTGAGTAAAGTGTGATACAAGGTAAAAAAAAAAATGTTGTTCTAGCTATAATGCCAGGCAAATAAAAGCTAATCATATAGTATTTCCCTTTCTCTTTTCTTCCAATATACTTGAAAGCAAAATTTTCAAAACACTTTTTTCATATTATTTATGTGTCTGGGTATTGTCCTTGTGCACTTATCAAATGTCCTCACATAACAGAAAACAGCATCAGATATCCAGGAAACGGTGTTACAAAGGGTTGTGAGGCACTGTGTGGTGCTGGGAATCAAACTCAGGTCCCTTGGAAAAACAGCAAGAGGTTCTAACCACTGAGCCATTTTTCCAACCCTAGAATTTCCAAAATCTGTGCCAGGAACAACTAACTTTTATCTAACCATCTAATCTTTTCAGTAGTGCCTCTGGCTAAGGGTAATCTTTTCTTAATGTGCTGAACAAATATTAATATATAGTTACCACCATGAAAAATTTTGGGAAGACTGTCTCCAAAAGGCTTCTTTAATTCAATATTGAGCAGTTATGTAAGAGAAAAACAACAGCAGCAACAACAAAACCCAAAAACAATCCAGAAACAGGAAGAAAGAAGTCAGGTGGTTTTAGGCACAAAAAGGCTTAGAGACTCCAGAGATGTGAGCTTACTCCTTTCTGCTGTGTACAAGGCCTGAGGAAGCGTCCATGAGATTTCTTGTCTCACTGGCTGCCACCAGGACTAAAATCAGAGCCATCTAAAGAGCCTCAAATCTGTGGAAGCTCTTCAAGGGTAAGAGTTTGAGAAGCCATTCTCAAACAATGAGCAGCTCTTATCTACTTTAACATGCCAACACCACATCCTCCGGGGCTTTGGGTTTTTCAGTTTAGCCACCGTGGAGGATGTTGATGCAAAGAAGAATGCAAGGCCACTCAGATGGATGGGAAAGTTATGAAGTCAAAGAGTTCTGTAGCAAGGGAAGGTTCTCAAAAACCAGGTTCTCGCTCATCTGTTGAAAAGATCTTTGTTAGTGTTAGAGCAGGCGCAGAAGAACATCAGCTGTGTGATTATTGAGCATTGTGGGAAAGTTGAGATTCAAATCATGACTGACACAGGCATTGCAGGGATGAAGGGCTCTGTGTTCATAGCCTTTGATGATCATGATCTATGGATAAGATTTTCATTCAGAAAAAATGGTCCTTTGAATGGTAAGAAATTCCTTGTTGAAGTAAGAGGTAGCTAGTGCCTCATCTAGCCAAATATATTGAGGTGATTCTGGAAACTTTGATGATGGGTATGGTCCCAATGATATTTTTGGAGGGAATATGACACTAAAAGAACTATTTTTAACAATATATGAATAAAGTATTGAGAAATCTTAGAACAATATTTCCCAAGTTCTCTAATCCCTAAAGGACTGATCTGAATCTATATCAGAGACTTCAAGGCAGGAGCTTAGGATCAGGATTTAACACAAAGGCCCTAAATATTGGGCAATCATGGGAATTTAGTAAAGGCACTAAATTTAGTAAATGTACTAACACCTAGTACACTTACCTCAGGAAAGCAGAAAGCTTTCTGGTGCCTGCAGGGATACTTTGAACTAGGAGTAACCTCTTTCCCCACCCACTCTGACCTAGGCAAAGCTCCCTTACCTGGAGCACAGACATCTACCACTTCTGGCCATGAAGTGTAGGAAATAAAGGTAGAAAAAATTATCTTAAAGTGTATTTCTTTAAGTGAAAAAAAAAATCCAAAAAGCAGGATAAAAACACTGTGTATAATAGTCTTTTTAAAAAAAAGGTGAAATGACTATCAATGCACATTTTTATATTAAGATGATTATTGTGTGTGTGTGTATGTGTGTGCTTACATATCATGGTATATAAGTACAAAGTCCAAGGACAGCCTTTGGGGATAAGTTCTTTTCTTCCAACATGTGGGTCCAAGGGATCAAACTCAGGTGGTGACTAGTTAGAGGCAGGAAATTTGAATAAAAAGAGATATCAGGAAATTAAAAAAAAAAAAGAGTAATATGCTTTCTATTAAAATATATATGATATTGTCTTCTTAAATCTAATCTTTTAAAAAATATTGTATTACATTTGTTTATTTTATAGATTTGTGCCTGTATGTGGGTACACGCATACTGTGGTGTGCATGCGGAGACCTGAGGAACACTTGCTGAATTTGGGTCTGTCTTCTACTATTTGCGTTCCAGAGACTGAACTCAGGTCATCAGGCTTGTGGCAGGTGTCTTTACCTGCTGGGCCTTATACCACTTAATCTACTCTCGACACCTACTGCTGTCTCTTCTGGAAGTGCATATCATGTCCTCTCTCCCCAGTCACCATCATCTTATTTACACCAAGACGTGTACAGTATGTGAGGGGGGAAAAAGTGATGTCTTCCCTCTGGTTGAATAGACAGCTGTGTCATTAGACCTCCATCAAGGTGACAGCAGAGGTTCAGATAAACTCAGAGGGAGAAACGCATTTTCTACCACAGTTCTTGGAAATGTTTCAGGTTTCTGAATTCACAAGAAGTACTGCATAAAAACTCTGTTCAGATGTTTGCTTTCTTATAATTAATCATTAGGCAGGCAGAGGGTACTGAGGGCAAATATTATTTAGTTTAAGTTGAAATTAATATCTTTAGAAAGCCTAGCAGTATGAAGCAATGGCCCTGATTAGAATACCGCCTTAAGGCAACACAGAGACTGCATAGGCAATCAGCGAGCCTGCCTGGGACTGAGCTAGGTCCTCTGCATATGTGTTACGGCTGTTCTCATGGGATTCCTAACAGTGGGAGTGGTTGTGTGCTACCAACTTTGGGCTCATTCTGTTATTCAAACAACTTGAGGAATGCCAACAAACATAGTTTCAAATTTTCACTTGAAGTATAACATTAGAACCTGTGAATTATATATATATAGCAATATATATAGCAATATAAACACATTATTGGGTAAGCAAGTAAGCGCATCAGAATAAATGTTCCCTGAGGAAGAGTTCTAATTATTTATGTATATTCTCCATTCTCAAGGAGGAGAAAATAAATGTCCATTCCTTAAGTATGAGCCGTTTATAGTCAGTTCCTTCCTTCTGAAAAACACAGTAGGAATGGAAAGAAAAAAAAATACTTGAGCTGTGTGGTTAAGGATAGGACATGGTGTTGACATGGTGTGATGGGATGTAAGTCTGTAGTGCCAGCATAGTAATGGAAAAAAACTTCAGACGAATTCTCCCATAGAAGTACTAACCAGGCCCAACCCCTCTTAGCTTCCAGGGTCAGAGGAGACTGGGCAGGTTCAGAGGGGCGTGGCCACAGACCAGCCAAATTCCTGGTGTTTGTTTGTTTACTTGTTTCTCAAGACAGGATTTCTCTGTGTAGCCCTGGCTGTCCCAGGCTGCCCTCGAACTCACAGAGATCCATGTGCCTCTGCCTCCCGAGTGCTGGGATTAAAGGTGTGCACCTGCCATGCCTGGCTGCAGGCAAATTCGAATAGAGGAAAATCCTACATAATATTTGACTAGTGTTCTGTAAGACTGCCAAAATCATAAAAACAAGAAAAGTTTGAGGTCACAGCCAAGAAGAGCCTGTGGATAGAATCCTGGGACGCAAAAGGCTATTGACAAATAGTAATGAAAAAATATTTCTGTGGACGTTTGTCAATATTCATTTTTAACGTGCATTAGCTAGTTATAAGAAATAGAGGATATTAATTATGGGAGAAATTGGGTGAGGAGCTAGAAGGAAATCTTATCATGTTGCATAAACTTAAACCTGTTCTAAAATAAGGTCTATTAAAAAAAAAAAGTCATAGGGCCAGAAAAGATTTGAAGGCAGGAACAGTCACAGTTTGTAAGAGATATGTTCATTGAGGGAGGGCTAGCTATAATGGAATACATTCCATTAATTTACTTCTACCCTTACTCAGTTCATACAGCTCGAACCTCGATTCCAGAGGCGGCGAGACTGGCCTAAGGCATTCAACAATTTTTACTCATCAGAGTTATGAAATCCCACCTCCTTTGCCACAGGAGTGCAGATTGGGGTTATCCAGTGATGTAAGCCAGGTTCAACGCACTTCTAGACTGTTGAAGAAATCCCAGGGCTGTGGCCTTGAACCTTGAGGTAGTTGATGTTGCCTCTTATCTTGCTCTCTGGAGGGGAATCTTGAAGAAAAAAAAAGAAAAAAAAAAAAAGAAGTGCTAAGGTAGCGCCAAAGGCACAGACCAAGGCATGGGGCATTTTGGGGCTCCCAGATCAGTCCCTACATGGGTGAGCTCTCAGTCAGGAGCTTTCTTGCTTAGAAGAGCCAGGGCCGTTCTTCAGTGAGTGGAAAAGTTTTCTGAAGGATAGAAAGGAAGAATTGATTAATTGATTAATTTTATGTCAAATATGATGAGATTTATGTTTGGAGCCAGAATCTCACGAGTGCCGGCCAGCCATCTGTAGACCCATGGTTGTCTTGCTTTGGCCACATTCAGAACATTAGCAGAAACTTCTTTATTTCCTGTCGAATAATTCAGGATTTATTTAAAGATGAACTTGTGAAGAGTAATTTGGTTAATACTCTAAAAACATTTAGAAGGAGTACAGAGCACGAGGCAAGTGTGTGCTTTTATTGTGTGCGCTTTTTCTATACGTGCTATACTTTCACTAGAAAAAAAACATTTTGAAAGATTAAAGCTGCTTTTGTCTGCCTTGGAGATTGGATTAGATTCAGAAGTGGCAATAGTTATGCAGGGAGACCAATTTGGAAGCTACTGCAATAGAAAACTGCTGATTTGGCAGAAAGGACATGACCTTGGAGCCAAGGAAATGTAAATTTGGCCGGGCTTGGTTCTACCACCCTGGACTGTGCAACCTCAGACAGCTATTATTCCTCTTTGAATATCAGTTTTCTTCTGTGAAAAAACATAGGTTATAGTACTCTTAACATTACTCACTGTTGTGAGAAATTTTGTGTTACTTTCCCAGCATCCGCTACTCTGAGTAAATATGTTTATTATTTTGTTAATTAAAGAGCCTGTTATCCTCAGATTTCAAGTGGAGAGTGGGGACTGACTTTCACATGAACTCTGGTGCCCCATATTTGACCACGTCCCCTGGATGGAGAGACCTGGTGGCACTCAGAGGAAGGATAGCAGTCTATCAAGAAGAGACTTGATACCCTATGAGCATATACAGGGGGAGGAAGTCCCCCTCAGTCACAGTCATAGGGGAGAGGAGTAAAGGGAAAATGGGAGGGAAGGAGGAATGGGAGGATACAAGGGATGGGGTAACAATTGAGATGTAATATGAATAAATTAATAAAATATATTTAAAAAAGAAAGAAATAAGGAGCCTGAATTGAGGCAGAGACTATGAGAAGGCAGAGGAGAGAAGAAATGACAACACTATTTAGGTAGTGGATTGGACAGTCCTTGGAGACTGACTAGATGGATAAGCAGGGCAGGGTGAGCGGAGCGACTGTACTAGCTAAGAATCCTTTTTGTGTCCATGAGCAAGTAAAGTTTTTACATAAGAAGAAACAAGGCAGGCCAAGATTATTGATGTGTGTGTTTTGAAAACGAAGAGTTATAAATCCAAGCGGGACTTATCATGGGAGGTAACCCAGAGATGAATCTATGAGTTTATAGTTCAAATTCACTCCAAGCACTACAGACAGAACTTCCTAAGAAAGTGTGCTCAGGGAAATGGGAAGAGGACCAAAGTTAGAGCCAGGAGCAAAACGAAGAGAGAGGCAACAGGAAAGAAGGGTCAGACCAGAAATAGCGTTAAAAATATCCTCCATGTTAAACACAAAAGTAGGAGGTCAAAGACCAGAGGAAAACTTCTTAAGAGGAAATGAATGTTTTATGTTATCAGCTACCATTGAAAGGCTAATTTCCAGCTGTAATCTCAGCACTCAAGGAGGCAGAGGCAGGCAGTTCTCTGTCAGTTAAAGGCCACCAGGCTACAAAGGGAGCCCAGGACAGCCAAGGCTACATAAGAGAAACCCTGTCTCAAAACCAAACCAAACCAAACCAAAACAAAACAAAAACAACAACAAAAAACCCAAAAAACAAAACCAAAAACAAAACAAAACAAAAAACAAAAAACCAAACCAAAGCAAAACGAAACAAAAACTCAACAACAACAAAAAAGGTTAACTGTCATTGTGATGAAAAAAAAAAAAAGAAGCATTAGATTTAGCTAATGGTTTTCACTGGTCAGACAGATTTCAAGTTGTGGAGCAACCAAGGGGAGGTAAGAATTGACCTGTTAAAGTATTGGCTGTCATTCTGGAAACTTGGCTGTCAAAAGGAGGACAGACAAGGATAGTGTAGTTTCATTTGTTGGTTTTAGTGAATGTGTGGGGAAGTAACTAAGTGTGTGTGTGTGTGTGTGTGTGTGTGTGTGTGTGTGTGTGTGTGTGTGTCTAAGAGAGACGAGGGGGGTGGGGGACAGGAGGAGGTTGGGAGAGAGGGCATCGGGTAAAACAGGGAGTAAAGGCGAGGAGAAGGAAGGAGAGAAACTGAAGTTATGTGGTGTGGGAGGGAGTGGGATTTGCACCACAGGTGGAGGAATTAGCCAGAAACCAGAAGAAGAAGGTCACTTCCTCTGGAGTGAAAGAGAAGCTGTTGAGGGGGAGATAAAAATAGATAAAGTGTGGGCTGGTGCGCACAGGTATGTGATGAGGTATCTAGGAAATTCAGCTTTCATCTCGTATGTCTGTGGAGAGAAAGACACTGGGTGTGGGTCGGAGAGCTACATGCTGACCAGGTGCTGACAGAGCTTTAGAAAGCCACGAGTGCTTTGGTCCTACGGAGGCTGAAGGCATCTCTTCCTCCATCATTTCCTTGCTGCAGCTGCAGGTCTAACGGCAGTGCCGGGTAGAGTTCAAGGGAGGCTGAGTGTGCTAATGGGGAAGGAACAGTGCAGAGTGCTCCCAGAACCAAGAGTCAGACTGGGAGATGGGAGGTCTTTTAAGGAAATTGAGAAATTTGTTTTATCAAAGCGGGCCACTCTTTCTCCTCCTGACTTTGTAACGTGTGTATGTGTGTGTGTGACTCAAGAAGTCTCTCTATAATTTGTGACACTCACTATGTGACAAATAGGAGGGACAGACAAAAGACAAAACTGTGTCTTTGGTGGAGTTAGTATCAATTCAGATATGCGGCTCTTTAGTGCTCCCTCTCTCTCTCTCTCTCTCTCTCTCTCTCTCTCTCTCTCTCTCTCTCTCTCTCTCTGTGTGTGTGTGTGTGTATGTGTTCCTAAAAGAAAGTATTAAAATGAAACAAGGTGCAAGTGGCAGCCTGGGGTTGGAGAAGGTTAGGACTGCTCTGGATGGGGCCAGTGTGTCTGACACTCCACCAGTTGCTAATATGATTGTATCAACAAATGCTTGTTTCCAAATACTGCCCTTTAGGAGAGTGCTCGCTCTTTTTGGGGGTTCCCTTCCCAAGACATCTTGATCAGGTCTGAGTAGAAAAGGAAAGATGAAATTAAACATTTTAGAGGAGTCCATTAATGAATCTTTGGGTGGGAGGGCTAGTGTATGACAGCCAGATTTACTACAGAAGCAACTATACTTGTGCTTTGAAAATACTATGATGAGGGTTCATAGTACCACTGTTCTTAACATTCCTAATTAGAAACGCTGAAACACCAACTACAGAATAAATAAGTAGACGTGTGATGGTTAATTCTCACAATGATGGAGAATTGATGTGATGGATGGTGTACCAACAACATGTATTCATTACTACAAAATAAATGAAAAAATAAAATCCGTGGAAACTATTTTCATTGCAATGTCATTTTATAGTACTCAAACTAGGCAGAAACACAATAAACAGAAAGGTCATGGTTGTCACTCCCAGGATGGCAAGGGTGAAGAGCATGGTGTGTTCATGGGAGTAAGCATATAACAATAAATAAATTGAAGCATACATGGGTAATTGGAGATAGTACGATAGAAACCAAACAGTAAATCTGTAAGCAACATGACATTATGGTGAAATGTGACCATCACAAGTCCCCGTGGGCAAGCCCAGCTCTTCTAAACCTGGCTAACTAGACTCTTCTTGGGTTGAAGATGCAATACAAGCAACCAAAGAATTTCAGACATTGCTTAGTACCATCCAAAACATACCAAAATAAAACCCACAGAACAGTATCTCCTGAAGTAATTATGTGTGTCTTTCTCTGAGATAGGCACCCAGAAAAAGATTACTTGAATTAAAGTTAAGTGCACTTAAGTTCTTGATAGCTACTGGCAAATTGCTCTTCAAAATAGCTTGTGCTAATGCTGGGCCTTGTTCCTTCACAGCCTGGCCAAGGCTGCTGATTGTCATCGGTCTCTTGGTTTAGCCAACTGCCAAGCACTGGTCTCTTGTTTCTTATTTATTTAACCAAGTTTTAAATAGGATTCATTACTGAACTGGAGAAAACTTGTGTTCATATTTCTGTTCAGTTATCAAGGAAAGAGTGGTTGGTATGTGCCTAAAAATTCTTTGGCAATAAATATGCCCTGTGATTGTTTTATTCTTTGTCCTTACTTAAAACACAAAGGCGGGAGAAAGGGGACAGATATTAACTCAGCTCTTCTGTGTGTCCAGCAGTGGGGTGGTACCTCAAATGTTCTTTCTTCTCTCCTTGAGTTACATTTTCTGGCAGTCTTCTGTAGGACTCGGAGACAGTAGTGAAGACTGCTCTAGGCGTGGAGGTAGATAGTGATTTCCCCATCATTTTTACTCTCAAAGCGCATTTATAATTTTTCTCCATATTTATTTTCTTAACCTAAAAAAAAAAAGGCAACACTCTTTTTAGTGGCTTGGTTTTTCAGTGGATCTGTTCTAGTGGTTCTCAATGTTGGCTGCAAATCAGAATCACCCAGGAGCCTGAAAGGCTGTTGCTAATACCACCATTATTTTGCAGAGATGGGGATGTGGTCAGTCTGGTGTGCAATCTGGACATGAGGGATTTTGAAAGCTCCCAGAGAATTCTCATATTCAGATAAGGGTAGGATGCACTGGGGCATCCAAAGGTACCTAGACATTTGTAGACTTTCATCACTCTAAATCTTTTTGTGACACTCGTTGGCTGTTTCTAAAAGTTGTGATTTTTTACCCCTAAGTTTATTTTGAAGCTTGGTAATGGTCATGGAATCCTTTAATAACTTGGGAATAATCTCAGAGGGAAATGTGAAGAAACCACAGTATTATTATTTTTAATAGTTTTTATTTTTTACATGTACATTTATATTATTACACGTACACAAAATAAGCTACATATAAGAAAAAGAACCACGAAGCAATCAGGAATTATATTAATGTCACTTTCATAGTGTTTTGGCTATTTGTATTTGGCAACCTTGAAGAAAACATATTTCCTATTGTCTTGAGTCTAAAATTCTGAATGTAAATCAATATCTATCATATCTCATCTTTATCAACTTAAAACATCTATCTAGACCTAAAAACATCTTAGTCCCTAAACAAATAAGCTTAATTGTAAAACTAAACTACCTGGCCTTCAGTCCCATCTGAGGCTTGAGAAGGGATAAAATTAATTACCTGAGTAGACAGGAAGTGCAGGTTAGCAGCTTCCAAAATGAAAAACTGACCGAGTTTACTGCCTGAACAGACACCCAAACTCTCTATAACTTTGGACCATCATCTTCAGTTTTCTGGCTCAGTTTATCTGACAGACATATTTGTGAGGTAGGTACTATTGAGGACTTGCTTATCCTATCTTAGCAGAGTTTGTCCATCAACTTTGACTGCATCCAAGCGTGCTTATTTTTAGGCAGGATTCTGTCGGTAGCCAAAATGAGGACATTTTGCCCAGTGGCTGCTTTGCCAGATTTGAAGCCATCTCCATAAGGAGTTTCTTTGCTGCTCATCATCTTCTTTGAGGTAGGCTGGGTGTTTCCAGGAGTTAACCTGCCTTATTGTTAAAGAATCCTTAAAACAATAAAAACATCTTTAAATTCCATATTCCGTAGAACACTGAGGTTTTTGAAGACCTTATCTATCTATTTTTACCTTATCTAACTATAGAATCATACTATCTGTTACACCTAGGATGTATATTCTTGTGACAAAAATAGACTAGTAATTGACAACACCATGATTTGGTCAACTAACATTTAACTTGTACAATTTACAATGCTAAACAGCCTGCAATAGCACTTTCAATGTATTGCAGGTAAACTTTGTATTCTACTTAAGTTGTATGGGTACAGCACCTCATATTAAAGTAGAAATATATATAATGTGTGTAAAGAATAATCTTAAATTATAATTCTATATCAGTGTATCAAAATTAAACTTATTTTGCATCAATATACAAAATTCTATATTAATGAGTTTAAAATAACCTTGTGAGCAACAATTAAGGCCTTAAGTTGAGGAGTGGTCTCAATAATCTACTTTTTGTCCCATCATCATTTCTATATTCCTCCCCCTTTTTTTCAATGCTTATCTCCAAACCTAAGAAAGAAAGAAAAAGGAAAAGAGAAACATCCCTGACTTCAACCTTATTTTCTCTCTGATTAAGACCAATAGTAACTTATAACCAATTCCCAATGAAAATAAGCATTTATAGCCCAAGAAAGCAACCAAACTCCCACCCAACCCCTCTTAAGGGAAATGGGCATTGTCCTCTTAAGGTATTTTTTGGCTGAGTTGGGATGAATAATACCTTTGTAGAGGCCAAAATAAAGTTGGGGAAAATGGTGAAGCAAATTGTGGTCCAGTTTCTAAATGTTGAGAAATTACAGGCTTAATAGAAGTCCTGCGTGTGACAGTCTGAAATGCTGGACCAGTTTGGATTGGCAGCTTTCTTTGAAACTATCTTGAGAGCTGTCCTGTTCTGGGAACAACAACTGAAGCATTTGGTGCTGGAACATGCAGGGTGCAGGATGCAGGATGTTAGCATCCAGCATGCTGAGAGGAATGAATCCGGTCACATCTGATCCAGCTTAAATATCTGGTTCTTTTGTTCTGAAAACATATAATTTCTCACAAACCTTATACAGTCCTAAAATTATAAATATATAAGATGTGTGGGGCGCACAGAACAATTAAGGCTGGTTCTCTGCTCTTTGTATGAGCATAAAAAAGGCATATGAGCAGAGAGTCTAGATCCTTGCTAGGCATGGTCCTTGGTTGGTGCACCAGTCTCTGCATCAACCCCTCCTCTACCCAGATTTTTAAAATGTTTTTTTTATTTATTATGATTTATTCATCTTATCTCCCAATTGTTATTCCCCTCCATATTATCTTCCCTTTCACACCTTCCCTCCTTGTTCTGCCTATTCCCCTCCCCTAGGCCTCTGGCAACAGCTGTAGGAGTTCCTTAGTAAAATTCTGGGGTCATTGATGTATACTATCATATCATCTGTGGAAAGTGAAACTCTACCCTCTTTGTTTCCTATTTGCATCCCCTTGATCTCCTTTAGTTGTCTTAGTGCTCTAGCTAGGACTTTAAGTACTATATTGAAGAGAATCAGAGGGAGTGGACAGCCTTGTTGTGTCCTTGATTTCAGTGGAATTGATATAAGTTTCTCTCTATTTATTTTGATGTTGGCTATAGGTTTGCTTATATTGCCTTTACTATGTTTGAGTATGTGCCTTGTATCCCCGATCTCTCTAAGCCTCTCAACATGAAAGAGTGAT
Organism: Acomys minous; assembly: GCF_964271855.1. NCBI lineage: Eukaryota > Metazoa > Chordata > Mammalia > Rodentia > Muridae > Acomys > Acomys minous. The sequence continues at coordinate 78,473,999 of NC_140492.1, read as the reverse complement.
GGATTGTCAAATGCTTTTTTTCTTTTGGCATGGTAGATGAGATTTTTGATGTGTTCATGGATTTGGTTTGCCAGTATTGTATTGGGTATTTTTGCATCAATGTTCATAAGGGAAATTGGTCTGAAACTTCTCTTTCTTTTTTGGATCTTTGTGTGGCTTACGTATTAAGGTTACTGTGGCTTTACAGAATGAGTTTGGTTGTGATCCTTATGTTTCCATTTTGTGGAAGAGTTTGAGGTGTATTGGTATTAGTTCTTCTTTGAAGGTCTGGTAGAAATTTGTGCTGAATCCATCTGGCCCTGGACTTTTTTGGTTGGGAGACTTTTGATGAGTGCTTCTATTTCCATAGGGGATATAGGACTTTTTAATTTGTTTGTCTGATCTTGATTCAACTTTGGCACAATCAATCAAAAAAATTGTCCATATCACTTAGATTTTCAAATTTTGTGGCATATAGGCTTTTGAAGTAAGACCTAATGATTCTTTGGATTTCCTTGGTATCTGTTGTTATGTCTCCCTTTTCATTTCTGATTTTGTTGATGTAGATACTTTCCCTTTGCCTTTTAGATAGATTGGCTAAGGGTTTGTCTATCTTGTTGATTTTCTCAAAAAAACAGCTCTTGGTTTCATTGATTCTTTGAATTGTTTTCTTTGTTTCTAATTTATTGATTTCAGCCCTGAGTTTGAATACTTCTAGCTGTTTACTCCTCTTGGGTATGTCTGCTTCTTTTTTTCCCCTAGAGTTTTCAGGTGTTCCATTAAGTTGCTTGTATGTGATGTCTCCAATTTCTTTATGAAGGCACTTAGTGCTATGAACTTTTTTCTTTTAGCACTGCTTTCATTGTGTCCCAAAGGTTTGAATATGTTTTACCTTCATTTTCACTTAATTCTAGGAAGCCTTTAGTTTCTTTCTTTCTTTAATCCCTGACCCAGTTGTCATTCAATAGTACATTGTTTAGTTTCCATGTGATTGTAGGGTTTTTTTGTTAATTATATCATTGTTGAAGTTCAGCTTTAGACCATGGTGGTCTGATAAGATGCAGGGGATTATTTCAAATTTTTTATATCTGTTAAAACTTGTTTTGTGACCAACTATATGGTCAATTTTGGAGAAGGTTCCGTGTGGTACAGAGAAGAAGGTATATTCATTTGTGTTTGAGTGAAAAGTTCTGTGGATGCCTGTTAGGTCCATTTGATTAATAACCTCTGTTAGCTTCATTATTTATCTATTTAGTTTCTGCCTCAAAGATCTCTCCATTGGTGAGAGTGGAGTTGAGGTCTCTCACTATTAATGTTTTGGGAACTATGTGTAACTTAAGCTTTAACAGTGTTTCTTTTACTAATGTGGGTGTCCTTGTATTTGGGGCATAGATATTCAGGATTGTGATGCCTTCTTGGTAGATTTTTCCTTTGATGAGAACAAAGTGTCCTTCTCCATCTTTATTGATTAATTTTAATTGAAAGTCTATTTTATTAGATATTTGAATGGCTAATCCAGCTTGCTTTTTGTGTCCATTTGCTTGGAAAAATCTTTTTACAGCTCTTTACTCTCCAATAATGACTATCTTTGTTGCTGAGGTGTGTTTCTTGAATGCAGCAGAATGTTGGATCTTGTTTCTGCATCCATTTTGTTAGTCTGTGCACCATCTCAGCTCTATAGAAAATATTAGAAGGAAAACTCCAACACAATGAGGTCAACTACATGTAAGAAAACACAGTAGTATAGATAATCTCACAATAGCAAAACCAAAACAGGCACAGCTGCACACGATCACCTTTTGTTTTTCTTAATTGATTCTAATCCAGTTTTCATGTCTGAACAGTTTTATTCATTTCCTTTGCCTGTTTGATTGTGGTTTCCTGTTTCTCCTCTATAGCTTCTATTCATTTGTTTGTATTTTCTTGTAATTCTTGGAAGTATCTATTCATTTCCTCTTTACAATTCTCCAATAATTTTATAAGTGTAGTTTTAAGGTCATTTTCCTGAGATTCAACTACATTAGAGTGTTTTTTGTTCTCTGGGCTTTCTGTAGGAGCCATGCTATTCTGGTTTTGGTTGTTTGTCTTCTTATCCTTTCCTTTAGGCATCTGCTGAGGGGGCTCAGATTTTCTAAGCAGGCAGGTGCAGGGATGAGTCCCTTTGGGAGGCAGCTGTTTCATTTATTGGCTTAGCAGACACTGTCTTCCTTGAGCTAGCTTCCTATGAGCTCTGCTTCCTAGGATCCGGGATTCAACAGGGTTCCTCTGACTACTTGGTCTCTTCAGAGGAATCAGTTGCAGAGTAGAACAGTGGCTTGGAGGCCAGGATGCCATATCGCTTCCACTGTGTTGACCCTTTGTTCTCCAGAGGGCATACACTTGCTCCAGTACTCAGAAAAGTGCAGTGTGCCAGGAGCTTGTGATTTTCAATCCTGGGAGACATCCAGCTAGGATGTGTGTGGAGGTGGGTGCTTCTTTTTATCCTCCCCAATTATTCAGTCTGAGAAATCTTCAAGACTGTGGATTGGCAGCCTGTTCAATCACTGGTTTTGCTGTGCCACTGAATCTCAGTTCCCCAGGGATCTGTACTTGCCCCAGTATTTGGAGGAATGCAGGTTGCTCAAAGTTTTTGACTCCCAAACCCAGAAGATGTCCAGCAACAATGGGGAGGCTTCTTTTGAACCTCCCCAATTGTTCAATGTGAGAAGTCCCCAAGTCTATGTTTTTGATTAGTAGCCCATTCACTCACCTGTTTTGTTTATACAGGTTCTCTGTTGTGGTGGTGGGGTGCGTGCTGTACTAGCTCCAGTATTTGGAGGACTTCAGGGTCCTCAAAGTTTGTGCCTTCCAAACCAGGAGTTGTCTGTCCGCTGTGAGGTGGGAGCCTGGTGCTCCTGTGTTGTTCCCTTCAGGCCTCTTTCTTATCCTCCCTCAAAACCACGTTATTTTTAATTAATTAATTAATTAATTAATTAATTAGCATTCTAACCCTAGCTTCCCCTCCCTCCTCTCATCACAGTCCCCTCCCTCTCCCCTCCTCTTCCCCTTCCATCCTCCCATCCTCCATTTCTCCTTAGAAAAAGAGATGCCTCTCATGAATTTCAGCTCACCTTGGCATACCAAGTTGGAGTAGGACTAGGTACGTCTATTGTGGCTAGACAAGGTAGCCCAGTTAGGGGAAAGGATCTAAAGGCAGGGCCAGCCCCTGCTCCTGCTGTTAGGAGTCCCACATGAAGACCAAGCTACACAACTAGTACATATGTGCAGAGGGCCTAGGTCCTTCCCAAGTATTTTCTCTGTTTGGTGGTTCAGTCTCTATGAGCCCTTATGGGCCCTGGTTAGTTGATTCTGTGGGTTTTCTTATAGTGTCTTTGACATCTCTGGCTCCTTCAGTCCTTTCTCCCTCTCTTTCACATGATTCTCCAAGCTCTGACCAATGTTTGGCTATGGGTCTCTGCATTTGTTTCCATCAATTGCTAGGTGAAGCCTCTCAGATGATAGTTATACTAGGGGCCTATCTCTAAGTATAGAAACGTATCATTAATAGTGTCAGGGGTGGACTCTCTTTCATGACATGGGTCTCAAGCTGGGCCAGTTGATGGTTAGCTATTGGCTATTCTCTCAATTTTTGTTCCATCTTCACCACCATATTGTGAGCAGGACAAATTGTGGGTCAAAGTTTTTGTGGCTGGGTTGTGTCCCAGTCCCTCCATTGCAACTATTTTCCCTTTTACAGGAGATGGCTGTTCCAGGCTCCATATACCCCATTGTGAGGAGTCTTAGCTAGGATCACCCTCATAGCTTCCTGGGAGTTTCCATTGTCCTAAGTTTCTAGCTTGTCCCAGAGATGCCCCCCCACCACCAGTTCCATTTCTCTCTCACAGTACTCTCTCCCTCAGTCCTCCACCAACTTGATCCCTCTTCCTCCCCTCCCTACCCCTCCTCTCCCAGGACCATCCACCCATTCATCTCTGATGTCTATTCTATTTCTCCTCAGTTTCCCTTTGACCTTCTTTGTTACTTAGCTTCTTTGGGCCTCTGGATTGTAGCATAGTTGTCCTGTACTTTATGGCTAATATCCACTTATAAGTGAGTATATAGCATATTTGTCTTACTGGTCTGGGTTACCTCACTCAAGGATGATCTTTTCTAAAGCCAAGTCAGACATCGCTAAGGGCATCTTTCTGGTATCTTTACAACTTTAAAATCATTAAGCTCATGGCAATATTGTGTAAGTGGTTTTCTTGTAGAAGAATAGAGCAGAGTAAATATCCTTAAAGACCTTTTTTACATAGTTATGAACTAGAGCAGGAAGACAGCTTAATAAAAAACATATTGCCTATGATCAAAGACTCTTATTCAAATGGTTCAGCTTGTCTGACTACAGTGAACTATTATTAGCTGTTTTGCAGAAGTGAGATATACCACATACATAGATGAGCTCTGTTGGGAAGGACATTTCTTCCACATATGATCTTGGGATGCTACACCACCTCTAGTGCAGCTTTAAAAAACTAGAGTGATTTTGGAGGGTCTACAAGATTAAGGATGTCGGTTGTCTATTAAGGTAAGTTTTGTCCCCTGCACCAGAGCCATGTACTGGTAAAGACAAGTGGTCTAAGCCACAGTTTCAGGTTTTTTTTTTTATATTAGTTGTATTTTGACACAGTGTCTCACTAAATTTTCCAGGCTATGTTTGAATTCAACTCTCAAATCCAAGCTTGTCTCAAATGTGTGATCTTTGTGCCTCAGCCTCCAAAGCAGGTCCAGCTGTGGTGGTATAATCGTCATATGTTTTGCTCTTTAATATGAATCAAGGTTGTATGGCAGCATGATATGGAGTGCCCACAAGAAAGAGCCCTGTGGTAATTCTACTATGGACCTTGCTTTGCTCTCTACAAAGCATTCGCTATTGTCAGCGTTTAAAAAAAAATGTGCCGTGCTCTTGCAACCTCATTTAATGAAGCTGAGATCATGTAAGCCTTTCCCTTTTCCATGTATATTTTTCCTTCTTTAGTTTTTGTCTAAGTCTCATTCATTACGGCCTCATCCGGAGATGAACATTGTGATAAATTATGTGCTGAGAAAGGTGCTCAGTGTGGTAGACTTTACTTTTAATTCTGTATCAGTGATGTCCTAGGGAATTTTGGCTCAGTCATAACTTCCTTACATATGAAATGGACGTAATAATGTCTGGTATCCCTAACTTTAACAATGAATAAATGGACTACTATGTATGAAAAATGCTTTAGCATGTATAAAAAGTGGTGTCATTCAGCACCACTTAATTCTAATGATCCACTTTCTAACATCTCTGCTCTTGCTAAAATAAACCAAAAAATTGTGTCTGGCCTGCACTGTAGTGTCTGAATAGTGCAAGAGATGGAATGTGGAAGGCCTGGTATGAATCATGTAAATGATTTCACCTCAGTCTCGGCTTCCATCATTACAATGAGAATAATAGAAACCATCTGCCTTTGTGAGCTGGAACAATTGCTTGAGACTAACAGTTCTAAAGGAGGAATGGCTTCTTTTGTTTCAGTTTGAGAAGTTTCAGTTTGTGGTCACTAGCTCCATGCAGAAAGGTCTAATGGAGCAAGGTTGTTCATTATGTCAAACAACTGAAAAAGAAGCAAGAAAGGCCAGGGACAAGATACACCTTTCAATAGCGTGACCTCATTGACTTGCATCTCCAACTTGACCCTGTATCTCATTTTTCACCCCTCCACATTATGCATCCATCAGGGGATTAATCCATTGACTAAGCAAGAACCCTCAAGGTCTAATCACTTCCCAAGTGCTGACAGGTCAGAGCCAAGTCTGCATATCTGAACTTGCTGGGAGATGTCACATTAAAAACAGAATACTATCTAAGGATGAAGGTGAATCAAATTCTGTAATAAACAGGAAAGTATTTATCAAGCAACAAAGAACTCCACAAACATTTGCTAAGTCTTCATTCAAATTTTGGTATACATCCCAACACTGAGACTACTAAACAGTATGCTTTTTAACTCAATAGCCAAAGAAGCGCAATATCTGTACTGTACCTCCTTTTTCATCTTGGAACTCCTTTGCTAGGCTCTCTCACTGATCATCTTTTTAAAAAGTAATTAATTGATTTAGTCACTTTATATCTTGATTATAGCCTCCTCCTTCTCTCTTTCCTCACCCCTCTTATCCTACTCCTCAGAAAATGGGAGCCCTGCTACCAACCCACCCCTGCACATCAAGTCACATAATGACTGAGTGCACTCTCTTCCCCCTGGGGAGGCAGCCCCACAAGGGGGAAGTGCTCCAAAAGCAGGCAACAGCATCCATGTCAGAGACAGCCCCCACTCACTTTACTTGAGGACCCACATGAAGCCTGAGCTGCCTATCAGCTACATCTGTGTAGGAGGCCTAGGTCCAGTGGATTCATGGTCCTTGGTTGATGGTTCAGTCTCAGCTGGCCACATGGGCCATGGTTAGTTAGTTCTGTTGGTCTTCTTGTGGAGTTCCTGTCCCCTCCAGGTCCTTCTATCCTTCCTTCCACTTTCCCACAAGACTTCATATGCTTTGCCCAGTGTTTGGCTGTGAGTCTCAGTATCTGTTTCAATCCACTGCTGAGTGGAGCCTCTACCGTCTGCAAGCATAGCAGGAGTATCATTAATAGTGTCAGGGGTGGCTCTCACAGGCAAATGGAAACAACTAGAAAAGATCATTCTGAATGAGGTAACCCAGACCCAGAAAGACACACATGGTATTTACTCACTTATAAGTGGATTTCAGCCATATAGTGCAGGATAAACATACTACAATTCACAGACCCAAAGAAGAAAAGCAACAAGGAAGATCCAAGGGAGGATGCTTAAATCTTACTCAGAAGGGGAAATAGCATAAACAATGGAAGTGGTTGAAGAGAAGGAACAAGGTAGAAGAGGGAGCAAGGAGAGAAATGAGGGTGGAGATCAGACAGGGGTAGGGTGGGATGTGGGGGCAAGGGCAGGGTGGGAGGACAGGGGTCTGAAACGAGAAGAGAAACAGCAGGTGGGTGTGTCTCTGTGACAAGCTGAAGACTTACAACAGGGTAGGCTTCTGGGAGCATCTGGGGGTGACTCTAGCTGAGATTCCTAATAGCAGGTGTCGTGGAGACTGAAGAGGACGCCTTCTAACTAGACAGGACTCCTAGTGGAGGGAGAGAAATAACAACCCACCCATAAAAATGTCAACCCACATTTACCCTGCCTACAAGATGTGCAGGGATAAAGATAGAACAGAGACTGAGGGAATGTCCAACAATAACTGGCCCACCTGAGATTCACTGGTCATCTTTTCCTTAGACTTTCTTCTTCTTCTTCTTCTTCTTCTTCTTCTTCTTCTTCTTCTTCTTCTTCTTCTTCTCCTTCTCCTTCTCCTTCTCCTTCTCCTTCTCCTTCTTCTTTTTGGTTTTTGAGACAAGGTTTCTCTGTATAGCCTTGGCTGTCCTGGACTTGCTTTGTAGACCAGGCTGGCCTTGAACTCACAGTGATCCACCTGCCTCTGCCTCGAGTGCTGGGATTAAAGGCGTGTGCCACCACGCCCAGCTTTATTTCAACTTCTTTACTGTCATCCAGCCTCCGGATAAGATGGATATCTTTCTACCACTTCTTTAGTTTCATACTTTTATTCATATAGAATAAGGTGGTATTAGCCATTTCAAACCAATTTATGGCTAGCATTTTAGACAGCTAGTTGATACGTTGAATTATTTTAAAAATGGTGTCATTGAATGGTGCTATTCCTTCAGAGAAGACATTGTTTTAGCAGTGATTTAGAAAAGTACAGAACCCAAAAGATGATGAATACAAACATTTCAGGTTGTGTTAGACTTCAGGCAGATATTAAGGACAGAAGTGCTTTTAATGGTTAATAGTAATTGTTAATAAATTGAGGCCCCTGGGCATGCCTGTGTAAGATTATCTTGATTTTGTTAACTGAGGTGGGAACTATTGTAGGCTGCCTCATTGCCTAGCTAAGATCCTGTACTATATAAATGGAGAGAGGAAAACTGGCAGCTGCGCATGCCCATCACTCTCTGCTCCTGAGTGGTGATGCTATGTGACCAGCTGCTTGGAGCTTCTGCAGCCTTGACTTCCCCTCCATGATAGAGTGTGCCCTTGAACTGTGAGCCAGAATAAATTCTTTCTCTGTTAAATTATTTTTTCAGAGTATTTTATTCCAGCAATAGGAAACTAAAACATTACCAAAGTAAATGTAATTAGGGCCTCAAAATGCTAACCTATAACCATAATGCTGTTTTTGGATAGCACACAAATACCCTAATATATTTTTCCTCTTTCAGAACATCAACAAAAATTTGTTAGTACTATTTTGATTATATTTTAAGAACACCATGTGTTATAATATATACTATAGAGAATTTTTTATTGTAATATAGATGATAAAACTTTGAAACATCACAGGAGTTATCTTAAATGCATATATAACATAATACCTGTGCCCTAAAAATGCGTTTAAATTCCTACCCATTTGAATGGTGTTCCTTAATGATTTTACAAAAAAAAAAAAATCAAAAACCAAATTTTTAATTTCCTGTTTTGTTTTTAGTAAACACAATTTGTAAGTGGTTGTTCTTTTAAGTGCAGTTATAGAAATCAGCACCCCCCACACACACCTATACTGTACGTATACTTACTATTGAGCACTTGACCTCATAGGAAAACTAAAAGCAAATTAAGGCAAGCAAACAAACCCACCACCACCAAACATCTCTAAATTATCTTAGGTATTTTTCTTCCTGGGACTTAACTTTTGTTTTCTTCCAATTGTTTTTCCTAAGCCATAAAAATTTGACAATAAACAGATCTTCCCTAAAACACAGTTGCTTTCATTGAGTAGGTAGTATCTTTAGGACATTTTAAATAAAAACAATGTCTCTTTCTTCTGGGTTATGTGAGTGTTTGGGCTAAAAGGAACAGAAGGACTATTTAGCCCCAGCTGCTGTGTTTATTTCCAGATGTGGAAACTGGCTCTAAAAAGGTGACAGTTTTCCTAAATTCACACAGATGAGTCACTTCATTGGAGGTTCTTGAAGAGGAGCACACATTCGCATATCTAGGTATAAGACTAAAAGTGCAGAACTGTATCCTGGTTGCCAATGAGGCACAGGGTGCTTCTTCATTCAGATGCTGGATCTCTGAGCTGCTGTGTTGGGCCAAGGTGGAACCAGCGCAGCAGGATCCTTGTCCTAGAGTTTTGTGTGCACTATAGGTGTTCAAAGTAGGGGTAGGGGCAGCTTCTATTCGGAGATTTACTCCTTTCTTAGCCTGGCATGGCATTAGTTGTTAGCTCCTTGCTTTAGAAAAATGAGATTCTAAAGTATTTGTGTAGGGACACTTAGTAAGGCATCACCTTCACCCACTCCTGAGGAGGTGCCTGCATTGGCTTTTAAGCTTTCTTTTTTGTTTGTTTGTTTGTCTTGTTTTCTTTTGTCTTTTTGAGAGAGGGTTTCTCTGTGTAGTCTTGGCTGTCTTGGACCTGAGTGCTGGGATTAAAGGTGTGTGCTACCATGCCCAGCTTGGCTTTTATACTTTCAAGCACACATTATTCTTGGCTTTACTGGTGACACCTCTGCTTACAAGGTTTTCACTGTCTTCCCTGTAATTTCTACCCACAAACTCTAGACATTTTGTCCACATCCAACGTATTTATTTAGTCTACTCCTTTCTTTCCCACGAAGCTCCATCCCTTTTGGAATCACTACCTTTTACCTATCAGGTTTTCTCCATAGGTATTATTTACAGAGTCTGGATTGCTATTTTCTGCACTCAGCCTTATCTTACATTTGTGTCCTATAGAATGTGAGACTCAGAATGAATTATCTCTCCAGATATGGTTGTTCATTACGGGATCTGTGGAGAACCATGGTCATGCTGGTGAAACTGTATTTGTACTCATAGAGACCAAGAATGTGTGTTCTGTCTTGGTATTTGCCTTATGTGCTTGACAAAAATGAACCTTGGAAACAACTAACTTTCCTGGATATTTTTCTGCATGAGATATTGTCATATAAGGTTCTTCAAATCTGTATTTATGCAATTAAAAATTTGAACCTACATGTTAGATGTTATATTTGGGTTTCACTGTGGCGCAAATATAGACATTCTTGACCTTGTTCACTATTGAAATAGTAGAAAGCCCAAAAGTCTTTGGTGTTGAAATTTGGCAGGCCTCCTTAGCAGTCACTACAGAACCCGTTATCTCCTATGGCTTGAAGGCGAAACGTGCTGAAAACCGCATCCAAGACTGAGTTTTAGGAGCACCACAGCACCAGAACAATATTACATTTTAAGCCCTGGTGAGATCGCTGGCAAGCTTAGAAGAAGAAGAAGACTAGGCTGGGGAAAGAACAGAAGTCCAGACTGGGAGCTGGAAGCATCTGGATGAAACCTTCTCATCCCCCAGCTTTCGGGCTTGTGAAAAAAGCAGCCTTTTCTTCCTGTTGGAGAAGAGTATTCCACCCTTTACCTGGAGGCAAAGTAGAAACCTTTGTCTTGCAAAACTGCACTTGATGACTTTCTCTCCACACCCTAGGACCTGCTTCCATCTGCTTGTTATCAGTCCAAAAGCTAAGGTCAAGTCACGCACCTTGGTGCACCTTGGTTAGACAAGTGTGATCTTGCTAAGGAAAGATAAGAACTAAAATCCGGAGCTGCAGAACCCAGTAGAACTTATAATACGAAAAGAAAAGGTTGAGCTGTCAGAAAGAAGCACCCCATACTACGGCGAATGTATGCGGTGACATTTCTTAAAACTCTTCTGCAAAGGACTAAAGGTCATTTATTCAAGCAACTGTCCACTTGAACAGTTGGAACACTCAAGCATTTTAAGAGTCCAGGGTACAGGAGCCCAAGTTGAGCTTGACACCTAGGGAGGACGGGGGTTGGGGAGGACATTGGTGAGCCGAAGTCCGTCATAAATGGGTTTCTCGCTCAAGACCAGCTGGCAATGAGTCCATGGATCCATAACGTGATCTCTTTTTGGCTTCCTAAATGTATAATTGGGATGGGCATAAAGTGAGTTGGCACAACCATCACATGATTCTTTAGCTTATGGGCTAAGCATTACCACAGTGAAGATCTGAAAATGAGAGTATATCTAAGCGATACCAAATCCTGGAGAAAATGGTACAGTTTAGTGTCACCTGAACCTTAAAGGATATAGGCGGTCCACATGTCCACCCCATTTAAACCTAGTGTACCCTACTCAAAAATCATGCGGGTCCTGAAGGATCTAAGAACTCTACTTCTCTCCCTTTTTCGGTTAAATGTGGTTAGCTCACCAGGGGACAATATTTCATAAATTTACCCCATTTTGTTAAACTTTCCTGCAAAAGAATTCAAATCTTTTCACGCCCCCACCCTAACTTGTAAAACTTTTATATGTATCTTTTCATTTCTATCATCTGGTAAAACTTTTGTTTACCCAAAGGCCCAGCTGCCTTCCCAGAACTGGATGGCCTCAAGCTACTGACCCCTTTCCCCCTTATCTGCATCTCCTTTGTGCCAATTCTTTTAAAACTTGCCAAGCATGAAAGACTGAGGCCAGATCCCAGCCAATGAGGAAAGGCTGGAGAGTATTATTGCTGCTGGGTTAAACCCCTGGGATCTCCTGCTTCTTTTTAAAAAGAGAACATTATTTTCCGGCACAAGGATTAGAATGGACTACCTGGAAATCCCACCAAGCATGACCTAAAGTCAGCAACTGTGCCATATGTGGATTTTCTTTGGTATTTTTGTGTTTTGCACATGTACAGTGTGTGTGTGTGTGTGTGTGTGTGTGTGTGTGTGTGTGTGCAATTTGACCATATGTTTATAGGTGCCATGTGCATTTATGCACATAGAGGCTTGAAGTTAAAGTGTGGGTGGTCTCTCTTAGTCACCCTGTACCTGTATATTGAGGCAGGATCTCAGTGAGCCTGGAACTCACTATTTTAGCTAGATTGGCTATCCAGCTTACTCTGGGGTTTCTGTCTCCACTTTCTATGTGCTGGGGTTATAGGCAGGCTGTCATGCTTACGTGACTTTTTTACATGGGCTCCAGGGCTCTGAACTCAGGACTCACTGAGCAATCTCCCCAGACCACTGTGGTATTTTTGCTGGGATAGAGTTATGCAACCTCAGGTACACAGTATGTGAGCATTCATGTGGTGTCTGTGTTCTTTAATATCTTTAATGTGAAGAAGGAGAAAAGCAGTCTGTTGGAAGAGTCAGTAAGATCTACGTACCATAGATCATGGGAAGTAAACTCAATGAGAGTTCAGGTGACTGTCAACAATATAAAAATTGTTTTTTCAAGACAAGGTTTCTCCCTGTAGCTATGGCTATCCTGAACCTGTTTTGTAGACCAGGCTGGCTTTAACTCATAAGATCTGCCTGCCTTTGCCTCCCTCAGTGCTGGGATGAAAGGCATGTGCCACCACCACGCCCAGCTACCATAACATTTTTTTTAAATTGCTATTAACTTCAGGCATGCAAAGTCATGTTTACAAAATAAAGACTATGTTCTTGAATTTTAAGCCACAAAGAGGAAGTACACCGAACTGTGTGCTCGGCCTTTTAAATTTCTAGGAGCACATTTCCAACTATGGGTCTAACCCACTTGATGCATTATATACAAGCTGCAGTCTTTAAGTAGAGCCTATTCTAAAACTAGTTCTTGGCTCTGTTTCTCAGTTGTATAAGTGGCCTGGCTGCTGAGGCTATGAGAACTGAGCAGATCCTGGGTATGAAATGTTGATAGTGCAAAAAAGCCACACAGAATTTGTGGGAACCTCCTGGTGTTCGAATTCTGTGACTGTCAGAACAATACACGGACCTGGTGGGTTAGACAGCAGACATTCATTTTTTCATTGTTTTAGACGCTAGAAGGCATGCAAGAGCTCACTGTGTCCTTCTCTGATTCAGTGAATGAAACAGAACCCGAGCTTTTCTTACAATGGTCCTCCTCTCTTTTCTTTTCTTTTCTCTTCTTTTCTTTCTTTCTTTCTTTCTTTCTTTCTTTCTTTCTTTCTTTCTTTCTTTCTTGTTTTTGATTTTTGTTTTTTTTTTTTTCAAGACAAGGTTTCCCTGTGTAGCCTTGGATGTCCTGGACTCACTTTGTAGACCAGGCTGGCCTCGAATTTACAGTGATCTGCCTGCCTCTACCTCCTGAGTGTGTAAGACCCCCGACACGGCGGTCTTAACGCGGAGACCCCCACCAAGAACCAACGAGACCAAGGCTTCGGCTGCAACAAGCAAGAGGCTTTATTATTAAGGGGACGGGTACCCGGGCGTTTCAGTCTCCCAAGAGGCTGGCGCGCCGGGCGAGTCTTTAGGGGGTCCTTTATAGGGAGTTTGGCGGGAAGCTCGATTACAGAAGCGAAAAGCATAGTTACAGGGCTCTGATTGGTAAATTTAAATGAGGCGAGGTTATAGTCCGGTCATTAGGTGGGCTCTGGGAGCAGGGGAGTTTACCCGTTCTCTGGGCCAGGTGGCCATCCATAAATATCTTGTTTGACATGGAGCGAGGTTATGGCCCGGCCATCGGATGGGAACAGGGGAGTTTGTCCACTCCCTGGGCCAGATGGCCGACCATAAATATTTTGTTTGACAAGGACAAGCACGCTTTTATCTTTCTCCTCTGAGCTCCAGGCCTTATCTTACCTCGGGAACCCATTATTTTAGTCTTGCCTTGCAAGATAACGTTACTGCTGCTATGCTTGCTATGCCGGGTGCACAGGGGAGGGGGTCTTACATTCCCCCCTCTTGTTGTAAATTGAATGAAATCTTTCATTCAATGACCTCTGGTTGTGTCTGTTGGAGCTGTTGGTATTGTCGGGTTAGAACCAAGGCCTGTACAACCGATAGGTGGCCTTGGTTTCGGATGAATTGCATCAGTCTGTTAAGAACGCAGGGCCCAAAAAGTAAGAGCAGAACAATAATTAACAAAGGGCCTGTTATGGTAGATATTAAAGTGGTGAACCAAGGAGCCTTATTAAACCAGTTTTCATACCACGTTCGTCCTGATTCGAATTGTAACTGTCGCTGTTTTAGTCTTTCTCGCAGCTTGGACATACTATCTCTAACTACCCCTGTATGGTCAGCGTAAAAACAACATTCTTCCTTGAGGGCTGCACAGAGTCCACCTTCTTTCAGGAATAAAATGTCTAACCCTCTACGATTTTGGAGTACTACCTCAGAAAGGGAGGTTAGGGACTGTTCTAATGCACTAATAGATTCTTCTAATGCTTGAAGATCTGCGTTCATGGCCTGTTGTAGCTGCTGAAAATGAGCAACCTGAGTGAGAGCAGTAGTCCCGGTTCCGATCCCTGCCGCAACTCCCCCGACTGTTAATCCTCCCAGTAGCAGTGCCAGAGTGATGGATACTGGCTCTCGGGGGTAACGATTAATTCCCTCAAAATAGCGGTATAGGTCGGAGGGGTCATGGTATGTGATCTTGGGGAAGAGCTGGACTAATACACAGAAGTCCGAAGACATTTTAAGGACGGATGTTGTGACACATGGGGTTAACCCAGTGTTACAGGCCCAGTAGGTTCCATTTGGGCCAGTGAGGTACCTGGTTTCCGAAATTTTCAGGGTGCTGGTCAAAGTGGTGTTGCACAGGGATTTATGGGACGAGGGGACGGTCCCTAAGCAAGTTCCCTTACCGGATATTTCAGACAGCGTAAGGCGGTGAGGGGTATTGGAGAGACACCTATTGTCTGGGGTGGAGGAGTTGGTAATGCTGGTCGTAAGGGCAACTCCCTCATAGTAAGGGGGTTGGGAGGTGAGACACATCCAACATTCCTTAGTCTTTTCCGGGGAAGTATAGTTTAGGGCCTGGTATGCCCCCGTTACCAAGTCCAGGAGCTGATTTCTCGTGTTAGGATGTGAATCTAGGGCAGAGGGGGTGCTAGGATTTACCGAAAATGACGTCGTCGGTGGAGCGGGTGGGGGTAGCACCTGGGGTCTAGGCTGGGCTTGAGGTGGCTCGGCCAGGACAGGGTTAGGGCCTATTGCCATGGTGGGAGCGGTAGTCAGGGTTAACTTGACCTTGAAAATTAGCCCATGGTCTTTGTTTGATTTATACAATCGCAACCCCCAAGTGTTCCCCTTAAGCCATCGGCGATCCTGCTTTCCTTTTTCTGTAAACTTGATGACTATGGGGTTGCAGTACTTTTTCTTGCAGGGCCCCTCTGGGCTATTGAAGGGGGCGCATTTAGTCTGGAGGTATTTATACTCATTTCTTTCTCCTTCTCCTGGCCTGTCATAGCTACTGTTTCTCTTTACCGTGATCAGGTCCCAACTGGAAGAGGGGTTCCAGGAAGCCTCGCCCGTGGTTTCACAGCCCCATGCGGCACAAAAGAAATCAGGGGCCCCCCCACATTGGCGCTTGAACTGCCGAGATTGGCCTTGTCCTGGGCAAACATAGAACTGAATGGACCGAAGATTAGCCCGGTAGAACTGTCCGGAGCACCCGAGAGTGCTTCCTATCCCATTTGGCACGCATAGTCTTTCAGCCGGGGGATTAGAGAGGTCAGTGTGGTCGGGAAGGTCCCATGTTAGTGACCCGGCTGCCAACTTACAGAGGTCTGGCGTCAGGTCCGGCCACCAAGTCCATGGAGGGTGTAGTGCGGTGACCGACCAGACGGTGTCTCCCTCTTCATTGGTTACCTCCCAGGTTTGTTGTACTGGAGTGTGAGGGCTGGCAGACGGGGCCCAGGGGAGGGATAGTAGGAGAAAAGTAAGGGTCATGGGGCGGATCAGGTTCGGGAAAGTCTTATCTTTAGGGGATTGTCGGTTCGATGGGCCTTCCATGTTGTCTTGTCTGGGTCTGTCTCCCTGGCTGCCTTGACGTGGGCTGCGTGGATCCAGGTGGCAATTCCGTCTACCTTGAGAGCCGTCGGGGTAGTCAGGAGAACAGCGTAAGGTCCTTTCCAGCGGGGTTCAAGGTTCTTGGTCCGGTGGCGTCGGACCCAGACGTAGTCTCCGACCTGGAATGGGTGAGGGGCCAGGGGTTTGTCAAGCTGGTCTTTATAAGCACGGGCTAGGGGCTTCCATACCTCATTTTGCACCTCTTGGAGGGCTCTTAGGTGTGCCTGGAGGGAAGGCCTGGTAGCGAAGGAGCCGATATCTGGGTCAAGGAAGTGAACAATAGGAACATGTGAACCATAGACAATCTCAAAGGGAGTAAGTCCATGTGGGCCAGGGGTGTTCCTAACCCTGTATAGGGCCAGGGGTAGCAGGGCCACCCAGTCCTTAGTGTCAGCTGCAAGCGTTAATTTAGTCAAAGTCTCCTTAATAGATCTATTCATGCGCTCTACCTGTCCTGAACTCTGGGGTCTATAAGAACAATGTAATTTCCAATTAATCCCCAGTAGTTTGGCCACCTGCTGGCTTACCTGGGAGACGAAGGCTGGTCCGTTGTCGGACCCAATTACCTGTGGCATCCCGTAGCGAGGGAAAATATCATCTAAAAGCTTCTTGGAAACCACCTTGGCCGTCTCATGTTTGGTGGGGAAGGCTTCAGTCCATCCTGAAAAAGTATCTACGAAGACCAGCAGGTACCGGTATCCGTATATACCTGGTTTGATCTCCGTGAAGTCAATTTCCCAATGGGTCCCTGGCCGGTGTCCTCGGACCCTAGTTCCTGACAAATTTAAGGACTTGTTGGTATTGACCAGCGTGCAGGGCCGGCAATTGTCAATGGCTCTCTGGAGGGCCTCCTTTTTTCCCAATAGGTAAAAGTCCGTTTCTTCTTTTTCAAGGAGGGTCTTCATCTTCTGGGCGCTTAAATGAGTGAGCTTGTGGAAGTAGTCAATCAAATAGTCAGTTTCTTTTGAGGGGACGACTACCTTGTCCTGGTATCGCCAATGGTCAGGGCCTTCAGGAAGCGCGCCCATCTTTTGAAGTCTTTGTATGTCGTCGTCGGTGAATTTCCAATTCCGGTCCTGCTGTCTTGGCGCTCCGGTGTCTCCTTGTAAGGAGAGCGCCTCGAGAGTGTCGAGGGGTCTTGTAGCGGCTTGGCGGGCTGTCTCGTCAGCCAGCCGATTACCTCGAGCCTCAGGAGAGTCCCCTTTCTGGTGGCCCGGGCAATGGATGATGCTGAGCTGCTGGGGTAAAAAGAGGGCCTTCAGGAGGGCCAGGATTTCAGTCTTATTTTTAATTTCTTTACCTTCTGAGGTGAGGAGTCCTCGGCGCCGATAAATTTCTCCATGTACGTGGGCTGTGGCGAAGGCATACCGGCTGTCTGTATAGACTGTTAGCCTTTTTCCTTTTGCCAGTTCCAGGGCCTTGGTCAGGGCGATCAGTTCAGCACGCTGGGCGGAGGTCCCTGGGGGCAGAGGGCTGGCCCATATTACCTGGTCGGTGGTGGTGATAGCCGCTCCGGCCCGTCGTGTCCCGTTATCCAGGAAGCTGCTCCCATCCGTATACCAAACGAAGTCTGGG
Organism: Acomys minous; assembly: GCF_964271855.1. Lineage (NCBI taxonomy): Eukaryota > Metazoa > Chordata > Mammalia > Rodentia > Muridae > Acomys > Acomys minous. Next base: position 78,456,549 of record NC_140492.1, on the reverse strand, counting down.
TGAGGGAGGGGCTGGTCAGTGAGGTCAGGGCGGGTTCCGTGGATTTCCGCCAGGACTTGCTGACAGTCATGATCCTCGGGCCCGTCTGGGAGAGGGAGCAGCGTGGCAGGGTTGAGATTGGTTATTGGCCCAAAGGTGACTCTGTCCGAGTCTAAAAGCATGGCCTGGTAATGTGTAACCCGGGCGTTGGAGAGCCATCTGTCTGGGGGCTGCCGGACCAGGGATTCCATGGCATGGGGCGCTAAGATAGTAATTGGCTGTCCCATGGTGAGTTTATTAGAGTCTTTAAGGAGTAAGGCGGCTGTAGCAACCATCCGTAGGCAAGGGGGCCAGCCTGCTGCCACGGAGTCCAGTTTCTTAGAGAGGTAGGCTATAGGCCTTTTCCAGGGCCCCAGTCTCTGAATTAGAATTCCCTTGGCGTAGCCTTGCTTCTCGTCAATGAACAACTCAAAGGGCTTGGTTAAATCGGGCAGCCCCAGTGCGGGGGCTGAAATTAAGGCAGTCTTAATAGCCTCGAAGGCCTGTTGATGGGTGGGCCCCCAGACAAACATCGTTCCTGGCTTGGTGAGGGGGTACAGGGGAGCTGCCAGTTCCGCGAACCCAGGGATCCAGAGGCGGCAAAAGCCCGCTGTTCCTAAAAATTCTCTGAGCTGACGGGGGGACCGCGGTGGCGGGATTTGGAGGACAGTTTGTTTCCTAGCCGGAGTGAGCCACCTCTGTCCATCCTTGATGGAGTAACCTAGGTAGGTTACTTCAGTCTGGCAAATTTGTGCCTTCTTGAAAGAGGCTCGATACCCCAGCCGTCCTAGGACTTGTAGGAGGGCGTGGGTTCCCCGTCGGCAGCTCTCCTTAGAGGGGGCTGCCAGGAGGAGATCGTCCACATATTGGAGCAATATGAGGTCTGGGTATCGTACCCTGAAGTCGGCCAAATCACGGTGTAAGGCCTCATCGAACAGAGTGGGACTATTTTTAAATCCCTGTGGCAGCCGTGTCCATGTTAGTTGCCCCGAAATCCCCAAGTCGGGGTCCTTCCATTCGAATGCAAAGAGAGGCTGGCTGGAGGGATGCAGTCTTAGGCAGAAGAAAGCATCCTTTAAGTCCAGCACAGTGTACCAGACATGGTCTGGGGATAGCCCCGTCAATAGGTTGTAAGGGTTGGGGACAGTAGGATGTATGTCTTCAACCCGTTTGTTGACTTCTCTTAAGTCTTGGACCGGCCGATAATCCCCCGTTCCGGGCTTTTTAACAGGAAGCAAGGGGGTGTTCCAGGGAGACTGACAAGGAGTCAGTATGCCTTGGTCCAGGAGTCTCCGAATATGAGGCCGTATTCCCAGGTAGGCTGCCTGTGACATAGGGTACTGCCGGATAGAGACTGGGGTGGCAGAAGCCTTAAGGTGTACTAATATGGGGGGCTGTTGGTGAGCTAGGCCCATTCCCCCAGTTTCGGCCCATGATGATGGATACAGGGCTTGCCAGTCTGGGCTAGGGGTATCGTTCCCAGGGGGGTCAGTCTCATACAATCTGTATTCATCCTCTAAATTTAATACCAAAGTCTGAATAGGCCGCCCTTGTGGTCCTGTCACACGAGTGTGCCCTTCTTCGAAGTGAATTTGGGCCTTGAGTTTGGTTAATAAGTCTCTTCCCAGGAGGGGATATGGGCAGTCCGGGACATGAAGAAAGGAATGTGAGACCTTACCGGTGGCAAGATGTACTTTTCTCTCGGTGGTCCAGCGGTAAGGCTTCCCGCCAGTCGCTCCTTGCACCCAGACAGTCTTTGTTGTCAGGGGCCCCGGTGCGGTGGTAAGGACGGAGTGCTGAGCTCCCGTATCCACCAAGAAGGTGACGGGTTGCCCCCCCACATTTAGAGTTAGCCGGGGTTCAGGGGGAGGCTCCTGACCCTGACTTCTTCAGTCTTCCAGGTTGAGGAGAGCCGCGGAGGGGGGGGTTCTACGGGGCCCTTTGGGACGCCTGGGACAGTCCCGTACCCAGTGACCTCTCTCCTTACAATAGGCACATTGGTCCTTATCCACAGGGGTTTTTCTCCGTTCTCCCTGGCCCTGACTATCCTGGCGCCCTGAAACTACGGTGGCCAAAAGTCTACTCATTTCCCTATGTCTCTTCTTATCTCTAGCATTTTCCCTTTCTTCCGCTTCTTTTCTCAATCTCTCTTCCCTTTCTTCAGACTCTTTCCTAAGCCTTTCTTCTCTCTCTTCCGGCGTCTCTCTCTTATTATAAACTTTCTCTGCCTCCTTTAAAAGATCCTGAACTGTACTCTCTTTAAGTTCCTCCAATTTCTCCAATTTGCGTCTGATATCTGGGGCAGACTGCCAGATAAAAGCCATGGCCAGGGTGGTGGCCAGGAGGGGGTCCTCCGGATCATATGGAGTATAGACCCTATAAGCCTCTTTTAGACGCTCAAGGAAAGCTGACGGCGTCTCATCTGCTTTTTGAGTAACCATCTTAACCTGGGCCAAATTGGTGGGCCGCCTGGCGGCTTTTTGGAGACCCGCTATAAGCAGCTGACGATAAAGGCGTAGGTGGGCCCTACCTTCCTCAGTATTGAAGTCCCAGTCGGGTCGTTCCAAGGGGAAGGCACTGGCTATCTCATTTGGCAGCTGGGTAGGCCGCCCATTAGCTCCTGGGACGCTCTTGCGTGCCTCCAGAAGGACGCGCTGCTTTTCCTCAGAGGTAAGGAGCGTCTGTAGAAGCTGTTGACAATCATCCCAAGTGGGTTGATGGGTGACTAGAATGGACTCAATAAGGGAGGTTAGCCGGGAGGGGTCCTTAGAAAAAGAAGGGTTATTATTTTTCCAATTATAAAGATCTGAGGCGGAAAACGGCCAATATTGCATCTGGCCACCCGTGCCAGCCCGAAGAGGGAAGGCCTGAGAGGTCTGAGGTGGAACTTCGCGCCGGCTACGGAGTCGGCCGGCCATCGGTGAGGCCTCGGGTGCTGCGGTAGGAGCAATATCTTCAGGGCGGGGCATGATATCCCCAGGTGTCCCCGGCGGGGGAGGAGCCGAGGGAGTCGGAGGTCCGGCCGATGAGGCTGGACCTGGAACCACTAGGGCCCGGTAGGGGGGTGGTTCTTCAGTCAGGAGATCCAGGAGGGGACCCTCATCTGGCGGCAAGACCTTCTGGGCTGGACGGACAATGGCGGGATAGAGACCTGTCCCAGCGGGGGGCGGAGCGGAGTGAAGCCCGGTCCCAGCTGAATCTGCCATGGCAGGGGACACTGGCTGGGGCGGAGCGAGGGGAAGCCCGGTCCCAGCTGAATCTGCCATGGCAGGGGACACTGGCTGGGGCGGAGCGAGGGGAAGCCCGGTCCCAGCTGAACCCGCCAGAGCAGAAACTACAGGCAGGGGCATTGCGGGAGGGAGCCCGGTCCCAGCGGAACCCGCCAGAGCAGAAGGCGCCGGCTGGGGTGTTGCGGCGGGAGTCGCGGAGTGGGGCCCGGCCCCGGCGGGAGTCGCGGAGTGGGGCCCGGCCCCGGCGGGAGTCGCGGAGTGGGGCCCGGCCCCGGCGGGAGTCGCGGAGTGGGGCCCGGCCCCGGCGGGAGTCGCGGAGTGGGGCCCGGCCCCGGCGGGAGTCGCGGAGTGGGGCCCGGCCCCGGCGGGAGTCGCGGAGTGGGGCCCGGCCCCGGCGGGAGTCGCGGAGTGGGGCCCGGCCCCGGCGGGAGTCGCGGAGTGGGGCCCGGCCCCGGCGGGAGTCGCGGAGTGGGGCTGAATGAGGAAAGGTCTGACCCATGGAGGGGGGTCACGAACGAGAGATTCCCAAGTCATTATGTAGGGGACCTGGTCCGGATGACCGTGTGGTCCAGGGTCTATAATTTTGGACTTGATCTGTAGAATGAGAGAAAGGTTAAAAGTGCCATCTTGTGGCCACCCGGTATAAAGCGTAGGCCATTCAGCGGAACAAAGAGTTTTCCATCTGCCCTTGCGAACTTCTACTGACAAATTGTGCGCTATGGCACGGACCTCTTTGAAGTGCTGCAAAGTAAGGGTTAGTGGGGTGACAAGAGTCTGACCCATGGTGCCGAAAATATAGAACGAAACACAACAGAGAAACACTACACACAGAAGACCAGACACAGCCTGCGCGGGACGCTTGCGCCAAAGCAAAAATAAAGCGGCGGTTGCAGGCGGCGGCTCGGCCGCCGCAGGGGATCCGTACCCCCCGCCTTCCAGATGAGGCGAATAGCCTCTCAGATGGGCCGGAGCCCCAAATAACCCTGGAGGAGACAGGGTTCTAGTACAGAATTCCACAGGGACGTCTCCCCGGGCCACAAGGGGGGAGTACAAGCCCGTCAGCTTCCCCCGCCCTTGCCAGATTCAGAGAGTTTGCGCAAACACCGAGACACGTAACGATTAACAACGATCAACAACGACAAAGCCGGCCGGCGCAAAGACAAAGGCTTACCTCCCGAATTTGGGTCGATGGTCCCCAGGCGGGGGTCTCGATCTCGGTGGAACCTCCAAATGTAAGACCCCCGACACGGCGGTCTTAACGCGGAGACCCCCACCAAGAACCAACGAGACCAAGGCTTCGGCTGCAACAAGCAAGAGGCTTTATTATTAAGGGGACGGGTACCCGGGCGTTTCAGTCTCCCAAGAGGCTGGCGCGCCGGGCGAGTCTTTAGGGGGTCCTTTATAGGGAGTTTGGCGGGAAGCTCGATTACAGAAGCGAAAAGCATAGTTACAGGGCTCTGATTGGTAAATTTAAATGAGGCGAGGTTATAGTCCGGTCATTAGGTGGGCTCTGGGAGCAGGGGAGTTTACCCGTTCTCTGGGCCAGGTGGCCATCCATAAATATCTTGTTTGACATGGAGCGAGGTTATGGCCCGGCCATCGGATGGGAACAGGGGAGTTTGTCCACTCCCTGGGCCAGATGGCCGACCATAAATATTTTGTTTGACAAGGACAAGCACGCTTTTATCTTTCTCCTCTGAGCTCCAGGCCTTATCTTACCTCGGGAACCCATTATTTTAGTCTTGCCTTGCAAGATAACGTTACTGCTGCTATGCTTGCTATGCCGGGTGCACAGGGGAGGGGGTCTTACAAGTGCTGGGATTAAAGGCGTGAGCCACCACCACCCGGTTCCTCCTCTCTTTTCTTTCTTTCTTTCTTTTTCTTTTTCTTTTCCTTTTTTTTTTTTTTTTTTGAGACAGGGTTTCTCTAAATAGCCCTGGTTGTCCTGGACTCACTTTGTAGACCAGGCTAGCCTTAAACTCACAGCGATCCACCTGCTTCTGCCTCCTGAGTGCTGGGATTAAAGGCGGGCACCTCCACGCCCGGCTCCTCCTCTCTTTTCTTATATGGGCACTAAATCCTATTGGGTCAATACCTTACTCAACCTCAATGTGCCAATGATTAAATTTAATCGTTGTCTTACAAATTCCGTCTCCAAACATAGTCATGCCATAGGATAGGGTTTCAACCCAAGGATTTTAGAGACACACAAACTTGAGCTCACAAATTAGAGTGGTAGTGCACATCCCTAGAATATTACCATCTGTATTGGAGGCTTACATACCATTCGGTGAACACATTGGGTGCCACTGGGCTCTCACTCTGCAATGTCACTGATGCTGTAGGCAGGATTGCCTATCACGAATTAAACTGAGTCCTATTTCAAATGTAAAGTTTAATGACATCAGAAGTAATGAATTACAAATAAAAGAAGTACATTAAGTCCATGCCACCCACAATTACTGTTCTTGTAGTTCATTCTTAGCTCATACATAGGACTACGGAGACATAAGGTCCTTTGTGCTAATTAATAGAGAAGAAAAAAGCTGTAGCTTCTTTCATAGGTTACTTGGCTTTGGATGCAGATACAGCTCAAGTATGGGCTTGGATGTATGATAGCCTCTTGGTAAACATTCTCAAAAGTGTAAGGAAATCAGGGGCTGGAGAGATGGCTCAGAGGTTAAAGGCACTGGCTGCTCCTCCAGAGGTCCTGAGTTCAATTCCCAGCAACCACATGGTGGCTCACGGCCATCTGTAATGTGATCTGATGCCCTCTTCTGGCTTGTGGGTGTACGTGCAGGCAAATCATAGTATGTATGTATGTACATAGTATGTAATAAAAAAATAAATCTTAAAAAAAAGTGTGAGGAAATCATTCAAACGGGTGTAGCTATGGGTGCAGTGTGTGTGTGTAAAGATATAATGTGAAGTAAAAATATTTATAAAAGCATAAAAAATGGCTTGATTTATCTAGTTGATCAAGTACCTATAAAGATAATTGTTGGGAGGTTCTGGATAAGGAAGTCTGGGGATAATCATCGATCATCATGTAGGAGTGGGATAAAAGGTTCTTTATTATGGAAGGTACTGTGACTGTCTAATCAAGTAGACAGACTAGGTTAGTGGGCATTCGCTGATTTCTGTTATTGGCCCGCTCAATGCTGATACAGCTATGGTAACAGTGATGAGTATAGACATTTTTCCTAATAGCATGAACTCTTCCTCCTCAGCATTTGGCTTATTATTGTTGTTGCTACAATGTTCATAGTCTAGCAACAGACACCAATACTGAGTCCCCTGTATTGCATTATCCCTCTAGAAGACCAAATGGCAGCATGATAGTTTGATTATATTAGATTTTTCATATCAGCATATGTTCTGCATATGGGTTTGTCTTCTGTAGAGACCTACTATTTGACACTGTAGTGTGGGAGATACTGGACAAGACTGGTATACGTTACATGAAACTAAAAAATTCTTAAGCAAAATCCTTTCTCAAGCAAAAAATATGAAAGTAGCTATGTAGCCGTAGAATCCGTTGTTCTTTTTGGGGTATCATCCGCTCAGAAGCTGCCCATTTAGTGCAGCGATGGATTTTGCAACGACAGTGAGGTGCTAGGTTGGAGATGAAAACATAAAAAGATGGGGTATAAGTGCATCACATTATTTATATCCAATGTTTTGTGTCCAAGTGGCAGAATGCATGGATCAAGGGACCAAATTTACAAATGTTCCTTGTTGCTCATTTGCTCCTTGTGCATTATATGACTTATGGTTTTAGAAATCTTACTTGCCAGCAGAGAAACATTTTATTCAAGGAGTAACATGGCTGTATTTTTTTTCTTTTTGATACATCTGCCACCCCATCACTTAAGATTCCTCAGCACAGGAGACCAATAAAGAAAAAAAAAGTTATCATCCTAGCAGGAGTAATTGAAGAGAACACAGCATGTCTTCTGTACAGTAAGGGCATGGACAAATCTGGTACATGGGTGACCCAGTAGGGAATTTGTTAGGAGTGTTTTGCTCAATTTTGAGAGTAAATGGAAAAATACAACAGTCATGACCTGAGAAGAATGACCCCTGGAACACCCAACCAATTAAGTCACTGAGGCCCATAAAAGTATTTGCTAAAGCCAACAGGGAAAAGTCAAGAATAAGTAACAGAGAAGGGACAATGTGTATCTGTTGTGGTCTGGAGACTCTGTGCATAGTCTGTTCTACCCACCTACCCCCACTGTCCATCCATCCATCCATCCATCAATCCATCCATCCATCCATCCACCCATCCATCCTTCAACCTCTCTCTCTCCCTTCCTTCCTCCTCCTCTGTCCCTACTTTTCTCTTTTCTTCATTCCTCTGACTTTTTTTTTTTTACCCATAAGCATGTTGAGGCAACAAAATAAAACAAAACAAAAGCCATTCAAAATTGTGGAAAACTTCCATCAGGATTTACAGACAGCAAATGGACGTAAATGGCATAGGCTGTGCTGTCAGTGCCCAGGTCTGGCCGGTGCCTGAGGGTTCTCACTGGGTTCACTTCTGGGAATTTTCCTTAGATTACTTAATCTCATGTTGCTTCCATAGGGACAGCCCATAGCAAATGGCTAATCAGAAAGAGTGCTAAAAGTTCACTTGTTGATTCAGGTGGTATAGCTCACAGGCATCAGCCCAATCTCCATGGGATTGGCTGAGTCCTTTGGTACAGTTTAACTCCTCTGCGTGTTCACTTCCATTTGTGTATCCCCATGGTTGTTGATGGGAAAGTAGTTTCCTAAAACCTTCATCCACCAGGGAATGTGTCTCATACTGTTTCTTATTCTGCAGGTCAGCTGAGACCAGAGACACTATTCAGATTCATTGCATGGAGTCCTCCCCTCTACTTCAGTCATAAGTGCTGCTGTGTGCTCTTATTTTGTTGAGACTGTTCTTACCGAATCAGTTGAACATTGCTAGCAGATTTTTATTTCCAATTTACACATGGGCAAACCGAGTCACAGAGCAGATCAGAAGTTTCAACTCAGAATCCACTATATGAGACTGTCGTAAAAAATAGTAAGGAAGTACTGATCTAAAAAATAACTCACAGCTATGTTCATTCCATAGACATTTAGGGAAATAGATTTGCTTTCAAAGTTTGCGGAAACAATAATGAAAAAAAGAAAAGCCAGAAAATCACTGGATAGTCAGGGACTTTCAAAGAAACTTCTAAAAGAAAATCATATGTAAACAATATTGGAAGCAGGAACAAGTAATTCACGGAAGGACTCCGTGTCAAGGTTGGGGTTTATGGTTCACCATTTTGCCTCCCCCTTTGCTATGATTTTGGAAAGGCTTTGAAACACAAGAAAGGAATCAATCCTCAACTTGAGTGAGACTGTTGAGAAAGGCTTCCCAAACGGCACAGAATTTGTCTATAAGCTTACCAGTAGGAAGCTAATCTAGTAGTCACTGTGGTATATCTGTAGATGGGAACAGGGGAGCTACAAAGTTTGATTCGTTGTTAAGGATTGCTCCTGCTATTAAAGGACTCTGAAGTGACATAGACTTGAGGGTAATATTACCTGTGAAAATGAGACTGCAGATGATGGCAAGGAGACAGTATATCTGTTCTCACATCGATGCTGTTGATCAGGTGGTAGTTAGAAGCCTGACATGGTTTTCTGACCACTGGCTGCTTTGTACAATAGTGAATCTTGAATAGAGCTTATGTTAGAAACTGGATAAAGTTGTCAACCCCATAATCCCAAAGTTTCTAGCTTTTCTCTTGGAAGGTTTTGTACAAACCTAACTTTGGTCATAGTATTTTCAGATAAAGTTGGCACTAGTGTATTACAAGGAGCTCTTGGGTGATATGGTTGCATTCGTCATAAAGATTTAATTTTTTATTCTTGATAATTAGTGATTCAATCAAAATTGTACTAATTACATTATGTGTCACTGTCCTGACTGTGGAGGTAGTGATTGTGGAGAAGTCTCTGAGTGCTGTCTGTCTGTATCTTATTGTACTTGTGAAAGGCTTGTCGTTCTTCGTGGTATTCACAGTGGTACTTATTATCTGTGGCTTGCATTCTGTGGCATACAGAGGAGGAAAAGCCACCTGCTTAACTATTTAAGTAGTCACAAGTCTGTAGTTTCCTGAAATAAACTAGTCTAACTCACAAAGCTGTGATATTCTCTTTTCTATGAAATTTTTTGCTTCTGATTGTTGCCTTCAGATATCTTATTTCCATGTTAACTGAGATAAAGAAAAAGCATATATGTATATATACATACACATATATACATGTGTACACTTTTGTATACATACACATATGCATAAATATATGCACTACATGCATATGTACATACAATACACACATATATGCATATGTATAAATGTCTTCATAAAAATAGGCCAAATATCTCTCTGTTCCAACCTATTTATCTTCTGCCCACTGATATGCATGTTGGTCATGGCTATATTTGTTATATTTCAGAATTTTAAAAAGCTGAAGGTCAATGTTCTGCCAATACTTGCTCCTGCTTCCGATATTGTTTACATATTATTTTCTTCTAGAAGTTTCTTTGAAAGTCCCTGACTATCCAGTGATTTGCTCGCCCCTCCCTTTTTTTCATTATTATTTCTGCAGACTTTGAAAGCAAATCTGTTTCCCTAAATGTCTATGGAATGAACATAGTTGTGAGTTATTTTTTAGATCAGTACTTCCTTATTATTTTTTTTACGACAGTCTCATATAGCGGAGACTGAGCTGAAACTTCCGATCTTCCTGTCACCAGCTCCTGAGTGCTAGCATTCTTAACCAAGAAGCCACATCTCTAGCCCCTAATCTTTCATTTTAAATGCAAGATTCAACACCATATAAAAACAGATTATCTTATATCTTAAAGCAAACTCATTCTTAAGGTTATAGTTTTTATTTACTTTCAGTTTCCTTTTACAACACAACGTGAGAAGGGCCAACTGCGTGTGTGTAGTAAATCCTTTGCCCAATATAGATTTCCAGTACGTAGAAGTTTTAAATAATGCAATGTGGATACGGCTCAGCACAGTCTCTGAATAATTACCATGGCTCTTCAGTAAAGGAAACACTATTTTGATGGATCATTAGAAACACATTTGTGGTAGAGATTTAAGCTATTAAGGACCTCCGAGACTATCTTAACTGCTTTTGAAGTGAGGGATTCTTTGTTACATTAGGACTTTCTTTCTTTCTTTCTTAATTTGAAGGAGGGCCCTGGGGGGAAATGCATGGATTTCCCTTGGAAGGGGAAATAGATTTTCTGTGTGGACTGTGGCTGGTTGGCCTGGGGGCGGGGGTGGGGGGTATCAGGTTGGGGAGGGAGGGATGGAGGGAAGAGTGTACAGGGAGAGAATAGGGGGAACTATGGAAACCTAGTGCAGTGGACACTTCCTGGAACCTATGAGGGTGACCCTCACAAGGACTCCTAGTAGTGCTGGATGTGGGACCTGAACCAAGCGTCCCCTGCAGCCACACAAGGGTTCTAAGTGAAGAACTAGCTACTCATCTGTTTCGCTGGCCTGGGTTTTCCTAGATCATCTCGCTTGAAGATAGGCATACCTGTGCGCTTTAAAAACTCTAGAAAACCTCGTCCTATCTGCAAATATAAAAATAGCAGTCACAAACTGACAGCCAGCCTCTTTACCCCTATCATTTATGGGGCTATTTAAAGTTATATCTTTTTCATGCTCTTAGAGTAATGTGAGGTTTAGATTCGACTCCCTTTAATCTGAAACACTGAGGAGCCTCAAGCCACTTAGCAGCCTGCCATTTTTCACTGGGAGGGGAAAAGTAGCGATGTAATTTACTGTCCACATTTTATAGTTTTCCATTTGAAAAAAAAAAAAGAAAAAGAAAAGAACTTGCTTATGCAGTTCCTGTATTTGCACAGGGTAGAGAGGAAAATGGCTTTTAAATACAGCTTTGCCTAGGCTGTACTGGAAACCCAAAGCATGTGACACACTAACCTAGCTAGTAATGGAGATAATAATAAGCCTCTTCCCAGAAAAAAAAAAAAAGAGGTGTCAGGGAGGGTAAGAGGGAGTACTAGGCAGGGCAATCAGGTTCTGTGAGTCCAGGGGAGATCAGAGTAGGAAGGACAGAGGGTCACTGCCAGCCTGCAATGCTAAACTTAAAGCAGGGCTAGATAGCAATCTCATTGTTCTCTCAATCAAGCTAAGCCCTGCCTGGGCACTGACTCACACTATGGAGTCTCACTGTTACCTTGTCTGAACCCTAGTCCTTCAATATTCAGCCTCACATGGTGGTTCTGCTCCTGAGTGGGCAGTGTCTGCATTGACCCTTGCTTAAGAAAAGAGAAAGGTGTGGGGTTCCTGGAGCTACCCTCCATCTTGCTTCTAATTTTACAATATTAGCACCTGGATCTTGGTGCTCAACCACCTCACATTCTTCAGTGCTCTTCATCTACTGAATGTTCAGTTCTCTAGTTCAATTCGTGGAGAATTGCTGAGCATCTGCTTCGAGAAGACCTGTGATGATTCAAGCAGGCCTGTGTTAATCAGGCCTCTCCAGAAAACCAAAACCCATGGGGTTGTATATGCATGCGTATATAAGTGTATTAGTTTTCTTGTTTCAGTACCCAAACATGTGAAGAGAAGAAACTTAAGGGAGGAGGGGCTCATTCCAGCCTACATGTTTAAGGGATTCATCACAGCAGGGAAGGCATGGTGACAGGAATGTGAGGTCATCGATACATTGTGACATACTCAGCAAGTAGACAGAGAATGCTGATGATTATTTTTCACTTTCTCCTTTTCATTCAGTCCAGAACCCCAACCCATAAGAGGGTACCACTTATATCAGACTAGGTCTTCTTACCTCACTTAAACCTTTTTGCAAACACCCTCAATGGACACATCCATAACTGTCTTTCCATGGTGGTTCTGGATTCTATCAAGTTGACAACCAGGATTAATAATCTCAACACACACACACACACACACACACACACACACACACACACATGTGTATGTACACAATCAACATACATATGTATATACATGTATCTTATGTACATACCTGCATAATCCCATATACATACAGACACCAATACAGAACCAGTAGAATGTGTATGTGCATGCATACACACATACCCAAATAAGATTTTTTATTATTATATGTGTATATAAATTTATTTATGGAATTACGGAGGATGACAAGTCTCAGTGTGCATGGTAGATAGGTTTGAGACCCAAAGAGGAGTTGGTGCTGAAGTATAAGTCCTAAGAAGTGGAGAATCCTTGAGGAATGTCAATCTGTTTTCTGGTGAAGTTTTTAACCAAGTGGGTGAGGCTGCCAATATAATGAAGACTAACCTTCTTCGTTCGTAGCCTACTGATTCAAATGCTCATATTATCTAAAACAGACAATGTGAATAAATACATGAATGCCATGGTCTAGCCAGATTATCACATAAAATCAGTCATCACAGACTGGAGGAAAATGGTGTGAGCCCTGTCCACAATCAACCTACAGATAGTTAGGTAGATTCCCACATATGTAAATATCTATAAATCAATTTGTGAGCCGAGCCTTGGTGTAGGTTTCTTAGCAGCTGTAAACAAAGGGCATTCAGAATCGAGCGCAGGTGGTGATTTTTCGACTTGGGATAATAAAAAAAAAAAAGCTTTATAAAACTGAAGGCATATATTGAGAGCTAAGTATGCAGTATTATTCAATGGTGTAAGAGCTGAGGGAAGGAAAACATCTTAGGTTCAGTTAAAACAGAATTGTTCTCCATAGTGTTGTTGATTGAAACCTCCATGTACCTTGCTGCTTGAGGTGCTGCTGGGATGCAAAGATGATGTGTGAGCTGTCCTTAGTGAGTGACGATGGTTACTGCTCCCACGGTGCTGATTGCTATGTCCCAAGCACTATGCTTAGTGTTGACGCACATCATAAAATTAGCCCATCATTCTGTGAGACAAGTTACCAGATTCTATGCTGGTGATGTTCAACCAGTGAAGAACCGTACACAAGCATCACAAGGGCTCTCCTGAGCTAATTCCTGGGCTAGAGGAGTATTTCTCAGGTAGAGAGGCTAGTGAAATGAAGAGCATTGTCATTACTAAGCTGCACCTAATGCTCACCCAAGTGATTCTGCAGCCTTTCTGCTATAGGTAGGAGCTTTCATCATCATACTTAAGAGGATAAACTCCATAATAATCCTGTCTTTAATTTTCTTGTGTGTGCAAGCTTGTGTCTTGTGTGTATATATGTATATGTGCAATTGTGTATGAATGCATGTACTTGTGTATTTGGAGGCCAGAGACTGTAAGGTCTCCGTTTCAACTGATCTCTACCGTATCTTTTGAGACAAGTCTCTTACTGAACCCGGAACTCATGGATTGGTTAGAGGAGCTGACTAACAAGCTCTAGGGAACCCTCCTTTCTCTGCCTCCCTCCTCTTTAACTTTTCACAAAGTCTGTGTCCACTTTTATCCAAAAGAAACAGAATTAAAGAGGTTTAGGGAATGGTTCAAAATCTTGCAGCAAGTTGAGGTCCAACCTGCAGGTGCCTCATGTCCAAATCTGTGCTTGTTCCGGGAAGACATACCACCTAACCCGCCCCCCTCCCACCAGACTAGTGGACAAAATAGTGATGTTAACAAATCACTTGGAGAAAAAGCCATGTTACAGTGTAGTTATCTATGAGGTGCACGTAGGGAGATGAGTTCTGAAAGAAGTATGAGCAGCAGATCATAAACTGTCCAGGATGCTAAAGCAAGGGAGCCTGGGAGCAAAGGCAGGTAATAGACCTAAGACCAAGGCAATGAGGATGAAAGGATGGAGCTATGTTGGACTGTTCCTCATATCTAAAAGACACAGGTTAGTAACTAGGTGTGTGAAAATGAGATGACTTAGGCCTCAGGGCTCTTAGTTAAAAGGAAAGGGACACCGGAAGTTACCTGAAGCAGAAAAGGAACTAAGGAAGGACATTTCCTGTTCTTCTCAGGAGCATCAGAATGTCTTGGAGGCCACAGGCCAGGAACCATAGTCAAACTGCACCATAGAATTCCTCCCAGGATAATTAAACCACCAGGACAATGCAGTCACATCAAAGATGACCACTGATGGCTGGGCAGCCTTCTCCAAACTACACAGCTAGTTTTCTAACCCTAAAGAAGAGTAACCTCAAAGTTTTGAGTCCTCACTAACTGCACTTCAGACAAGAGTGACTCATAATATGAGGACAGCTTTGGCTATGCAACACATATTCAATAGATTCTGGGTAGCCACAGACATGCCTGTTCCAGATGGTGGGAGAAAGTTTAGAATCAGAACTGATTCCAAAGTTTCTTATTTAGCAAGTGGATTATTTGAGATGCTATGGGACAAGATATACAGAAAATAGAAACAGGACACATAAAGACATTTGTGGGACTAAAAAATTCAGTTTTTAAAATACATTGAATTTAAAATATATGGAAAGAGCGTGTAGGCAGTTGTACAATCCAACAATCCAAATTTGGGTCCTGGGTTCAAGATAAGAAATAGGACTAGAGGCAGAGATTTAGGGACCACTATGTAGATTTGGGATAGATGAGGCTACCCAGGAAGCCTAGGAATAATTTTCTCTTGCAGGACAGCTGGGAAAGGAGAAAGATTCACATAAGGAATTTAAGGAACCAGTTGAGGAACTAGACGGAGAATCCAGATCCGAGGAATCTAGAATGCTATGGAAACCCAAAATGCAAAGGAAGCTGTGGAGCGAGTACAGTGCTGCAAGAGTGCTGAGTTATGAAGAGACTCAGGGTCCTTGGTAGTATTCAGGAGTGCTTGTTCTGTTTTGGCCTCTGGCCAAGATCAGACATGATTAGGGCCCATAGTGGCAAACTCTGTATCTAGTCTCCCCTCCGTCTAGTCCTCAGCCTACCTTCTCTGATTCCCCTTGTGTCCTTCTTCTCCTTCTTCTTCTTCTTCTTCTTCTTCTTCTTCTTCTTCTTCTTCTTCTTCTTCTTCTTCTTCTTCTTCTTCTTCTTCTTCTTCCCCTTCCCCTTCCCCTTCCCATTCTCATTCTCATTCTTATTCTTTTGGGTTTTTTGAGACAGGGTCTCTCTGTGTAGCCTTGGCAGTCCTGGACTCACTTTGTAGACCAGGCTGGCCTCGAACTCACAGTGATCCGCCAGCCCCTGCCTCCCGAGTGCTGGGATCACAGGTATGCGCCACCAATCCTGGCCCTTGTGTCCTTCTTAAGGTCATATCATGCTTCGTTTCTTCAAATGAACTGATCTCCAATCCCAGCACCCCATTTAATCTCAGTCTCCAGCTCTAAAATATTTCCAAGTCTCGCGGCTCAGATCCAGCCACCATGTATCCTCTTCCTCAGCCTCCATCAGCTTTTCTCGGCTCCCTTTGGCGTACGTCGTGTTGCAGAGTAACTTGTCTAACACCCTGCATCAGACCTCAGGCTCTGACTAGTTCCCTTGTGCCTACCATCCTGTCCCTATTCCTGGACTCAACCCCCACCTGCCCACGGTATGTAGCCATTGTACCAGGACTGTTGTCTCTGTAGATACGAGGTTGTTCAGCCATGAATCGCCACTTTTCTCTGGCCACAGTTATCGAGTGCTCACTTCTTGTCTCTTTTTTCACTTTGAAAATGCTTTGTTTTCTCTAAGGGTATGTGTGTGTGCCAATGTAGATTTTAACTGGGCAGGGTATAGAACCACCTAGGAAGTAGTGGAAGTTTTGGTTTCTTTAAAAGTTCAGTTATAATATTGTGTAGACAGGTTTTTGTTTTAATCCCAGGTGTGGGATATGGAACTGCTTTTAGTTTATCCACAGCTGATAATTGCCTCAAGCAGCTCAGAGAGGGGTGTGGCCTTTGCCAGATGCGGATAGTTTAATTCTGAGGACTTTGAGAGCATATATATATATGAGAAAGAAGCGTGTTGGTTGGCTGGATGTCCTGACAACTGGCATTGGCTTCCTGAAGAACCTGAGCGACCCTAACCGGCCAGAATGAAGTGTAAAGAGCTCTATGTCCCCTGTCCCTTCTACCCCTGTTTCTCTCCTACCTAGGGTCAGGGGGTTGGAAGGTAGGTAGAGGCATTAAGGAATCCCAAATGAAATAAAGTTAAAGGGGCTCTACAGACAGCAGTTTTCAACCTGTGCGTTCCAACACCTTTGGGGGCCAAATGACCCTTTCACAGGGGTCAAATATCAGATACCCCGCATATCGGATATTTACAGTATGATTCATAACAGTAGAAAAGTTATGACTTAGCAACGAAAATTATTTTATATTTTGGAGTCACAGTGTTAGGAAGGTTGAGAACCACTGATCTAAGAGGCAAGCCTCAGGGAAGACTGTTAAGGGATTATGTAGATTAATACTGTCCATACATTGTCACCAGCTGCCACATGCTCCTGCTGTCATGGCAATATGGAACACCCTTAATCTGTGAGCCAAAATAAACCCTTCTTTCATTAAATTTGCTTTTTTTTAGGTGTTCTGTTATAGTACTGGGGCAAACGTAATACACTAGAACTATGCTTCATTCTTTTTCTATGCCTCCTTCACTTAACTATTAATTAGAAAGCATTTTATATATATATATATATATATATATATATATATATATATATATATATATATATATATTCTAGGGATATATAC
Organism: Acomys minous; assembly: GCF_964271855.1. Classification (NCBI taxonomy): domain Eukaryota; kingdom Metazoa; phylum Chordata; class Mammalia; order Rodentia; family Muridae; genus Acomys; species Acomys minous. The sequence goes on along the minus strand of NC_140492.1, from coordinate 78,439,635 downwards.
TGAAATACTTGAAACATTAGTTCAGTGTTATGACTAAGATTTGGTCTATGTATTTGGTGAAGGATACAAGTGAGTAGGTATAAATGAAAAATAGTTGGCAATGAGTTTATAATTACTAAGACTAATGGGTGTATGGGCTTTAAAAATAAATCTGCTTATATATGTATATATATATCTGCACAAAAAGTTTTAAATTAAAATATATATAATGATATTAAGTATATTATACATCTATGCCAAAAAATATATGCCAAAAAATCTGTTGAAAGTTGTGAAAACTTTTCCTTGAGGGGAAAAATATCTGTATGTTCATCCTGTCTAAGGCACCTATGACAGACTTAAGCAATTCTACTCAAGTCTAGCTTGGTGAACTTAATTAGTTAATGAATTTAACTATGGTCAGGAGCATGGATAATTTATGAGTAGCTACCACACTGAAGAAACATGTCTTCTGTACATCCTCAGGAAAGGTGGGACTTTGTGAGCCTTCCCCACCAACTCATAGTGATTGACAGTTAGCACACCCAAGCCTATACCTAAAGGCTGAGAGCTGCAAAGGGTAACATGGTGTCATGCCCAGAGGACAATGTTTCACAACAAAGTATTTGAGTGTCTAAAGTGGAGACAATGCTGATTGTAAAATAGTATAGGACATTGGAATAAGTGTGTGTGGGGGGGGGGGAGTGCAGTGAAGGACATAAGAATAAGCTTGAGAGGAAAAGAGAGCGTTCTTGGCAAATGCATTTTATGAGCTAGTCCTTCTTGGTGGTCAATGAGTCCATTTGTATACTCTTCAGGGGGAGCGTGGAATGAAGTAGAGGTATTTTGTGAAGGATTTTGAGAGATGAGGAAAGAAGCTGGTGAGAGGTAAGCAGCCATGGAAAGTAGAGAACAGGAGACTCAGGGAAGCTGATATCATACTAGCAGGTGGAACTTCCGGGTGAGGTAAGGACTTTTAGCTTTTTTTGCCAAAAATGAGGTCATGGCTTGCAAATCAATGAAGCAACCTACTCATTTATTTCCTTAAAGTCGTTTTACTTAGTTGGCTTACGGGAAAATTTCCATTGAAAATGAGCATTTATCCCTGATGTGTCAGTGAGCTCTCCAGTGGCTGTGCACTAACTACAGCTATTATGGAGATGTGACTAGGACACATGGCAAAATGATGAGAGTCTGTTGCTGTTGAGGAGAAGAAAAGTTTGAACCTGGCTCTTGTTCCTCACAGTGACTTGGAGGAGTGCACTTGTCCTTTCATTGGTTAAGTCAGTTGTTTTCAACTTACACACACACACACACACACACACACACACACACACACACACACACACACTTTCATATGGTTCAATGCCTTTTTCAAGAGGTTCAATGCCTAGAAATTCCCATTAACTTTTCATATCAAGCCATGAAGCAGAAGAATTAAGTAGGAACAAGTTTATTTATATCTAAAACAGGGCTCAGAAGTTACATTGCTTCTAATGTGAAAAAGCCTGATCTTGTTACCAGAGTCCAGGAGGGTTTCATATAAGTTGTATCCAAAGTTTGTCATTATCTAATAGCAAGTGATCATCCTGTATGTAAAATACTTCTCCCTCCAAAGTATTCACTAGAACTGACCTTCATTGGCCTCTGAGATTGGATGAAATGGATGTGTTCACGATTCTATGAATGTAGACTATATAAAACACTTCAGAGACAGAGAAAATAGCTCAATGGTAGAGCGCTTGCTTAGCATGCAGAAAGTCCAGGCTATAATACTCAGCACTGAAAAAAAAAAAGTCAACAAAACAAAACAAAACCAAACCCTCTTATTTCAAAACAAATAAACCCACTGGTCCTCACAGCACAGCATGCCCATTTAGCATAGGCACATCTGTCTTATAAGCCACCTGCACATATACAGAACAAAATAGTAAGGGAGCAACTGCTGTGCCTTATCTACAAAGAAGCTAGCATTTTTTTCCCTCTTGCTTTTGACTGTCTTTTATATCTTTCCTTTTTAAAAAGAGCTTCTGTAGTGGAAGTTTTGGTTATGTTATGTGAACATGTTTTTGTTTTGATCCCGTGTGGAAAATGAAACTGCCTTCAGTTTATCCACAGCTGCTAACAACTCTGAGAGAGGGTGCTCAATCTGTGTTGGCTGGAAACTTCCTCGCGCAGGGAGTGTGGTCTTTGGCAGGTGGAAAACATCCTTGTGTAGACTTTGAGCGGGTATGAATAGGGGGAGGTGGGGAGGAGAGGGAGAGAGAGAGAGAGAGAGAGAGGAAGAGGGAGAGAGATTGAGATTCTTTAAGACATTCCTAGAGAGAAGTGCTCTGGAGAATGATTAAAGAACGCTGTTGCTGATTCATTCTGTTACTGCTGTTTGCTGTTTGCTGTTTAGCTGGAATCCTGATGATGAAGTATGGAATTTCCCTAAGGAACTTAGTCTAAAAAGGTCTCCATCCCCTGTCCCTATTAATCTTCTTTATTTCCCACCTAGGATCGGTGGGTTGGAAGGGACGTAGAGGCATTAAAGAACCCCAAATAAAGCAGGTTTAAAGAAAAATCAAAGCCTAAAAACGTGTCTCCTACCACTCTCCGGCTCTTGCTGTTTATTCTGTGTGGACTCTGAAACTACTGACTGAGCTTCCACCAGGAAAGTAGTCTCTCAGAGTCACTTGAATTTTGCATGAAGATATTAAAAGACTGAGCATCTTGTTTGGATTAGTTCTTTCTAATCCTAGTATCACATATTCCTAATAGCACCTGCTATTTATATTCTTTATGCTTCCATGGTGGTTATCTCGAAGTGTTTCTGTGAAATATTCTGTATTTTTCAATAACTTCAAAGGTAAAATTCATGCATATTTAAAATTAACCATAAGGACTCAGCTTACATAATACCAACATTATTTGAAACATAGAAAACAACAATCATGAAGCCAGGAGTGGTGGCACAGGCCTATAATCCTGATTTGTAGACTTAATGAAAAGTTTGGTTAATAAAAAAAGCATGCTGCACTATACTTAACTCTAACTCTCTTGTATTTTCTTGTTTCTTAATTTGATCATTGTTTAGAAAAGCATGGTACATAAACCAGTGGAGAGTTAGAGACTAAATTGGCCCAGGATACCTTTTCCTTCAGGCTTCTGACACGGTGAAATGAAAACTTACCCTCTAATTCACTGAGATGGACACCAGGATTTTTTCCCTTTCTACTTGTTTGCTTTGGGCTTAAAGAATGTAAGAAATTTCTCACGTAGGGATTTTTTTTCTTTTTACTGGCTCCCAGTTACCTTTTCCTCATATAGGCTCATCTTTTATTTTTAGTTCTATGTTTTGACCTATATGTCTATAACTCTAAGGGCGGTGCATTCCGTCAAATGATTCACATCTGAGAAATCAAGCCAGGTAAAAATGAAATGTCACATTTTATAAACTCCACAATAGTTTCATCTGACTTTAAAGATATATATCCTCCCACTGGTATTTCTTGGCACCATCTGTTATTTTTCTCCTATTAGATACAGAATATTTTGAGGTAAATGCCAGGGTTCACTGCTCTTAGAGATGAGGAAAGAACCTCAGAGAAGTGTTAGCTTGTCAATAATAGAGTTAGTTGTTCTTTCTGTCTCTCTCCTATTCCTTTCTGTGTATGCATTTGCATGCATGCATGTGTGTACTTATGTGTTCGGGTGGGCATAAGCGTGTTCCTGTGTGCGTGTGTGTTGTATATATGTGTGTGGGTATGCCAGTGGTAGACGGCACAAGATTCCAGATGCCTTTCTCTGTGGCTCTTGGCCTTACAACCTGGAAATAGGATCTCTCAATGCACCATAAACTGACCATTTGGCTAGGCTAGCTGGCCAGCAAGACCCTGTGATCTGCTTTTGTGATTCCCCGCAACCTGCCTGCCCAGGCCACAGTGTTAGGGTTACGGGCATGTTCAGCCACTCCCCACATCCCTGCCACCATTTTTTAAAAAATGGGTAGTAGCTATTTGAACTCAGGCCCTCCTGCTTGTAGGTCAACCCGTGTACCCTCAGAGCCATCTCTCCAGTCCCGTATAGTTAATTTTTTGACTGAGGAGTTCATATCCAGTTTTCCAGTTCAGCCTTTGTTCTACGTGCACAAACAGCCAATCAGTTGACCAAGCCAAGAAAATAAAAATCAATTTCCTTTCAAATGAACTAAAGAAAAAAAATTATAGAAAAGAAGAACTAGGTTTGTTTGCTTTAAGTATTGAGTTTCACTGACCAAACGTGGAAGACCTGGAGCTACGTGAAGGAAAGACACAGAGGACTCCGGCTTTGCGGAGGGACTGCTCTGGAGCCTGACGCCAGGCTGCTTCCTGCCCTGCGCATGCGCCCGTGTGTTTGTTCCATGGGCTAAACGATCCCTGTAATGTGAACAAAACGCTGTTTCGTTTCCTTGTGAATAAGATTTTTAAAGAACTCTTTTTCCCCTTTAGGAGCCTGTCACATTAACTTCATTTGCTTGGACGGAAGTGCCGAAAATGAGCGATGAGGCCTTGGCACTTGTCTGCTTCTTTTTTATTTTATTTTATCTCATTTTATTTTATTCATAATACAGCTCAATGGTTATTCCCTCCCTTGTATCCTCCCATTCCTCTCTCCCTCCCATTTTCCCCTTATTCCCCTCCCCTATGACTGTGACTGAGGGGGATTACCTCCCCCTGTATATGCTCATAGGGTATCAAGTCTCTTCTTGGTAGCCTGCTGTCCTTCCTCTGAGTGCCAGCAGGTCTCCCCCTCCAGGGGACGTGGTCAAATATATTTTTTGATAACCCTAAGGGCTTGGGTTTGGAGCCTGGGCTTTCAAGGCCCTTTGTGAATAAATAAAAGACAATAATCAAAGTGAACATTTCAGTTGAACAAACAACGTTGGAGCTGTTCTTACCTCAGTGGGCTGCTTCCCTCAGCGGATTAGTAGCTATGGGATTTAGGGTAGGGGTACAGCCATCTTCGCAGTTAAAAGCCAGCACAGGGCTTGGAAATGTGCTGCCATAAGAGTGTTCAGTGAATTTCTTAGACAGAAAACAAATTCGTATATATCCATCTCAATAACTACTGTTTTCTGGAGAGCGGGTTACTTTTCCTCTTCCATTTAGATCAGAGTCATAAGCCATTAAGTCCCAAAGGCCCACGGACTTAAGTGAAGGGTAACCATAGTACAATACTATTGGTATATGTTAATTAAAATGAATTTCTTCAGCTAAGTGTGCACATTTTTATACAACAGCTTCTTGTTTAATAATACTTCAAACATGGACATTTTATATCATGCTAGTTTCACATAATGTTTTTGTTATATTAACAACTTGTTTCAAATGATTAAATGTTATTTCACAGCATTTATTTTAACTCATATTACTTTTCACTCTTGGTCACTTAGCTTTTGGCTTACTAAGCTGTATTATAGAAACGCACACACGTGCCGCACATAACATCATGCTATCTTCACATACATAGACAGCTTTGTATTATTTTTTTTTTTGTGTGTGTGTGTGTGTATCTGGAGAGGGGCGTGGGATTGAACCCAGGTTGTTGGGCGTGACAGGAAACACCTTTACCTGCTGAGCCATTTCCTCAGTGCCAACATACAGCTTTTCTAAAATTCTATCACATTAATGCCTTGAGTCACAACCCATTATGAGTTGAAAATTCATTTAATAGATACATTTTTCTAAACACTGTACCTTAACAATCCCATATGCTGCCAGGCATGCCCAGCATTTTGATATTGCAACATTATGCTGTCATCTGTAATGTTGTCATATCACTTTGGAGAGCCTCTCCCCCCCAACCCCACAAAATTCACAAAAACTTCCCCAAATGTTTAAATAATGTAATCTGTGTTGGGTTGTGAGCTGGCTATGGCTGCTAGAGTGTGACCACTAACCTCAGGACTGTATAGCTGCCTGGGAATCGTGGCTTACTGCTGCCACCTGTGTCTTGAGAGAGGGTCTACCATTAACATAACATTAAAATAGCAAAATAGAACTATAGTTTCTGTTGAATGCATATTGTTTTTGTGCCAATTTGAAATATTAAATTAATAATATGGGGAAACCATACTACCTCTTACTGTTCCCTCATATATAGCCAGGATGAGAGGAAAAGGAGATGGAATAGAAAGTTTTCTGCTTTTCTTACATAGTCACCCACTCATCATGTAAGGGTGCATACTTAGGACCCCCAGAAGTTCCATTCCCATATAGAGTCACATGGGCCATGGTGTGTGTGTGTGTGTGCATGTATGTCTGTGCATGTGTGTGCACGTGTGTATGCTTGTGTATGTGTGTGCACATGTGTGTGTCCATGTGTATATGTGTGTGTATGTATATGTATGTGTGTGTGCATGTGTGTATGCTTACGTGTGTGTGTGTGTGTGTGTGTGTGTGTGTGTGTGTGTGTGTGTGTGTAAAGCACAGAAATATGAACTTATGGAGCGGCAGACTTTCAATCTGTAACACACTTCATTTCCTCAGATGACTCCAGCTTTACCACAGAAATCACCCTTCTAATGGGGGAATTTGAATCTAAATAGTAGCTTTGGAGTAAAATGAAACAAAATGCAAGAGGTGGAATAAAAGCAGTTGGAGAATTTAAAGTCAGATTAGTTAACCATTATCATGATTTACCTTGTGAACGTAGATGGAAGCATGTGGCGTGTGTTAGGACATAAACATTCATGTACCATTATAGGAATGGTATTTTTTTTTTTATGATTCATGCATTCTAAGTTTTGAGTCCCTCTCTTGAACAATAGACAAGATTAAGGGATGTACCTTTTAGCAGCACTAGGACCTACCTGTCAGGTAAAGAGGCTCCTTCCTTCTCTCCCTACCCACATTTCTGTCCATGTACAAGTGGCAGCAGGCCAGTCACGCACTGACTTCTTTATTTATTTTCCCTGATGAGTCAGAAATGAATCAATATCTTGGCAAGGAGTTAAGGAGGTTGGCTTTTCAAAAAGCTCATCACTTCTATTCAGTTAAATCAAAGTAATAATTTGAGTATTTAAAACACTTGTTTACTTCATACGAGTAAATATATTATTTATATGATTTTTAAAGTTGAAAATTTTCTCTTAGATTCAAGGAAACCTAATTAGTTGTTAAGTCCTAATAATCTTATTTTCACACATATAAATGTAAATGTTTTTCAAAACATATATAATGCAAAAATAATTTTATTTCCAACTTACGTCGCTAGTCCCTGTTTTATCTTCTTCCCTTCAGAGGCAATAACCACTAATTTCCTGATAATGCCCTTCCCAAAACACTGTTATATAATCACACTAACTGTTTGTATAAACCCCTCTGAGAAAAGCCAGTTAGGAACATAATCTATAAATCTTTGCTATTATTTTCATTTACATCTTAACTATGTTCCTTTTTGGGATTATTCCCAAGAGCTTCCCTCACCGTTTTTATAGGTTGATAATTGGATCATGCCCTAATTTACTAAAGTAGCTCCCTATTAATAGATATCTCTGTTGTTTCTCATCTTTTAAAAGGCAAATTATACCACATGAAAAATCTAATATGTGCTTGTTCATTTTTACAATTCATTTGGTAACATACATATTAATAATAAATAGCATGTAAGGAAATGTGTGCTTCCAATGATTTAAAGCAAGTGTATGCTATTGACTGCCCACTCTTTACCTTCTACTTAACAGCCAGCTAATCTAGGATCATTTCTTTAACAGTTTAGAATTCGTTGTCTTCATCTATAAAATGGGTATGAACAATAGGGCACCCCTTAAGGAGATGTCCTGAGCATTAAAGGAGCTAACCTAAGCATAGCATTCTAACAGCCATATCTAATAGATTCTTCATAACATCCCTTATTAGGATAATTGCCTAGAGGCCAGGCCTTCCCCCTTTAAAACCATCAATGCCACTATTAAGAGAGTGGCTGTTTGTTTTTGTTTTTTTTAGCTTTGGTGAAGAACTCTAAGAACATCTGTTGCAAGTGCTGACACAGTTCATGCTCCTTCTCAGCTAACTGCAGGTGCCTATTTAGTAGGGCCAGATGAGAGCAGGAGCTCCTGCCTGTAGGCTGAAGTGAGAAGCGGAGTTTAATCTTTCCTCCAAACTGAGTTTAAAGAAGATCATTCGGGCTTTACTGCCCTTATCTGTTGCACACAGGGAGTAGATTAATTGACCCCCAGGGCATCCTCTGCTCCAATAATTATGTTTGTGTTCATTCAGAATACAAAATGGCACCTAGATTATATTGCCTAGACAGTTTGTGGCAGTTTATTTAAATCTTGACTCATTTAACAGTGTGATTTGGCATATGTTGTCTTCCTGTGTAGAATGGCCTCTCTCTCTCTCTCTCTCACTGGCTTCTTGTTGAGTTGAGTTCCGTGCTATTCTAGAGTCCCTCGTCTGGAGACTGGGCTTCTCTGTTGATCTGGGTTAGGCACTTCTTCCCTTTCAGCTGACTTGGCCCTTGCACAGTGTGGCAGGCTGAGAGTTTTTAAGCCTCACTGATAATTTTTATATGTTAGCCCATGCTCAGGCTATGTGTTTTTGTTTTTTGTTTTTTTAATGCACTAAGAAAAAAATGAGATAGTCTTTCTTGGCTTGTATGTTTCAAGTGAAGACTGTAAAGGAACAAGGAATATGTGTGCCTAGAGAAGGCAGTTTGTGAGCAAAACTATGTTCTGTGAAACTGCATGCTCCAGAAGAAAGGGCATCCTCCTGTAAGTAAGCAGTGAGCAGAGACCATGGGCTTCTGGCTAAGGAGAGATGACCTATGCCTTGACCCGTTGTCACGTCCTGCTGTAGGGCATGGCTGGTGGTGGCTGGCATGCCCAATCCCTCTACCCTTCACTATGTAACCCAAACATTTTGGTTTCGTGGCCCGCTTTTGCCCCTTTTCCCACCTCCCTGCTCTCTTTTCCTTCCCTTCTCCCCACCCCTAGGGCACGTTCTCCCTCCTCTCCGCCTTGCTTCCAATAAACCTGCATTTATATATCATAGCTTCATCGCCATTAGCTCATTCCAATATTTACTCAATCACCCAGCTCCCTCTCAAGTTCAGGGAGGAGAAGGATGGCAGGGCAGTTGGGGCATATGGAATCCGAACGCCCAGAGAATACAGGTTTCAGAAAGTTGGGAGGAGGGCATCCAATTGGATAGGCCTGAGGGACTTTGCTGAAACCCTACAGAACCTCACATGCTGTGGCATGGAGAAGATGATGTTTTTGAGCTGGAGGAGAGGCTGGAAGTAGAAAGAGACTGGAAAATCATGCTTGTGTGGGTTTTGGGATGTGTGGGAGCAACAGAGCAGTACCACACGTGCTGGCTGGTTTACGACAACTTGATATAAACTAGAGTCATCTGAGAGGATGGAACCTTGATTGAGAAAATGCTTCTATAAAACCAGGCTATAGTAGGCTTTTAGGACATTTTCCTATTTAGCAATCTATGACAAAGGGCCCAGTCCACTAGGATGCTGCCACCCCTGGACTGGTCCTGTGTTCTATGGGATTGCAGGAGGACCAAGCTATGAGGAGCCAACCAGTAAACAGTGCTCCTCCATGGCCTCTGAGGTCTTGCCCTACTCTCCCTTGGTGGACTATGACTCGGGGTATGTAAACCAAATAAATCTTTTCTTCTCCAAGTTGTTTTCGGTCATTACGTTTCATCACAGTGATAATGACCCTCACTATTATATATGCACACATTTTAATCTATGTGCACATATATGTTTATATGTACCCATACACATCTGTGTGCATACACACCCATACACATATATAACCTGAATTACCATTTTCTTTCTTTCTTTTTTTTTAGCACGGATTTTTTTTTATTAATTTATTCTTGTTACATCTCAATGGTTATCCCATCCCTTGTATCCTCCCATTCTTCCCTCCCTCCCATTTTGCCCTTATTCCCCTCCCCTATGACTGTTCCTGAGGGGGATTACCTCCCCCTGTATATACTCATAGGGTATCCTAGACACCTACAAGTAGAACATTATTATAGGCAGATTTGGGCCCAGGGGTCCCTCTCAAACTAAGGCACCAGACAAGGACAATACAGGCCGTAAACTTTAAACCCCTACTGAATTACCATTTTCAAAGGTGGAATCATTTGGTATTTTCATTATTTATTAGATAATTTCAAAATGCGATTACAGTCTTCTAAGCAGTATAGAAGCATAAAGTCTCTTTATAATACTGTCTTACTTGTTTTTGTGAAAGAAGCACGCTCTTTGAAAATAGGAAAAAGACAGTAGAAAAGTTAAATTTACTATAAATATACTTCCTACTGCTATCCACTATTAGCCTTCAGTTGTGGTTCACCCTGATCTTAGAAACAGAAATTGAGGATAAGGTTTTGTCTACGTAACAATATCACAAATGTTCTGCCAAAGCACAGGGTATTCAGTGTTAGTGGACCCAAGAGCCATCTGTTTCAGTTGCTGGACTTGATAGGAAATGTTATTGTAAATAGGGCTTAACAGGTAAATTGAGATACTCAAAATGAAAATTGTGACTTTATATATTTTTTAAAGGAAAGTAAAAAATTTTCATATACCGCAGCAAAACCATCATGATGACAATAATTTTAATTAAAATTCAAAACTCCAAAGGGACAAAAACAAAACAAAATAAAACAACCCAAAATGTGGTTTATAACCAATAAATGATGGTGGAGAGAATGACGTCACATCCAGGAGGATTTGGTCATGTGACCTCAGTGCATCCCAGTCACAACAGAGATGCATGTAATGCATCTGTTTTCTTGACTAAAAGAGAAAAAGCTAGAAAGCCAGCATAGGCACATTAAAGCTCCATAATCTCCTCCCTCCTTTCCCAGGGGCGCTAGAACAAGCCTCACTAGATTTACAGTTTAAACTTTCAAGAACATTGACATGTCTATTTCAGTCACTTAAGGAAGAAAGGCACCTTCCACCCACGGCATTAGAAACTTCTCAGTGTGGGAACCACAGTAGAATTGTTTTGGCTTGTTTCCGTGGTGTTTAAGAAAATAGAAGGCCTGAAGGGCACATTAAATTGGCTTGATGTTTTTAGATTTTTAACATGTGGGGACTAATTTCATTCTATGTCAGTATACTCTGTCAGCTGCTAAAGATTAAAATATAATTATCTCGTCCCTGTAATTGGCCTTGTAATAAACCCATCTCCTCAAAGCCAGGGGGTAGTTCAGAGTGCTTAGAGCCACACTGCCCGTGTTGGAGTCCTGATTCTACCATTAACAGGCTGTGAGGCCAGATTTCACACATCTTTAGGCCCATTTGTCCTTAGCTGTACCTACTCATGGAATTTCAGAAGAACAGAGTGCATTTATGTTTCTTGTAAAGAACTTAAAACACGGCCTGGCGCGTAGTAAGTGCATTGTCGTCACGGATTCCGAGCATGGTTGCTGGTGAGCTGGAGGTAAAATAAAGCAGCTGGGAGTGGCCAGACGGCAGATGGCTGACTCGAACCTCTCATAAACGGCACTGAAACTTGCCATGATTTTCTGATGAAGTGTGTAAGTGGTAAAGTGAGAAACGGGGAGGCTCACACTGCAGGGGTCTTTAAACACATTGCTTCACGAGGCACACTATGTTGGGGCTGCTTAGGGGATATGGAAAACTGAGTTCCTTTAGGACTAAGACATATTTGGAGGGAAGGTTAGGATTTTTTTTCCCAATTATTTATCTGTATTACAGGATTTATGTCATGAAGATGTTCCAAGGAGCTGCTATATATAGTCTTTTCATCGTAATAGAGTCAGAGAAAATAGCTGAAAACTCAGTTTGCACGAATCTTTATCAGAGTGGTACTTACGTTTATCAACTCTTTACTGGGTGTCTAATTAGGTATGGATAAATAAAAAGCGAAAACAAACCCAAGGCAAACCAGAACAAAACAAAAATAACTCTCAAGGTCCCTGAAACCTTGCTTTACGCTGCTTTTCAGAACTTCACAGCCAGAGAGGTAAAGCCGGTCTGTGAACAGATATGCTACACAAGGGCATGTTCTGTGGAAACAGAGAAACCGGAAACAAAGGAGTAGGGACTCTGCCGGAGGAGCTCAGTGGTGGCGGCCTTTAACGAGTTCTTTTTATTTATTTTTTTAAAAGATTTATTTATTATTATATACAGTGTTCTGCCTGAATGTATGCCTGCACACCAGAAGAGGGCATGAGATCACATTATAGATGGTTGTAAGCCACCATGTGGTTGCTGGGAATTGAACTCAGGACTTCTGACAGAGCAGTCAATGGATGGGGCTTGTAATCTTAACTCGAAACATTTATTATCAAGACAAAACAGTGACCTCAGATTATAAACCTTTACACTACTGTCAACACATTCGGTTTTATGCTCTGGAAGCATAAATATTGTTCTGCTGTCTCCCTGGGCTGAAAAGTCAGAGGGTAAATAGTAATTTTAAGTTAAAAACTGATGAAAAAAAAAAAGAATTTTCACATTGCTAAATTATACAACCTGTAAGCCCTGCACCATTTGTAGTCACTGCAGTTTCATGGACTTAACTAGGTGTGGGCAGCACCAAGTGCTCCCCGGGCTTTCCACGTGCCTGCCACTCATAGCGGGACGGTTAGTAAGTCTTTGCGGGACTGTGCAGGGATCTGCAGGCGGTTTCGACTCGCCACTCAGGGGCTGGTTGTATACGCAACATTCAGATCTTAGCAGGGGTTCATCTATACTGAGTCTTTGTGTTAAGAGTGTGTTTTGAGGCCAGGCAGTGGTGGCGCACGCCTTTAATCCCAGCACTCGGGAGGTTGAGACAGGTGGATCGCTGTGAGTTCGAGGCCAGCCTGGTCTACAAAGTAAGTTGACGACAGCCAAGGCTACACAGAGAGATCCTGTCTCGAAAAACTAAAAAAAAAAAAAAAAAAAAAAGAGTGTTTTGATTTCAAGCTTCTCTAGAAACTACGAAGAAGGAGGATAAAGGATATAATACTTAAAACTATGCAAAATTAATACAAATAAGAAAACTTATTCCTGAAGATGTAAAGCCCGATCACTTGGAAATTATTATTAATTGATCAACATATTATCAGTAGTTATTATATTAAGAGTATATTTCCTGTAGTGCATGTAAAACGTACCTACATCCTAAGCTTGAAAATAAGTCTTTATATTGGATTTTTTTTAACCTATTGCACCATATATGCATCTAAAAACTACATCAGATAATTTTCCATAACAAACTAAGAAAGGAAAAGGGGCGGGGGATCCTGAATGAATGAATTTTAAAATCTCTAAAATAGAATCCCTTTAAAATATTGCACTAATTATGTCATTAGAGTTACTGAAAGTTACACAGAATTCCTCAAATGGATCTGTTGGTTCATTCTTTGTCACACATAAGGAACAGTCAGAAGACCTCAGCTTACCTTAGCTCTGCTACCTATGCACATCTAGGTGACATGTTCGAGTGGCCTGGGCACCATAACTGAACCTGCAAGCCGGCTTGGAAGAACTGGCTAGCCTTGTTCTTCTAAACTTACTTTAAACAACGTGTTAAAAAAAAAAAACACCAAGGGTTGTTACTACTTAAACTAAATGAACTAGATTAATCTAGGCAGTGAGATGCTTGTGTAGATATTTGGTTATGGTCTGCATTTCATCTGAATAAGCATTCTTACTCCTGCTTTGTTAAAAACCTGTCAGGCAAAAATCATATGTCCCAATCTATTGGTGTTCATTTCTTACTTGTGGAGTGTTGACCAACTTTTCAATAGTTATATGACTAGCTGTTACATAACTGTGTAACAGAAAGTATTACTCAAGTATTGCTGGGGATAATTGCTTTAGCATAATATCTTAATAAATTCAATGTATGGATTATATTCCATTGTCATCAGTGGTTTTGTTCACATTCTTCCTGATTGTATAATAGAGTACACTGCAAATAAGAAACAAGGCTGTATATGTGTTTTACTTATTTGTTAATATGGTTATTTTCTTTGAGACTGGGTCTCTCTATGTAGCATTGCTGGTTAGGAACTTCCTATGGAAACAGGATATCTGAAAGTCACAGAGATTCACCTGCCTCTACCACTGCCTCTTAAGGGCTGGGATTTGGGATTAAGGGTTTCTTTCACCACATCTGGCAAGGTTTTTTTTTTGTTTTGTTTTGTTTTGTTTTGTTTGTTTTTAATTCTGCTTAGTGCATGGGAAACTGATCATCTTACTGATAATTTGAATTTCATTGGACTGCTAATATTTTTCATCTTCCTATTTTCACAGATTGTTTAATGCTTGCTCGTGGATTTTTTTCTGCACACAAATACATGACAGAGAAAAAGCTCAGTCACTGGCATGGAGGAAGGAAGAGAAACCATAGACCTCACACTGAGGCAAATGACCTCGGGGATGCAACCGGAAGATGTGTATTCTAAATTAGCTTCTCATCTATCCAAATGATAATCAATTGCGTAATCGAACTCAATCAAGGAGAATAAAGTGAAGATTGTCTATATGTAATGGATAGTTTTGGAAGGGAGCAGTGATTGATCTGCAGGTATTTCAGAGGCACAGAGGTAACTACGACAAGTCTGGTCAATTTGTATATATAGCTGATGAAATGTGGGTAGGGTAATAACACATACTACTCCATAGCTGCCAAAAACATGTGAAGTTGACTGAGATGCTGTTTTCAGACCTAGTGGGTTAAAACAAGTCTTTCTTAAATTATACTTCAGCTTTGTACTTTTTGTTTGTTTTGCTTTGAGATGGGATCTCTCTATATAGTCCCGTCTATCTTGAAACTTACTATATAGATCAGGCTGCCCTCGATCTCATAGAGATCCTCACCTCTGCTTCTTAGCTTCTGGGATTAAAGATTTGCACCATCATGTCTAGCCCAGCTCCGTAATGTTTTTTTGTAACAACATAACAAGCCTGAAACCTATCCTTGAATATCTAGTTGCATCTACGTAGAGGCAAACAGCTTCGAGCAATACCCCTATGACAATATATTGTTAGCTGCTAGTTAGAAAAATAAAGGAAGCCCATATACCTAAGTAGGAGTTCTGTTGCTTGCTGGAGGGCTCCTTCACTAAATGCTTAAAACATTCAGCTTTACAGGGCAGCCGCATGATTTTAAACTCCTTGACAGGTGGCGTTAGCTGTGCACACATTCATGTGTTGTTTTAATCATGTAATATTTGTTGATCATTAGTAACAGATGATCATTAGTGTAAGCACACTACTGAGACCTCTGGATCCCTGCCAGGCAACCCTGACGCTACCCATGTTATTGTTCTTTCCAGACCATGACTACTGGCTTGCTCTTTTTCCAGATGTTAAAAATCAACACGTTAGCCAGGCGTGGTGGCACATACCTGTAATCCCAGCTCTTGGGGAGGCAGAGGCTGCCAGATCTCTGTGAGTTTGAGGTCAGCCTGGTCTACAAAGTGAGTCCACGACAGCAAATGCTGCACAGAGAAACTCTGCCTCGAAAAACCAAAACAAACCAACCAAACAAAACTCAAAACAAGACAAAACAAAAGAAAACAAAAATCAACATTTCTGCAAGGGTAATTGCCAAACAGAACGTTTTATAAATGTGTCCTCAGACGTTAAGCAGATTCAAGTAAGCAAAGTTAAGAGTCTTTGAAGCCCAGCATCTCTGCTTGGATCCTGAAGTACATTAATGTATGAAAATATTTGTGTATAAATCTAGTAAGGGTCTTTTTATAGAATATATAGTGTTTCATTTTCTATTATATTTTTTTCAGTTCCTTTTATCACATCTGGAACAGTCTGCCTAATTCTTCTTTACCTTTCTTCAGTCTGATGTTTCTATTTTTTTGTCCCTCTCCTGTGGTATCTTTCCTCCCCAGAGCCAGGTGGTAGATGCTAGCTACCAGGTGGTAGATGTGTTTGGGCCAGGTGTCCTCTTGCTGGCTCACAGTCTGCTCTGGCCATGTTGTACAGTACTTTGCTGGGGCTACCAAGGATGCCTGTGGTGACTCTGAAAGTACTTTTTGGGTTTGAGATCATTAATTACTGCCAGCTGCTTGTTTGCTGTGGATTATTCCATCTTCTTACCATGCCGACAGCATGGGACATTGACAGCATTGACAAGCAGATACTTTAGCCTGCATCTTCTGGAGACTGAAGAACTCCAAGAACCTTTCTGTATGCCAGTGGTAGGACTATAATATTCATGTCTGAATAAGTAATTTTTTTCTTGTATACACTGTGTACATAACCTTTTATGCAAGCAAGCTTGTATATGCTGAAGGAAGTCTACAGCTTTCAAAGGAGCCTGTGAAGACATGGGTGTTTTGTTTTAAAAACAGAATAGAGTGTAATTTTGAAAGCAGTGGGAAAGGAAACCAAAGTGCGAAGTATATATTTTAATGTGTGTAAACTAGCATACTCTTTCCTGCAGGCATTTTTGTTTTAGCTATTGTTACCATCCTCTTGGGGTTCTCAGTTTCATTAATAAATTTTAAGAATGGATTTAAAATGAAGCCATAGGATAGTTTTATTAGAGTTTATTAGAGTTTAAAAGAAAAACAAACAAACAAAAACAAAACAGGCTGACAGCTATAAATCTCAGCAGCCACCTAGAAGATGGGGCAGAGAGAAAAGGCCGTGTTTGAGCCACATAGGTAGGGAGCTTTAGAGAAAGAGTGGAACCCAAAGCGTTAGAGAAAGAATGCTTAGAAAAGAAGTAGAAACACAAAACTTAGAGATGTTTTTCTGAGTAATTAGAAAGGTGAATACATTTGTAAATCTCACTCTCTGCTGCATTGTAAGAGACTGTAGGAGGGGCAGGAATTCTGGGAAGGTAAAGTACATTATCTCATTAAAAGAATAATTATCCCTTCTGTGTCTTTAACGTGGCTCAAGAGCCTGCCTTCATGAGGAATGGTCCTTTAGCCAGATGATTGACCAACCCAAATGGGTTGTAGGTCTCTACCCATTGCCAGAGATTTCATTTGCTTCACCAAGGAGATAGTTTTCCTTTAATGGTCCTTTAGTGCCTCTGTAACACTGTCAAGACTTGAAGTACACATAGTCCAATGTGCCTAATCAAAGAATTTTACTTCTATAATTATCCCCCAAAGTACATTGGCATGTGTTTTCAATGAAACTGTACAAGAATATTTATATACCATTGTTTGCAACAGAAAAAAAAAAAAGACCCAATTTTAAGTAGACATTTTTCATAGAAGGATATTTAAATATGTTAACTTCCATAAAGGAGATTCTTTTAACTATTGGTTTAAATGACGTACATATCAGAACAGAAGACCAATGTGGCCATTTGTATCTATAAAGAAGCCAATATGCACACATGTGAGTTCATATGTTTTTGTATGTGTTGCTAATGAAGGAACTAGGACATTGAGAAAGGTCAAATAAGTTTTACTTTTTAAAAATAAAGCTTAATTTAATCCCAGCACTTGGGAGGCAGAGGCAATCAGATCGATGTGACTTCAAGGCTAGCCTGGTCTAAAAAAAAAGCTTCAAATGGTTACTTAGTGGTGAAATTAGTAGGTAAAAATTAGACAAATGCATGATGCTATAAATCTTCATCCTCCTATCTGGATTCTTACAGCGTGCTTTTACATGAAGAACTCTCACTTTAAGGACAGACCTGCAGACTGCCTGTGCAATCTTTAGCTAAAGTATTCAATGTCTCCCAGATTCATTTATATTATTTTTTCTTCCTGTAAAAAAAAAAAAGTCAATACTAAGAAATGAAGAACCATTGTGAGGATTAGGTAGTAAAGCCTGTGACATAATCTTTAATGAGATCTAATTCTCTTTCCAACGTCAGGAGGTAATGATGACTTCTGCCCCTGCCCCTGCCCCCCCCCCCGTCCTCCCCCCCCCCCGTCCTCTCCCCCCCCCCCCACTTCAGGGAGTGCATTTCTTCCCCTGATAGCCTGTTTGAGTTACTAGGATGAAACAAGGCATAGAACAAACCCTCCATGCCAGTGTCATGATTCAGAATAGGTCCCCAGGAGGCCTCAGAGCCTGGGCTTGGAGCAGGTGGGGCCCGGTTCCCACTGAGCTCAGCATCCTCCAAGCTTCACACTTCTTTGTGGCTGTGACCCTTATTCCCTCAGGGGCCCCCTTAATACTGGCAGCTGCTCAGCTTCTGAGCCACCAGACCACCCCTGCCGAGCCTCCCGGGGGGTGGGGGTGGGGGTGGGGGTGCTTTTCCTATTGTTATTATTACTTTAGCTTTCAAACATGTGTGAAACATTTACTCATTTGTTTTTATTTTCTTTTATGGGAAGAAGAGGTTACGCTTATAATATAGGACTTTGAGGGAACCTTTGTGGCAATAGATGCACGTTGTTGCATGTGGATATGCATGCATGCATGCATTTAGAAATCAGCAGAGAACAGGAAGCTGTCGCAGTGGTTTCTTTGTCTCCCTGTGGCTTTCTTCTTCTATACTACATGCTGGATACTTTTACACACTCCAGCTTCACAAATGGCTGAAATCTGAGGCTACGGCTAAACCTTCAGAGGGAAGCCTTCCCGTGGCTCTGGTGAGAGACCATCCACCTGCTCTAGCTGGCAATACGTTTCGATGGAGATGCCTGTGAATAGCAGTGAGTGTGGGGCCTTGTGTCTGTCTCTGTTACCACGTGCCTTCTCGTATCAGTTTGCAGTGTGGGCTGGAAGTTACTAGGTATAGAGCCAGCCAGACGAACTCAGGATTTGCTATGGTTTGTTCTTCTTGTCTGTTTTCTTTTCTGGTAATGGAGAGTGAAACTAAGGCCTAGCACACGTTGGACGAGCATCCTGTCAACCAGGCTTTTTTTTTTTTTTTTTTTTTTTTTTTTGAGATGGTCTTGAAATTTTCTAGAAAGTAATCTAAAGCAAGTTAGTGAATTTTCAAAAGTTGTAGTTTTTCACTTGGGTACTAATGATGAAAATGGTACCTACCCTTCGGTCTTCTAGGGCTAATTTGATGAGCACAGTAGTCATCTATAGCCAATACTCAGTGAGGACTGTGCTAACTTGCATCTCATTTGTCTTTAAACGTCATGGCCTCCTCCTCCTCCCACTCTTCACCTTCATTGTCATCCTCCCAGTACTGCTTTTTTCTTTTGGTTTTGTTTGTTTTGAGACAGGATCTCTTTACGTAGCCCTGACTGTCCTAAAGTTCACTATGTCAATCAAGTTCACAGAGAGCCACCTGCCTCTGCCTCAAAAGTGTATGTGTCACCATACCTGGCCTGGTGGCTAGCTGTAGATACTAAGTTTTAGATACTCCATTAGGTCTTAAGTGGCCAACAGACTGCTACAGCCCTGGAAGAATAAATAAAAGGACACAAATGAGTGGAGGAAATCCCCAAAGGAGAAGTGCAGTGAGACTTATCTTTATGGTAAATTTGCTTCTGTGGCTGGTGTCTTTGAAAGAGATCATTTCTTTCCTGTCTACCGGTCTCCTTCAGAATGCTTTCCTGCCTCTATTCTTTACAAAGTAGTGTTCATATGTGTTTCTTTTTTTTTTTTTCTGGTAAACAACTTTTTTTTTATTAATTTATTCTTGTTACATCTCAATGGTTATCCCATCCCTTGTATCCTCCCCTTCTTCCCTCCCTCCCATTTTCCCCTTATTCCCCTCCCCTATGACTGTTCCTGAGGGGGATTACCTCCCCCTGTATATGCTCATAGGGTATCAAGTCTCTTCTTGGTAACCTGCTGTCCTTCCTCTGAGTGCCAGAGGTCTCCCCCTCCAGGGGACATGGTCAAAGGTGAGGCACCAGAGTTCATGATAAAGTCATATCCCACTCTCCACTCTACTGTGGGGAGTGTTCTGACCATTGGCTAGATCTGGGTAGGGGTTTATTTACCGCCTGTATTGTCCTTGGCTGGTGCCTTAGTTTGAGCGGGACCCCTGAGCCCAAATCTGCCTATCATAATGTTCTACTTGTAGGTTTCTAGGACCCTCTGGATCCTTCTACTTTGCTATTCTCCCATGCTTCTCTCATCTAGAAGTCTCAATAGAATGTCCTCCCCTCTGTCCCAGTTTCCTGGTAAGTGAAGGCTTTCGTGGGACATGCCCCTTGGGGTAGTATGCAGATATAAGTGAGTATATACCATTTGAGTCTTTCTGCTTCTGGGTTAACTCACTCATTTCATATGTGTTTCTTTATTGCACATTTTCTCTCGTTTCCTTCAATTCAAAGAAATTTATCCTTAGGGTCAATAGAAAATAAAAGGAAAAGAACAAATATCTTGCAGATTCCTAGCACTTGGGAAGGATTTCTTGAAATACATTTGGTCTTAAAGTGGAGAAATATATGTCTTTTCCGAATTTATTCATAAACTCTTCTTAGTTCTACATGGTGACATTCAATATGCATCCTTAGATTTCCTGAGTTGAGCTTACTTAAAATTTTCATATAGCTATATGGTGTCCAAATTCAATACAGTCCAGTTATAAGGTAGTTCAAAAGATACGCTGTGTGAAAACTGATCTACTGTCCTTTTTGAATTGCGCCAAGAAGATTAATATGGCACATTATCTAATAAGTGAGAATATTTGGTAATAACTTTGCTAATTAACATTAGGTTATAAGGGGAAGACTCAGGAGCCTAGTTCCTGAAGAGAAACCCCTTTATTCTCCATAGAGGACCTGTGTAAACTTTGGTATCCTACTGGAAATTTTAGAATTAAAGAAAATGTAAGTAGGAGAGATCAGAGTTCAGGCCTTTCATTTTACACAGACATATGTGGCCTGTCTGAAATCACAGAGCTTGATTAGCAGTAGCCTGGGACCTCAAAGCCAGATCTCTGATGCCTTTTCTCTTATATAAAATGTGGAAGCTTTCCTAAAACATAGTTCTAAGCTGGCATTCTGAATTGAATATTGGTGACAAAAGGTTGGTTTATTCAAGTAAGTTTCATAGACATCAGTAGGGGTATGGAAAATTACTCAAAGGAAAAATAGGTCTAAGATTGCGTTTGTCATGGGGAATCAACATCTTGTGACGTGAGGCAAGTCCAGTGCATATGTGACATGGCAACTCTTCTTTGGAAGCACAGAGAGAAGAAGGCTTCTTGAGCAGCAGGGCTTGCCTCCTGTCAGTCCTAGAGAGTTTGGATTTGAATTTGGAGATGTAGAAGGTTCCACACAGGGCCAATAACATATGTAAAGAAGAAGGGCAGCCTGGCGTTGTAGGGGTGTGTCCTGTGTATCCATGGGAGCCTGCTGAGGAAGCCAGTCTAACTGGAATACAAGGCCAAATGGGTAGGGTGTGGTGAGATGATGGAGGGCTTTAAAAACAGGGTAGGAAAGATAGGACTTAAAGACCACACAGCGTTTGCCTTCCATATTAAGGCGAAGTATGAATTTGGAGGACCATATTTGACCGTGCCTCTTGAATAGTTATTGTTAGTATAGACTTGGAGAGTCTAAAAGATTACTACTTACGGGACCCATGAGAGTCTAGTTGGGAGATGGTAAAATGGTAGATACCTAAAAGTGGAAAAGAGGAAAACAATAAACACATTTCAAAAGAATTAATTACTTGGGTAGCTGTTCAGATTTGAGCAAAGAACTTATTCAAAGTTGAGTCCAAGGCTATTAGCCTGAGTGATCAAGCCAAAGGCATTTATGTCTTAAACTCCATTCTTTCAGAGAACAGAGTTTGAGCTGACTGCTCATGAGAAGCTCCTCCTGGTTTGCAGTCTTCTCCCAGTGGTGCAGATTTCACAGCTCTGGTATTAAAGGCGTTGTCTTATTTCCCTCAAGGAAAAACAACATTTGGAAGAAAGTTGCTCGGTTCCTTGCACCTGCCTTCTGATTGTTGTTGACTTTGCCACTTAGTTATCTCCTTGTTAAATACATAGAGAGATCCCTGGGGCCCATTCGTCTACGCAGCTGGGAATGAATTTAATCTTTGGGAGAAAACAAAACTGCTTACCTGGAATGTTTGCTCTCTGACTAATCAGGTACTCACGGTTGATCCACCCTTGTACTCTGTGAGTTCCCAGGGGCCTTGGCTTTGGCAGAGGGACATTAGAAATGGTTTAATTTACAGATAAGATGATGGCAGCCAGTTGGGGAACCTGGTGTACTAGGAAAGGAACTGTGAAATGTCTAAGGTACAGAGGCCTGTTCATCTTTTATTCTGTTAAAAAAAAAAGGGGTGGGGGGGCTCTTGGCATTTTATTGCTGTATCTCCTTCATCCCAAGAGGGGCCAATGTGTTTGTAGCACACATATACTGCAAAAGGTGTGTGCTGAAGGTCTTCTTATGTCAGCAAACACGTCTGCAGTTAAAGTGTGTCTGTTATCACTGCATCCTTTCAGTAGCCCTTAGAGGAAGAGAGAACCAACACTTCCCTTTACAGACAAAGATGTGGGGAGAGGGGTGGTGCTGAGAGATGCACACAGTGAGGCGAACTGAATGTTGAAACCTGGCCACCTGATTTTCAAGCCTTACTTTTCCCTCATTCTGCTATGCCCAGCTCAGGCCATAAGTCAAGCTCGGAGAAGCAGCCAAGCTCAGAGAAGCAGCCAACTTGTTTACATGTTTTACTTCTAAATTATGTGACATTAGTTCTTTATAGATTGCTTGAACTTGTCTGTTGTAATAAACAATTCAAGGGGTGTATGTTACTCTCCTTGCCTATAGCTTTTGTGATATAATTATGCTACAAAACTCACTCTTTCACTATTTGCATTATCTAGCAAGTTCAACTTCTTGTTTTACTTCTTGCAAGGTTCTGCTTGTCTTGGAAAAAAAAAATAGGTGTTCCATTCCCCTTACTATATTTAGCTGACTGGGATGGCAACTTCTTCCTGGTTTTTGGCTTGAAACCAAGGCTGTTGGGCAAGAGAAGGGCGAAGTGGGTAGATTTAGGCTGTAGCTTGTGTCCACTGTTTTAGCAACGGCAGCGTTTTGAGGAAATAATAGCTGCACTGCCACAGGAAATGCAGGTTCTGCGATGCAGGTGCTGTATTTGGGTTTATCCCCCATTAACTTCTGTCTGTAGGGCATCTGTTGATCAGAACAACAGTTCTTTGAAAGACGGCTGCTTCTCCGAGCTTGACTTCTCTGCTTGTGAGAAATTATCAGCATCGCTTCTTTTAAATTCTAAGAGGTTTCACTTGGCACCAAAAGAGACATTGTCTCCCTGCCTCTTTGTGTGTGACATCATCACATTCCTTTGTCAGAAGGAGCCTTAATTCTTCCTAATTTGCCCCTTTCTTCTTGCCATTGGCCCACTTAATATACTCTCAGAAAAGCCATTATATTTATAAGCCCCCAGGGAGAATCTAGTTTCTCTTTATGGCTAATTCCTGGTTGTGTTTAAATAGCAGAAAAAGCAAGCCTTAGACAAGTTAATCCAAGTCGGTAACATCTTCCTGTTTATTTTGGCCAACACCTAGCCAGCTAAACAGATAATGTACACATGAGGAGAATTACATTAAAGTGTATTATGTATATGCAAGTCACAGTGAAAAGCCCAAGCCCCTATCAGTAATTTAACCCCTTACCTAATCTCCATCCAAGCTATAATTGAAACAAATCTACCCAGAAGCTCCCATAAATGGAAGTAGAAATTACATCCTGCCATTTACTGGTTAAGATCCCTCCATAAATAATGAAAGATCAGAACAAGAAATTTTGGATCCATAGGATCAATGATCAAAGATTCCTTAGTTGCTCAAGCCATCCCAAGGTGCTCATTGATCATCAAATGAAATTAGTGCATGTGAACAGTTTAGCAACCACCCCCCAGTAGTTCCAAGGACTTAAGAAAAAAAAAAAAGACAATTGTGATTTTACCAGTTGGTGACCTTGAAGCCACCATCTTCTGCCTCAAGTCTACCACATGGAGAAAAAAAAAAACACAACCAAAAACAACAACAACAACAACAACAACAACAGCAAACCTAACCCACCAACCAACCAACCAAACAAAAAAAAGTTCAAACAGATGGGAGCCAACCAAGCCATAGTCCTAACTGTTCTCCCTGAACACCTGCCATTGCTTGAGGGAAGCCGACTCTTAGTCACTGTCCAAACCTTTCCCTGTGTAATTGTGCAGTGCTGTTTCCAGTTCATTTAACCACGCAGCAAGCTGTTTCCTGCTTATCCACAGCTGACTGCATCATTCTCAAATCCTCTCATTTGAAGGCCCCAGTTTAAGATCTTACTCCATTATGACCTATAGCTGAAGTGTAAAATCCAGATAGCTTTTTACTCTGTGGCTGAAGGCCCGTAACAGGTTGGGTCCCCCAAAGCAGCAGATTCCATGAAATGAAGTGTGTCCGGCACTCCGAACAGGGGAGTAACAGTATACCTGCTAGAGCTGGCACACGGATACAGCTTGGAAACTATTTCTATCATTGGGCTCCTGATCACAACCTTCAGCGTCTGTTCATGCAGACGAGTCATACAGATCATCAGAATTCTCCACGTTGTTTAAAAACAACAACAACAACAACAACAACAACAACAACAACAATTTCTTGTGCCCTACCACCTGATACTCTGATCCTGTAAGTTTGACACAGGATCCAGAAATATTTTTTTTAAAAGCTTGGCGAATGATTCTAGAAGAATGATTTTTCCTGAATAAATGGGAAAGTTCTTTGAGCTTTTATCATTTGTTCATCTACCTAAAAATGAAGTCTCTGCCAAGGCTGTAGAGGGCTCTGAATTTTAATACTAGTCTTTACTGAACTAACTGCAGTGGGTATGAAATTTATGAATATCAATATCCTCATTTTTACGTGAGTTTGAGTTAGGACAGGGTCTTTGTGAGTAATTTCCTTTCTGAGTCCAGGGCTTCATAAGCTGTGTAAGTCACAGCAGTATCTGTTGTTGTCCTGCCCACCATCCCATGACCCCTTCAAGCTTAGACTCTCTTTGGTAGGGTCTTGCTCAGGCCCGGAAGGACAGTGATGACTTTTGTCTCCCTTTCTGGTACCTGACAGCTTTCTGTACACAGGCTGTGTTGCGATGCTGTATCTGAGTATGTCATAGCATCTATCTAGAATCTCTCCTTTCTTTCCCAAACGTGTTAGGTTCTGCCTCAGTTTACCAATATAACATTCTAGTTCTTCATGAAACCTGCAGTATAAAATAAATTATTTCTCCAGTATTCCAAAACTCTGACCATCTGCCCTGGTTCTTGCTCCTTCCATACTGTGGCCTGAACCCGTTACCACTGTCTAAGCGTGGGGCATGTGGAGTGGTGTGTTCTGTGTGGCCAGGTCTAGACAAATTACCTGGGTTGGAAGCTGCCTAGAAGGTTTCTAGCTTAATAAGCTTGGGGTGAAGGCCTAATTCTCTTGTGGTTTTCCTGCCTGACCTTCTTTACCTCCCATACCTTCAAGGAATTGAAAAATAAGAAACAGAGTATTTTATCTTGTCAGATTTTAGGAAATTGAAACAACACGTGTGTATGTGTGTACACGTGTGTGTGCACACGTGTGTGTGTGCATGTGTGTGTGTGTACATGTGTGTGTGCCTGTGTGTGTGTGCATGTGCACACATCACACTCCATAAGCATAGGCTTCTCTGCTGTGGTTGTTACTGGCTTCCTCAAAGCCATAGAACCAGGCCTACTGGATCGTTATGTGCTGACTGCTCTATGGAGTTGGATTACAGAGTTTGTTGGACGTCAGTCCCATCTGCCTCATTTCTTTCCAACTCCCATCAAGTAAGTGCATTGCACTATTTTCTCAGGAATGTGTCACACAACCCTACTTGTTTATGATGCTTTGTTATTTTTAGTATTTTTCCTGATTGAATTATTTGTTACTTCAACTCGGTAGGCTGTGATGTTCAGTCACTCTGTCACCTTTTGCCTTATAGTTTAAGCCTTGTCTGAATTTTCATTTGCATTTGGTTGCTTAAGCCTTGCACAGGCTAAGAAGGCGATGAGGCTAGTAGAGTATCCTCTGAGAGGCTCCACCCAGCAGCAGTTCAATACAGATGCTGAGACCCACAGCCAAACACTGGGTGAAGTGTAGGGAGTCTTGTGGGAAAGTGGAAGGAAGGAGCAAAGGACGTAGAGTGACAGGAGCTCCACAGGAAGACAAACAGAGCCAATCTAACCAGGGCCGAGAGGGGCTTGCTGTGACTGAAACACCAACCACGGACCTTTCACGGTCTGGACCTAGGCCCCCTGTACAGATGCCGCTGATGGGCAGCTCAGGCTTCATGTGTGTCCTCTAGTAAGATGAGGAGAAGCTGTCTCAGACATAAACTCTGTTGCCTGCTTTTTTATTTTTTTTATTTTTTTTATTTTTTTTATCACTTTCCCCTGGTAGACTATAAGAAAGAGGATGAGCTCAGTCAGTCCTGATGTGACTCGATGAGCTGGGGTCATTGGACGCGTGGGTGGGGTTCTCCTTCTCCTAAGAATATGGGAGGGGCCATAGAGGAGACTGAGGGAGGTTGGGACTGGGAGGTGAGGAGGGAGGGGGCTATGACCAGGATGTAAATTGAATAAATAAATAAATAACAATAATAGTAACAAATAATAGTAAATAAATAAAAGAAGGGGTGAGGCAGTTGGGGAGACCCTGTTCTTTCCCCTCTCTGCTCAGGATCATTCTTGTATGATGCACATCAGAGGCAGCTGCTCTCATACACTTGGGTGGCTTATCTGCTCACGCTTAAACATTTCCGTGTGTTTTGTCAGATAATTTTACAAAATGCAAACAAGGCTCCTTAGGAAGCTGCTGATCTGTAGAGGAAGGATCGACGCCAGGCTGCTCTGCTGGCAAAGGGGCAGATACAATGATAAACAAGAAAAGAAAGAGAATTGCTGTTACCCGGAATGTATTTAATTAGTGCCTGCATTTGTATAGGTACTTGGGAGGACATGTGTAAATAAAACAAAGTTTAAAAATAGTTACTTTCATGTATTTTACTAGGTGTGTGTGTGTGTGCGTGCATGTGTGTGTGCGTGTATGTGCATGTGTGTGCATGTGTGTGTGTACGTGTGTGTGTGTGTGTGTGTGTGTGTGTGTGTGTGTGTTGCATGCCACGGTGTGTTTGTGGAGGTCAGAGGACAATAACCAGGAGTCAGTTCCCTGCTTTTGCCTTTTGAGTCTTAGAGTTTAAGTCTTGACCATCAGCCTTGTCCACAAGCATCTTTACTCACTGAACTAGCTCTCTAGCTCAATGGTTGTTTTTTGATGAAAAACAAAACAAAACAAAACAACATTTTGCCTAAAATTTTGAATGTGGAAACATTTAAAAATTAAACAAGCCAAGGATTAGGATATTAAAACATTTTATAACAGGCTCAGCAGTGTACAAATATTTGTAATATTTGAAATAAAGGGTAACAAATATAACCTTAGCTTTCGCTTGGATAGTAAGCTTATATTTTTAAAAGTCAACATATTTTATTTACAGGAATTACGATATTCTTCCTTGTAATCAAGAGTGTTCTAGAAAACAACGATGAGGCCGTGAAGTTCTAAGATAAATAGTGCATGATAAAATGTAAAAATGATGGCTAACAATGTCCAGTTACCCTCTAAAAAGGGTGGGCAGTGAGATGTTAAACTCCCATCTATTATTACCTCTGTGCAGGAGCAGGGTGGCGCCCCTACCTGAGATGAGTAAAGAACAGCAACAGTGAGCCAGGCAGGAAGGAAGCTAAGGGCAGGCAGAAGGGCATGTTTGCACCTCCATGTGCTCAGGTGGGTCGGTGGGTCCTGGTGTGTGAGAACATTCTGGACAGGAAACCAGCAGAGGGTATAGGAAAGAGTACTGTTTCCACTGGCTTTGAAATTGAAAAGTGATGAGGACTTAGGAGATAGCTCAGTAGATAAGACGCTGGTCACAGAATCACAAGGACCAGAGTTTTGATCTCTAGAACCTCTGTAGAAGCTGGTCAGGTGTAGTGACCAACCTACAATCCCACTCCCAGAAAGATAGTTGGCCAACTGGACTATCTGAATTGCTGAGTCCAGTTTCTGCAAGAGACTGCCTCAGTACATAAAGTGAAATGAAACCAAGAAGGACACCTGATATCAACCTCTCACTTCCACATGCAAATGTACACTCAAGCACATACTTTGGCACACGTTTATCACACACATGCAAACACACATGCATATAGACCTCGAGTATGAGTACATGCACGTGTCTTAGTTAGGGTTACTATTGCTGTGATGAAAACACCATGACCAAAGCCATTTGGAGGAGGAAAGAGTTTATTTGGCTTATACTTCTACAACATTGTTGAGCATTGAAGGAAGTCAGGACAGAATCTCAATCAGGGCAGGATCCTGGAGGCAGGAGATAAAGTAGAGGCCATGGAGGGGTGCTGCTTGTGCCCCATGGCTTTGCTCAGCCTCCTTTCTTATAGAACTCAGTTCCACCAGCCCAAGAATAGCACCACCCATCATGGACTAGGCCCTCCCCATCAATCACTAGTTAAGAAAAATTTTAATGCCGGATCTTATGGAGGCATTTTTCTCAGCTGAGGTTCCCTCCTTTCAGATGACTCTAGTTTGTGTCAAGCTGACATAAAAAAAAAAAAAAACTAGCTAAGTCAGCATTTAAAATGAAATAAAATAAAAATCACTTGATGAATGACCATATCCTAATTCTTTGTAAACATTTCGGCAATATAGTATTAAACAGAAAACCACATAAAATGTCTCTACCTTTGTATACTGAAATTACATGTTCCAACACTGAATCTAAGACATAGCGCTTGAAAGATGTTGGAATTTAGAAATTTGGAAGTCAATTCAGTAACCTGGGACCGGAAACTAAGCTCTCACTCTCTGTTCTGCTCTTCCTTCCTTGCATCCCCTGCTCTTTCCCCTAGCCTCCCTCCCCCCACCCCTGCACCGAACCCCCTCCCCCGACAACAGTCCTGGCCATGGATTCAGTCAACGACTCTCTTTCTCTGTACTCTGGAGGTTTCCAAATGCCTCTGGCTTTTCTTTCTCCCAATCTACAATAAAAAAAAACCCTTCCTTTTAACCATGAAGAAGGAAAGAAAAAACGTAGTGTGCATCTGGTAATGTTGCTACAGCCCCTTGAATAAAAGACTGACTAAGGCACGGTGCTGCTTCTCACAGAACTTACAATGCAGCAGAGAGTGGGTGCCGCAGAACACCAGACACTGCTCAAGGTGGTCGATGGCACAGCAGGCTACACTGAAATGCAGTTGGTGATGATCTCTTGGCTTCTTGATATTTTAGGTTTTCTTTAAATTTTTCTCCTTTTACTTGTGTGTGTGTGTGTGTGTGTGTGTGTGTGTGTGTGTGTGTGTGTGAGAGAGAGAGAGAGAGAGAGAGAGAGAGAGAGAGAGAGAGAGAGAGAGAGACAGTGAGAGAGAGACAGAGAGACAGAGAGAGAAAGAAACACACACACACAGAGAAAGAAACACACAGAGAGAAACAGACAGAGAGAGAGACAGAGAGATACAGACAGACAGAGACAGAGACAGAGAGAGGTAGTTAAGAGAGAGGGGGAAGCTTACCGATAAGCTGTCTGAGTGGAACTATCTCAAATCCTTTTGAGGAATAGAAGATGCAGTGTAAAAATCAACCAGTAAAGGTAATTCTCTCTC
The DNA here is from genome assembly GCF_964271855.1 of Acomys minous. Classification (NCBI taxonomy): domain Eukaryota; kingdom Metazoa; phylum Chordata; class Mammalia; order Rodentia; family Muridae; genus Acomys; species Acomys minous. The sequence goes on along the minus strand of NC_140492.1, from coordinate 78,410,073 downwards.
TCTCTCTCTCTCTCTCTCTCTCTCTCTCTCTCTCTCTCTCTCTCTCTCTCTCTTTCTCTCTCTCTCTCTCTCTCTCTTTCTCCCTCTCTCTCTCACTTTCTCTTCCCCCCTCTCTCTCTCCCTCTTAAACAAACAGACTATAGAAGAAATGTCTTATACTGAATTTTCTGGATAGTTTGGTCATGTAGCATTGTAATTTCTTTCATGCTTTTATAAACTTCAGTCTCCTTGTTAATATAGCTGAGGTACACGGAATCTGGGAAGAGAGGGCAACTATGAAAATGGAACGTTCTCCAGGTGGTAAGAGTGTTTCTGGGTGTTTACAGGTGGCAAGATCAACTATATGAAGTTGGGTCAGAGATGATTAAGAAGGTATCTGGTCCCAGTAACAGACCACTGAGGTAAGATGTCTGGTCCCAGTAGCAGGCCACTGAGGTAAGATGTCTGGTCTCAACTGAAGTAAGAATTTAGGTAGAGCTAAAGGAAGAGTGATGCCTGACTGTTTCCAGTTTTAGTTTTAAGAGAAAAAAGTTTTGTTTGGGCCTAATGGAAAAGCTGCCTCTATGAGTAGCCATAATAATTAGAAATTTGCCCCATTCTCTTCTGACCCCAAAGTGGGTATGGATAGCAGTGATGTGATGTGATGTCATTCTGTCACTAGTACTCATTGCTGAATGTGCAGGTCAGGGTTCCACCTGCAAGGCTGCGACCACGTACTTGAGACCCAGCCTCGAGCAATGGGTCTCCAGTTGACCAGTCCTTCTGTTCACTTTTGTCTGTGACCCCTCTTCTACTTCAAAACCATTTCTCTAAGTGCTCAAAGAACTCAGGGACACACTATTACTGGATAGTCATAAAAATGAGAGCTCAGTTCGCATGTGACTTGGTGTCCTGGGGTGGGTTTGTTGGGGCTCCCTTTTTTCTGTGGACTAGGTGAGGGAGGTGAGGGAGAAGAGGGTGGGAGGGAGGGACCAGGAGGAGAGGAGGGAGGGGGCTATGAGCAGGATATACAGTGAACATATAGGTTAAAAATAAATGAAAACAACAACAATTGAACAGTCAAATTAACAGGTAATGCTGGGATTAAGTAAGGCCTGTGTCACCCTCCTAGCAGGTGGATACAGTCAGCTAATCTGGAAACTCTGCCAACTCTTTTGCTCAAGGTTTTTATGAGAGTTTGGGTATGTAATTATGAATGATTAAATCGTTAGCTGTTGGGATTTGACAGTATCTTCAGTCCTGCTTTTCCTAGATCAGGGTAAAGGTTCTAACTCCCTGCTCACATAGTTGTTCCACTGGACAGCCAGCCCCACTCATCAAGAGGTAGGTATGGCTGGGAATGTAGATCAATGGCAGAACACACTTGTTGAATGCATAAGACTTTGGGCTCAGTTTCAAGTATGCACATGCACACACATAAACACACACTGACAAGCATACATGTACACACAGCTAGAACAGAGGAGCATACTTATGGCCCCGCCTGCTTGGGAAGCCAATTCAAGAGGATCATTTGACTCTCAAGACGAACCTAGACGATACCATAAGACCCCATCTCAATTTTTTTAAATTTATACATTTTGATAACCATAGTTCATAAATTTAAATTTTGTGTATAATTGGAAACACAAGGGGTACAATTTTGCTCAGAAAAAAAATGTCAGGTAGTGTTCTGAGACATCTATCTGTAGAACGTAGTGCAATGATCTCCCCTTAGTCTTTGGGGTCACATTCTATGATCCGTGATGGATGCCTGATATCCATATAGACCTATTTTTCCTGTACATTAATACCTACAATAATGCTAAATTTGTAACTCATGCACCAAAAGAACGTAACAATAATGTTAAAACAGAAAAAATTATATCAGTATGCTGTGATGTAAGTGAGATGGACATGATGTCTCTTTCAGAAAGCCTTACTGTACTTTTATTTTTCCACTTAAAACACGTTGTGGTCTGTCTTTGGCATGTTTGAACTGCCAGCATCACTGCTCTTAAATCTGAGGGCCTTTATTAAGTAGAATAAGGTTTGCTTGACTACAAGCGCCATGGTATAAGGAAAGGTGTATGTGTGTGAAGGATACTGCTCACTGCTTAATCCGTACACCACTGTGTTCCCTATTGACAGTTATACCAATTGCAGGCATAGGGATCCTGTCCAAGCCTTGCTAATCCAAACATGCTGACTGGTACTAAATGCCAAATCCTGTCAGGAATTGATTGGTTTGGTAATCTTGTTGAATCAAGAATGGAACATAAAAAAAAAAAAAAAGAATGGAACATATGATAATTTTCTTCTTGTAGGTTTCTAGGCTCGCAGGCTACCAAGAAGAGTCTTGATACCTTATGAGCATATACAGGGGGAGGAGGTCCCCCTCAGTCACAGTCATAGGGGAGAGGAGTAAGGGGAAAATGGGAGGGAGGGAGGAATGGGAGGATACAAGGGAGGGGATAACCATTGAGATGTAATATGAATAAATTAATAAAATAAAATTAAAAAAAAAGAATGGAACATATTATCTTGTTATTGTTTATTTCTGTATCCTCCATCAGGTGGTGAATTTTGTGAAAGCAAGGACTATAGTTAACCTCTTTAAAGTTACCTATTTAAAACTTAACAGTGTGTGGATTGTTACCCATACAATTGGTATTCAAAACACATTATGAAATGAATGATTACCTATGGTGAGTAGGGAAGCCCAAAGGAATGGAACACAAGAGGGAGGGCAACACAGTAGAAAAAGACTGAGTCACAGTATTTCCAGCGCCTTCATGAAAATGCCTATTCAATTCATTTAAATTAAATGCAAACAACAGAAAGGTTTTAACCACAGAGATAAAGTAACTGTCTAGACTGCAGAGCCAAGGATGAGCCCAGGTTAATGGACACCCATTAAGAAAGGCACTGCAGAAATGCAAAGGACTGAAGATTGATGCTCTGAGTGTGTGATAGCACAGAGTAAAACACATCAGGAGCGGAAAGTCATTTCTAAGTGGTCCCTCTCACCTGAAGTGCAAAAGATGCCTTTCAGACAGAGTGGCTTTTGCCGTTTCCTGGTGCCAGGGAGCTGAAAGCCTTGGCAGCCAATCACACCCAGCCCTTTGCCTGCCAGAGTGCCAGCAAGGACAGGCTTCTGAGCATGTCTGCACACGAGCCCAGCATTCTCATGTTCACTGAGTTCTAAATAAGGAGATCCATTCTGAGACACCTCCCTAGTCAGTCCTGGATAGCTGCAGAGAGGGCAGACTTGCTGGTTTCATTATGTTTTTAAAAACACTCTGTTGAAGCAATTGTTTATGACTCCTATAAGAAAACTCAATTTATTATTATCGGTTTATCTCATGTACTAATAAATTGGCCTCTTAGATTCCCCTAGAACTTTGGGGAGCAGTTACAGACGACAAAGGAAAAAAAAAAGATACTACCTTTTAAAAACAAGCATTTGAAAAGAAAGAAAACAGTTTCATCATTGCTTCTCAGTAAAAGTTTACAGTTTTGATAGTAAATAAATAGAAGGAGGCTTTCAGAGCTGACAAGTAGTATGGAGGTAGATCCAGAGCAGGAGGGTACTGAAAAGGGAGTAGAAATCTGGTTAGCTACTCTACAGCTCAAAGTGTTCAGCAAAACAAATTCTTCCTCCCTCAAGTTGTGTCTGGTTAGGTGTTTGGTTGAAGGAATGAGAAAAGTAACTAATACTGGCTTCCTGCACGGGAATAATGGGCTGTTTGTCCGAGATAGGATTCATGGTTACAGAGTCGCCAAGGCACCTGGTCTTTTTAACTTTATCTATTGTCTGTTCACACTGACTTCTGAGTTCTGCCTGCAAACTTGCAAACTTGCCAGTTCCTTTGCTACTCCGTCTTGCACACACACACACACACACACACACACACACACACACACACACACACACACACACCGCTGCCTTGATTTCAGAGTTAGAAAGGCTGAGTTTAGATGTTGGTTTAAGGCATGTAGACCTCAAATTCTGTGACCTACAGCAAGGGATTTTTGATTCTAGAGAGTTTCTATTGTATAAAATAGGTTACGGAAGTACTTGTCCCATAGAATTATTAGAACGATTGCAAGAGAAACGGCCTGTGGGAAATGCATGTCGCAACACACATCATTCCGCAGACATTTAGTATATGATCACAATGGTTGTTTGTGCTCTTTTCCTGCCCAGTGAGTTACTATTTCCTCAGAGGCTTAATTATTTATAGGGATCCTTGTTGAGGCTCTTCACTCCCTCTGCATTGGCTGCCGTCTCTGCTCTCACAGTATGCAAACATGTCTGTCTTCATGTTCCTTTGGACACATTGCAATTAGTTTGTTCTTAGTGTCTCTGCTAAACTGTAAGCTCATCACAGCAAAAATAGGGATGCTTTATCCTTTACCGTGTTAGCACCTCACACAGACCAGCAAAGGAGAAGCAACTGCACACTGGAACACTCTGTGTTTTTAATATATTGCCTCACTGAGTCCTCAGAAGAACCCTGTAAGATAGGCAGTGCTATTATGTCTACTGTTCAGCCTGGGAAAGTAAAGGTTAAGCAGTCGTGCCGGCTAGATTTATGTCAACCTGACACAGCTATAGCCACCTGACAGGAGGAAACCTTGATTGAAAAAATGCCTTCAGGGGGTTCAGGAACCCCACAAGGAGACCATCAAGACTGGCTGATCTGGACCTGGAGGAGGAGGGGCGGGCCGCACAAACGGTTGCATCAACCAAGGACAGTGCGTACTGAGACCCTAGACCCCCTGTGCAGATCTAGCCAGTGAACAGCTCATTCTCCACGGATGTGAGGGAAGTGAGGACTGCCTCTGACAAGAACTCTGGTGCCCCTGATTTGATCACTTCCCCTTGGCGGGGAGACTATTCAGGTACACAAAGGAAAAGGATGCAGCCAACCATTATGAGACCTAATAGGCTGTGGTCAGATGGTGGGGGAAGAGCCGCCTGCCCGGTGGAAGAGAGAGAGGGAGGGAGGGTGGGAATGGGAAGATATAAGTGAGGGGGATAACAATTGGGACGTAATACAGATAACTTACAAAAATAAATAAACAAACAAACCAAACCAAACCAACCAAACAACAGAAGAAGAAAATGCCTCCATAAGATCAGTGTTGGCCAGCCTGTAGGGCATTTTCTTTATTATTGATCAATGAGGAGGGGTCCAGGCCATTGTACGCGGTGCCATCCCTGGTCTGGTGGTACTGGGTTCTGTAAGAATGCAGGCTGAACAAGCCAGGAAGGGCACGCCAGTAAGCAGCACCCCTTTATGGCCTCTGCATCAGTTCCTGCCTGCAAGAGTTCCTGTCCTAACTGGTTTTGATGATTAACTGTTATGTGGAACTGTGAGTGAGACAATCCTTTTCTTCCCAACTTGCTTTTGGCATTGGTGTTTCATCTCAGCAATATAATCCCTGACTAAGATGATAGTGCTGGTTGGTTTTGTCAACTTGACACAACCTTGAACCACCAGGAAAGGGAGCCCTAATGATGAATTATCTAGATCAGTTTGGCCGGTTGGTTGTGGGTATGTATATGCGGTATTATTCTCTAGGCAAGGAACAGTATAAGCAATGAGAAAGCTGAGAGCAAGCGAAACAGGATATTTTGCTACGTCACTCGAAACGAAGCCACAACAAGTGCTTTGTTCATGGTTAAAATTCAGCGATAGACCTACATTCAAGACAACTCAAGGAATGCTAGCTGAATAGCATTAGTGAGAACATCAACTTCATGTGAAGCCTTCCCTCTGCCAAAAATTATATTCTAGAAGTGACAGAGGAGCAAGTCAAATCATTGTTCAGTTTTCAGGTGTTTTATTAACTGTGAATAATATAAAAACAAATCAAATGTGTTTAATAGGTTCCATTTGAAAAGCCTCTATTATGAAGTCACAAAGATAGGTATATTTCAAAGAGCAAAATTTTGTAGATTGGGAGCAAGTATAGACTCCTGGACACACAGATCTCTACTTTCAGCTGTATTGAGGTATAATGTACAGGATACAAAATTTACTCCTATATTGTATGAGCTTCAATAATTCACCACAATCAAGATGTAGCGAAAAGCACTCTGTGCCTGTTTGTGCCCCACCCTTGCCCTGGTCTCTGCCTCCCCGCCCTCTCTTGGTTCTGGGAACTGTCAATCTGCTTCCTGTCATCATGAATTCGCCTTCTGCAGAGTGCCAGCAAGTGGACAGAATACGCTAGTCTTCTGGGTGTAGGTTATTTTGTTTATACAATGCTTTTGAGATTTATCTATATGGTTACTTTTATTAATATTTTATATCTCATTGAAAAGTACTGTTTCCCATTATGAGTTTTCTCAGTTTGGGAATTTAGCGGTAGATGTGTGTTTGAGTTATTTCTTGCTTTGTTGTGGATACTCATGGCAATTCTTTCTGTGGAAATATGATTTCATTTCCTTGGTCAACACTTGGGTCGGGGCTTGTTGGGCCATTTGGAAAATCTGTATTTAGCGCTTTGCCATACTGATTCTCCTTTTTTCCCCAGTTAGTGAATTAAATTAAAAAGTTTTATACTATATATGTTAAACATATTTGCCCTAATATTCTCATCTTGTCATTTTGTCACCTTCTCCTCCCACCAGCCCCTCACAACAATTCCATTTCTACTTTCATGACATAACTACACAATTTTATGTATCTATATAAAATCTAGGAACCATAAGTTAGAGAAAAACACACAATGCATGTTTTTCTGAGGGTGTTGTATTTTACTAGTATGATGATCTCCATACTAGTCTTGTAAACAACATGGCTTCATTAATGTTGAAAAATATTCATACACATACACGTGCACAGGCACGTATGCATGCATGCATGCACACATGCGCAGGCACACACATAGAAAATAGTTTTCCTCATTCATCCCCAAATGTCGTTGGACATTTTGGTTGGTTTCATAATTTAGCTAATTTGAATAGCGAAGCAATAACTATTGCTAGGCAAGTGTCTATGTGCCATGTGACCTTGAAATCATAGTCATATGGAAGATCTATTTTCAAATTTTTGAGAAACATCCCTACTGACTTCCATAATGGCTGGACCAGTTTTTTTTTTTCAGTATCAGCGTATGAAGGTTTTCTTTTGTCTGTATTCTTGCCACAATTTGTTATTTGTTTTCTTAATGACCGTCCTGATTGTGGAAAGGTTGAATTGCAATGTAATTTGAATTTGTGTTTCTCTGACGACTAATGAAATTCACTATTTTTCATATGCTCATTGCCATTTATACTTCATCATTTGAAAACGTCTGTCTCTTTATTTTATTAGCCCATTTAATTGATTTCTTGTGGGCTTTTAATCTCTTTTTAAATATAATCTAAATATTAATCCTTTGTCAGCTGTATAGCTAGTAAAGATTTTCTTCCATTCTGTAGTCTGTCTGTTCACCCAATTAACTTTTTGTCATTCAGATCCTATAATTTTATGATGCCCCCTTTGTTGGTTGTTTGCCTTATTTTCTGAGTGGCTACATTGCTATTTAAAAAGTCCTCTTTGCCTGTGCTTCTGTATTGAAGAGGATTCTGTATTTTTTTTCCCCTAACAGTTTCAGGCCTTATATTAAGGTCTTTATCCATTTGGAGTTGGTTGTTTTTCAGGGTGAAAGATGGAAATCTATTTTCATTCTTCTACATGTGGAGCCCCACCCTTGCCAGCACCATTTGTTGAAGACTTTTTCTTTTCTCTGATATGTGTTTTTGGCACTGTGGCAAAAATCAGGTGGCTGGCTGTCAATGCCACTATAGGGAATCTCACTCTTCTAGCAGTGCACGAGCATCCTGCTTGCCTCTGTCCTCAGCAGCACTTGATATTGTAAATCTGTTTAGCTTTATTCTACTTGATGTTTGGTAGTAACTGTTTTATGATTTCAATTTTAACTTTCTTTAAATCTTCTCATTGTATATAATCATTGTTTATGGTATTGTATTGGAAAAGGGCATTTTTATGCAAGTATTTATTTCATATTGTCAATTGGTGATGCTAAATATCTTTCAATTGAGCTCTTCATTTGACCATCAATTGCCTATTGAAATTTTGATGATTTAAAAAATGGTTTGTGTAGCCGGGTGTGGTGGTGCACACCTTTAATCCCAGCACTCAGGAGGCAGAGGCAGGCAAGATGGCTGTGAGTTCGAGGCCAGCCTGGTCTACAAAGTGAGTCCAGGACAGCTAAGGCTACACAGAGAAACCCTGTCTTGAAAACCGCCCCCCAAATGGTTTGTGTATTTTCCTGTTGAATTCTATATGCTCTTGTCCAGTATATGCTTTACAAATATTCATCACATTGTTACTTACATTTGCATGATCTTAATTGTGTCTTTTGGAGAGAAAAACAACTGTATTGTATTAACTGTGATTTTCCTAGTGTGTGTGTGTGTGTGTGTGTGTGTGTGTGTGTGTGTCTAACTCAATACCACAATGATTTTCTTCTCTCTAGTTTGTTTTTTCTTCACATTCATGTCAAATAAAGCTTGTGTCTGAAATAGAGAGCTCTGTCATTTTACTTAGGTGTTACACAGCTCATCATGCCCCTGTCAGGCTAAGCAAAGCCATGTAGAGACTAGTGTTAGAGAGAGTGGAGGTGTGATGCTCAGGGAAAGCTTCTCAGGTCTTAAGTTCTACAACAGATGCCACTGTTTGAATTAGGCTTGTGGGGTTTTTGTTTCTTTCTTTGTTTGTTTGTTAAATGTGGGATATGCAGAAAGAATTGAGGGGGGCAATTCAAGGGAGAATAAGAGCTCTGCTAATTTTTAAAAATTCATTATGCTTGGAGTAGATAGGTTCAAATCAAACATAACTCAGTAGAGTGAGTTCACAGCCTAGTTAGGATTCCACTTTTAAAATTCTCTTCTCTTCGCTCTGTCTCTGTCTCTGTCTGTCTGTCTGTCTGTCTGTTTGTCTCTCTTTCTCTGTTATGCTTTGCTTTGTGTGTTTGTTTGTTGTTTTTGTTTTTGAGACAGGGTTTCTCTGTGTAGCCCTGCCTGTCCTGGACTCAATCTGTGGTCCAGGCTGGCCTTGAACTCACAGAGATTACTTGCCCTTGCCTCCTGAGTGTTGTGATCACAGATGTGTGCTACCACTCCCTGCTTTTAAAGTCCTTTTTGTTATTAGGCCAGAGAGACTACTTGGCTTAGCTTTCACTTTTCCCATTTCCTTTCTTTTCTTTTCTTTTTTCTTTTCTCTTTTTTTTGTTTTGTTTTTTTTGTTGTTGTTGCTGTTTTTGTTTTGTTTTGTTTTTCAAGACAGAGTTTCTCTGTGTAACCTTGGCTGTCCTGGACTCACTTTGTAGACCAGGCTGGCCTTGAACTCACAGTGTTCCATCTGCCTCTGCCTCCCAAGTGCCACTTTGCCCATTTCTGAGAAGTGCAAAGTCTTTCTTTAATGAGGGTACATGTGCATGCGTGCGTGCACACACGCCCACACCCTTTATTTATTTATTTTTACCCCTGCAAACCTGTTTGGACAGGGAAGGAAACATCTTGGGGCAATTCTGAGCCTGATGTCTTTTTTTCCTAGCTTGCCTTGTTTCCATTACCACTCCCAAATGCTCTGGTCCTCAGACAGTCTGAAGCTGTAGAGTGCCAACAAAATACTCTCTGTGTTTAGGTTGTTTTGGATTGTTAATTATTGGTGGCAATAGATGAGTGTTCAGCACCTTGGAACTTTTGCAAAAGAAATTAATAAGGGTACGTTTGCTGTAGTTGGAAAAGTATTTGATGAGCAGCTGACCTTTTCAATGTTTGCACGAGTTAAATCTCTGAACTGCCCTTAAGAAGGTCCAAGTTCTAATTCAAACTCAGACACTGAATCTCTTTGTAGAGGAAGCTTTTAAAATTTAATTCAATTCAATTTTCACATATATCTATTTTTCCGCCTATCAATTAATTGGTTAACATCTGTAAAAGTTCTGAAAGAGGAAAAGCATTTCTCTAGGGGAATGCCCTATTGATGCCTCTCATTACTGCACTTTCCTGTTTACCTGAAGTAAGTGGATTTCTATTGTAGAAAGAAATGATTCTATAGATCCTTCACCATGGGCTAGAATAACATATTTCTTTCACAAGTGTTTGTGAATAGAGTTTCCACTGTTATATGAGGGAAAATGAAAAAGGAAACCCAGTTGTCTGGATTAGGTCACTTATAAATGCTTCAAAAATATTTACATAAGTCTCCACTGACTAAGTAATTCTCTGAGCATATTCCATAAGAATTTCTTCTCGGTTATTTTTGGAAATTCACACATACATAATATTTGTCCATTGTGTTTCACATGAGGCCTAATGTTCACAGTGCCCCCACTGACTATAAAAGCCCCTGAAAGAAGTGAAAAGTAGGCTGGAAAAGGCTGGATTGGGAAATTACAAGGGCTTTCTTTCTACTGGTGGCTTTTCCTTCTCATTTTGGCTGAGTCAATTACTTCATTGCTTAAGTGTCTTCTTTAGAGAGGTCATGTGACCCTCATCAGTTGTCCCAGAAATTGTAGTAGAAACATTATAGCTGGTTTCACAATGGTCTCATCGTAGTTCTGGACATTTCTTAGTTGGCACCAGTAATCTGGGACACCCCTGTATCTTCACTGGAAAATATCATATAGAAAAAAAAATCCTAAAATGCATTATTTTGCTTACATTTGAAGTATAAAGGGAATTCTCTAGAGTCATCAACTTTATCTGGCCACAAGAGAAAGAAATGGTCATCAATTTGTTATTGCATATTAAAAAAAATAAAATAAAAAAGAGGACAAGATGGTCTGTATAGATATCTGGCCAAACCTTAAAATTTCCATCACATTGTTTAGTTGAGAGAGAGAAACAAAGTTGAAGACAATTCTATTATAAGTTTACATTACCAAATTTTAGGATTCAGAGATTTCGTGTGAAGATCCGGACTTTCAGTTTTTTAAAAAACATTTGAAATCGCAGTATCCATTTCCACACCTGCTTTTAAGTGGCAACACCAAACTAGATCAGAAACAAGAGCCCTTTTGGAAGTCCTGTCACCTGCCTGTGCCTTAGAGAGGATCACTAGAGCCTGAGCTCTGATACTGAACAGAGGAGTCGGCACCATGTTGACTATTTTCTCCTTCATGGAAAGAAACTACCTACACAGAGAGAAAAGAATGAGTTAAAATGAGAAATTTGGACTTTTGTTTTGCTGGTTAGAGTTAAAAAAATTTGCACATGGACTGCGAGAAAACTCTGAGCAATGGGCTTCCATTCCCTTCAAATCTTCTGGAGGAAGGCATGTTATGTATGTGCCGTTCTCACCTTCAGAATCTGTTGTGGAACCCAGCACATATTTCTTCTGGCTTGTTCTGCTGCCTCGGTTACTATTCAAAGACAGCAAGCATCCCTTGGTCACCGTGTCACCTGGAGCTCATCTTACAACCAACAGTCATGGATCCTTGCTTTTATTTATTTATTTGTTTATTATCTATATCTGTCTATCTATCTATCTATCTATCTATCTATCTATCTATCTATCTATCTATCAATCATCTATCCATCTATCGTCTTTGTTATTAGAGAGAGAATCTTGCTATAAAGCCAATGATGGCCTCAAGTTCGCCGTTCTTCTGCATTAGTCCCTGAGGACTAAGAATACAGGTGTGTGTCTTTACCAAGGTCTTTCCTTTTCTCAGTATCAACTACTTGGAGAGACTGTCCTTGCTTTTCCTGTTTGAAAACTACCAAGACCTTCTCATAGCAGAGATTTACTACTTACTTCTTGCCTTATTTTAAAACTCACCATGTGGAACTTTATCATCATCTAAAATACACTTTCCTGGTATCATTTTTTCTGTGCTACTGGGAATTGATCCCAGGGTCTTGTATGTGCAAGGCAAACATTGAACCACCTAATTATGTTCTGCCCTTTCTTATGGACTTATCTGTATCCCCAAAGGACATATACTATTTATCTAGCATGTAGAATAGTGTTTGGCACATTGATTTGTTCAACATATAGTTTGGCTCTTAAAAGACCAGTTATATTTTCTTTATATTTACAGTGTGTGGAAGAGAACAGGTGTATACCCAATTTTAGTTTTGATACTGTCCCTGGCTGTTATGGCTGCTGTGGCAGTTTGAATAGGTTTGGGCCCTATAGACCCACAGGGAATGGCACTATCAGGAGGTGTGGCTTGGTTGGAGAAAATATGTAACTATAGGGGTGGACTTTAAGGTCTCTTATGCTTAAGCTCCACCCAGTGCAGAAGTCAGTTTCTTTTTTGCTGCCTTCAGATCAAGGTTATAGAACTCTCAGCTCCTCCTCCAGCACCATGTCTGCCTGCATGCTGCCATGCTTCCTGCCATGATGGTATGGACTGAAACTCTGAAACTGTAAGGCAGCAGATTTAATGTTTCCTTTAAATGAGCTGCCCTGGTCATGTTGTCTTCACAGCAGTAAAACCCTAAGAAAACTGTTAGCGAAGATCTAACCTCTCCGTGGCTTCATTCTAATTAAATCCTAGGGACTAATTCCACTTGGTATTTGAATTTTTGTTCATTTTGGTGTATGCATGGGGCGGGGTGGGGGTGGGGAGCAAATTGAGCCAGGGCAGGACTTACTTAAAGAAAGGCTCTGGGTTAGTTTCAGGAAGTTCCCCAGTCAGCACTTCGGAGGTGAAGCGCTGACTTTGATCCAAGCCAAGAAATACAATGGATTGTCCTAGTCGGCAAATTTCATTTGCAAGTTCAACTAAAGGGTGAGTCGATGGTGTCCTGTCATTGGCGTTCTTAGAAACAAAGACTCCCAGCATAGGAAAATGTGTGTGTCCTTGTCAGTGAGGGACAGGCTGTCAGATGCTCTGTTCCCAGGGACACTCCCTCATTTCCATGGCCTCCACCACAAGTTAAACCAAATGATATGATATTGCAGTGGAAAGATAAATAGGATTTTATTCCGAATTTAGTCTGTTCTTTCAATAAGAATACTTCTTTGTTTCTCTCCCTCTCTTTGTTTTGTCTAGTTTTTTTTTTTTTTGATTCTGCAACTAAGAATTCTAGTTTTCTTTTTCTGCGGCAAAACTGGGTCTTTTAGGCTGGCAGAGCTTCAAGTAGGACTCATAATAATTTCTAACTATGTAAGCTATTTCAGTAGTCAATGCAGACTTATTGATTATAGGATGCTGTTGCACGTGCTCCTTTTGTGTTACTTCCAATTTTGTTAGATTAGACAAAAATGTATTTTGAGAAACTTCGTTTTTTAAGCTTCATATCCTAACTTGTTTTTTGTTTTTTGTTTTTTTTTTTCTACAAACGAGAGAACACTGCCTCATTGAACTTCTTTTTAACAGGAAGAGCTAGCAAATTTTGAAGTGCCAAGATGCTTTGATTTTTCTGTTATAATTCAGTTCTGGAACCAAGAATGCCTTCCGTACTTTGTGGATGCCCAAACCCCAAGAGCATAGCTCAAGTTCATTTTGAAACTTTTACCTCACTCTGTGCTCCTCTTCTTTTTACTTCTCTTCTTCTTGTTCTTCCTTGTCCTCTCCACCGCTCCCTGCTTCCACTCTTTCTCCTCTTTCTCCTTCTTGCCACAAACTGGCCTCAAACTCACTGCATAGACCGGCTGGCCTGGAGTTCACAGCAGCTCCATTACCTCAGCCCTCTTGAGTGTCAAAATTACACATGTGCCTCCTCCTCTTCCTCCTCCTTCTTCTTTCTCTTCCTCCTCCTCTTCTTCATCTTCTTTGTCTTCATCTTCTTCATCTCCTCCTTTATCTTCATCATCATCATCATAAATAATAAGTATTATTATTATTAATGTAGCACTGGTAATATGTGAATTAAATAAACCTCTGTTAGGATAAGATGCAGCCTGTTTGATACCAGTTATTTAAACCAAAACCATGCAGGTCCAGAAATGATTCTGTCTATACACATATCCAGAGACATGTAAGGGATTTCCTTCATAACCTCAATAAATGATTTAACTTTCATGTGCACATATCTCTAAAGAAATAAGATAATTACCCAGGAACTCCAAACAAGAGTTTTTGTTTGTTTGCTTTTGTTACTGGCTTTAGACACACTTATTTATGGAACTGGAATTTGTTATATGGCTTTTAATGGGTATTCAGATGACAATGTCAAGCTGCCATTTTTGCTTTGATAAGTAATAGTGTGCATATGGGTAGAATAAAGTTATTGTTAAGCTTAGTTATGTTAACCATTCATTAGATAATATATGTGTATATATGTATATGTGTGTGTGCGTGTGTGCATGTGTGTGAATGGAACAATAATAAGTTCTGTATAGCAGTGACTACTCAATTTCCATAGACTAAGACCATTCTCAGGATGCAGTAGGTATCCTATAATGTTTACTGTAAGCTAGCGAACTAATGGGATACAAACACACACACTTTACTGTAATTCAGTTATTTGACTTTTAGAAGTGAAATCAGTGATCCTCCTTCCTCCTTATTTTTTTCTAAGTAATGTCCTTGATATGCTCTGTTTTTATTACTCTGCCATTTAGAAGTTAAGTCTATATATTGATTTTTACTAATGCTTCCTTGCATTTGAATAATTTTATGAGCGACTCTAATCTCAGTATTTTATACTGTTCTTGACATATCTCCGTGAAGTCTGGGGCTTGTACACCTTTAGGTAAAGCAGCTGCCTTCTCATTCTTTGTTTTGACACTTAGGTTGGTTTTCTCTGTTTTCCTAATCATGCAGTGGATCTAATGAACACTGCATTCAACTCTTATAAGAACTTCTCCCCCCAATGTCTTGTGATGGGGAGGGGGACCATAATGACGGAGAGCACAATACATGGCACATGATGCTTTCAAATGGCTGACATGAATTTTAAGCCTGTTGCTCTCCAAATTCAAGCTCAGCATGATTGGAAAGCTGGTTCTTGTTCTCTTCTGAGACTTGTGGGGCCTGAAATTGGATTCTGTTGCCTTCTCTTTCTACAAGCAATTTCTACAGTTGGTCCTACAAATAAATTAGTCAATATTTTTCATTGATTAAATTTGAATATTTGATCTGGAAAAGGATTATTTTCCTATTCAAATACTGATTACTAAAGTTCTCCTGTTTTCTCAGACCTAATGTTCTTCCTCCTATCAATTTCACTGTAAAGGCCTTGCTAATATCTCCAGACTCTTCCTAAAGCAGTTAAGTGAATCTCATCACCCATTTTACTCTAAATGATAAATCAAAAATCTTTTTAAACTTTTATTCCCTTTTTAATAATTTCAACTTAAATATATTAGAACATATATTTAACTATATGGTTAACTGAAATTTTATTATCTGTTTTCTATTGTTTATATTAGATGCAAATTTTTCATGTAAATGCTTACGCCTCTCTAGTGTGGGAACTCTTGTTCACGGTCTTCTTTCTGCTTGCACCCTGTGGGGAGCAGGTGGTGCTCAAAGAAAACCTTGATGGTCAATTTGATTGCTGAGTAAGGGGCTGATAGTGCACACCTTCATTTCAAGATGGGGATAGCCTTTAGCATCAACCCTGCCTGTGGAAATGTGAGGCGAGTAGGCAACAAGTTATCAAACTCAGGACAATAGTGACTGTGGCTTCATAACATGTTGAAAAGTAGCAGTAATATTAATGTCATTATCTGTGACCCCTGTTGCCTAGTTGCCCTGTCTTTTAATATTTGACTAGGAGATCAACTTTAATGACCGTTGTTGCATAGTCATCATTTTCCTTGATTAAATTGTTCATTATTATCCTTATTCACAGAACAAAATGTCACTGTTTAGTGAGCACAAAGTTATATATATTCAGGGAGACAGTTTATGTGTTCCACAAGTGTCCCATATTTCACCAAAATCAGCCTTTCATTCAGTACATATTTTTCCAAGCCTACAACTTAGGACTTGGGATGCATTTTCTGAGGCTGATGACAGATTTCAGCTTAACATTTTAAACGGTGTCTGATGTGCCCTTACATTTGAAGAGTGAACCTTTGGAGTGCTAACCCAGTGATTAAGAACGCTGTAAATGGTATTTCATGACATGGGTGAATTTTCTCAGTGACAGAACAAGCATCTAAAAGTTGGCTTTTCAGAGTTTGAAGGTTGCTTAGTGTTGAAACCCTGATCTGATCTGTGACTGGATTCCTGATCTCATATACAGGCTTTTAAATGGCCAACTTTTGAATCTCAGCTCAGACGCTTTCTGTCCTGTGATAGTGCAGGCAAGTGATTCTGGAAGTTTGGGATGTGTTCCCTCCTTTGTACAAAGGAAATTGTAGTATATTGCCCAAAAGGTCTTTGTTAACTTGAAATAAGATGATCAGCTTAAAGTGTTCAGCAATAGCTGGATGTCTTTCTTACAACACGTCTCTGTATCCTTATTTTTAGTCATATGCTTTGCCAGGAAGGACCAGAGGTGAGCTATTTCCATGTGCTTTCTGAACACCTGTCTTTCCAAATCTATGGTAAAGTTAATCTAGCCAGTTTGCCCATCCTTTTTATTTTCAGAGTTTTGACATTATCTTATCAGCCAGAGGGAGGTGATAAAACTTCAGTTCCACAGAATTCTTACAGGATGGCCTCGGAGAAGGGGTTTTGTTAACCTTGTCCGTTCACAGAAAGCTTGCTTTCTCTTCCTTCCAAGAAAGACGCAAGCAGAGGCTGCAGGACGCATTTGCATATCTGATGGAGTGGTTACTATTATAGATTTTTGTCTTATGCTGGAACCGTCCCTTCAGGCATCCTTTGCAAACTCAGCACAAGGCCTGTTATATTCCCGTAGTCTCAGATTCAGCAGTTGTTCTGGTTTATCTTAGGGAGCAACCGATAAAGCACATTTTTTAATTTTTGTTTTTGACTTTTTGATCTTTCAGTTTGCTCATCCTTTTTTTTATATATAACGTTTGGATTTAATTTTCATTTTAAATTGATTTTTTTATAATTTAAATATTTACTGAAATAACAGTAGTTTATAAAAAAACCTTTATATTTATGAGTATTGAAATTGGGCATTCTGAAGCCTTTCATTTTCCTGCAATAATGATAGACATCATTCGTTCATGTCTAGGTACTACAAGCAGCAAACACCTTGTAAATCATCTCTTTTGAAAACCTTTCTCTCCCCGTAACAATGCTAATGAAGAGACTAAGGCCATAATCTTAATAAGTTAGTGTTTTTAAATCCATTTTTTTTATTTATTCCTAGAAGACTATATACAAGTATGTGATGTTTTTGATCATATTGACCCCATTATCCTTTCTTATGCCCTCCTACTCTCTCTGACCTCCTTTTCTCAAAAGTCTTCTCTTTAGCTTCATCTCTTCATCCTTCCCCCTTGAATGACCCGCTGAGTTTAACTAGCACTGCTTACATCAGGGTGGTTGTGGATATCCGTACTGGAGCACCATGGGGCAACCCCACTGAAGAATATGGTTCTCCTCTCCCACACAGTGGCTGCTCAGCGGGGGGTGATACTCCGTACTCCACTTCCTTCCCTATCCTCAATGGATTGTTGATAGATTTGATTCTGTACAGACCGTGTGTCGGTAAGCACAGCTGATACGAGATCTTGGATGCAATAGCCATGTCATGTCTTTAAGACAGTATTTAAAAATACTTTTTCCTGCTCTTTGGGCTCCGGCTTCGGTTCCGGCGAGACGGCTAAACGCACCAAGAAGGTCGGGATCGTCGGGAATTACGGGACCCGCTATGGTGCCTCCCTCCGGAAAATGGTGAAGAAAATTTAAATCAGCCAGCACGCCAAATACACTTGCTCCTTCTGTGGCAAGACCAAGATGAAGAGAAGAGCCGTTGGTATCTGGCACTGTGATTCCTGCATGAAAACAGTGGCTGGTGGGGCCTGGACCTACAACACCACTTCTGACGTCACAGTGACGTCAGCCATCAGAGGACTCAACTGAAAGACCAGTAGAAGCGCTGTCGGTTGAGACTTGCCTAGCCTGCAATAAACGGGTTAATTTACATAAAAATACTCCTTCCTGTCCTTTGATTCTTATTTGTTCCTTTTCTACTGTCTTCCCTGCACCTTAAGAGGGGATGATATGGATGTCCCACTCAAGCTGAACACTCAAAAATCACTTATTCTCAGCAGTGACCACTGCTCACTGCAAAAAAGCTTTTCAAAGGTTGACAATTTGCACTAATCTATGGGTATAAACACAGATTTAAAGGGAAGTTTGACAACATGGCCATTTAGCTAAACAATAGTAGTAGGTTCCCACCTTAGCGCCTATGGCCTGCCGACCAAGGACTGTTGACTAGGTTTCCGGTACCAGAGATGATGGGTTCCCTTCTGTAGCCTGGCCCTTGAACCTAGTCAGAAAATTGTCGGTTACCGCCACAACAGTTGCAGGTTAGCACTGTAGTATGCACGGTCCATCACTGGGTAAGACCACTGATGGCTTTTCTCCCCCATGGCGGAGCACCTTCTCATACTGTGAAAGCTGGACAGCAGAAAGGAAGCGTCCAGGTTTGTTCCAACTTTATTTCGCTATGTCCTACAGCCAAAGTACATGTTAATGGCTGAGGGCCTTTGGAGCCTCTCTGAACAAGAACTCAAGAATGAAGTATCCCGCGCCTGGAATTGGTTTTTGTTTATTATGTTATTATTATCGTGAGGCCTGTGTAACCCCATTTCTGAAAATGAAACCCCATATTTAAGGGAGCATGGTCAGGGCATGAACTCCGGTTTCAGAAGGCCCACAAGAGTATGCTTCAATCAACTCACCTCTGATAATGTTTGACCTTCACCACTAGCAACAGACAGCCAATTGGGGGCAGCTGTCACATAGCCCCAAGAACACCTACTATGCTGGGCCTGTTTGAACCAGTTCCGAGAGCCCCTAGCCCCGGATCAGAGCCCTAACCAAACCCAGATCTTCCTGTACTCTTGCCGCTGATCTGTGCCAATAGTTGTAAAGATTGCCTAACCCACCTCGAAAGTCCCCTTTCTGGCCTTTAAAAGAGGCCTGCAAATTCCTCTGGGGTTATCAACATTTTGTATGAGAGGTCGTCCCTGGCATGCTGTAATAAAGCTCTTTGATTTTGCATACGACTTTGGACTCTTGGTGATCTTAGGGGTAACACAATCTGGGCATAACTATTATTATTATTATTATTATTATTATTATTATTATTATTATTATTATTATTATTATTATTCCCCTTCTCTCTGTGTGCATGTACACATCTGGGGAGGCCACAAGAGGCACCAGTCCCTTAAAGCTAAAGTTATAGGTGGTTATGAACCACTTACATGGATGCTGGGAACCAAACACACGTCCTTTGCGATTGTCAGCCGGTCATCTCCCAAGACCCTGACACTAAGTGCGTTTAATAATCTGTAGCCTTGGCGAGTAGTGTTGATAGTCCTTGTGGGATACCTCCATTCAAACTCCTGTTTTAAAAATTATATTTTAAAATTAGCCTATCACGTAGAGGCTTCCATGTGGCTTTTCATGCATCCTTAATTCTACCTCATCCTCCTACTGACTCTCCTGCCTCTCTCATACTCGCTAAAACCTTTCTAACTTAGATGTTTCCTCCTCCAATGATGGCCTCTCCCCCCACCTCCCACCCCTGCTTTTTTTTCCCCCAGGGGCCTTTCTAGTGGCTTGGCTTCTACAGACATGCCGCATTAAACACACCAATTGGAAAAGTTGAAACTAGGATCTATAAAAAGAAAGTCAAAATTTGAACTCAGTTAGATACAAAGCTTGGGTTTTAGCCTATACTTACTTTTAAAAAGTGATGATTGGGTTTGCTTTCTAGTTTTGGAAGCTGATTGAGTTACGTATTTTGATGTTAGAGTTGTAAGCTATCCAAAACTTCATTTGCACAGGCATTTAAATACGTCAATCAGTGACCCGAGCTTTTAAAACAGGTTAGGCTGATTTAGCGTTACTATTAAACACCAAATTGGAGATCAAGGAGAACATAGTAAGCAAAATTTGCAATCATTTCCATGGCAATTTCACATCAATTTATTAATTAAAACTCTGGAAGGTGTTAGTGAAACACTCACTTAGGATATATGAGATCTTTGGTCTGGTCCTTATTACTAAAACATGTGACAGAGAGTAGACAGACTGTTAAATACATCATTGCAAATTATGATTGTTTGTGAAATTGTAAAATTCAGTCATTGCTGGCACATAGAAACATATTCAGAACTA
Organism: Acomys minous; assembly: GCF_964271855.1. Classification (NCBI taxonomy): domain Eukaryota; kingdom Metazoa; phylum Chordata; class Mammalia; order Rodentia; family Muridae; genus Acomys; species Acomys minous. Next base: position 78,389,883 of record NC_140492.1, on the reverse strand, counting down.
GCCTTTATTGGTTGCATTCAAAGTAAAGCGTACATTTTATTCTGAGATGAGATCCTGTTGATTTGTTACAGCCACACCTTCCAGTTGTACTGGTGAGTTTTTGTAAAAGAGAAGCTCACTTTTCTCTGCCCTGGGTTTTCTTTTCATTAGAATATGTTTGAGCATCTCTTTATGAAATACAGATAGCTTGGGAAAACACATCCTCCTTGCTCACTTCCCTACTCCTTCCTTCCTTCCTTCCTTCCTTCCTTCCCCTCTTTCCCCTCCTCCCTCTCTTTCTCTCTCTCCTCTCACTTTATTCCCAGCTCTCTTAAAATTTTCCCTTAGTAGTTTTGGAAAGCATGCTTCTTCCAGGCATTTCAAAGGCTTTGGCATGCAGTGCAGCCAATGTTAACACTGGCAGTTGTTGTAATTTACAAGGGTGCATTGAATATAAATATGATTTTTTAATATCACTTGCTTAGGTCAATTTGTGATAAACTTGTCTTGGCAGTGGTGGACATGTGTTGGTGATTATTGCAGGTGAGTGAACCATATAGAAGTTGTAGTGAGTTCCTAAAAATTAATTTTGTAGTATGTTTTTTAGTTTTGGATAAAGCTATAGTGAGTTTCTACATCTTTCAATTGGGCAATTCCCCATCTGGGGAACATAACCGCTAAAATAAAGTATTTCAAGCACTTTCTGGAATTTCAAATTAAATTCTGTCCCACTAACTTCTCAGCCTTAAGATTCAGAGTGGCCTCCTAGTTTTTGTGTGTGATTAGAACCTCGTGGGGCGTGTGAGCATGCAGTGGTTTGTTTTGAATCTCTTGGAGTTCCTTCAGGAGTGCGAAGGATTAAAACAGTGTCAACTCTCTTTGGCCCATCGCCTTCTGTGAACTGGGGCATTCTGGCTTCATCTGCACTGTGCTTGATTTGAGTCTTGACTAGTATTTCTGCGGCCCTAACCTTGTGTAATTGTTTTGCTTAGAGCATTTACCTTCCGTGACTCTGACTTTCCTCTCTGCTTTCTTAGTTCTCCAGAGATTTTTATTTTCTTCAATTGTTGTGCCTTTACCAATTCAATTTCTTCTCCGGCTTAACATTCTTTTAGAAAAATAAATGGTGAAAATGACCCTGTCTCTAACTTTTACCAACTTATACCTGAGATTTTTCATGAGAGCTATGAACCCAACTGAAAAACAACTGGAGTTGTTGTTTCTACATCTCAGATTGATGTGTAGATAGTAGCCTTTGGAATGTGCAAGAGAGAGAGACCAATTCAGTATATACAATGATGCCTTTGGGCATTAAACCTTAATTCTCTTGCAGAATTCTAGCTTAGAAAGATAGTAACAGGAAAGAACAGGCTGAAAAGGGCCTTTTCAGTGCCTGTAAGAGTCGGTAACACAAAGCAAAGACCAGAAACAAGAGGAGATGGAGCCATAAGGAGAGGACCAGGAAACGTCAGGAGAAATGAGTTGGACCTAGGAGATGATTGAAAAGTAAGTGTAATGTAGGAATTATGAATGGGAGGAAGCTATACTAGCTCGGAGGTTTAGGATGAAGTACTTACTGCTCAGTAGTGTGCTCTAGGCTACTTAAATAAACCCTAGTCTGTCTGTGTGGTTATTTGGCTGGTTACTAATAACACAAATCAATATTAAATATTAATATTATTTCTACAAGATTATCATGGCAGTCTGCAAATTCACTTGAAGATGTGTGAAAATAGTTAAAACCACTGTTAGTGTTTCTGTGATTGAGTGTGCTTTGAGTGTTCCCCAATAGTTCACCGTGAGTAAAGTCTTGGTCCCCAGAGTGACACTGATGAAAGCTGCACTGCATAGTAAGAGGACCTAAGGTCATGGGGTGTGGGCACATTTCTTATGTGGTCTCTATAGCTGTCCTTACAAGAGAGATGCTATAAAAAGAACACACCTGGCCTCAGTCATTTGCTTTCAGCTCCTGTTTAAGATGTTGCCTCTTGATCCTATGCATGCTGTCACCATGCTGTGTCATCATACACTACCCTTACCCTAGGACAGACAAATGGGGCTCTCCCTCACCTGACCTTAGGCTTTGAACTTCTAAAACTGTTAATTGAATGCATCTTTATACAGTTAGCCACCTTAAATACTATGTTATTCTAATGTAAAGAGACTAATACAAACGTTGGTTACCTATTGCTTAATTATTTGGAGGGCTTATAGTAAACACAGGTTGGATCAACTATGCTGATCATACTGCAGTAGAATGATAAAGCAATAACTCAGTGACCTTTGACCTCTCTGAAGGTAAGGACCTTATCTTTTGCTCCTCTGTTAGTCTTAGCACCTATAGTTTCCAACTTATTAAAGGCATTTGATAAGGACTTTTCATAACAGAAAGATATAGCTGGATATACAGATACACCATACGCATTCATTTTAAATCTCCTCCAAGATGGCCTTACAAAATTTCCTTCACAAATTGAATAGATTATACAGGGAATGTGAGACTGGTCATGGTTGAGTTCCCAACCTTTCATAACACAGGCAAACACCCAGAGAATGCTAAGCCTGAACGGATTTGTTCCATGCATGGGGTGGGCAGGAGAGGTGGTCATGAGGAGGGGGATGTGGTGTTCGCTGTAAGTCAGCTGTGAGATAGGATGCCCTGGTCCCATGGCCTCTGCCCCTAGGGAGGTGAAGCTTTGATTTCAGGATGGTGTGCTCCTCTGAGGAATGATCGTGAATCACTTTTTATTGGGAAGACATTGTTCAGTGACATGAAGAGTCTCACACTAAAGTGACCATCACTGGCAGAGGAGTGTAAAAAGCTGGGAGTCGTTTCAAGATCCATTTGGAAGCAATTACGTTTAGAACAACATCACAGATGCTTCTCTCCATTATTTGCAGCAAGAACGATGTGACTTTGGTGACAGTGACTCAGGTGAAAACTTGACATCTTTCAGAAAATGGAACAAGCCCTCGTAGGCAGAAACATTTAGACAATTTCAACTATTGTGAAGTTTTTTTTTTCCTAAGCTATGTTAATTATGATAGTTATATCTTTATTGCCCTTGGTAAAAAGAAATCAGGGTATGATATAAAACTTCTTTTAAAACTTGTTATTCTATGTCTAAATCAGTATATCATCTTGTTAAATTACACACAGGGCCAAAATGTTGCTGATTTTCGTTTTTGGTTTTTAAATGCCGGAGCTAAGATATCTACATTTATTATCTTCAGAAATATAGCATCAATAGAAAAGATTTACATCTCTTTTTACAGAAAGAGTAAAGTAGAGGTATAGACAAATTTAGAGGGAGTAAATTATTATTAATTTTTATAGCCCAGAGGAACACACCATGGCCTGGGACCAAGTTCCTCTACACACTTATCTTTGAGATACCTTTCCTGTAATCTTAGTCTTTCCTGTTTAATATAATTTCAGGAAAAAAGACTGAAGACCAAGGCAGGGAATGTGCCTCAGCTGCTACAGTAATTGGCTATCATGCAAAAGGCTCTGTGTTCAAGCCACAGCTCTGCCTAATCGAGACATTTTAATTTAGGCCTATAGGAAGATAAAAGGTCAGAAGTTCAAAAGCCATCCTCAAATACATGAGTTCAAGGCCAGCCTGGGCTACATTCAGCTCTGTCTTAAAAACACAACAACAACAACTCCATTGTGCTATGTAGCAGTTATAGAGAGGGAGAACTTAGCTAAAGCCACTCCCTGGGCTGCGCAGGGACAACAGAATTGTCACTAACAGTGAGAAATGTAACTTGAATTGTGAATCGTAAACCCTGAGGAATTCCACATAGAGCCATTGGCGCTTTTACTCAGTTATACCAGGATCACCGTCATCTTATCATCTTTTCCCCAAAATTCTCTCTCTCTCCCTGTCCCTGTCCCTCCCTGTCCCTTTCTCATCTTCCCTCCCCTCCTGCCTCCCCTCTCTAGCTCAGACTCAGGTTTTTAGGCTTGTTATCAAGCACCTTTATATACTGAGCGATCTCACTGGCCCTTATAAATCTATTATTAATTAAATTTGTTCACTGGGAATTCCCCATGTCTATATAATGCAAACTAACCACCCTTCATCCTATTGCCCCAGTCTAACCCTATACGTCTCTTGCTCACATTCATGTCTTCCAACTTTGTGACCCACTGAATTGAATCAGGGCCCTTGGCGTGACCATGGTTTTGAAGTTACGTCTGTAATGGAGTCTGTTGGGTTCAGCAGTGGGCACACAACCAAAAATTACGACTCCCACCTCTTAGAATCTATAAACAGCAAATAGTTCAGCAGTAAGTGGTGAAGCCGCACGAGCCCCTCCCCATTCCGTGACTGATTGTGGGCAGGGCTAGAACTGGGCGGGGCTGGAGCACACATCCACAGTTGTGAGTTCATGACGGCGGTGGTTGGAACTTCACTGGTTTTGCTTTCGGGTGCAAAAGATAACACATCACAGTTCTTCACCTTATCTTCCAGCTGTTACGTCCTCCTCCTACACCCTCCTTAGCAATAGTCCTTGAGCCTTAGAGAGGGTGGCACAAATACCTTGTTTAGGATGAGACTCAACTGTCACTTATTCTCAGCATCTTCAGCATTGATGAGTCTATCCACTCACTACCGTTCACTGCAAAGGCAGGCTTCTTTACAAGGCTTCCCGCACCCCACCTAATGTTTGGCTGTGAATCCCAACATCTGCTTTGATCCATGCTGGGTGGAGCCTCTCAGAAGATAACTATGTTAGGCTCCTGTCTGCAAGCATAGCAGAATACTGTTAATAACCTCAGGGGTTGGCTCTCTCTCATGGGGTGGCTCTGAGGTTGGCCCACGCATTGGTTCGACATTTCCTCAATCTCTGCTCTAACTTTATCTCTGCACATCTTATAGGCAGGGTAAATTTTGAGTCAAAGTTTCTGTGGGTGGGTTGGTGTTCCCCTCCCTCCACTAGAAGTCCTGTCTGTCTAGAAGATGTCCTCTGCAGTCTCTATGAGTCTGTATTTGGGTGTGTGTGGGGGGGATCGAGACCATTAACACTGAGAGTTATCAATGAACCATATTTGTTAATTTCTGTGCTTTTTATTGTTATGATGTGGGTTTCTTCCAGCCTTTTGATTTCTTGGTCTGGGGTTATTTATTCCTTGTGTTTTATTGGGTATGGTTAAACTCCTCAGAGTGACAGCCCCCCTGGGTTTGTGGATGGATCCTGCTTAAATTTAGTTTGAACCTGAATTGCTTTTCTTTCTTCATCTATTGTGGTTGATAGGTTTTCTGGGTTTAGTAGCCTGGGCTGGCACCCGTGTCTCATAGACCATGTGGAACATCTATCTAGGTCCTTCTGGCTTTTACAGATTCCCTTGAGAAATCAGATGTTATTCTAATAGGTCTACCTTTATATGTTCTTTTTCCCTTGCAGCTTTTAAAATTTGTTTTTTTTTGTTGTCCTGTATCTTTAATGGTTTAATTATTATGTGTTGAATGATTAATACTATTGTTGAATGATTATTAATATTTAATATTGATTCATATAATTACTAGGGTGGCAGTTATTTCTTAACCCACTAATACATAAATAAAAGTCACAGAAACCTGTTCGATTTTTTTAAAACAAGCCTTAACGCACTGGGGCTGGGCAGATATTAACCCCGTAAGCTATCTTGCCTACTTTCTATCCTTTACCCCCATAAGTACATGCACATGTCTTCCATTTGGGCTGCTTCTCTCCATCATGTCAATCTTCAGATCAAGCTCCTCCCATCCAGGTGCTTCTAGTTCATGCTAGGCCATGGTGACCTGCTCCTTTCTCTTCCTCCTCCGTTCTCCCTGCCACATGAGCCTTGGCTCTACTTACTAGCCCAGGTGTAGGCAACCTTATTTGCCAGTCAGGGAGGATGGAAAGACAAGGTCCCTGTGATCAGGCTGCATACAGGGCTAATAATGAGGCTGGAACAATTATAGTGGGAATAAGAGTGAGAATGCCTTACCCTTGTCCCAGCCTGCTGTGTATGGACCCTGCTCCTACAGTCAGTTTGTGAGCCTCCTGACGTGGGTCCTGGGAACTGAGCTCAGGGATTTTGGAGGAACAGCAAGTGCTCACCACTAATCTGTTTCTCCAGCCCCATGACTTGGTTATTTCGTAAGAACATCAGTTTAATTTCTAAAGTGCCCTGAATTATTACAGGCCATGAAAAATCATCTCACGTTCTAAGAAGATGGCTATCTTGCTCACAGTCACCACATGCAGACAGACTTATTGGGCCATTTCTTTCATGTAGGTCTCTGATGATAATAAGCTACTTGTTGCTTTCTCTCCTGATGTAGGACGTAGGTTAGTGTGTTTCTGGGGAGAGCACCTTCTCATTTAGAAGGTGTTGCGGATACTCTGATAGGCGAGAAGCATTGCATATCAGTTATTCAAGCTCTGGAATTCATTATTTCTGCACACCCTCCCTATTAAATCATGAAAATCATTTTTTGGGGTTTTATTTTATTTTAGTATATACATATATAAGGAATATCAAGAGGTTATAGTTAAGGCTGCATCCTAGTGTATGACAACTGAAGTGAGTACATCATATAAATGTATACAATTCTAAAAAAAATACCGGAAACTTAAAAGATAGTGTCACATTATGTATATTACTCGGCAATTTTAGTTTGTCTTGTAGAGTGACTTCATGACCTATCTCCAGGTTAGCAAACACATCTTATACTCCAACAGCTGTGTAATAGCCTATAGTTTATAATACCTGGATTTACTTAAGCATTGTCCTACCGATGGACATAAAGATTGCTTCTAATTCTTCAACATTAATGCTATTGTTTTTGCAACATTATGATGTTACATCATGCGAGTATCTTCTCATTGTGTGTGTGTGTGTGTGTGTGTGTGTGTGTGTGTGTGTGTGTGTGTTTAATTACAGGAAAATAGATTCTCTGAAGTACAAGTGTTAGGCCAAAGTATATATGCTTTTTATTTTGGTAGATGTTGCCCCTGCATTGCAAAATATCATATTTATGTGTCTTATTCTACATCTTTGCAAACACTGGATACTTATTATTCTTTTTAATTACAAGACAAATTGATACTTAAGAAAGAGTACGATGTTTTAATTTCTCTTCTCCTTTGTCATCAGATGAGGCCTATACTTTCTTTTGGTTGTTTGGCTTCTTAATTTTATGATCATTTGGATTTCATTTCTTATAAATATCCCATTTATAGCCTTTGCCTATTCTTAGTTTGAATTGTGTTATTTCTTTTTCAACTTGTATGGCTTTGTATTTTAGAGCTAGCAATCTTTGTTGTTGATTTATTTTTGTTTTTTTTTTTTGAGACAGGGTTTCTCCATGTAGCCTTGGCTGATCTGGACTCACTTTGTAGACCAGGCTGGCCTCAAACTCACAGAGATATGTCTGCCTCTGTCTCCCTGAATGCTGAGATTACAGGCATGCACCACCATTTCTGGCTGAGCTAGGCATCTTACATGCATAATAAAAATTTGAGGGGGCCTGGTTAAATAAGCCTAGCTGACTCCATAATAGGCTTCAGTTTCTTGTTAGCTTAGAAGAGGCCTAGGCCCCATTCCTCAGAAATGAGCTCAGTAGTTACGGGAAATACTGCAGAAAATGGGCAGCCAATCAGAGACAGCCTAGCCACCTGCCGGAAGGAAGATACGATTGCTTAAGGTTGGTTTACTCCTGGTCTAATTGCTTAAGGATGATTTACTGCCAGTCTGGAAATCTCTTGTCTTATGATTAACTCATGACCACTGACTAAATTTGTCTGCACCTTTTCGTTTTGAATGCTCCAATTATGCTAAAGATTACCTAACCCCGCCAACCATCGGAATTCTCCCGAATACTGTTAAAAAGAGCCTGTGAGCTCACCTTGGGGTCTCCACTTTATCTAAGTGGTGACCCCAGCATGCAGAATAAACACCCTTTGCTGTTTGCATACTATTTAAGTCTGGAGTCTTTCCTTCAGCACGTTTCAGACCCTAACAAAAATAAGCTTTACAATTTTATTTTTATCTTACTGCTGTTATTTTAAATTTTTCTGTTTAGAGAACAATCATAATAGTAGCATAAAAAATCCCTTTAATACTTTTTTCTCATGCCCGTTACCCTTTCAGATACTATTATTGACACTTTGCATTTGTGGTACATTTGGTAGAAGTAGTGAGTCAGTACAGTGCATTATGATAAGCTATAGCCTGTGGATGCCAGAGATAGTGTCTCCTATTATTTTCTCTTTGCAGTATATCATCCAAAGACTATATTATAATTCATTGTCACTTGTCATTAGTCTCTTCTGTGCTGCTGACACTTTCAGACCTTCCTTGTTTTGGGTGATCTTAACAGAGTTAAGGAACACTCCTAAAGGTTTTATGGAGTGTCCCTAAATTGGAATTTGCTTGATTAAAAAAAAGATCATGACACTAATCACTTTATTCTGGTGCCTAACTCCTGGAAGCATTCCCCATGAACCGAAAAGCAGAAAGAGTGAAAAAGCTATAGGGGATGGAGGACATTGAGAAAATGAGGCCCTTTGAACCAACAGGGTGAAAATATATGATGTCACAGAGACTGAGGCAGCATGCATGGGCTTGCACAGGTCTGCACCAGATGGGAGCCTAGAGCTGAAAGGAGAAGTGACACACATCCTAACCCAGGGGCTATCTGCAATTTATAACCACTTGCAAGTGAAAATTTAATTTTCTCTGGGGGAATCTCACTGGAGACGCAACCTACTCTTAAGAGTAGGTCACATGGCCAGCAGTAGATGACCAACAGAAAATGAACTCAGTAGCATCTTTGGGGAAGTTTGTTGCCTCATAATGTTGTATCTTATTTGTGTGTGTGTGTGTGTGTGTGTGTGTGTGTGTGTGTGTGTGTGTGTGTGCATATATATATATATATGTACATATATGCATATATATGTATTCTCTCCCTTTTTATAATACAGTTCTTTTGCATCTATATTATGTCTTTCAGTTTAGTATTTTAAGGGGATTCCTGGGTATCTGATTCATACTGACCCTAGTTCCTTCTCTTTCAACTCCAGAGCCACGCTTAACACTCTACCCCAAACACTGTGTTCTTTTTGAAATATTTTTATTTTTACCTCTTAAATTTAATAAACCATCTATTCCAATTTGTACCACCCACAAACTCATACATGTGGGACCACTCCCTGAAGAGTGATCTTATCAAGAGCCACACTCTCGAAGGAAGCAAAATTCCCTTCTTGCAGACACCACCAGTTGTCTGTAGCTGTACATTTAGGCATGAGGGCTCATAACCCATTCCTCCTCCATGCTAAAATCTTGAGTGGGTTGGTCTTGTTCAGATATTATGCAGGCAGCCATAGTTCATACGTGTAGCTCTCTTGCCATCTCCAGAAGACACTGTGTTGCTTCAGTCTTCACCAACTTTTTTTTTTTTCTGAGACAGGGTTTCTCTGTGTAGCCTTGGCTGTCCTAAACTCACTTTGTAGATCAGGCTGGCCTCGAACTCACAGCGATCTGTCTGCCTTTGCCTCCTGAACGCTGTGATTAAAGGTGTATGCCACCACGTCTGGCACCAACTTCTTTATCTTAGAATCTTTCCAACTCCTCTTCTGCTATAGTGACCGAATCATGGAAAAGGGATGTGAAATAGATGTGTCATTTGTGGCTGAGTACTCTATAAACACTTATTTTTCTGGTTGTCCACCAGAAATTCTAAGACCCTATTGCTGCGGACAATTTAAAAAATATGTAGCACTAACTTTGCCATTTATAAAATGTGAATTGGATAAAAATTGGAATGATAGGGCATATAGTCTTTAGACTGGTTACTTTTACTTGGCATAATTTATGTAAGACTCAATACCATTTCATAGTTTTATTGTTTATATCTTTTAATTGCTGAATAAACTTCCATTATAAGACTTTACCACATTTGCCTGTCTATTTACTCAATGGGAATTTATTAGTTGCTTCCAGCTTTTGGTGCTCATAAACAGCTATATGCTAGAAAGCTGCTTAAAGCTTCTGTCAACATTCATATGTTGGTATTTTATGTGGACATAGAGAGTTCAGTTAGGTAAAGACCCAGGAGTGCAGCTATTGGACCAGATCGAAAAGCATCTGTCTTTGTAGAGAGTGTCAAAGTTTCTTCCAAAGCTGTTGACCTCACCATCCACCAATGGGAGCAGCATTGCTTTGTGCCCTTCCCAACAAAATTGGTGTTTTCCATTTTTAGATTTTAATTATTTTAGACACCTACACCTTGTTTTATTTTGCAACTCTCCAGAGATTAATTATTTTGACCAACTTTTCATAGAGTTAATTTCTATATGATTTTAGCCTTTCCTAAGGTATCTGTTCCATTTTTTTGTGTGTCATTTTTAAAGTTGATCTGTTCATTTACTGGTCACTTTTAAGAGTCCTTAATACATTTTGGATAAAAAATCTCTTGCTGCATATGCATCTTGCAAGTTTTAATTTTAGTGTGGTTTGTTTTTGTTGTTGTTGTTGTTTTTCACATTGTCTTTCATATAGAAGAAATTTCAAATCTTAGCTTTGAATATAATTTTCCCTTTGATGAGTTGCATTTTTGATGTAAAAATTAATCACTAAACCATAATGCACAAATATCTATTTTCCCATGTTTTCTTCTGAAATTTTTAGGGTTCCATTCGGTATTTGAGTCTGTTATATATTCTGATTAGGTTTTTGTGGCAAATATAAAACCTGAATCTAGATATTTTCTGGGCATGAATACACATATTTTTATTAGCAACATTTATTGATAAGACCATCCTTTTGTATTTAATAGTCCTTTCTGATTTAACCAAGTCCAGATGATTATATTCATAGGTTGATTTCTACTCTCTTTTCTGTTTATATGACAATCACCCTTGCTTGCTATTTAGAGTCAAAATTGGGTGGTGTTGGTCCGTAGGATGCTTTGAATAAGAATGGCCACCATCGGCTTATATATTGGGATTCTGAGTTACCAGGAAGCGGCTCTGTTGAAAAGGGTTAGGAGTGTGGCTTTCAAAAGCCCATGCCTCTATTTCTCTACCCCCTCCTCTGTCTGTGATTCAAGATGTGGGTCTCAGCTACTTCTCCAGCACCCCGCATGCCTGCCTGCCACCATGCTCTCTGCCGTGGTTAAGTGGACTAAGCCTCTCTAACTGTAAGTAAGGCCCCAATTCAATGCTTTCTCTTTTATTTATATGAGTTGCTTCTGTCATATCTTCATAGCAATAGGACAGTGACTAAGACAGTCTTCCTACTTTCTTCTATAGTATTATGGTGGCAATTCCAGAGCTTTTACACACACACACACACACACACACACACACACACACACACACACACACTGAAATACAGCTTTACTATGTGGTCTCCAGTAGTCTCAAACTCATAGTTGCTCTACCTCAGATTTCCAAGTAATGGGATTATTGGTTTTTGCCACTGTGTCTGGATTCCTTTCAAATCATGTAAGTTTAACCTTTGGAGTTTTGATTGTGCAGTGAAATTGTGGGCCGAGCTTAGAAGAACTGATGTCTTTAAAATGAATGTTTCAATTCATGAAACAATATTTCTCCATTTATTTGAATTTTCTTATTTCTTCCATCAAACTTGTGTTTTTTCTACATGTGGAATATATACATGTATATATTATATAGTATGTAATGTATAATGTTTATGGCCCTAGTATACATTGTTTGATTTTAGGTTTTAAAATTTTATTAAAATATATGATTTTATTAATTCTTTGATAATTTCATACAATGTATTTTTAATTTATTCAGCCTTACTCCTCCCCCAACTTCTCCCAGATTCACTCCTCACCCTCTCTAACTACATGTTCTGTGTTTCTTTCTTTTTGTAAAATAATCTATCAAGTTCAGTTTATATTGCCCACATACTTATGGGTGTGGGACCATCCACTGAATCATGGCTGATCTATTAGGGAGTACAGCTTTTAAAAAACAAAACCAAACACCGACCAAACAAAACTCCTCACTTTTTCTTTCCCAGAAGCTGTCAACTGTTGATAGCTTCTCAGTGAGGGGTGCCTGGGGCTCATGAGCCCCTTCCCACTCCATGCTAGTAAATGTATTTTAATTAATTAATTTTTGAATTTTTGACGGTCACTAAAAAGTTGAGTTTTATTCTGTCTTTTTGTGAATTTTTCTCATGTTTGTTTGGTCAATTCTTTGAGAATTTGACACGATGTGTATTGGTTATTTCAGTGTCCTCTTTCCATATCATCTCAGATATGCCTATGCCTCCACTTCTCTTAACCATCCAAGTTTATGCTCTCTATTCTCTTTGTCTTATTTTTAAAAAAATTAATCCATCAAGCTCAATTTTCACTACTCATATACTCTTGAGTATGCGGCCATCCACTGGAGTGTGTTCCATACCATCAAGGAAAACCGACACTGACTCTCTTGCCAGTAGCTTCTCAGCTGGAGATGGGCTGTGCACCCGCCTCTCGTCTTCATGCTGGGATTTAGTCTCGCTTGAGCTTGCGTAGGTCTTATGTTTATGGTAATAACTGGTTGGAGTTCCTCTGTGCAACTGCTCAGTGTTGTCCATAACACTATTTCCTTGTATTATCCACTACGTCTGGTTCTTATGACATTTCTGTAACCTCTTCTGCATCTCTTACCCATGTTCTGTAACCTCTTCTGCATCTCTTACCCGTGTTCTGTAACCTCTTCTGCATCTCTTACCCGTGTTCTGTAACCTCTTCTGCATCTCTTACCCGTGTTCTGTAACCTCTTCTGCATCTCTTACCCGTGTTCTGTAACCTCTTCTGCATCTCTTACCCATGTTCTGTAGCCTCTTCTGCATCTCTTACCCATATTCTGTAACCTCTTCTGCATCTCTTACCCATGTTCTGTAGCCTCTTCTGCGTCTCTTACCCATGTTCTGTAACCTCTTCTGCATCTCTTACCCATGTTCTGTAGCCTCTTCTGCATCTCTTACCCATGTTCTGTAACCTCTTCTGCATCTCTTACCCATGTTCTGTAACCTCTTCTGCATCTCTTACCCATGTTCTGTAACCTCTTCTGCATCTCTTACCCATGTTCTGTAACCTCTTCTGCATTTCTTATCCATGAACTTTGGGAGGAGGGAGTATGATTGATAGAGACATACGATGTGCAACTGAGTTTTCTGCATTCTCTTATTTTCCATACCAGGACAAGCTGTAGGTCTCTGTGTTAACACCATCTTCTACAAACAGAAGTTTCTCTGATAAGGGTTTAAAATATATGGAAACAACAGCAAGTCATCAGGTGTCAGTTTAGTGCTATGTCTACTTAGCAGAATAATAATGGTAGATTCTCTCCTAGAGCCTATGATCTCTCTAGCTCTAGGCCTGATAATGGTGTCAAATACGGGTTTCATCTTGTTGGGCAGGACTTTAATTCAATCAGAAGGTGGTTAGATATTTCCATGATGTTTATGAATTATTGCACCAGTGGGCATGTCTTTCCAGGCTAGTTGTTAACTAGCTCACGCGGCTCACAGCTGGGTAAAACTGGTGGTTGGTTTTCACCTCTGGTACCAGCACAACACCTTTCAGTATCATAAAAGATAACCTGTAGGGATGAAGTTTCAAGGTCAGTACTAGCTTGCCTTTTCCATGTATGTATTATCTTCAGCAGTAGGGTCTTACTTTCAAGTTCTGCAGGGTAGCCAATAGCGTTGGCCCGTAATATTTGAGGGTCTATGGGTGTGTTTGGCAAACAACTCCAGAGGAGGTAGCTCATTTCTGAGTTTTATTTGTTACTTTGCCTATGAGGGCATTTTCTCTGCTCCCTTCCCTTCCCTTCCCTCCCTCTTTTCCCCCTTTTCCTCCCTCCCTCCCTCCCTGCCTCCTTCCCTTCCTCCCTCCTTCTTTAGCCCCTCCACCCCCCATGGGGAGCTGTCACGCCCTCCCGCCGGCAGGAAAGACGCAGACACCAGGATCCTTTTCAATCACGCTTTATTGGGAGCGCCCTTGAAGCTGAAATGAAAGACCCCGAATGCCTGCGAGCACGCCGTTTAAATACTGTCTGCATGTGGCGTGTCAAAGTCTCATTGGTTACATTTGGATGCCTCATTAGCATGCCCCATTAGCATGCCCGCAGTCGAGAGGGCTGTGTTGGAGTGCTTCATTTACATACCCCTGTTCTGGAGGGGTGCATTGAGAGGGCTCATGTCTGCGCTTGCGTGGGAGCGTTAACAGTTGCCTCCAAGTGGTAACAGTTGCCGCCATTATCGGATGTGGCCGCGCCTTACAGGGAGCCGTGCTAAATTCTGCCATGTTAGAAATACCGTGCTTAGTGCTTAGGCTGCACGCTGTGACCTTCGAGGTGCTGATGTTTGCCGGAGGGGGTCTTGTGTTCTAGGGCCACCTTGGACTATTTACCTTTGAAAGAAGTAGGGAAGTCTCTACTGGGAACCACTCAAAGGATCAAGGAAGTTCTTACAGGGAGCTACTCAAAGAAATAGGAAGTTCTTAGAGGGAGCTATTCAGGCTATTGTATTCTTGCCTGAGGCCTAGGGAGAGTGGGATCAGAATAGATCCTATTGACCTTGCTATATATAGTCTTATTCATCTGCCTTAAAGAGAGTCTTGATCAGAAATTTCCAGACTTGACTCATTATTTCTGGTGTCTCTGTACCTCCCTTTCAATCCCCACTCTCTCTTTCAGGTGAACCCTGGTTTGATTTGTCCTGAGGGCCAGGACACATCACCCCTCCTTCCATTTCCTTATTTACCCTCTCCTCTCATTTCCACCCTTATTCAACCCTTACAAATATCTCTTCTTTACCAAGAGGGTATCATGTGACATGCGCACACACACACACACACACACACACACACACACACACACACACACACATAATTGCTGATTAATTCCAATACTTTTTTTTGTCTTTTTGAGACTTTTCTACACACATGATCATGCCATCTACAAAAAAAAAAAGTTTTATTATCTCCACTTTGCTACTTTCATTTTCTTTTCTTGTCTTAGTGCATTAACTATAACTACTAATACAAGCATGAATAGCTGTAATAAGGGCACCCCTCTTTTTTCCTGATGTCAGGAAGCATCTTACTATCATATCTGTGTGAAAAAGCTACAGTTCATTTAATATGCTTTGTCATTTTGAGATTATCTTCTATTCCTACTTTTCTTTTTGTGCCCATTGCCTAATATTTTATATATTATTCTACTTCTTGCCTTATATACATTTTACACTTATTTTTAATAAACTTCATTCTTCTGGATACAGTTAAGACTCTTTGTATCACTTCTATTATCCCTTTATTTTTTCTCCAATGACTGAGAGTCCTTACTGTTTTAGAATTTAGTGTCAGATCTCTACTTACTAGTTTGTAAACATTATAAAACATTTTAACTGCGATAAGATTTAGCTTTCTCCTTTAACACACACATGTACTATGTGTGTGTGGATATGCACATGTGTATTCTATGTTTATTTTTTATGAAGGAAGCTACTATTTTACACCATTTAAATCATAAAGAATATTTTGTGATATATATGAGGAATAAATATGACCAGAGAATGTATAAACACAATCCTTAGTGTACCTGCTTTTCTTTGTGAGCAGGAGGGATTTTTTCGTTGTATTCTAGGGTGAGTAATGTTAACCTACTGTTATAAGCATATAGTCTTCTTCTAGTTATTAGGTTTGACAGGAACAATGTAAATATTACTGTGTTTTAGTTGAAAAAACATTTGGGACAAGGTATGTATGCTTCCATTTGACATGAAGAAAATGTGTTTATAAATTTAAAAAGTTGATTACTTAAATTTTTATAGACATTATAAGTTCACACAAAGAATGTTATTACCACACCAAAGCAAATTCTTAGAATATTATTTTTCAATTATTGGCATTATAGTTGGATTTGTGGTTCAACATGCACAGTGGCTGACGACTGCT
Source organism: Acomys minous (assembly GCF_964271855.1). Lineage (NCBI taxonomy): Eukaryota > Metazoa > Chordata > Mammalia > Rodentia > Muridae > Acomys > Acomys minous. The sequence goes on along the minus strand of NC_140492.1, from coordinate 78,373,936 downwards.
TTCTTTGTCACACTAGGTATTTCGCATTTCTCAGACTGACGTCACAAAGTAGAAACTAATGGGCTATAAATAGCTAAGGTTCTGCTGGGAAGAGTGTTTGAATGAGAATGTGCTCCTGAAATTCCTGAATTTGAAGCTATATAATTATTAAAAACATTCCAACTATTCAGAAAGTAATTTTTGCCAGCTATGTAAAACCAGCATGAGTTTTGGTGTTAAGCTGTTTGGGCACTAGGAATCCATTGTTTCCCTTGCTGTAAGCAAATAACCTTTCTTGGGTTTTCTAGCCATAAAACAGTAATCACACTTTCCATTACTTAACTCATGGAATGTTGTAAGAATAAAGCTATGTGTGTCTATGAGTCTTCATTTGTTTTCCATTATTTGTAGGCTGAAATCCAGATTTCTTAGCGATCTAATGTGGCTCCAAGAGCCGACTTGGAGTTACTCAGATGCTAAGACGCCAGATTCTGACTATCGTTCACAGTCATGGCCTTGGGTGCTTTACTTGACTTTTCACTTTCAGTTTCTTCATCTAATGTAGATCACATTAGGTTCTTACTTATAAGACTTAGCATGAAAGTTAAATAGTATGTACTCACTGCACATTGTTTCCAGTAGACAGTGGCTGCAGTGACATGTCATCTGCCATCATTATCACGGTAAATTCACCTCTTGCTTATCTTGCATACACTCCTCCATTGCAATGCCCCTTGATTATCTCTTGGCTTTGAGCTATCATTACTGTGTTTTTATTTGATGTTACAAATGTTGTACTGATTTCCTTTAGTTAATGCAAAGTTGCATCTTCAAGAATATTGTAAATAATTAAATTAATACATTGATGATCATAAATAATAATAATTCTTCATATGAATGTGTATTTGGTCCACCAAAGATACAGAGACTGAAAATCTCTGTTATAAGATGATTATACTGGTGGCCAATGGACTAAGTTAAACGCATGGACTTGTTTGGTCTAGACTGCTGATGTTAAAATAAGTCAGAAGAATTTATAATGTTATATTCTTGGCTTTCCTTGACAAGGGTGAAGGGGATAGCAATAATAAACCCCCATCGCAGCGTAGAAATATCTGGTGCCTCAATTACATCCATTTTATTGTTATTAGAACTATTCTATGTGGGAAGGATTGTAAACTTTGTCACAGGTGAAAGCAATCTTGGTGGGCTTTGCCCTTGGACACACCAGGGATACTCCCTGAGATTAACCTTGAGATAGACTGGGTAGAACCATCCTGGGCCTGGAAGTGTGTGTGTGCACTTGGGTGGGGAAAAGGATCAGTGAACAGGCCGGACCAGCGCACAGGCCAGAGACACCTAGGGACCTGTCCCATGGAACGGGTACTGAAAGGTTCACTCTTGTTTCCCTTTAACCTTTTTTCTCTCTTGTGTAAGATAGTTGGGTTATATAATAAAGTTTAATTGTTAAGAAACAGCCAACAATTCTGTACACCATGAGTGCTTGTCAACATAGACATCAGCAGAGCTTTTTTTTTTTTTTTTTTTTTTTTAAGGATAATTGCAGAATGCTGGGGTACTGCTCTATACTGACTGTGTAGGTGGGATATAACTGGTCTGCCCACACCACATCCCATCTTATCTTGCTAATTGTTCTTGTATGTGTTTGATGTTAGTAAAGACTACTTTTATTTCCACATTAGACTGGCTTTCAGACATTCACTGAAAAAATATTATTGCTAACTTTGCCCTGTGCTTGTCTGAGAAGACTTATGGTTTGTGAAGATGAATTTGAGTTATTTAATCTTAGTAATTTTTTTCAGTGTGGAAACTTCAACTGGCTGTCTTATATTATTTTTGTTTTTTTTTGTTTTTTTTTTACTTTATAATTTTCTTTTATTTTTTTTTATTTGAAGATATATTTTATTTTTTTATTTTTATTTTTTACATTTTTTTCTCCTTTATTAATTTATTCTTGTTACATCTCAATGGTTATCCCATCCCTTGTATCCTCCCATTCTTCCCTCCCTCCCAATTTCCCCTTATTCCCCTCCCCTATGACTGTTCCTGAGGGGGATTACCTCCCCCTCTATATGATCATAGGGTATCAAGTCTCTTCTTGGTAACTTGCTGTCCTTCCTCTGATTGCCACCAGGTCTCCCCGTCCAGGGGACATGGTCAAAGGTGAGGCACCAGAGTATGTGAGAAAGTCATATCCCACTCTCCACTCTACTGTGGAGAGTGTTCTGTCCATTGTCTAGATCTGGGTAGGGGCTTAAGGTTTACCGCCTGTATTGTCCTTGGCTGGTGCCTTAGTTTGAGCGGGACCCCTGGGCCCAAATCTGCCTATCATAATGTTCTACTTGTAGGCTTCTAGGACCCTCTGGGTCCTTCTACTTTGCCTTTCTCCCATGATTCTCTCATCTAGAGTCCCACTAGAATGTTCTCTCCTCTGTCTCAGTTTCCTGGTAAGTGAAGGCTTTCGTGGGACATGCCCCTTGGGCTAATATGCAGATATAAGTGAGTATATACCATTTGAGTCTTTCTGCTTCTGGGTTAACTCACTCATTATGATCATTTCTAGCTCAATCCATTTATCCACAAATTTCGGGAATTCCTTGTTTTTAATAGCTGAATAGTATTCCATAGTGTATATGTACCACAGTTTCTTTATCCATTCTTCTATTGAGGGACACTTAGGCTGTTTCCATGTTCTGGCTATTATGAATAAGGCTGCTATGAACATGGTTGAGCAAATTTTCTTGCTGTGTGCTGGAGCCTCTTCTGGGTATATTCCAAGGAGTGGAATAGCTGGGTCTTGAGGAAGCCCTATTCCTATTTTTCTGAGATAGCACCAGATAGATTTCCAAAGTGGTTGTACTAGTTTGCATTCCCACCAGCAATGAAGGAGTGTTCCTCTCTCCCCACATCCTCGCCAGCATGTGGTGTCGCTTGAATTTTTGATCTTAGCCATCCTGATGGGTGTAAGATGGAATCTCAGCGTTGTTTTGATTTGCATTTCCCTGATGATTAAGGAGGTTGAGCATTTCTTTAAGTGTTTCTCAGCCATTTGATATTCCTCTGTTGAGAATTCTCTGTTTAGTTCCATGCCCCATTTCTCTATTGGGTTATTTGGTTTGGTGGTATTTAATTTCTTGAGTTCTTTATATATTTTGGATATTAGACCTTTGTCAGATGTGGGGTTGGTGAATATCTTTTCCCAGTCTGTAGGCTGTCGCTTTGTTCTCTTGACCGTGTCACCTGCCTTACAGAAGCTTCTCAGCCTCATGAGGTCCCATTTATTAATTGTTGACATTAATGCCTGGGCTGTTGGTGTTCTGTTCAGGAAGTTGTCTCCTGTGCCAATATGTTCCAGGCTCTTCCCCACTTTTTCTTCTAAGTGATTTAGTGTCTCTGGTTTTATGTTGAGGTCTTTAATCCACTTGGATTTGAGTTTTGTACAAGGTGACAAATATGGATCCAGTTGCATTTTTTTACACATAGACATCCAGTTAGACCAGCACCGTTTGTTGAAGATGCTATCTCTTTTCCATCGAATGGATTTGGCTTCTTTGTCAAAAATCAAATGCCCATATGTGTGTGGATTCATATCTGGGTCTTCGATTCGATTCCACTGATCAACCGGCCTGTTGCTGTGCCAGTACCATGCTGTTTTAATTACTATTGCTTTATAGTACAGTTTGAGATCAGGTATGGAGACTCCTCCAGAGCACCTTTTATTGTACAAGATTGTTTTAGCTATTCTGGGTTTTTTGTTTTTCCATATGAAGTTCAGAATTGAACTTTCAATGTCTTTAAAAAATTGTGTAGGTATTTTGATAGGGATTGCATTGAATCTGTAGATTGCTTTTGGTAGGATGGCCATTTTTATTATGTTAATTCTCCCTATCCATGAGCAAGGTAGATCCTTCCATCTTCTCATGTCATCTTCAATCTCTTTCTTTAGGGTTTTGAAATTTTTTTCAAACAGGTCCTTCACTTGCTTAGTAAGAGTAACTCCTGAGTACTTTATATTGCTTGTGGCTAGTGTGAAGGGTGTAGTTTTCCTAATTTCTTCCTCTGCAAGCTTATCATTTGTGTATAGGAAGGCTACAGACTTTTTTGAGTTAATTTTGTATCCAGCCAATTTGCTGAAGGTGTTTATCAGCTGTAGGAGTTCTCTGGTGGAATTTTGAGGGTCGCTTATGTAGACTATCATATCATCTGCAAATAGGGATAATTTGACTTCCTCCTTTCCCATTTGAATACCCTTGATCTCCTTATGTTGTCTTATTGCTCTGGCTAGAACTTCGAGTACTATATTGAAGAGATATGGAGAGAGTGGGCAGCCTTGCCTTGTTCCTGATTTTAGAGGAATTTCCTTAAGTATCTCACCATTTACTTTGATTTTGGCTATTGGCTTCCTATATATAGCCTTTATTATGTTGAGAAAAGTGCCTTGTATTCCCGATCTCTCTAAAACTTTAAACATGAATGGGTGTTGGATTTTATCAAATGCTTTCTCTGCATCCAAAGAGATGATCATGTGGTTTTTTATTTTCATTTTGTTTATGTGGTGGATTACATTGATGGATTTCCGTATATTAAACCATCCCTGCATGCCTGGAATGAAGCCTACTTGGTCATGATGAATGATATCTCTGATGTGCTCTTGTATTTGTTTTGCAAGTATTTTATTTAGTATTTTTGCATCGATGTTCATCAGAGAAATTGGTCTGAAATTCTCTTTCTTTGTTGAGTCTTTGTTAGGTTTAGGTATCAATGAGACTATGGCCTCATAGAATGAGTTTGGTAATGTTTCATCCCTTTCTATCTTTTGGAGTAGCTTGAAGAGTATCGGTATTAGCTCGCCCTTGAAGGTCTGGTAGAATTCTGCACTGAAGCCATCTGGCCCTGGGCGTTTTTGGTTGGGAGTCTATCAATGATTACTTCAATTTCTGTAGGGGAAATGGGACTATTTAGCTTGTTTATCCGTTCTTCACTCAACTTTGGCAAGTGAAATTGATCAAGAAAACATCCATTTCCCTTAGATTTTCAAATTTTGTGGCATATATGCCTTCAAAGTAGGATCTTATGATTCTTTGTATTTCTTCAGTGTCTGTTGTTATGTCTCCCTTTTCATTTCTGATTTTGTTGATTTCAATACTGTCTCTCTGCCTTTTAGTTAGTTTGGCTAATGGTCTGTCTATCTTGTTGACTTTCTCAAAGAACCAGCTCTTGGTTTTGTTGATTCTTTGGACTGTTTTCTTAGTTTCTAATTTGTTAATTTCACCCCTGAGTTTGATTATTTCCAGACGTCTACTCCTTTTGGGTGTTTCTGCTTCTTTTTTTTCTAGGGCTTCCAGTTGTGTCGTTAAGGTGTTTATGTGCGATGCTTCCAATTTCTTTTTAAAGGCACTTAGTGCTATGAATTTTCCTCTTAGGACTGCTTTCAATGTATCCCACAAATTTGGGTATGTTGTTCCTTCATTTTCATTGAATTTCAGAAACTCCTTGATTTCTTTCTTTATTTCTTCCCTGAACCAGGTGTCATTTAGCAGAGAGCTGTTTAGTTTCCACATACGTGTAGGCTTTTTGTTATTTCTGTTGTTGTTAAATTGCAGCCTAAGCCCATGATGATCTGATAGGATACAAGGTATTATTTCAATCCTCTTGTATCTGTTGAGGCTTTCTTTGTGAACTACAATGTGATCAATTTTGGAGAAGGTTCCATGGGGTGCAGAGAAGAAGGTATATTCTTTCTTGTTTGGGTGAAAGGTTCTATAGATATCTGTTAGATCCATTTGACCCATGGCATTGGTTAATGATGTTATTTCTCGGCTTAGTTTCTGTTTCGATGACTTGTCCTTCAGTGAGAGTGGGGTGTTGAAGTCTCCCACTATTATTGTGTGGGGATCGATGTGTGGTTTAAGCCTTTTTAGCAGATCTTTTACAAATGTGGGTGCCCTTGTATTGGGAGCATAGATGTTCAGAATTGTGATGTCATCTTGGTTGACTTTACCTTTGATGAGTAAGAAGTGTCCATCCTCATCCCTTTTGATTAATCTTGGTTGAAAATCTATTTTTTTTATATTAAAATGGCTATGCCTGCTTGCTTCTTGTGTCCATTTGCTTGGAATATTTTTTTCCAACCTTTTATCCTGAGGTAATGCCTATCATTATGGGTGAGATGTGTTTCTTGAATGCAGAAGAATGTTGGATCCTGTTTATGCACCCATTCAGTTAGTCTGTGTCTTTTTATTGGAGAATTGAGACCATTGATGTTGAGAGATATTAACGACCAGTTACTATTAAGAGTCTTAATTTTGATGTTGGTTCCAGTTGAGCGTTTGTGTGGTTGTGTTTTTGCCATGGTATAGTTATCTATTTCCTGAGTAGTTTTGATTGTAGCTTGACCCTTTGGGATGGAGTTTTCCTTCTAGTACCTTCTGTAAAGCTGGATTTGTGGATAGGTACTGTTTGAATTTAGTTTTGTCATGGAATATTTTGTTTTCTCCATCAATGTTTATTGATAGTTTTGCTGGGTAAAGTAGTCTGGCCTGGCATCTGTGGTCTCTTAGGGTTTGCAGGATCTCTGTCCAGGCCCTTCTGGCTTTGATGGTCTCTGCTGAGAAGTCGGGTGTAATTCTGATAGGTTTGCCATTAAATGTTATTTGGCCCTTTTCCCTTGCAGCTTTTAATATTTTTTCTTTGTTCTGTATGTTTTGTGTTTTGATTATTATGTGACGGGCAGTTTTTCTTTTCTGGTCAATTCTATTTGGTGTTCTGTATGCCTCTTGTATGTTTATAGGCATCTCTTTCTTTATATTGGGGAAATTTTCTTCTATGATTTTGCTGAGAAGAGTTTCTGGGCCTTGGAGTCTGATATCTTCTCTTTCTTCAATGCCTATTATCCTCAGATTTCTTATTTTCATGGTGTCCTTAATTTCTTGGATGTTTTGTGTCAGGAGTTTTCCAGATTTGGCATTTTCTTTATTGGTTGCTTCAAGATCTGTTATTGTATCTTCTAGACTTGAGATTCGTTCTTCCATCTCTTGGATTCTGTTAGAAAAGCTCAGCACTGTGTCATTCGCCTTCTTCTCTGAGGCCTCACATTCTCGTTTTTCTTCTGTCTGTGTGTTTATCATTGAATCCATTTTCATTTTCATATCTTGAACAGATTTTTTAATTTCTTTCATCTGGTTGTTTATATTTTCCTGAAAATTTTCCATTTCCACTCTATGTGCTTCTTTTATGTCTCGCACCTGCTTCGCTGCTTCTTCCTGCATCTGATTTTGAATTTTGTTTGTTTCCTCCATTAACATCCTCATTACCAAGGATCTGAGGTCATTTTCTTGTGCTTCCGTTGTATGTGAGTTCTCCGGGTTGTTTTCTTTGGGATAGCTGGGAACTGGAGACGTCATGTTGTTTTGGGGGTTTTTGCGAATGCTTTTACGCTGTCCCTTAGGCATCTTGCCGTCTCTGTTTTTGTTGGGTAACTTCCAGAGTTGAGTGGAGGGAGTCTGATGATAGATTCACTTGTTTTCTCACGATTTCCGTAGGCTGGAAGCCCTGATACTTCACTGGTGTGGATGGCAGGAGGTTATCCCTGTAGTTTTGGGCTTTCACCACCAGTGATCCTCAGCTCCCCTTTGCTGTGGGTCCTGCAATCGTTCTGGGTCTCTGAATGATCGTTGGGTCAGGCCAAGGTATCCACAACCTTTTGGGTCCCCTGCCAAGTCCAGCCAGGGATACTGGGCCCGAGCCACGCGTCGAGCTCAGCTAGTTTCTCAGGGCCTGAACCGTCTGCCACAGCAGGAGAGCTGCGATTGCACTGAGCAAGCACCTGGTGGAAGTGAGCGCTCTGCCCAGCTTGTGTCACCGCAGGAAAACCAAGGCTGCGCTGAGCAAGCACCCAGGGTATAACTGAGCGCTCCGTCCAGCCCGCGTCACAGCAGGAAAATTGCGGCAGCGCTGAGCAAGCACCTAGGTTAGAAGTGAGCGCTTCGCCAGGCTTGCGTCAGAGCAGGGAAACTGAGACCGCACTGAGGAAGCACCCAGGGTAGAAGCGAGCGCTCTGCCCAACTTTCGTCACAGCAGGAAAACCAAGGCTGCTCTGGGCAAGCACCCAGAGTATAACTGAGCGCTCCGCGCTGTTTGCGTCACAGCAGGAAAACTGCGTCTGCGCTGGGCAAGCTCCCGGAGTATAACTGAGCGCTCTGCCCCGCTCAAGTCACAGCAGGAAAACTGCGTCTGCGCTGGGCAAGCACCCAGAGTATAACTGAGCGCTCCGCCCCGCTCGAGTCACAGCAGGAAAACTGCGTCTGCGCTGGGCAAGCACCCGGATTATAACTGAGCACTCTGCCCCGCTCGCGTCACAGCAGGAAAACTGCATCTGCGCTGGGCGAGCACCCGGAGTATAACTGAGCGCTCCGCCCTGCTCGAGTCACAGCAGGAAAACTGCGTCTGCGCTGAGCCGGCGCCCAGGGTAGAAGCCCACACTCCACCTAGCCTGCGTCACAGCAGGGGAGCTGCGCCTCGGGCAGAATAGCCCGCCGAGCCGAGCCAACCTCTCCACAGCACAGCTCACTGAGCAAACCCAGGACTCCAGGCCGAACCGTCCGCTGAGTCCAGTCTGGGTCTCAAGGCACCACGCGACCCAAATCCTGTCCAGAGTCCCCTCTCCCGCAGCAACTCCCACCGTCCACCACACTAATTGCCTCCACTGGAAGGCTCTGAGCTGCAAACCTCAGCCACCGCCGCTGGAGCCGCTGGCGCTGCCGGAGCCGCTGATGGCACTGCTGTCCTCACTGCCGCCGCTCTGATCCAAGAAAGTCCTCGCTCCTCCCGTGTGCAGGGGCAGGCAGGTCTTCCGCACCCTGGTCCCTCCGAACCGTGGAGCACTTCTGCTGCCGTGGTATGGGGACCTTGGTGTTCCTGGCTCAGAAATCTGTGCAATTCCCTGAATTGTTCGCTGGAGCTTTCAAACACGGTCCACACTGCTCGCCGCCATCTTGGATCCCCTTATATTATTTTTGAACTTGAATTGTGTACTTTTTACTGTTTACATCAACTAAATTGCACATAAAATTTCCAGCTCATTTTGCTCCATATTTTATAGCCACAACATTAACTGTAGATTAAGTAAAGAGATTGTATTTTCTCTGGGAAGAGTGTGGGAATTTGGAGTTCTTGTCAGACTTTTAAACTTGTAAATGTTGATTATATTAGATTGGTACTTCTTGTTACTATTCAGTGAATGTATTTTTTTTCCTCTGAAACTGTAATTATTAGTTTCTCGCCCCTGTGCCCCCCACCCCCAATATCTCCTTTGGAAAAAAAAATATAGTAGAGGTGCAGCAGGAAAATTCCTAAAACTTTACTCAAATAAATGTACCATTGAGATCAATGTGTGAATAAACATGCTCCGTGTTAAGCTTGGTGACATTACCTCTTTCTTTCAGAATAAAGCATATTAGATGTGCCCTCGTGGAGCATGCACACATGGGCTCTTGCTTTTTGCCAGTTATTGTACTATTACCTAATCTTATCTAGTCAGAAATGAAAAAGGAAGCTCCCTTCCAAGAAGCAATATGATTCAGGAGATTAGGGGCAGGAAACTGCCATGTGACTCTCTGTTGTTACTTAGTTTACCGGATTCTTGAAACTCTAAGTCAAAACCACAATGTCTGAATTTCAGTAAGGAATAATGGTTAATTCCCCTTTACCTCCAAAATGGTGATAATTTAGCACTTAGAAACAAACTCTTCTAAAGAAAAAATAATATAATAGTTCAATGAGTACCATAAGAAATAATGAATTATGTACATAAACAATATCTGTAAGAGATTTACTGACAACGGTGCCTCAGGTTTTGCCTCCACATGACTCAGCCACAGGCATTTTCTTTCTTATGTAAGCAGCAATGCATGTAGTCTTTCCTTCCTTGTGAACCCAGCAGGCTATGCTAAGTCAAGCTCCACTCAGGAGGGAATAGTGCTCAACACAAAGGAAAACCCTCTTGTGTGACGTCTGCTTCTGACCCAGGTGGGTTCGTTTTCATTAGTGAGACAAGATTCTCGAGGAAGCTATGACTCAGGATCACATTTTTCATTTTGTATGAACCTGTCCTACACTGAATGCTATGATGGCAGGGTGAAACCTTTTTATGTATTTTTTTTTTTAACCAAGAGTGAAAGGTACTGTTACTCATCTGCCTGTTCAAAATTTAATTATTGAATAGATGGATCTTTCCATTAACAATGATGCTTTTTGTTACTTTAATGAAGCTAAGTTACTTATAGACTCTTGATTTGTGAGATGAAGACTTATCCTAACTAGAAATAAAAATCCCTTTGCATCTACAAACTTTGGCTATAATTTTATGTATTATAAAATGTGTTTAGGAGACCCTTACTTGGATATTACGTTAAAAAATACAAAACAGGATACATGAAGTAAAATAGTTAAATAAGGCCTTCAAAAGCCTCAGGGACACATAGAATATGGCATTTAAAGATGTTTTTGTTATCCTAAAGTTTCTTTGCCAAGACAGGTTAACTCCTGACAACACCCAGCTGACCTCAAAGAACATGATGAGCATCAGAGAATCTCCTTATGGAAATGGCTTCAAATGTGGCAAACCAGCCACTGGGCAAAATGTCCATGTTCCTGCCATAAACAGAATTCTGCCTAAAAATGGGCAGCTTAGATGCAGGCTGAGTTAACAGCTGAACTCTGCCAAGACAAGGTAAGCAAGTCCTCAATAGTTCCTGCCTTATGATTAAGTCTGGCAGAGACATTGGGCCAGAAGGGCAAAGATGAGGCTCCAACATTATAGAGCATGTTGGGTGACTGACTGTTCAGGCAGTAAACTGTCTCTGTCATTTTGTTTACTTTGGAAGCTGCTAACCTGCACTGATGGTTCACTCAGGAATTTAAGTCTTATTCCTTCTCAAGTCTCTGAGGGGTGTTGAGGAACAGATAGTTTAGTTCTACAATCAAGTTTAGTTGGTTAGGGGATAAGATCTTTTTAGATCAAGATAAAGAATTTAAAGTTAATGGAGATGAGATAGGATAGATATTGAATTCCATTCAGAAGTTTAGACCCAACAAGACAGGAGAGATATTTACTTAAAATTTGACATATACAAATAGCCAAATCACTATGAATGTAACATTTATAGAACTCATGATTGTCACATGCTTCTCTCTGCTGTATGTAGTTTGTTTTATGCATGTGTAATAAAATAAATGTATATGAAAAAAACCAAAAAAATACAAAACAGGAGTCCGAAGTATTATTAATTTTTATCTATTGTTCTACTTATATTTTCTTGTATTTCATAAAACATTATTAAATTATGAGAGGCAACTAGGTAATCAAACATAGTAGGGGACATTTATCAGAACGTGTGTACTTGATAGAGTAGTCGCTGAAGACTGCAGCAAGAAAATGACGTGTGACTTAGCTAATGCATTTATATATATATAAGACCGATAAAAAGAAATTGAAATAAAAAAACATATTGATTGTCTTTAAAATATTTATTTTTTATTTACACGTGTGGATGGATACTTATGTGAATTTTTTTTTTTTTTTTTTTTTTTTTTTTTTTGTATACTGTGTATGTGTAGCTGCCCTCAGGGGCCAAAGCACACTGGATTGCCTAGGACTAGCGCCACCTGATGTGGATGCTGGGAAATGGATACGGGTTCTTCTGCGAGAATGATAAGGGCTTTTGATGTTGAACAATCTCTTCAGCTAACAAGCTCACAAGTATCAGACATGATGATTAGCACATGCTCTTCCCTTTCGGTGAAAGTTTTGAAGTTTGAGAGTTTTCAATACCTTTGATCAAATTTAAAATTCTAAGAGTGAAAAGGGTTCTCTCTATAGAAACCTGATGATCTCTTATTCTAGATGACCCCTCTTAGATGGATTCTATCCTTTAAAAGATGTGAGGACTGTGCAGGAAGGAGTAAGAGGCTTTGCTCTTTTTTTTTTTCCCCAGAGCTCTACACCCACCTTTAAAAAGTATTTTATACCGAGAGTCTCAGCATCTGTTTCCATCTGCTGCTGGGTGGAGCTTCTCATAGGACAGCTATGCTAGGCTCCTGTCTGGGAACACAGCAGAATATTGTTAATAGTGTCAGGGGTTGGCTCTCTCCCATGGGGCGGGTCTGAGTTTGGCTGCTGGTTGGACATTCCCTCAATCTCTGCTCTGTCTTTATCCCTGCGTATCTTGTAGGCAGGACCAAATTTGGGCCAAAGTTTTGTGGTTGGTTTGGTGTTCCCCTTCCTCTACTAGGAGTCCTGTCTTATCAGAGGGTTGCCTCTTCAGTCTTCATGACTACTAGGAAGAGGGAGGAAACAAGGAGACAAGGAGGAGAGGAAGGAGGGGGCTACGATCAGCATGTGAAGCGGAAGAATAAATCAATTAAAATATTTTAATTGAAAATAGTTTTTTTTACACAATATATTCTGATCAAGGTTTACCCTCCCCCAACTCTTCCCAGCTCCTTCTTCCCTCCCCACCACTCAACCCCCATACCTCTTTTCTCTCTTTAGAAAAATGAGGTCTTTTGAGGTACCAAAAGCCTCGTTTCTTCTCTCCCAGAGGCTGACTTGTCTTGGAGAGTACAAAGCAAAGTTTGTAAGCCAACGGCTTTAGTAATGTCTATTCCTGGAGGTATTCGAAAGTCTTCCTTTTCTTTCTTTCCTTTCCCATTGGCCTCTTCCTCCTTCACCATGACCATCATTTGTTTGTTCATTTATAGCCACATACCAGGTACCTTTCATACACCATGCACTCAGTTAGATTTTAGATGAAGAGACAAAGACATGTCACTCACACTTGGAGACCTGCTTGCCCCGAGGCCCTGCTTGTGTGGTACAGAATGTTAACCAGACCGCCCCATGACTGGCTGTAACTCCTGGGGATGTACGCACATTCTGGCTCCTTAGCTCTCGCGTCTTTGCTTTAAACAATGTTTTGCTCACTTCTTTTGGAGATCTGTGAAAGTCGGCCTGTTTAAGTTGTCTTTCGCTTTCAGTTAGTTAATAGATACAGCCACTTAAAATATGTCTTTACTTGTATTTTGCGAGTGTAGGCTTTCCAAAAGGAAATTTGAAACTGGGATAATTTCTTTGCAGCTTACACTTTCTGATAACAGTTTCTAATCTTGTTTGGTGTGGAAAGGAATATTTTTATTTAGGGTACAAAGTCTGACTCCTCCCTCAACTAAAGTCTATTAAATTCATGGAGAGGACTGTGGACTTCTGCCTTACATTTTTTCTTTTCTTTTCTCTATACTCAGGATGACCGTAGGAGATAGATTCAGGCAGCCATTTGAAACCTATCTACTCATTTCTAGTGAAACAATTACAAGCTGCTAGAGTTGAGGTGAAGAATCAACTTATGGTTATTGACTTATCTAGGTCAAAGGGTAGGGAAATGTTAAGAAAAATGCCACTGTAAAAAGTCACAAACCAGGCAGAAATTTTGGTAAATATAGTATATTAAAATTTCACTTTGACAACATTTTTCAAAAAACAATGAAAGTTGAATGTTTTAATTCTTCGTTACTTTATATCTTCCCTTTCCCCTTCAAACTTGGCTTAAAGTACAACCATTTTATTATGGATATTTGCTAATTCTGTCAGTCGCATGGGTGTCATTGCGTTGTTCTGCTTCCCATGACATCATGGGAGTTTCAGCTACCTTGGATCCCTACTGGGCCAGGGCAGTCAAGATTTCACACTTGCATAGTAGACAGTTAACACTGGCTGGCGGCTAGCAGCTCAGCTAAGGCTGTCAGTGGGGGACCTTGATTTCTTCCAGCTATGATCTATGGTAACTTAGGTTTTCTCCCACATTGTTGTTGGATTTCAAAAGGCAGAATACAGAAACTGTAGGTTTTCATAAAAACTGAGCTTAGAAAAGTCACAGCATCACCTTTTCTTCCCCTTTTTTGTGCCATTTTCTAGTCAAAGTAGCTTCAGGACCTGCTTCTATTCAGGAAGCCCGGAAAGCTTGGGGCATGTGGGAGCTGAATAGGCACTGGGCCACTCCATTTCTCATTAAGAAAAAAAAAATTAAATTTTGGCCAAGGAATCCTAAGAAGCCAAGAGGCAAAATGTCATCACGTACATGTTTGTGCAAACTTGCTGAGGAGCACACGAAGTAGTACTTGGTGGCTTCAGCCAATGTTGCAGTTTTCTAAGAAGTGCTGAGAGAGATGCACATACATACTAAAAAAGAAAAAAGAAAACTGGACACTACAAAGACCAACATGAAACATGAAAGAGAAATGAATTGATTGCATATTCAACCCCCCATACACACACACACACACACACACACACACACACACACACACACACGGAAATAGAAAAGTCCAAGGATCACAATGTACCCAGGAAGTCTCTTTGGCCTTCTTGTTCTGTTCTGAGTATCACCCCCAAATCAAAGGACAACATCCTGGCTTATCTTCTGATGATGTTACAAATAAAGTGGGAGAAATGGGGCAATGCTGCTGCTGATGACAGGCAGCCTTAGGAAAAGAAGACTGCCAAGTGGAGGGCAAATCCAGAAACAATGTTGCTACCTTCAGAGATGAGAGGCCTGAAGCAGCAAGAAACGGAGTTGTGAGGATGAAAAGAGCATGGAAAAGAAGGTCGGGGAAGGCGAGGGAAGAAGGAAAATGAGGAAGAGGAGAAGGAGGTGGGCATGCTGCTTGGTTTCCGCCCCCCTTTTTTGTACAAAACACTTAATCCCTCATGTATCCAACTTGTTCTTTTTAAAGGGGAGAAAGGGGCATGAATGCCAGGCTGTGTAAAGTTTGCTTTTAAACTTTACAATGTGTTGTTATGCTCTACCTAGTTGGTCTAGCTAGCCTTTTCCCGTTATGTTTTCAAAAGCTACTAACCTTGCTTGATGCAGGATGGAGGTTGTAAATCATCAGGGATATTTAACGCAGGCTCTTGGTGCACAGTATAGATCAGTTATATATGGGGAATACTAGAGGTTTTTTTGTTCATTTGTTTTGTTTTCTTTCATTTTTGGTTGTCTCTGCCTCAACTCTTATGGAATATTTGTTTTAGTAACTGAATACTGCTCTGTAATTTCAAAAACAAAAAACAAAAAAGGAAGATATTCTGTTGACACTCAGAATACATTTATGTAAAGAAAATTTAAAAAGCATCACTAAATATGTGCAGGTGAAAAAAGAAAACTGGAAGGTACATAAGAAGATTAGGGATTTGAGCATGAAGTCTCTGCTTGCTGCATGCATATAGGGTATACAAAGGAACAAATTTCCTGTACAGTAATCACATTCAGGTGGGTTCAAGGAAAAACCAGCATTGCTCAGTAGTTCTCAAACGTGTGTACTCAAAGTACAGAATTTTGTGATCTGTTTTTAGAGTTTCTGACTTAGCAAGTGTCAGATGAGACTAGAGGACCTCCCCTCCCCTGCCCTGCCCTCTCCTTCCCTTCCCTCCCCTCCTCTCCCCTCCCCTGCCCTCACCTCACCTCCCCTGCCCTCACCTCACCTCCCCTGCCCTCACCTCACCTCCCTTGCCCTCCCTTCACCTCTCCTTCTCTTCATTCTCCTTCCCCCTCCTTTCTTTTTAATGTTTTTTGAAGACAGGTTCTTACTTTTGTCCTAAGTTGATGGCCGATTCATGGGTGAATCCCTACCTTAGCCTTCCAGCCCTCAAATTTCAGGTATAAGCTACTACTGCTAGCTAGGAAGTTATATTTTGAATCAATCCCAAAATTATCATGAAGATTGTGTTGTTGTTGTTGTTGATGATGATGATGATGATGATGGTGCTGCTATTGCTTGCCTTAGGCAGTACACTTTAAAAGTCACCATGCAACTTTATACCAATTAAAACCAGCAAGAAAAATTAAAACAGGAAAAAAAGAAAAAAGAAAAACTAAGGAAAATATTGTTCATCTCCAGTATTTTTTTAAAGCCTAGTATTTGTTGCTTAAGTTTTATGCCACTGGAAATGAATTAGGATAGTTCTGGGTGATTAATTTTATTGCTGCAAATAAGCCAGTGAAAAATCATCACAAAGAAATATCTTTATTTATGACCAATGTGAGTCAATAGCTTTCTTTTCAATGGCATCTGATCATCTGAAACATGTGGCCTCAATGCTGCAGGAGCAGAAGAAAGGAGGAGAGAGAAGTGAATAATCTACACACAAGCTCTTAACCACTGCTGCTTGGAGGTGGCATAGAGTAGCTTCCTTCAGAGTTCATTGGAAGAATTAGTGACATACTTGTAATCAAAGAGCGAAGGATGCTGGGAGATTTAGGGAGTGTGTAGATCGTTATGTCTACCCAGCATTTGAGATGAATTATTATCAAACACTCTGTGATCAAGCACAGGTCCAAGTGGAAGATGGTTCATGAGCCTTCAGAACTGTGTACAATTGTTTCACTACTATAAGTCTTACCTGAAATATGCTTTGTGTTCTATGAGTATTTTGTAATTTTCTGGGTGGCATTAGACAGAACATCTAGTGATATCAGTATCCCTTAAAGAAAATGTTCTGTGGAGTTTTTTTGTTTTTTGTTTTTTGTTTTTTTTGCAATTAAAAATAGCTTGGTCAGCTGGGTATGGTGGCGCATGCCTTTAATCCTAGCATTCAGGGAGGCAGAGGTAGGCACATTACTCTGAGTTCAAGGCCAGCCTGGTCTACAAAGTGATTCCAGGACAGCCAAGGCTACACAGAGAAATTCTGTCTTGAAAAAGAAAACAAACAAACAAACAAATAACTTGGCCAGCCTTAACTATCAGGCCATTTCACTTTCTTTGCTCGAGACCGAATAGATAACACACTGTCCACAGTTCTCTACTGATTTTGCCAACCACAACTTTTGTTTTTGGTAACTGTTAGTGTGATTACTTATGCTGCTGCCGCAGAACAGACAGCCTGTGCCAACTGGCAACATGGCATGATCAGGACTTTAAAACCAATTTGTGAGCATTTTTGAAAACAATGAAGTGAAAGTCATTTTTGTCCCATTTGTCCCAGCATTAACTCAGTCTTAGAAAACGCGATCAGGAAATTGTCAGTGAGAAACTAAATACGATTTGGGCTCAGTTTTCTCCTCAGATTCATTCTGCCTGCTGATGCTTACCTTTGGGCTGTTTTGTCTGTTTCTTTTTAATATTATTACTATTATTGTTGCAGCTGCCACTATTATTATTACTACATGTGCACACATGCTTGCATGTGTATGACGTGTGACTGTTGGGTATATGCATGCCACAGCACATGGGTGAGAGTCAAAGGGTGGCTGTGTGAAGCTTATTCTTTCTTCTACCCTAACGGGAGCTCTAGGGATCAAACTCAGGTCAACAGGCTTGTGCAGCATGCTCTTCCCCCTCTTAGCCGTTGCCCTGGGATTGCTCTCTTTTCAGACAGTCCTACTCTATGGTCTGATTTGGCCTTCTCGAGCTTTCTGCTTCAGTTTGGCAGCACCGTGATTACAAGCATGAACTACCACGCCTAATTTTGGAATTTTGTTATTTTAAACAATGGTGGCGCACGCCTTTAATCCCAACACTCGGGAGGCAGAGGCGGGCGGATCCCTGTGAGTTCGAGGCCAGCCTGGTCTACAAAGTGAGTCCAGGACAGTCAAGGCTACACAGAGAAACCCTGTCTCGAAAAACCAAAACAAAAAAACAAAACAAAACAAAACAAAACAAAACAAAAACAAAAAATAAAAAACAAAAAACAATGAATTAATGAAAAAAATTTACAATGATAGGTAAGACTAGTGGCCAAGAGAGACCCTTTCACTATGGGAAATCAGGTCTTAATTTTGCTCTGCCCCTGATAAGATACTATGAGAAGATAAAACCCAACATGTTTTATACGCAGTCGCATCAGCTTTGAGCCAAATTACCATTTCAATCTTCTTTCTTTCTTTTTTAAAAAAGATCTATTTATTTATTATTTATACATTGTTCTGTCTGCATTGTGAGCTTGCAAGCCAGAAGAGGGCACCAGATCTCTGTATAGGTGGTTGTGAGCCACCACGTGGTTGCTGGGAACTGAACTCAGGACCTTTGGAAGAGCAAACAGGGCTCTTAACCACTGAGCCATCTCTCGAGCCCCTCAATCTTCTCTCTTAGGGTATATTGCCATGACATTCGAAACAAGGCGAGATGCTTTCTGTAGGAACATTACTGACGTATAGCAGCCATCTGGTGATATGAAATACTCTGTGTCGTGGTATCAAAAGCCTCTCTGTTGTTCTATCTGCTGTCTACTGCTGTGATAATCATGACGACCAACAACAATCTGGGGAGGGCTTATTTCCATACAGCGTTCAGTCTTTCATGAGGGGGATTCAGGCCAGGAACTCAAATCAGGAATCTGGAAGAGAAGCTGAGGTAGATAGAGGCCACGGAGGAATGCTGCTACCCTGCTTGCTCCACAGGACTTGCTCAGCCTGCTTTCTTATACAACCAGGAACACCTTAGTCAGGCACCCACCTCCACCAGCCACTAATCAAAAAAAAATGCCCTACAGAGTCGCCTACAGGCAATCTCACAGACATATTCTCTCCATTAAAATTTATCTTCCTAGATAATTCTAGCTTGTGTCTAATTGACAAAAACTAGCCAATTCAGCTATCTATTGTGGTACTTACTAGTTACACTGCCCCCGTTTATATTGAGAATATTCATAGGATTTTCTCAAGGATTATTTAGTTGCTACTGGATAGGGCACTTTTGTGTGTTTATGCTCCAGCACTTCATGTCATGGAAAAGTTAGCTTTCTGGAAGCAGAGATAGTCTCTTAATGTGTAGTTGCCAGAGCAGCAAAGCATGTACTATTGTGTAACCAGATTATTTCCATAGACTTGTCTGATCTGTGTTGAAGTATAGCCACAATGCCGTGCCCTGTCTGGAAAGAAAATGGGTGTACATGAAAGGCTGGATGATAAAACACAAAGAGCAAAACAGTAAAGCAGAAGAAGTGGACTCTCACGCTGCAGCCCTCACTACAATCTGGTTTGTGACACTTCTCTCTTAAGAGCTGTAGTGTTTACTGGCAAAGTGCAAGGCACCAGAGTGAGTATTCTCTAAGGGCCAAATTTATATTGCAAAACATGCAGACTCATATATTTGAGTCTGAAAGGCTTTCTTAGCCAACTAACACTTTGACTATTTTAAAAAATTATCTGCTTTTTATACTGTAATGCCGTTACATCATTCCTACCTTCCCTTTCCTCCCTCCGAACCTTCCCGTGGACCCTCCTGCTCTTTCAAATTCGTGGTCTCTTCTTTTCATTAATTTTCAAAGACTTATTTTTAGTTGTCAACTGGCTCAGGAGGCAGTTTTTCTGTGGCTCAGGCGTCCACTCTCTGCCTTTGGGTCAGCGGCTTACTTGCAGAACAGAACTGGGAAATGAAGTGTATGATGAAGTTAACTGCAGAGGGCAGGCACGAACATGTAAGGCAAGGCTGTACAGCCTAACCCTGCTTCCCGATCTTCCCAGGGCTGGGGGCTGAACTCTAAACTGTTTCTTCCTACCTTACAGTGCTTTATTTGTGGACAGTAGGATTTTTTTCACGGGAGTGCCACCTAGGTAAGCTCTTGTCTGCACCCTCCTGCTGGAGCACTTGGTCAGCTTGTCATAGAACGAATCTGTGGGAACTTGCTTTTTAGCTTCTTTTTCTCCTCCCACTCTTTTGTGAGATGTGAAGTCAACCCCGCCAAAGTGCAGCAGTGCTTCCTAACTTCTTCACGTGTATCCCTGCGGAGGCAGCTTCATGAGACGCAGAAAGGTAAAGCCGACAGTCAGGGCTCATTGGGAGAGTTTTCCTTGCAGGGGTCCAGATTTGTTGCAAACTGTCAGGATTCTGGATGCCAGTTTCACATCCTGCAAATGCTGTCTGAAAGCGTGTGTCAGCAGAATGGGTATTGCATGTCTAGACAAAGAATTGCTATTAGCATCATCAGCCAGCATCCAATCTGTTAACTCTTGTGTAAGCATTTGCTGTCTCTGCCTCTGGCAGCTGGGGGAGGGATGGCGGGGGCGCTTTAAATAAGAACTTTAGCTCTAAGATTTAGACTACGGTTCTCCAGGAGCTTCTTTGATGAGAAGATACCTTATTGTAAGATTAGAAATTGTACTGATAGATATCAAAGTCTCTGTCGTCTTTTATAAATCTTTAGTTAAATGATGGTATGTCTATATTTTATTATATATTCAAGAACGTTTTGTAAAGCAGCCATTGGAATCCAGTGCAGAGCTTCCTGCTGGGCTCTGCTGATCTATCCGTGAATCAAATAGCCACGGTCCTTGCCTCTAGGGATTTATACCTTAAAAGAGGTGACTGACCACAAACAAGAGTAACAGGATCTCTTCTCAGTTTCGGCTGAGGCACCAAAGAACAAAGCAGTAGGTGTCAAGTTCCTTGGCTTTCTAAATTGAGGTGCCAGCTCACTACCTCTGTGGAAAAGATACCTCAGAACTTGTTCCACCAGTCTTAACCCAGCATCTCACCCCTGGGCAACGAAGAGACAGCCCAGGCCCAGTGGCCCAGCGGCCCAGCGTTTGGAGTTTCAGGTTCCCCCTAAGAAAGCTTGCTTGAGGAGAGTTGTCATAGTGCCCTGTGGCCCCCATCACTGCAGAGGGGCTGTGTGTCCCACTCATTTAATAAGAGTGGAGGGAGGAGTTTGCTTCCATTCTTGGAGTGCATCGTCCTGTGTTGCTCAGAGTTGGGGAACACTGTGGTAGGTAGACAAGGCATCCTGGTTCCAGTTGGGGATCAGAGAGGCAAGAGCTGGTGCTCTGAGAGTGTGGCGTGTTCAAAGTGGCCTGGGTGAGATCTGGCTTTGATGAAGGGACAGACTGGGGCAGCTTGAAAACATGTCCCCACGGAGAAATGCGGGTAAGAGTGAGGTGAATCTGAGAACGTGGTGTGCCCTCAGTGTGGAATAAGGAAGGCAGGAACTTCTCTTGGGCTAAGAAGAAAGAGCATGGCTCAGGCTGTTGGGACAGATATCGCCATGATAGGAATGGTATTTCCTAAGTCCCAGAAGGAGCAGGCCAAGTAGGCTTGGCTGCCAGTCAGGTGCAGAGACAACCCCCTCTCCCCATCACAGTCTTATCTCACAAGTAAGACCTAGCTTCCTTCTTAGCCTCCCAACACACCCCTCCCTTCCTCCCTCCCTCCCTCCAGAGCTCACAGCAGAATGAGAGGCAAGGCTGCCTTCCCAAGAAGCTCCTAGGCATGATCAGGACCTGAGCATGGAGGGAGGGAAATTGTAGGTTAGCTTAGATTTGGCGTGTAGATACTAAAGTCACCTGGGCAAGATGATGATTTCTTTGTGACTTGGAAGTATCTGCATCAGCTGATAACCTGCTTCTGTCTGAACCACACCTACCCTTTACTGAACCACACTGACCCCTGTTCTTTACTAGGCTGACCTGGCCAGAATGCTACAGCGGGGGCCCTTAAGGGGCAGGGGAGACTCCTTAGAGATGGTAACAGCAACAACCTCTCAAGAAACAACATGCAATGAGTTGAATCACTAAGGGCCAGCCAGCTGTGGTAAGCATGCTATGAAAGTTGCTCACCTTCCGCCAGAGGGAACAGCATTTGTGTAAAGTGTTTGAGAACATATACGAACAGGAGTCAATATGTATTTGGTTTTCATTATAAAGCCAAGAATATTTTCATTCTTTGTCCAGGGCAATGGATTAAATACTCTCTCTTATAAACATACTATATTTAATTGGTCAGTGTTAGGGGCGGGGGGGGGGGAAGCTTTGATAAAAGGTAGAATCTAAAGGTCATGAAGATCTAAAGAGCTCCTTCCCTCTTTACTCAGCTCCTGATGGCTCCAGATTGCACTCTCACTCTGCCATGATTGGCGGCAGCCTCACCTAGCATGCTGGATACCGTAGAAAAGCCCTGGAGGTGCATGAGCTGTCCACGCCCCACGGGAGCGTGTCTGCTGCGGTCCTTGTTCGGGTCTCGTTTAGGTATCTTGTTAGGCCGTGTCGATGAAGCTTCATGAGTATAGCTTCTCTGATATTGTTATGATACAATCTCACTGCAAACTCCCTGTTCATCGTCTGCCTCTTACGGTCTTTCCTGCCCCTCATCCAAGACGATCCCTGAGCATCTGGTGTAGAGGTTGTGTTGTAGATGTGTCAGTTGGAGCTGGGGGCCACATCATCCCTGGTTTCTTGTTCTCTGCGGTTTGATGGCTTATGGTTCTCTCTAATGGTCTCTGTACAAAAAAATTATAGGTAACAATAGTAGTTAATATATATTAATATATGTAGTTAATATTATATTATTATTCTGCTAGTAGTGGAGGAAATATTCTTTCCCAGAGAAGAGCATCCTAATTGGTTATCTAATACCAAGTTGTCAGCCATGAAATTATATATATACAAATAACATTATATTGACTTATAAGGTTATATTTATATATTTATGAATATATATGTATTACACACACATATCCACAGCTATAAAATGGAAGCCATGAATTTTAGAGAGAGCAAGGGGATTTATGGGAAGGGTTGGAGGCAGAGAAGGAAAGTGGACAGTGATGTAATTATAATTTTAAAAAAAGAAAGAGAAAATACCCACAATTTCCCTGGCAGTCTCAGGAGTCAGGGAAAGGACTTCATTTGTTCTAGGGCTCTGTTCATGTGTAAAGCTTTGAAAAGACTACTTGTTGTGACATCCAGAATAATAAAGGTAAGATATGAACTTCAGTGGAGTGGAAGCTGCTGCCACTCCTTCTGGACTCACAATTGGAAAAGCAGGCTTGCCTTGGCTGCCAAACGCTTGCTGACTCAGGAAAGAGAAAAGCAAAAGATGAAATGTTGACCTGCTGTAGGGCAGAGTTCAGAGGAATGGGGACTCATCCAAATAAAGCCTGCATCCTGAGTGAGCTCTGCCAATGCTAGTATTGATGGCACTTCCCCAGAATTCCCAGAGTTTACAGCTGGTACTCAGACACCACCAGTGGATGGAACATCTCAGGACAGGGTATAACACAGCATGTCTGTGGGGATCTGGGAAAGGTAAACCGATGGGCAGCTGTTGCTTTCAAGGTATGATATCTCATATTGCTAAGTCACATAGGTGAAATTAACTGAAGGAGATGAAGACTGAGCTAAAATGTACCCCCAAGAAATATCAGGAAAAGACAATTTAACATAAATTTGCAGCTTTCTAGCTTTTAATTTTATATTTGCATTCCCCAGTAATACACACTCAATAAAGAAACTGCCAAGGGCAGTGTGAAAACAAAAACAAAACCAGAAATCAACTATTTTCATTTTTAAATGATGCTCTGTATATAGAGAAGTAGCTTTTCATGTCAGAGCAAAGAGTTTGTGCTGTCTATAATTTTGCTTTCACACCAGTAGAGCACAGTAATCTGCCCCTTCAAGACCTAGGACCCTTCAGAAAGGAACCAATCTCCAAATAAGC
Organism: Acomys minous; assembly: GCF_964271855.1. NCBI lineage: Eukaryota > Metazoa > Chordata > Mammalia > Rodentia > Muridae > Acomys > Acomys minous. Next base: position 78,350,455 of record NC_140492.1, on the reverse strand, counting down.
TGTCCAGTGCACAAAATATCCTGATATACTTAAAAATCAAGGTAAAGAGTTTCACACTTGAAAAGAAATTTGGATCATAGTGCTTTGTAATTAGTTGATCTTGCCAGCACTGCAGGAAAATCATTAGGCTTTAATCTGTGTTCTTTGATGTTTCTTGATTTACAGATAAAAGTAGTGTGTCAAAGTTTTCACAAATCATCCTCCAGGTTGATATTGTAGACACTGAGTCCATTTTATCCTCAGCAGAACATCAGGATAGAAAAAAGGTTAACAATTGGGCCAGGCAAATAAATTTGTGTTATAACCCCAGTCTTGGGGGCTGGACAGGCTTAGGGGTTAAGAGCCTTCCAGAGGACCTGGGTTCAAACTCTAGCACTCACATGGGAAAACCCCAGCCTTATTACCCTTAAGCTAGATGTTGGGACTCAGGCTAGAGACTCCTGCTTTGGAGGGTCCATGTGACTTTCTCTGATTGGTACAGTCCTCTGCATAAAGCGAGACAGTTGAGGGGCCAAGAATAATGCTCACCTCACCTCCCACTCCTGTGCCCTCAGACTCCGGGTCTTTCCCAAGCAGGTGCTTCCACTAGCCTGGGCAGGAGAAGCTTATTTTCTCTATCACAAACTTACATACTTTTATAACATACTCTTATACATACTTTTATAACAAATAAACATACATACTTTTATAACAAACAGTAAATACTAGTATCAGTCTTGGTTAGAGTTTTAGGCTAAGCTGGAAGTGTCTGTTAGTTACCGTAAGATTAAAGTGCAGTCATGACAGTAATTGATTGCACTAGCAATGTGTATCTGAAACATTTAGGGCCAAGTATTTTTAGAATTCAGCACTTTTCATAAATTCAATCATTTCTAAATATATCTATCTGCAAGATGTGTACTGCACTGAAGCTAGAGTATTTGAGGAAGAGTTTTAATGTATTATCTTTTTGGTTATTAAAATTTCATAGCAACACCTATGGAAGAAACGTGTTAAATACATAGAAATAGCTTTATGGCAATTATGTTTAGTTTTAAGTAAACATATTTTGAAAGTTTAGAATAGCTTCAAGTCTGTAGGAAACTTGTGAAGAAATGTAGAGTTCTCACATATTATGTGTGCAGTTTTTCATATTAGTACATTACATGTGCATTTGTTAGTCCAGCAAGATGTCTCAGTGGGTGAAGAAGCTTAGCACCACACTTGATTTCCCGAGTTCAATCCCTGTGCCTCACATGGTAGAAAGCAATAACCCACAGATTATCCTCTGATCTCTACAGATATGCCGTAGCATGAATGTTCCTATATACACGCACATCCAAAATAGGTAAATCTAATAAAAATAATTTGGTATGTTCCCTTGTCACAGGCAATCAGCATAGATACATTTGCTGAAGTCTGTATTATATTTCTTAGTACTTAACTGTTCTTTTTGTCTTCCAGGGTGTAATCAGGACACATCTTGTTACATCTCTAGATAGCTGATGGCTGTTATGACTCCTCACTTCTCTTGTCTTGGATGACCTTGCCAATCAGGTAGGTATATAACATTAAGTTGAAATGTCTGATTTTTTTTTCATAATTAGCCCAAGGCTATTGGATTTTACAGAGGAGGTATGGGAAGACGGCAGAAGTACCATTTTCAGCATTCACTAAGACAAGCTTTCAATATGGCACCACTGTTGATAACCTTGACACTCTGGCCGAAGTCTCTCTATCAAAACGTTCTTTCCTTTTCACATTGTACAGTTTGGAAGAAGTCACATTCCCTACCCACATTTGAGCAAGAGGGACATTTTTGCTTCGTTTCCTGAAGAGCAGATCACCTGAGTGATAGTCTACATGGGAACTTGGTCTCTTCCTCCCATGGGTCAGGTGTTACTGCCAAATAGCCTGAGAAATCTTTTGGTTGTAGTTCCTGTTTTAAATTTTGCTATTACAGGTAAAAGATTATAGACCAGAGCCAGCGTTATATTTAATATTTGAAGGTTGCCTTGCATGCTTCTACCCATCACTCCTCTCTGGTGATGGAGGAAGCAGTGTAATTATCCTCACAAGGCAAATGACAAGGAATTAGTAGTGAAAGATATGAAAGTAGGAACATTCCTGTTCCCAGAGTCCTTGATGGCCCCACCCACCACTCATGGTTCCCATCTCTGCTGAATAAGAAGCATGCTTAGGCGCTGTCTCAGTCACTGTTCTATTTCTGTGAAGAGACATCATGGCCAAGGCAACTTATGAAAGGAAGCCATTTAATTGCAGCTTGTTTACAGTTTCAGAGAACGGGTCCATGATCATTACAGCAGCCAGGCAGGGGCTGGAGTAGTAGCTGAGCGCTTATATCCTGAGTCACAGGTAGAAGACAGCACAGACACAGTCTAGGCCTTGCATAGGATTTTGAAATCTTAAAACCCACCCCCCCCCCCCGACCCCCAGTGACACACCTCCTCCAGCAAGGCCACACTGCCTCCAACAAAGGCAACACTTTCTAATCCTTCCTAAACATTCAAATACATGAGCCCATGGTGGGAATTGGGGGGGGGGGAGCATTATCATGCAAACCACCAAAGGTGTTTCCCCACATTCTTAACAAGATCAGCCTGAAGGGAAATACTAGAAATATAGTGATAAATGCCAAATTAAAAAAGTTAAATGTGAAACACATATCAGGCTTTTAAACATAATATTTTCAGAGAAACCCTAAAAACGTAATCATTTAGGACTAATAGGAATCCATGTGCTTCTTGTCCAGCGCTCACGTGGTCTCTTCCCACTCAACCGGTCTCACATCCTTCTGTGGTTCCGCATTCCTGCTCCTAGGCAAATCGATTTGCCTTTCTTCCTTTTCAGGGTCAATTTTCTCGTCTATACTTTTTTTTTTAAACTTCCTTTCCTCCCTTTCCTGTCTCCCTCTTAGGTATGAGATGCTCAGAATTTCATTCTTTAATAAACTCCTTTGCTGTATCTAGAAAGCTTATACAACTTGGTTCTGCCCAGGGCAGTGTCCTATGTATTGCAGAATAGTTAGGCTTTTGTTAGGCTTTTAGTAGACAGTGCACATTTAGGGGCCTTGCTGAAGGAAGGGTCTGCTAAGGGACTTAGAACAGCTGAAGAAAACAGTTAGTTATCAATCTGCAGAGATGTATTTGGATAGATGAATAGATCTGGAAAATAGAGAATTTTTTTTGTAGTTATCAGATTGATCATTAGAACTTTCCAGAATTAAGTTCTTTCCTTCTCGGTAATTATTGGCATTTGCCAATATGTTCCAGGGTTAGGTCTCCAGCTTGTGGAATTTCTTGCTGAAGCCCTGAAGGGGCGTTCATTTACTAGAACAACAGTGTGAGCTGATGTAATGTGTACCTGTTAAACTCAGTGCTGATGCTCAACAGTCTATGTCATTGTGAACTGGTGACTAATTCACAATATGGTCAGGCTGTGGACAACACCAGAATTGTTAACTATTGCCTGATGGGAAAAAGTGGTGTCAGGTACCAAAATTGTAACAGAACTTCATTGTTAACTGAGATTTTTTTGGGGGGAGTATATTGTATGTCTCTGTAATTTTGATCAGATGACTTCAGAACCTGGAAAATTTGATGTTGCTAAATAGTACAGTGAACTGCTGTCACTGACATTTTTACACACACACACATGCATACACACACATATGAGTCCCTACACACACACACACACACACACACACACACACACACACACACACACTTTGAATTTTTGGGAACTAGCTGTCAAATTTGTAGAAAGAATCTCAGTTCTCAATGTTGAGTTGACATTATACATAAATTAACAACTGTATTGATCTAGAAAGATTGTATTTCCCCATCTGTACAGGGCCAATGGACTACATAAACTATTTAACTTATTATCTATGTGGATTTGATTAGAGAAACTAATAAACTATTCTTTAAGCAATGAGGGAAAACAGCTGATGGGATGTACTCCAGTATAGCTTCCCTTCGGTCATTAAAGGAGGTCAGTTTTTTTTCTTGTGTTCTTCCTTTTGCAGGTTATTAGATCTCTGCCTGAGATAGCTAGTGTCCCTTTGGTATCAGATGGGTAGCCTTATCTTTTCTAGCTAATTTAGAGGAATATGTAGATGTTTAGAAATGGTACAGAGTTCTGAGGGAAAAATATTATATGCAGTTTGAAAGATGTATAATCTTCAAATAGCTCCACTCCTTGAATATGAGCTCCCAATTAGGGAGAAATAATTAAGCATCCTGACATTAAAGAAATAAAATATTTCACCTTACTCTCTGATCTTGGTCATGTCTCCTTTTCAAAGTCCCAAAATTAGACATAATGATGGATGGATAATAATTATCCATATAAATAATTTTTATTCACCATCTGCTTATGTTATCTGATGAGTTGATGGGAATATTTTAGAGTCCCTTTTTAAAGATTTCCCCCAGAACACAAAATCCTTCTAAACCCAGTTTCTGGGATGCCTTTGAACTTCCTGCATAGCTTTCTAAACTTTAAAAAAATTAATTTTATTCTTTGAGTATGAATATTTATGCATATATATGGTATATATATGGTATATACCATGTACATCAGAAGAAGGCAATGGATCCCCTGGAGATGGTTGTGAGCCACCATATGTGTGCTGGGAATTGAACCTCTGGAAGAATAGCCAGAGCTCTTAACTGCTGAGCCACTCTCCAGTGCCCTAAGCTTTTTAAAGTTGGCACCCAATGTGGGGCAAAGAACCCTCCAGTTACAGTGGAAAAAAAGGGTAACTGTTCCAAAGCCTCCATCTCTGAGGGAGGTGACTCTATTTTTCTACTTTGTTTCCAGTCTGCAACTTTGATAGGCATGCTTTCTAGAGTATAAGATGACCCTCAACTTTTCTAGTTAAAATATAGAGTTTGGAATATATTTGCCGTATAAGACTATCCCTTTTCCAATGCACACCCTGTGCAGCAGACTCAGGCATGTGTCTGTTGGAAGGATGGGCACAGCCAGACAGGTGCTTTATTAAATGCTGGAAGACAGCTAGTGCCAGCCTGCACTGCCCCTTTAAGGTGTGCTCTACACTCAACCCAAACACATTCAGCCCTCTGAATTGAATAGGCTGGTTTGATGGAGATTCAATCCACACTCCTTGAAGTACAGGAAGGTGTGTGCAGTTTGCACCTCCCTGCTTCATACTCCCTGCACAGAGTGGGGAATCGGCCAAGGCACCCCTTCACTATATGCCCCGGACATATGAAACAAGGGGAAGCAAGCTGCAGGTAAGTATCCGGCGTATAAGATGACCCCCGACTTTGGCATGGATTTGGGGGAGGGTGTTAGAAAGTAATCTTATATGCCATAAAATACGATAGATATAGCTGTGGAGCAGCTAAAGCCTCACATTGAGTACTCCCTGGTATTAGCCTAAGGTTCCCTTACCCTCTTTCTGGACCTGACAGCCCAACCTAGGTGTAGGCAATGACCTTTTAGCCTCTCAGAAAATAAATAAATAAATAAATAAATAAATAAATAAATAAATAAGTCCTGGAGACTCAGTGGCTATATAAAATTTTTTAGCACAGCTGCCAGATTCTTAAATCTGCAGGCAGAACTGTGTTGGTGGGGCATGCAAACTGGCCCCCTCCCTGGCAAAACTGCCTGGAGACTGTTGACTGTCACCAGCAACACTTAATCCCCCCCTTTTTTAGGGCTTCTGCACCCCTGTAATGATTGTTCCCCAGGTCTATCTCTACAAGCCTGAGGAACTTGCCTTTCAGGCAGGAGGAAGCTGGAAAAGGAGATAAGTCTTCATCCCCCTCATTATCAGATTGGGTTTTGCTGTCCTGTTGGGGTGGCCGCTGGAGCCACTGGAGCAGCCCTTGTCCAAACCCATTATCTGTCCAGTGACTTCCAGGACAACCTTGACAAGGCGATGGCTCCCACTACAGACAATCTCAAAGTCCCTTCAACACCAGATTACCTCCCTGGTGGGAGTTGCCCTCTAGAGCTGGAGACCCCTGAACCTCCTGACTGCTGAGTAGGGAGGGACTTGCATGTTGGTGGAGGAGGAATGTTGTCTTTATCATAATGAGTCTGGGCTGGTAGGACAAGATGTACAAGTGTTCAAACATCTCCGGTGAGACCTCCAGGCACACTGTGCCCCCGACACCCCTACCCTATGGTACTCAAACCCTTTTGTAGCTTGGTTACTTCCCCTTCTGGCCCTGTGGGTCTGCTTCTCCTTGTACCCTGCCTTACCCAATATTTAAAACTCTAAATGAAGAACATGGCTGAAGTCACTGGCAGTCAGGTTCTGGTTCAATATCAAACAGTCCCCAGCTTAGAAGCTGAGGGATATGACGAGACCTTTGTAAAATGAAACAGGGAGAGATGTGAGACTCAGCAGATAAGGCTGAAGTCTGACTTCTCTTGGTACCACTTTGTGCCCGGTCTATAAGAAAAGACTCCTTTTCTTAGTGGGGTTCTCACTCCTTTTATAAGGGGTGTCACATAGCTCTAAAACAAAACTACAGGCCAGACCCTTTCCTGATAAGGAACTTTAACGAACACAGGGAATTCCTAGAGGTGCCCTACAACTTCTGAGGTCCTAGCTTCCAGAAAACAGCCCTCAACTGTATCTAGAAGCCATGCCTTCACACATAGGATATTAAATACTGTTTCCTCCTTCTTCTGATAGGGTCCCATGTGACTGACTGTAAACGAGGCACTGTATGTAGATTAAGTATCATGGCACCCTTAGATCTAGCAAATGAGACGCATTCACCCTCAAAACCCCTCCCCACTTCCCAGAGCTTATAAATTCCTGATTCCTAAGTAAAGTTTGGCTTGCTTTCTCACTCCACCATGACTGTCTCAGGCTCATCATTCTGGGACTCGCTGATCTTCCAGGACTTTCTGCCATTTGCTGGCAAGCAGAACTATCTGCTCCATTGTGGCAAGAGCCGGGTGCTGACTTCTGGGGACGCACCTGCTGGACCTGCATCTCACTGGATCTGCCATCAAACATCCTCCACAGTAGCTTAACCAGAGAGCCTGACACTGGGGTATCATCGCAGGCCTTTGGAATGCCTGTGTTTCCATTGCCCTCTGATACCAACAATTTCGTTGCCTTTTGGCTCGTGTCAGGTGCTTGTCTGCTTCCTGTGCCGTGACCTCAGCATGAAGGGCTGTAACACTTATTGGTGGTGTGGGACTCATAAGTCTTCACTTACTAATGAGACCTGTAGTCTCATTCTAAGAGGAACTAACTGTAACACTTGGTGGAAATTCATTCCACCTCCCCCAGAGAGGCCGGTAACCTGGCCTAATGCCCAGGCCGTGAACCTTACCTTAAAGTGCTCTAGCTGCCCCTGAGTGAGAAACAGGACCTCTGATCTCAAGGTCCATCAGCTCTTGTCCAGAAGCAAGCAGCACCTGGACAGACCTGCTGTACATGGGCCCCAGGACACCCATTGGACACTGAATGACATAAAGTGAATCGTTTATGTGCGTAAAGTTAAACAGCTACTTATAATGTGTACACAAACATATAAAAGGGATTTCTAATAAGTGGCTTACAGGCTGTGGTCCAGGTAGTCCAACAATAGCTGCCTAGGAACGAAGGTTCAAGAGTCCAGTGGTTGTTTAGCTCACGAGGCTGGATGTCTCAGCTAGTCTTCAGTATGTGCTGGAATCTTGAAAAAGTGGGTTCTAGTAAAAGAGTGGACTTGCTAGTGAGAGGAGAGCAAGCAGGCAAAGAGTATACGCTTTCTTCTTCCATGTTCTTAAATAGACTTCGAACAGAAGGTGTGGCCCAGGTTAGTGGTGGGTTTTCCCAGCTCAGAAGATCTGTAGTAAAGATGTGCCTTCCATCCTCAAGATCTGGATAAAAGGCTTGTCTTTCTAATGTAAAGATCCAGATTAGAAGTAGATTTTTCCACTTCAAACTAACCAAAATTCCTTACAGATGTGCCCCTCCACCCACAGGCTTTAGTTAATTTCAGACAAGTTAACAACCAAGAGTAGCTATCACATAATGCATTTCATTTTTAACTCATTGTATACATTTTTCTACTAAAATACCATATATACTATAAAAGTCTCCATAGTAAACTGGTTCTCAATCTGTGGCTCATGACCCCCTCAGCCTATCAGATAATCTTCATATCAGATATTTATATTATGAATCATAACAGTGGCAAGATTAAAGTTATGAAATAGCAATAAAATAATTCTATGGTTGGGGGTTACCATAACACGAGGAACTGTATTAAGAGTGACGACATTAAGATGAAGGAGAACCACTCATTTGAAATTCACACAGTTTGAACTTCATTTCTTTTTACTTTTACCTTGTGACAAATCTTTTGTGTGTGGTGTTTGTGTGTGTGTGTGTGTGTGTGTGTGTGTGTGTGTGTGTGTATTTAGGGCCTTGGGCACCCATCCTCTCTTTTTTTTTTATCTGTCTGAGACAGTGTCTTTCACTATTTTTCTGTTGCATATGCCTGGTTAGCCTGGTCCATGAGTTTCTGCGTCTCTATTACTTGTCTTTTAATGAGAATTCTGGTAACACAGAGACCTCGCCATGCTCAGTTTACATGGGTTATGGAGATTCAAACTCAGGTCTTCCCACAACACTGAGTTATCTCTCTAACCCTGGTTTGTTTTTTAAACACTTAGTTGTGATTTACATGTCGATATATTAATGGATTTATAAAACTACTAATAGATTTATAAGTTTTTTTTAGGCTCAAGAATTAAAAAAAACCGATCCACCTCTATTCTCTGTCATGCTGTTTAGACTTCTCCTTTCAACCAGACCTCTGTGCCACTTTTTATCATCATTTCACTTGCCTTTAGAACCGGGTTGTTTATTCACCAGAGAGATATTATTTTTAAGGATATGTGCAATCTATAGCAGTAAAATGCAATGTGAGAGGGGGTCTTGTCCACTTTTGTTCTACCTACGTGTTCAGCAACAAGCTGTGTAAGTGTCCTTGGACGCTGCATTTCATCTGTAAGAGAAAGGGTTGATCAACACGATTTCTGTGATCCCTCTAACCTTGCCATTTAGATGGTATAATTATATTTGGCAAGTCTCCTAAAAGAATGTTCTCCAAGTCTGAGAAAGCTATCCTCCTTTCACCTCAGAAAGTACAGATATGGAGAGACTTTTAATAGAAACCTTCACCAAGGAAGAGTGTGCTCAGTACTGTAGGGACATCTTTCTATAGCATAGCTCTTTGTCATGATGCTCGGGAATCCCAATGTGGGATGCCACACACATGACATCATTGTTGCTGGGGCTGGTTACACATTAGGATTGAAAAAAAAAACTGTTAGCAACAGCATTATTCACAAAGGGGACATCAGCTAGCAGCTGAGTCCAGCAATTTTTAGCCTAACTAGCCAATATTTGGTCTTCTCAACCTTACTGGTTGTATTTTGCACAAAGTAAAGATAAAATAAATAAAAAGCATGTGGCTTTCTAAATCTTGTGTGCAAGTCATAATATTTACAGAAAGAGATGCATAAGATTATAAATTAAGCTTTACATTTATGTATGTATTTATTTATTTGTGAATTTATTATTAATTTATTTGTGTTGGGTGATATATCTAGAGATCAGAGGACAACTTCAGAAACTGAGTAACTGAGCCTTCCAATATGCCAGCTCTGGGGTCAAATCAGGTCCTTAGGCTAGTAGCACGTACCTTTACACAGTAAGCCATCGTACCAGCCAAAGAATGTAAATCAAAATGTCATTTCTTTTTAAACATACCATAAGCTATTTGTATTTGTATTATTTTCTTTATCCAAGCCGAGGGATTTAAAACCTAATTCATAGCAGAGATTTTGAGCAAGGAAGCCCTTTGTGGGAGTTATATGTAATCTGTACTTTGTTGGCTTTTCCAAGGGAAAATTTACACAACAGGAAAAACTGTCGCTCTTGAAATACAATATTAGTAAAACGCAATCAAACATGAAAACCAAACAAGAGCAAACAACACAAAGCTGACCTTACACATAAACCGTGATTTTAATACAACCTAACCACACCTCCGCAGCCATCCACGTTCAGTCTACACCAAGGCAAGACTTGTGAGTAGTTACACAAGAAAGAGCATAAAAGGAGTTCATCCTGGATTTCTAAGTTGCAAGCACACACTAATCCAGGGAAGACTTACATAAACTTTTATTCTCATGCCTATTGTTGGTATTCGTTTCTTCTAGGTCATACAATTAGTCTCTGTCAGCAATTACCTTTCATTGCTTCTTTAGCCAAAATGCAATGTTGGGAGGGTCCTTGTCTAACCTGTTTTATTAACTGCATCTCAGTGCCACTCAGGGAGTCATTTCCTTAGCCTTCACTACTTCATTCTTTACTCATAAGCTATTATATTCAGGGAAACGCTATATATCTACACTGGTATAACGAAAGGATAGTAATTGCATGGGAAATGAAAAACTAAGAATTTCCTATTTTGGCCACTGGGCAAGTGCAATAGAGCATGGTTCTGTATAGTGACTCCTTTCCACAGGAGCGCTGTTATAATAGTGAGGACACATATATGACATTTTGGATTTGTTATATAGGCAAGGCCTGTGTGTGGTCAACACTGGCATCTGCTATAAATGTAGATGTAGACCCTGTGGATAAGCAGAAGAAGAGACTTTCCCTGAAAAACAGATGTGTGTATTTATGAAAATTATTATCAGCATTGCTCTAAGTAGACAGTACTATGGTTAGTTAAAGGAATATAGAGTGAGTGCAGTGTGTTTCAATTTCAAGGCATAGTTTTATATTAAATGGTGTGAAGTGTCCTGATTACACAGTTAGTGCCTAAGCTGATTTAGAAGCATTAACCATTTGAATTTGAGACCTTCCTATTGTTTTAGCTGTTTTGTTTGTTAGGTGTGCTCAAATTGGAAAATAGGCGACTTAGGAAGGCAGCTGGAGTTTGATGTAGATTTTACTTCAATCTAACAAATAAAAATAAATAAATTATGAAATTTCACTGTGAGGATTATACTACCCCTTAAAAACATCTTTGCGTATATGAGTGTGGACCCATGTGCACGTGGTCCTCGCCTTCCACTTTATATAAAACAGGTGCTCTCGCATTTGCTGCTGAGAGACCAAGCCAAGCAACTCTATGAGCTTTCAGGGATCTTTCTTTCTTTGCCTCTTTTCTAGCCATGGAGCACTGGAACCACAAGTGTGCTACAGCCTCCAGCTTTGTGTGGTTTCAAGGGATCCAAATTCACACCCTCACACTTGCTCGGTGACCGCTTTTCTCCCCAGCTACCTCTCTATCCCCTATCGTATACTTTTGAAAATGCCAATTCAATGCCCTCAGTGCGCGTTCAAAGCTACAGAAGCAGAGAGGATAAAGGCACTCACAGCCTTGCTCCTTGTAGAGTCAGTCCTGGGCCCCTTGCTGAGAGTGGATTCATTGAAAGTGCTGGCATGTTTCTGAAGAGTGTATAATTTTCCTTAAAATATTCTCTTTTTCCTATTTTTAAATTCCAAGAATAATTGTTTATAAAGTAACATAACAAATGCTTAGTTGTGTATAGCAACATAATAAAAACAGTGCCCCTTCACTTGAAGAAGTGAATGTTTTCCTCTTCTATTCGCGTAGCCCTTTGTCATCCTCCTTTAAATACACAGGGTAGATATATACACATGCATGTCTGTTTTAGACCTTTACACAAGCACATCTAATAAACTATTTTAGAAGGGTATGATGTAACCTTTCTTTACAGAATAAAGACATACTTCATTGAAAAAATTTTCCGTTTAGTCCACTGTTAGTCCCCCCTTTCTTTTTTGTTAATTTTCTATGCCTTTTATATAAGAAACTTTATTTTTAAATTAACTACTTTAGTAAGCTATAGTTCAATATAAAGAGTAACTTTAAATTGGCTTCTATTTTCATAGACTTTCATGCCCTAAACATTTGACATAAAGGAAAGCACACAAAAATTATATAATCTCATGTCTGTGGCTTTTTGCTTAGCCTAACACCAGAGTTCCTCCATTTTACAACAAGTTTCAATACTTTGTTGATTTTTATGGGTGAATAAGATTGCATCATATGAATGCGCAGAGTTCTTCCATTCATTAGTTAATGGGCATTTTGGTTGTTTCCACTTTTGAACTGTTATAAAAAATGCTTCTATGACATTTGTATAGAAATTTTGTTTTCTATTCTCTTGGATCTCTACTTAGAAGTATGTTTGCTGGGCTCTGTGGTAGATTCATATTTAAAATTTTGAGGGAAGACTGAACTATTTTCCTCAGTGGCTGCACTATTTTACATTCTGACCAGCAATGTGGAAGAAGGGCACTAGTTTCTTCTTTTTCTCACAAACACTCATTATTTTCTGTTCTTCTTATTTTAGCCATTCTACTGGGTATAGCACGGTATGCCATTTTAGTTTTGATTTGCATTATATTTGTGTTTATCGGCATTTGCCTATTTCCTTTGGAGAACTGCCTGTTAAAGTCCTTTGTTAATGTTTTACTTGGCCTATTTTATTGAGTAATGAGTCCTTCATGTACTCTGGATATAAATCTCTTATCAGATATTATTTGTAAATCTTTCTGTTTTCTTTCTTTTTATTTTCTTTATGCTGTCTGTAAGGCTCAAAAAATTGAAAACTTTATGAAAGTCCATTCATACTTTTTTCACTGTGATTTTGATGTTATAGCAAATAAGTAGTCATTGCTTAAAGTCATGATATCTTCAAAGACTTTATAGATTTATTATTTATATTTATATTGGCTATCTGTTTTCATTTAAATTTTGTATATGCTATAAGAGTTTCCAGCTCTATTCTTGTGGTTGTACTATTATTCTGTTATAAAAAATTGTTTATATATCACACCAGAGCCATTTGTTGAAAAGATGTTTTTCCTTATTGACTTGTCTTAGAAACCATTTGAAAGCTAATTATACATAAATATTTATGAATTGTAATTATAGCCTATTGACTTATAGATTGTTTTTATGTCATCACACTGTTCTGATTACTATAACTTCATAAATTTGACTTTGGAAAGTGTGAATTTTTTTGTTGGAATACTTTGATTTTTCCACCAATAATATTTTGATTGTTCTTATATTTTTATATGAATTTTAAAGTCTAGTTGCTAAATTTATGAAAAAAACAGCTGAAAAATTTACCAGAGCTGTATTGGTTCTATAGATCACCTAAATGTATTACTAACCTGTTAATTTTTGTGATCTTTGGACATGGTGTGTCTTTCTATTAATTTGTATTTAATTATTTCAACAGTGTTTTCTAATGGCTAGTCAACAGTATTTTCCACTCTAATACATTATCTTAGTCTTTTATCCTAAATTTATTTTGAGGTATTCTATTTTGTGAATGTTATTTTGGGTAGAATTATTTTCTTAATTTAATATTCCAGTTGCTAATTGTTTATAGAGATAGATAATGCAGGTCTTCAAGTATGTTTTATTGTGTGGTATTTGCAGATGTTGAGGATAAGCAAGGTAGGAAAGGTTATAGTTTATTAGTGACAATCCTGGGTAGGTGGTCCTAGGTTGTATTTTAAAAAAAAGCAAGCTGAGTAAGTCATAAAGAACAAGTAAGTAAGCAGCATTCCTCTACGACAATTTATTTCTGCCTCTGGGTTTCTGCCTTGACTTCCCTTTGTGATGGACTGAATCCGTCAGGTAAAATAAGCCTTTGCCCTCTCAGTTTGCTTTGGGTCATGGTATTAATCACAACAATAAAAAGAAAACTAGGGCTAACTCTAAATAAACAACACTATTTGTCGGGCTCACAGACTGTGCCTCCCCGGGAACTGGCATGGAACTGCTGAGCATATTCAAGCTGTGGAAGTCTCAAACTTGAGATTTCACGTCTCATCCTGAGAGCTGAAGGTGTGGGACAAAGTTCTCTCCTTGTTTCCGAGCTTGCCTCAGGAGCACGTGACACAACCCCTATGAGGTTACTGGTGGTCAGGCTCATGAGCTTGCCTCCTGTTATCTTTCCCTATGTAAACAGAGCTTTGCCAGCATCCTAGTCCCAGCCAATGACATGCATTCCTCCTCAAAGCCCCGCCCACTGCCCAAGGTTTATAAGTCACCATTTCGCAGGCAATAAAGCACACACAGCAGCACACCTTCTTACATCTACTTCATCAAAGATTGTTTGAGACTGCCTGTTTATCCTGAGCTGTAATACTGGGGAAAAGAAGGACTCCCCTTCGTTGGGAAGAATTCATTGCTGTCCTCCCCCAACCCCCGCGCCCACCCCCACCCTCTCCACAAACACACTCAACTGCCAACGAGGCAGTCATTGCAGGCCAGACCAGGCGCTTGCTGCAGAGAGGCCCGCAGTCACCACTGGAGTTCGCCCCGCCACCCCAAGCTTCTGCTGTTCACCTGCAAATTAGCACTGATTACATGGATCATACAGTTCGCTCCTCTCTGTCTACTCGGCCACACAGTCCACCTGAGGGAGTGAGCTGCCGAGCTGTTGGCTGTTGCTGAGGCAGCCATTTCCGTTCTCCCTAGTCAGGGAGTCAGGCTGGCCTCTGTTGCCGCCTGAGTCTGACTCAGTCTCGGAGCCCTGAGCTCCCACCACCGCTTGGCTCAGCTCCTGACGAAGCTGCATTCCAGCTATAACTTGATCAAGGCGAGCTACATTCACCTGCACCGTCTGCCGCTAAAACAGCAGTAACACTTATTGCGGAGAAATCTCTTTCACCCGCACCTCAAGCTGGACCGAAGGTCCTGTGGCATGGACCTCATTTCTGCACTCCACTCTTCCTTGTCAGAGGATGGTGATGTTCCTGAGGGAGAAGGAACTCGGGACACTGTGCTTCATCCTTTTCTGACTGAAGGAGGTGCTTGGACCTTTTGCTGCGCTCTTCCGGTCCCGACATGGAACCACAGTGATGCGAAATGATACACCCAGGAGAAACTTCTGTTTGAATTTGGATCTTTTCCTTTTCTAGTGATATCACAAGGACAAACAGCTGATAATGAGCAGAATGTTGTATCGCCAGTGGTTTTTTGTTTTTTGTTTTTTTGGATAGTTTTTTCTATTTTCACATTGTGTTATGTTTACCTCTTGTCTGAATTCTGTCATAACTTTAAGTGTAATATTCTTCTTGGTGATTTTGCTGAACCTGAGGCTAGTGTATGGTTGGAGCACAAAAGTAGGCCAAGATAAAGGATGGTGTTATTAGATTAGGTATATTAAAAATTAAAAAAAATGTGCGAAGGGTTTATGAGATGTAACTCTACTGGAAATTGAGAAATATCTATAGAAATACCAATTTCTGACTACTGATCTTGTATCTTGCAAACTTACTGACCCCCTCTTAGTAGTTACAGTGGATTCTGGTTGCTGTCTTTGGGTTTTCTAGTTACAAGATTATGTCATTTACAAAAAAAGGATATCTTAACACAGCCGAGGAACAAGAAGAAGAAGACAACCTTAAGTCCGGTCTCATGAAGATGATAGAGGCCTTTAAAGAAGAAATGAGTAAATACCTTAAAGAAATACATCTGCTGCGAGAGAGTGGGGCAGGGGGCAGGGGGCAGGGGGGCAGGGGCAAAGGGGGCAAGGGGGCAGGGGGTGGGAGGGGGCGGGGGCCAGGGAGCAGGGGGCAGGGGGCAGGAGCGGGAGGGGGGGTGGCAGGGGGCAGGGGGTCAGGGGGTGGGGGGACAAGGGGGCAGGGAGTGGGAGGGGCGGGGGGCAGGGAGCAGGGGGGCAGGGGGCAGGGGGCGGGGGGTGGGGCAGGGGGCAGGGGCCAGTTGGACAGAGGGTTTGCAGAAAGAAGAGGAACCATGGCCCGGGGCATCTCTGAGATAGGCTAGAGACCTTCAACAAGGTAGGCTTCTGGGAGGATATGGTAGTGACTCTAGTTGAGACCCTTATTAGCCGCGGACATGGAGATTGAGCAGTCTACCCTCTAACTAGACAGGACTCCTAAAAGAGGGAAGGAAACACCAACCCACGCCTCCCCCCCCAAAAAAACCTCTGATGCAAAATGCACCCTGCCTACAACATGTCCAGGGACAAAGAGCAGAGATCGAAGGAATGTCCAAATAATGTCTGGCCACACCAATGCAAGAGACCCAAGCTCTCACACTATTAATGACACTCTGCTACACTTGCAGACGGGAGCCTAGCATAGCTGTCCTCGGAGAGGCCCCGCCCAGCAATGGACCAAAAATAGATGCTGAGACTCACAGCCAAGCACTGGGCAGATGTGAGAGAGCCTTGTAGAAGAGTAGGAAGGACAGAAAGACCTAGAGAGAGCAGAAGCTCCACAAGAAGACCAACAGAGCCAAGTATCGTGGGCCCAGGGGGGCTTGTGGATACTGAAACATCAACCATGGGAACTATGCCCCTACACATATGTACCAAATGGGCCGCTTGGTCTACATGTGGGTCCTCTAGTAAGGGGAGCGGGGATTGTCTCTGACAAGGTGGGGCTGCCTTGCCAGGCCACCATGGTAGAGGATGCGCTCAGTGCTGATGTGACTTGATGTGCTGGGATGAGTAGGTGTGGGGTGGAGGCTCCTCTTTTCTGAGGGGTGGGGGAGGGAGAGTGAGACTGGGAGGAGAGAAGGGAGGCAGGTTATGATTGGGATGTAAAGCGAATAAATAAACAATTTAAAAATTAGAGATATTTGTACTTCTCTCTTCTGAAAACTAATACATTAACTCACCTCCCTACCTGGCTTGATTTGGATAGAACTTACAGTACAATATGGAAAAGAAGTGGCAAAAGCAAATGTCTTTGTCTTATTCTAGATCTTAGGGATGAGGAATATAATCTTTATATGAGTTACAAGGCTAGGATTATCAACGATAGGATTATCAAGTATGCCCTCTTATCAGGATCAGAGTCTTTTCCATTGCTACTTGTTACTTTTTCTGTGAAAGATAGTAAACTTTTGTAAGATGCATTTTAGTGTTCATGGAGACGATCATGTGGCTTTAATATTTTAATGAAACTACAGTATAACACATGGTTTGATTTATATGTGTGTTGTATATACATGGATGCTCATGTGTGTCTGAAAGTGTCTTTGCTGGTACATCATGCATTGTGTGTGTAAAGGCTAGAGGTGAATGCTGGATGTCTACCTTGGTCATCCTCTAGTTCATTTTATGAGATAGTTTCCAGCTGATCTCAGAGCTCACAATTCTGCAAACTCCTACAATCTGCTTGTCTCTCTTGCCATTCTTGGGATTAGATGAACATGCCCTTGCAACAGGTTTCATTGTTGGACTTTGATAAGCTAGATGAACTTGTTCTTAGGACAGCTGATAAAGGTGCAAAGTCCTGCTAAATACATTGCTTTATGATGCTTGATGCTCCATGCTGAGAATCTGTGTGTGTGTGTGTGTGTGTGTGTGTGTGTGTGTGTGTGTGTGTGCAAGGAATACTGTCATATAGTCTTCAGTCCTAATTATGTTTTTATCTGACTTTACTATTAATTATAACAACCTCACAATGAATTAGTTAATTTTCTTTCCTCTCTATTTTTTGGGGGAAGTGTTAGTAAAGTTTTACAGTAATTATTTTTATAGTTTTAAATAGAATTTAACAGTGAAGCCACCCAGACCAAAGCTTACCTTTGAGGGTAGATATTAAATTGAATATCTTGCCATTTTATGGGTTTATTTGGATTGATTCTCTCTCTTTCTCTCTGTCTCTCTGTCTGTCTGTCTCTCTCTCTCTCTCTCTCTCTCTCTCTCTCTCTCTCTCTCTCTGTTTGTTTTTAAGTTAGCATTGGAGGTTTGTGTTTTTCTAAAAATCTGCCCATTTGATCTAGGTTATCTTATTTGTGGCATATCTGTATTCAATATTTTATTCTGTTAATTATTCCTAGTTAGAGATGTTTCTTTCATGATTTTAAGAGTTTACCTCCTTGCTCTTTTAATCTGTTTTTTATCTTTTAACCTAATTCTTACTGGATTTGTTGATTATTGAAAAGAGTCAAGATTCATTGTGTTGACAGTCTTCATTTTCTGTTTAAATATTGATGGATGCTCAGACTAATCTTTTGCCATTATAATCAAAACAAAAAGGAATTATCCTTACAAAACTGAAATCAAATATCTTCATATTCTGATATTTTAATAATTCTGTAAAACATAGTCTTCAGCTATAGTTCAGAGGTAGTGTACTTGCCTAGTATTCATGAGGCTATAGATTGAACCACAAGCACTGCAAAAACAAACAAAACACAGAACACCCCAAACAAACATACAACAAACCCCTCAAACAACCAGAAAACAAAAGTCACTAATCAAAAATCAAAACAAGTGGCTGGGGACATGGTGCAGTGATTAAGAGCATTATCTGTTCTTCCACAGGACCCAGGTTCATTTCCCAGCACCCACATGGTGACTCACAGCCATCTTTTAGTATAGTCCTAGGGAATCTGACACTCTCTTTTGATCTCTATGGGCACTGCATACAAATGTTACACAGAGAGAGACATGTAGGCAAAGCACTTATACACATTAGGAAAAAAATCTGAAACATAACAAAACAATGAAACAAAATACAACACACACACACACACACACACACACACACACACACACACACACACACACGTACAGACATGCAAAGAGAAACTACAAATACTTCTGGACAGATTCATGAAATACTATTGTTAATATGTTTTATTTACTATTAATTATTTTATAATATGTCATAAAGGCTATGTGTCTTAGCTAGGGTTTCTATTGATGTAAGGGGCACCATGACCATGGCAACATTGAAGGAAACATTTAGTAGGGGCTGGTTTCAGAGGTTTAGTCCATTATCATCATGGTGGAAACATGGCGGCATGCAGGCGGACATGGTGCTGGAAGAGGAGCTGAGCGTTGTATATCTTTATCTGCAGTCAGCAGAAGGAGGCTGTGTGTCACACTTGGTGTAACTTGAGCATATGAGATGCCAAAGCCACATCTCCTAACAGTGCCACCTCCCTATGGGCCACCTATTCAAACTCATGAGTCCAGTGGAGGCCATTCCTATTCAAACCACCACGCTATGTAAATACAGTGTTGCGGAAATAGTGACAAAAGAAATGCTTATACTGGGTTCAGGTGTAATTTCTCAGATGTAATTTTAGTCCTCTTCATCTCTCTGTCCCTACTTCTCTACTCCTTTTTCCCCACAGTGCTTTCCTCTAGTCCTTTCATATGCCAAGTTCTGTTGTATCTCCCATGCACTCTCTATTTCTCCCTCTCTCCCCCTCCCTCTTTCCCTCCCTCCCTCGCTCCCTCCCTCTCTACTTTATGATCCCCTTTATAGTTTCCTGGCTTCAACCCACACTTCCTACGACTTAAACATACATATTTAACATCTAGAAGCTGGGAACATTCAGTATTTTCCTTTCTGAGCTTGGATTATCTTAACTTAGTATCACCAGTTCTATCTACTTTACTTTGAATTTTATTTTTCTTTGTAGGTGAATAAAACTCTATTGTGCGTACGTTTTGACATTTAATTGATTTCCTGGCTGAATGGCACTGTTGGAAATATAAAGAAGCATTACTGTCAGTAATTCTCTCTTATCACTGTGTTCAAAGTCCAAACAGGTATCCTAGGAATATCCTTAACATTAAAATTGGGGTCATATCATTTCGGATCCAGTATTAAGATTTTTTTTTCTTATTTGCAGTATAATCTTAGATAACTTACTTAACTTTCTGAATCCTTACTTTCTTCTTCTCTTTTAGGCATCCTCTAACTACCCCATAAGACTATTGTGACCTTCAGATAAAATTCCAGCAGCAGTGTTATTGTGTGCGCTTATGTTGAGGTCAACTTTTTAAAAGATATATTATTTTATTGATTCTTCATATATTTTATTACAGGCATACACACAATGTATTTTGAACATATGCACCTCCCCTAACTCTTGCCAGATCAGCAGCTACCTCTTTAGTTCATCTCAGCTTTGTGTACTCTTTTTCCATAACTCGCTAAGTCCAATTGTGCTACCCATATGGCTCATGGGTGTAGGGTATTCACTAGAGCATAGCCAGCTCATCACAGGCCACATCCTTAAAGAAAACTGACTCTCCTTCTCCCAGAAGACATCAATTGTCTATAGCTCCTCAGCTAGTAGTAGGGGCTCGTAAGCTCTTGCCTAGTTCATGCCAGAACATCTACAGGCTTGATCCTGTGCAGGCAACCACAGCAACTGTGAGTTCATGAAAGCAGCCATCTTGTTGTATCCAGAAGACACTATTGTACTCAAGTCTCCCCAAACTTCTGCTCCTTGTATCTCTTCCACCTCTTCTGAAATGACCTTTTGGACAGACGTAAGATATAGACATCCTATTGTGACTGAACGCTCCACAGATACTTATGCATACATTCAAAATACATTGTATGCTTGTAATAAAATATAAAAAGAATCAATAAGAATATCATATCTTTAAAAAGTTGATATCAACAAATTGGTACTGTTGTCAGTTATGAACTTTTGGTTTAACTATTGTTGATTGCAAAAAAAATTTTTTTTCTGATGTGGTCTGAACGCTGCACTCATTTATAGTTATAGAGATACGAATTTAGAGGGCAGGTTGATATTATGTCCATTTAGAAAAAAATAGAGTGGCATATGAGCTTCCAATCATAGTTTCTTGACCAGATAGATTTACAGTACTAGGAATATGTTTCCTCCTGTGGAGAAAGGCTTAAATCCAATCAGAAAGTACCTGGTTACTCTCATAACATCCGTGCCGCTATTGAACCTATGAGCATATTTTGACATTCCAGTAATTCTTGTAGCTTACAAAATTTACAACTAGGAAATACTAGTGGTGATTTTTTTTCTCTTCCAACAGCTTATATAACATCATCTTGTAATATCAAAGCTAGACAGCAAGAAAGGAGATTCCTGGCCATACCAACCTGATTTTTCCTTGCTTGTGACCAATGTGTGTGCTGTTTTCAGTAGTAGGGTCTTACCACCAAGTTATTGTACGCAGCCAAGAACAACAGCATTACCTTCTATTGTTTAGACAGTGGGGAGGGGTTCTACAAGGACATCCTGGACTAATAACTCCGGAAGGTATCACATACTTGTCACTGACCTTTTATTTGACAACCTATGGCTCCTGGGATGAGGATAATCTCCAGTGTAGCCTAAATCCAACTAAGCTTCCTATGTATATGAGGTTCCCAAATAGAAAGTTCCCATACATATTTTACAAATATTTCTAATGTTAATTTTCCCTTCCCTACCCATACTCCATCCTGCCCTCTGATCCCTCTCCCATTTCAACTTCCCTTCCAGTTACTGTCACTTCCCATAATAACACCTGTATTCTACTAGTCTTCGTCCTTTAAGATCTTTACCTCTCCACCTCCTACCAATGGTCTTTTGCTAGCTTCCAGGATTATGCACGTACTCCAAGTAAACTTGGGTATGAAAAAAAGAATGAAAATTTCAGCTAAATAGATGGAACTGGAAAACATACTGAGTGAGGTAACCCAGACTCACAAAGACAAAGAGTGCATGGTGTCACCAGATTTTATTATTTGTTTTTTGTTTCTGTAAATATTTGAAGGTAACCTTTTGTATTTGAGTTCCAGCTCTGTCTCTTAAAATCTGTGTAACTGGTCAAATTATTTAATATCAATATTTCATCATTTGTAACAGGCATGATGGAATTATTTTAATGTCATTATTGTAACTGTAAAATGGGTTACTTGGTTCATAATCAGGGAGCCAACAGAGATGGTGACCTCCATAGAGGTGCCTGACCTCCCTGGGTCATAAACAGGGAGTCAACAGAGACTGATCTTATCAGAAGTGAGTAGGGGACAGGACTGAAGCCCATTGTCTATACCTACACCCAAACTGACCATCGGAGACTACCAAACCAGCTAGCACCAGAGACATCACAACGGGAAGAGATCAGTGTAAGAATACAAGCAACAATTCCCAGACCATTTGATACCACCAGAAACCAACAATCCCACCACGAAAACAAGCACTGGAGATACTATCACATCCAACACACAAGAGATAGATTTCAAATATGAGGTTATGAAAATGATATAGGACTTAAAGAAGGAAAATAAATCTCTCAAACGAGAACAGGAATAACCAAAGAAAGAGATGAAAGAATTGAGCTAATTGCTTAAAGAAATTAGTGAAAGACAGGAAATTACAATCAAACAGGAGAAGGAAATGAATAAAAGGATTCAAGACCTAAAAATGGAGATAGAAGCAATGAAGAAAGCAAAAATCTAAGACAAGCCTGGAAAGGGAAGACCTAGGGAAGAAGACAGGATCTACAGACACAAGCATCACCAACAGAATACAAGAGATAGAAAAAAGAATCTCAGGTATAGAAGATATGACTGAAGAAATAGATACAACAGTCAAAGAAAGTGTTAAATCTAAAAAGCTCCTGACACAGAACATCCAAGAAATCTGGGACAGTATGAAAAGACCAAACATAAGAATCATATGAATAGAAAAAGGAAAGAAAAGAAGACTCCCAGCTCCAAGGTCAAGAAAATATTTTCAACACTAAATGTACAGACCAAAGAAAGGCAAACCTATTAGCATTACACCTGACTTCTCAACAGAAAAAAATGAAAGCAAGAAGGACCTGGATGATGTCATGCAGACACTAATAGACCACAGATGCCAACCCAGACAACTATATCAGAAAAACTTTCAATCACCATATATGGAGAAAACAAGATATTACATGGCAAAACCAAGTTTAAACAATACATAACCACAAATCTAGCCTTACAGAAGATACTAGAAGCAAACTCCCAAGGAGCCTAACTTCACCCATGAAAACAAAATAAATAACCCCACATCTGCAGAACCAAAACAAGTAAACACACACATACACACACACACACACACACACACACACACACACACACACACACACAAAAATAAACACCACCACCACCATTATATAAAAAAAACTAGGAACCAATAACCACTTGTCGTTAATATCTCTCGACATCAATGGCCTCAGCTCCCTAATAAAGAGACATGGGCTAACAAAATGGATGCAAAAACAGGACCCATCATTCTGCTGCATACAAGAAACACACCTCAAAAATAAAAATAGATATTAGCTGAGAATAAAGTGCTGCCAAATGATATTCCAAGCAAGCAAGAAGCAAGCTGGAGTAGCCATAGTAGTATCTAATCAAACAGACTTTCAACCAAAATTAATCAAAAGAGATAGTGAAGTACACTTCATATTTATCAAAGGAAAAATATCCCAAGAGCAAATCTCAATTCTGAACATCTATGCCCCAAATGCAGAAGCACCTACAATTGGAAAAGAAACATTAATAAAGCTTGCATCACAATCAAACCCCACACATTAATAGAGGGAGACTTCAACAACCCAATCTCCCCAATAGACAGATCCTCAAGACAGAAACCAAATGGAGAAATAATGAAAATGACAGACGTTATGAATCAAATGGACCTAAATGGAGAAACAAGGAAACTAATAGATATCATGAATCAGATGGGCCTGATATCTACAGAACATTTCACCCAAACACAAAAGAATTCACCTTCCTCTCAGCACCTCACAGAACCTTCTCCAAAATTGACCATATCCTTGGTCACAAAGCAAACCTCAGCAGATACAAGAAGATAGAAATAATCCCTTGTATTTTATCAGACCACCATGGATTAAAGCTGGAGGCCAACAAGTCAACAACAACAACAAAACAACAGAAAGCCTACAAACTCTTCTCAGTGACCTCGGGGTAAGGAATGAAATAAAGAAGAAATTTAAAACTTCCTAGAATTCAATGATAATGAGGGCACAGCATACCCAAACTTATGGGACACAATGAAAGCAGTGCTAAGAGGAAAGTTCATAGCACTAAGTGCCTTTATAAAGAAACTGGAGAGATCCCATACTAGCAACTTAACAGTACACCTGAAAGCTCTAGAGGAAAAAGAAGCTGACACACTAAAGCAGAGTAGATGGCTGGAAATCATCAAACTCAGGCCAGAAATCTGTTGGCTCCGTTTCTCAACTATTAGACTTTACTATACAATCCAACTATTCTATACAAGAGGGGAAAAAAGTTAAAGGGAAACAAGAATAAACCTTCTGGTATCTTTTCCACAGGACGGATCCCCAGGTGTCTCTGGCCTGCACGCTGGTCTGGCCTGTAAGCTGGTCTTTCCCCAAATTCACTTGAGATCCTGCTCCAAAAACTGCAGGCTTCTCCTCTCTCCTCTGCCTGTATCTCTCCAGCATGCAATGGCTGGTCTGGGTCAGGATCCCTGCCCCCATTGATGTTTGATTAGAAACACAATAGCCCGGTTGGAGTCCCCCGGTCCACTTCCTGAATTTCAGACCTAGGATGGTTCCATTCAGTCTATCAGAATGTATCCGTGGTGTTTCTAAGGGGCAAAGCCCACCAAGATTGCTTTCACCTGGGACAAAGTTTACAGTCCTTCCCACACTCTAGTCCTAGCTAGAGTAATAAGACAACTAACTAAAGGAGATAAAGAGGATACAAATTGAAAAGAAGTCAAATTATCACTATTTGCAGGTGATATGATAGAAATTTTTCCAAGGAACTTCTACAGCTGATAAACACCTTCATCAAAGTGGCTGGATACAAAATCAACTCAAAAAAGTAAGTAGCCCTCCTATATACAAATGACAAATGGCCTGAGAAAGAAAGTAGGGAAACTGCACCCTTCACAATAGCCACAAATAATATAAAGTATCTTGGTGTAACTTTGAAAGAATTGTATGAAAAAAATCTTCAAGTATCTGAAGTAAAAAAAAAATTGAAAAAGATATCAGAAGACAAAAAGATCTCCCAAACTCGTGGATGGGGAGAATCAATATAGTAAAAATTGCCATTTTACTAAAAGCAATCTACAGATTCAGTGCAATCCCTATCAAAATACCTACACAATTCTTTACAGACCTTGAAAGATAAATTCTCAACTTTATATGGAAAACCAAAAAAATGAAGAATAGGTGAAACAATCCTCTGCAATAAAAGATTTTCTGGAGAAATCTCCACCCCAGATCTCAAGCTATGCTATAGAGCAACAGTAATAAAAATAGCACACTACTGGCATAGAACATGGCTGATTGATCAATGGAATCAAATCAAAGACCCAGAAAGAAAATACACACACACTTGATTTTTGACAAAGAAACCAAGTCCATACAATAGAAAAAAGATAGCATCTTCAGCAAATGGTGTTGGTCTAACTTGAGCTACAGGTAGATAAAAGGAAAATAGATCCATATTTATCACCCTGTACAAAACTTATGTCCAAGTGGATTAAAGACCTTAACCATCTCTCTCTCTCTTCCCCTCTCCCCCCTTCCCCTAAATCTGTGAGTTGGGCAAAAGTGCTAAAAATTGTAGGAAGAAGATTCTGGGATGTTTCTAGGACCTGGCCTGGTAAGGGACAAGAGAGAAAGAACAAAGGTCAATGATAGACAGACTTGTAGTGGATGGGACATGAATAGGAATTCTAGGATGGGATGGGCATGGATACATGTCTCTCTTCATGTATGAGGATACAATTTAATTGTTATGTTTAGCATGTTTCTATTTTGAGTAGTCTATAAGCGGCTGAACCGTTAGTGGGACTGTAAAAATGGGTCAAGCAAGATGGCAAGTGGATAATAGGGGTGAAGATTACAGCACTGAAATCTGGCCATTCAGAAAAAAAACCATCCTCAATGTGTCCTCTTACTTGCAAGAGTTTGTGTCTTTGGGTTGGTATTAAGGATATATGGAGGGAACAGAGAAGGAGGTAGAATGTAATCCCAGAGCCCCACGTGAACTGCGTGCCACTTTTTGAGGAGACAAGATTAAACCAGAAAAGTCCATGTAGAAGTGGATTAAGAACTTATCAATTACATGCATTTTTCATTTGCCAAGTTTTCTACTCTTATGTTCCTTCCTTGCTATCACTTTTTTATTATTGTTGTTGTTGTTGTTGTTGTTGTTGTTCTGATTTAACTTCTTTCTCAACCAAAGTACTGTGCAATAACGTGCTTGTAAAGGAATCATTCAACTGTTGATACACAAGTGTAGTATATGTTTTCTCATAGAAAAGATAAATTAATATTAATAATAAACTATATAACATTCTTTATTGCATATTCCTTAGAGCCAATTGAGCTTTACTGACAGCTTTTCATTGATTTTTTATCAAACCATTCCTTCTACAATAGTCTCTGTGGTAAATGATAAAAGAGCCAAGGTGACAAGAATGTGAATATATTTTATTAATATTAACAAATTAAATAAAAGTAAATGAAAATATATGTTAGCTCTTCATGATTTGTCAATGATATAAATTATTTCTGTGTTTAATCAGATAATAGTTTTGATGCTAGAATATGCCTATATATATTTCTTTTTCTTAGTTTCTCTTAATGTAATACTCACACACAAGGTAGACTTCTAAGCTTAATTTGTATTATAAGTTTTTCCTTACCTTAAGTGTCAATTATTAACATTTTAATGCTTT
This sequence comes from Acomys minous, assembly GCF_964271855.1. Taxonomy (NCBI): domain Eukaryota; kingdom Metazoa; phylum Chordata; class Mammalia; order Rodentia; family Muridae; genus Acomys; species Acomys minous. Next base: position 78,323,918 of record NC_140492.1, on the reverse strand, counting down.
AGTAAGCCCAATGCATTAAGAAAACAATAAATAAAACTTTGATTGGAAACTTGTGTCAGTATTTGTGGTGAAAACACGTCCATTATGGTGCCACTGAATACTTATTTGGGAAGCAAAAATCAGCAGCAACCATTTCATAGTATCTTCCCCACTGAGATGTAATACCTATACCCCTGTAGAAGCATAGGATAAATATGGCATGTTTATGTTAGATAACCATAAATAACATAGGATAGATAAAAGGAACTGATTGATCTTTGTACAGGTGTTGCTTTGTTTTAATATTTTGAGAATTATTATTAATTTAATGAATATAATTATAAATGTATGTAATTTAACCACTAGTAACAGTGATATATAGCAAATGGTGACCTGAATATTTTATACTCAGCTATTATGAGCTAGAATGACCTTGGTTCAATGCACAGTGCATCTGTCCATCCCTGTAGGAGTATGTTCTTCAGGTCAGTTTATTCATCATCAAATAGCTCACTTACCTTCCAGACATTATTAAAGGACATTATTTAAGCATGCCATTTAAATATCTTTTCATAGAGGTGAAAATTTCCCAGCAATAGTTATATTTAATGGTGAAATATAATTGTTATCTTCAGAGAAAAATATTTGCTTGGTATTCAATTTTATCTATTTAATTGAAGAGCAATATTCACAGTCTCATGGTGTCAGCTTGATTAGTGTTTCAAGGATCATGGGCCATGTAGTGCCCATGTTCATAAATGCAGATTTGCAAGGTTTTGATAGGCACAATTAGAGGCATTTTCCAAGTTTCTTAGTCCATTGGGACTGTTGACTACAACATCCTAAATTATTCAGTGGTGGTCTCAAAAGCAGATAGTGCATGGTAATATCCAGCTGTGGTTGTATGTAGTTCAAAGTATGGCTGACATTCACAGAAAGAGAAATAGCTGTTTCTCTCAGACCTGGCTTACGTGGGAAAGTTTCAGACCTAAGAAGAAAATGGCCTTTCTGTACCTTTCAAATATTTCTGAGTCAATTAAAAGAGAATAAATAATTCCTGGGTATATTGGTCTGGTTTGTTTTTTGAGTTGCAAATGGCAGCTCCTTCTCTGTTTAGTGTAGGAGATGAGGAGTGTATTCTGTGGTACTGTGTAGTTCACACCTTTATCTAGGGGAGTCTGCATTAGGCTCAGAGGCCGTGCAGCAGGAAGTAATGCTTACACAAAGCTAATGATTCTGTGTCATTGTGACTTTTGCTCCAGAAAAACATGTAGTGTAATCGTTTCTTGACACCATAACTTTCATTGCTGAATCCAGTGAGTGGATCTCAGCATGTCTATTACTGCTGCCCCCAAATGCTGGCACATACGCCTCCTCGTGCTGAGGGCTAGGTCTATGTACTTCTTGATTATGAATCTACTGTGTTTTCTTATCATTAGAAGGTGCATATGAATTTTTCTTAGAGTCCCACACCTGCTAAATGACACTGAAGAAATCCTGAACTCAAGTTTTGTACATGTTAGGAAGAGTTATCCCAGAGACCCTGAAGAACTTCCTATCGACTGTAACACAGAAAAGGCTATGCAGGGCTTTCTGGGAGTGAGCGAACCTTTCCTCTTCTGTCCTTTCTCGGTGTCTGGTCATATTTCATTAAAGATTCTGATTCTGAGTCTTCTGGGAAGAGAAGCATCTAAGTCAGATTGCTGAGTGACGGCTACAGTGGATGTAATCCTATTTGTAAAACCAGCCAGTGAAATGATCAATCAGTAAGTAATTGCCGAGGCGTGAACAGAGGCTGATGCTGATGCAGCAACCACCCTTCTACCCGCTAGGCTTCTGTCAGATTGGCATTCCGCCAGCTTCTGGAAGGCATCTAAAGCCAAGTCAGGATCCCTGGTGGCAAATCTACTCACTATTTTCTAATCTAGGAGATTATAAAGCTTGATAATTCAATTGAAATTTCTGTTTTCAATGTTTCCTCCTCTAGATGGACTTAGTATTTAGAATTAGGAGACTTTGGGCTGTCTAGTTTATTTTAAGAATTTTTAGAGATAAAATAATTGTATTCTCTTTGCATAGTTCTCATTTCTTATTCACAATGTGTAATGTTAACTGTTTTTCTTATAATTAAATGAATAAATTCATACATTCATAATAGAATTTCCATAGAATCAATAGCTTTTAACACTTAGTTTCTCATTATTTTTCTACTAATGGGTGTATGCATTGTATTTTAACATTACTGAAAAGCTTTTGGTTTTTTAAAATTTTAGTGAATCCAAAAGATTTTTACCTCAATCATTTTTTCTGTTCCTTGTAGATTTGTCTAGGGACACCACTAACAAATGCTTTCTAGTTAAGTAGATAGTGCACTTTGACTAGATATTACTATATATGTAAAAATTTTTACAGTTCAGTTTTTATAACTTTTATTAAACTTCTTTCACAGTTTCATACCTGTACTTATTTACATATCAAAACAGGAAAAAACAACAACGCATTTTAATGTTGAAGCCCTATCTCTTTTTAACTTATTAGAACCCTAACAACAATACTCAGGAAAGTATAGTACAAAGTAATGATAAATTAGGATGCACAACTGAGCAAAAACAATGCAATATGTAGCAGCCTGCCATTGAACAGGACTTCTGGGTTGATGAAGAGCCTATTAGTGAACGTGAACTTTGGGCAAGAACATGCAGTGCTGTCTGTATGTGCTTCCAGAGTGCCGTGTGATATTCAATACATGTATGCACTTTCCAGCATTCAACTCAGATTAAGCATATACAGCTCCACAAACGTTAATCATTTCTTTGTGGAGAAAACATGTGCTTGAATTACAAGCATTCACTATCACAACTGACATTTGTGTGTATTCTGGGAAGCCAAACACAGGTACTTCTGGCTTGCAATGCAAGCATTACTGAGTGAGCCATCATCACTCCTGTTTCTAGTATTTTAGATGACAGCCAAGGAAACGGATGGAAACTGACTGGAGTAACTGCACACAGGTTTGACCAGTGGTTTGCGTGGGAGAAGGTGTTAACTATGTAGGCAACTGGTAGTATTTCACAAGGCTGCCGTGCTTGCCTTTACTTGTAAGGTTGGAATGATGCCTCTGTTACAGTGACTGAGCATTACGTTTAGACACGTGCGAGTTTTCTCACAAGGTTGTGGTTCTCCTTTAACGCTTTCCTGCTTATTTTTCTTGAACACTCTTAGGCCAACACGAAGCTAATTCCTAAAGAAGCTCCTGCTTGAGGCCCAGCTCCTGCTGTACACTTTCACAGATATCTTGTGTTCCTAGTGACACGTACATTTTCCTTGCAACAGTGACTGTGAAGAAGGGGAAGTAATACCTTAGTGGAAAGGACTGGGTTCTCAAAGCCTGCTAGGATTGGATCAGGTAAGACTTCCTGAAATCTAAAACTTTTAAACCGGTATCTGAAGGACAATGTATTTTTTTAGGTAAGGAGACAACTGGGCAAAAAAACAAAAACCAACCAACTAAACAAACAAACAAACAAACAACGACAACAAAAAAAACAACACCAAGTCTACACAGAGGACCTGTGCAAAGAGACCAGCGAAAACAGGGCAGGACAGGTGTACAGTTTGGAGAATTCAAATCACCTATGTGTGAGCAAAATGTACAGTGTAAGAGGGAGTGCCCTAGAACAAGGTGAAGAAGTTACAGAGGACACAGTACACCTTGCAAAAAACTTTAGGCTGGTAAAAGGACACCTCATTTGCTGATTTGTTATCCACTTTTAAAAAAAGAGTCCTATATGTCATGTGCTATTTTAGATGTTGGGAGGCATCAGTGGGCAAACAGAAACTCCTATTTGCACCCTGTTTACATTCTAGTGGGGAAGGTAGAAAAGAATATAAGAAGGTTTAGTTGAGTGAGATATCAGGAATTTGAAGCTTAATACAAAGAAGTCTTTTCTGGGATTGGATGTTAACAGCAAAAAAATGTGGTCTTTTTTTTTTTTTTTTTGAATTTTTCTTACTTCTTTTGTTTTTGAGATTACACTCTAATTACATCATTTTTCACTTCCCTTATCTCCCTTCAAACCATCTCGTATTCTACTTCTTTCTCTTTCAAATTCATGGCCTCTTTTTCATTCATTGCTGATCCTTGCATATACATATATATTTCTAAACACAACCTTCTCAGTTCGTATAATGTTATATGCCTATAAATGTACAAGAGGGCTACAAAACATCAAATAGAGTGGATCAGAAATAAAAATCCTTCCACCAAATAATAATTAAAACATTAAATATACAGAGGAAAGAAAGAATAGTATAAGCCACAAGGGATAAAGGCCGAGTAAGAATATAAAGGCAGACATATTAGAATTACACCAGACTTCTCAACAGAGATTTTAAAAGCCAGAGGGGCCTGGGAAGGTATCTTGCAGACCCTAAGAGACCACAGATGCCATCCCAGACTACTATACCCAGAAAAAATTTCAATCACCATAGATAAAGAAAACAATATATTCTGTAACAAAGCCAAAATTTGAAAAATCTTTCTACTAACCCAGCCCTACAGAGGATACAAGAAGAAAAAGTCTAATACAACAAGGATAACTACACCCAAGAAAATGCAGGAAATAATTTCATACCAGAAAAAAAAAAAAAAGGAAGGGAAGCATGCACATACATGCTACTCCCACCAATATCAAAATTACGGGAATCAACAATCATTGGTCATTAATATCTCTCAATATCAGTGGGCCCAATTCCCCAATAAAAAGACACAGGCTAACAACAGAATAGATAGGAAAATAAGATCCATTATTCTGCTGCATACTAGAAACACATCTCAGCAATAAAAACAGACATTACCTCAGAGTAAAGGATTGAAAAAAAGGTTTTCCAAGCAAACAGACCCAGGAAGCAAGCAGGAGCAGCTATTCTAATAGCCAACAAAATATACTTGTAAACAAGAGTAATCAAAAGAGATGGGAAAGGGCACTTTATACTCATTGAAGGAAACATCCACTAAGATGACATCTCAGTCCTAAACATTATGCCTATAATTCAAGGCTACCAACATTCATAAAAGAAACATTATTAAAGCTTAAATCACACACTGAAACCCACCCATTACTATTGGAAGGCTTCGACACCCACTCTCCCAAGTGGACAGGTCAGCAAGACAGAAACTAAACAAAGAAATAATGAAACTAGCTGGTTTTATGAGTCAAATGGACCTAACAGATATCTACAGAAGATTTCACCCAAACACAAAAAAGTATACCTTCTTCTCAGCATCACATGCAACCCTCTCCAAAGTTAACCATATGCTCGGTCACAAAGCAAGCCTCAACAGATACAAAAAGTTTGAATTAACCCCTTGTATTTTATCAGATCACCAATGGATTAAAGCTGGAAATTAACAACAGAAACAACACAAGAGCTACAAACTCATGGAAACTGAACAAATCCCTGAACAACTGAAACTGAAGCTAAGCAACTCCAACTCAATGATCCCTGGGTCAGGGAAGAAAGAAAGAAAGTAAAGACTTTCTAGAATTCAAAGAGAATGAAGGCACAGGATACCCAAACTTAGGGGACACAATGAAAGCAGTGCTAAGAGGAAAGCACTAATTGCCTTCATAAAGAAATTGGAGAGAGAGGTAGGCATGGTGGCACACACCTGTAATCTCAGCACTCTGGGAGGCAGAGGCAGGAAGATCTAGAAATTCCCGGCTAGTCTGGTTTACAAAGTGAGTCCAAGACAGTTAAGGTTACACAGAGAAATCTGGTCTCAAAAAACAAAGACAAAAGAAAGAAAGAAACAAACAAACAAACAAAAAATTGGAGAGATCACATACTAGCAACTTATCAGCATATCTGAAAGCTTTAGAACAAAAAAGCAAACACACCAAAGAGGAATAGACCCCAGGAAATAATCAAACTCAGGGCTGAAACCAATAACTTAGAAACAAAGAAAACAATTCTAAGAATCAACAAAGCTAAAAGTTGGGTCTTTGAGAAAATTAACAAGACAGACAAACCCTTAGCCAAACTAACTAAAATGCAGAGAAATCATATACAAATTAACAAAATTAGAAATGGAAAGGGAGTCATAACAGCAGACACTGAGGAAATCCAAAGAATCATTAGACATTACTCCCAAAGCCTATACAAAGCTGGAAAATATAAATAAGATGGACTGTTTTCTTGATAGAGTTCATTTACTAAAGTTAACCAAAGTTAAATCAAGATTAGATAAACAATCTAAATAGTAATAAAACCCCTAAGGAAACAGAAGTAATGAAAAGTCTTAAAAAAAAAAAAAAAAAAAAAAGCCGAGGGCCAGATGGCTTAAGCACAGAATTCTACCAGACTTTCAAAGATGTTCAATAAGGCAACTGAAGGAGATCAAGGGAATACAAATTGCAAAGGAAGAAGTCATACTATTGATATTCACAGATTCTTGGCTCTGTTTCTCAACAATTAAACTTTATTATACAACCTAACTAGCTTACACAAGAGAGAGAAAAGGTTAAAAGGAAAAAAGAGTGAACCTTCCAATATCCGGTCCACGGGACGGGTCCCTAGGTGTCTCTGGACTGCACACTGTTCCAGCTTGTTCACTGATCCTCCTTCCTATCCGTGTATGCTCAAGCTCAAGCCTGGTCTGAACCTGCTGCTCCTCTCTCCTATCTGCCTGCCTGTCTGTCACGTGCAAGGGGCGGTCTCCCTCTCCCGTTGAGGGTCGATTAGAAACACAATAGTCCAGGTGGAGTCCCCAAGTCCGCTTCCTGAATTCCAGACCCAGGATGGCTCCACCTATTCTATCTCAAGGTTAATTTCAGGGAGTATCCATGGTGTGTCCATGGGCAAAGCCCGCCAAGACTGCTTTCACCTGTGATAAAGCTTACAGTCCTTCCCACAACAGATGATATGATGGTATACATAAGAGACCCCAAAAATTCGACCTGTGAACACCTACAGTTGATAAACACCTTCAGCAAAGTGGCTGGATACAAAATTAACTGAAAAAAATCAGTAGCCATCCTCTATACAAATAATAAACAGGCTGAGAAAGAAATTAGGGAAATAGTACCCTTTACAATAGCTACAAATAATATAAAATATCTTGGTATAACTCTAACCAAGCATGAGAAAGACCTGTATGAAAGAAATTGTACAAGATGTCAGAAGATGGAAAGATATCCCAGGCTTATAAATCAGTATAAAACAAACTGGAAAGATAAAACTTTTTATACAGCTAGGAGTGATGATTGATATCTGTTATTCCAGCACTTGGAAGGGTGATGCAGGAGGGTTGCTGAGCATTCCAGGCCAAACTGCGTAACACTGTCTCAAAAGCTATCGAAGTAAGTAAGTAGCCAACTAAGCAGTACAATATTAATTTACTAAGACTCCATTGTATCCATAGTTATATTTATTATTTCTTGTCATACTTGTATTTAATTTATACACACACACACACACACACACACACACACACACCTATCAGGAATATATATATATATATATATATATATATATATATATATATATATATATGTATACACACACATGAATATATCAAGTTAAACAGGATTTTGATTTGTTTTCTACTAACAAAACTTTTATGGTTACTTCATTTTAACTCTTGAAACAAAGAAAAGAGATGAAACAATAATGTACATCCTACATGTACTTTAGGGTACTGTGTTCCTAACAATGGCTATACATAGCAGCTTTTTAGACAAAAAAAGATATTTTAGTTAAACAAATTTTCATTATTATGCAAAATACATGATTCCGGGGGGAAAAAAAAATGTTCCTTTCTAGTTTAGGGACAAGGAAGTAAGTTAGGCACAAATAGAATAATCTCTATGTTTCCACACAATTTCGATGCAGAAATTTCCCCTTTGAAGCACGCAAAGCTCTAGGTATTTATCATAGTTAAACTGTTAATATCTTATCAGAAGCAGCTCAGCAGCATCTGGAAAGGCCCAGACAAGCCCTAAAACAGATATGAACTCAGAACCACACTATTGGATAAGCCCTGTGAACATTAGGCCCCTCTAATATTGCTTCGTATAATTTTATTCATTTATTTGTTTTTTTTATTTCACTGAATATAAGTTCCTGAAATATATACTTACCTTATACATGTATATTATAAACTTTCACATAGACATTGCATATAATATTCACCTTGGTTATATTATCTCTCCAAACGAAGCGCTCTTAAATTTGCTACAATTACGAATGGACTTCTCATTCTCCTAATCCTGAGATATCAGAGAGTTAGTTTCACAAATCATGTTGCCACTCTTAGTTCTAAATTTCTCAGTACAAAAAAAACGAACGATCCTTTAGTATAATTATAGGAGACTTAGTAGAATATAAAAGAAAAGATGGCTAGTGTTGTAGCACGGGCTTCAAAGCGCATTTCAGAATTAAAAGAAAACATTCTAGTGTTTTGTTGCCTGAACCTGCCGTTGTCATTTCCTCCTGTCCAGAACATAAATTTCAAATTCATTTCCACAAAGTCTGTGGTTTTCTGTTCAGTGGTTTTGGTGTTGGGGATATGCAAATACTTGGAATGTGTGCGCACATGTATATATGTGTAAGTGTTGTGACGTATGAAATAAACGAGAAATGTAAAAGAAAAAAAAACCCTCCAAATTTATGACCTCTTTTTTTCACTAATTGCTGGTACTCGGATATATGCATATGCATATTTATTTCCAAATACACTTTTCTCTGTGTGTATAATGCTATATGTATGTATGTTTTCAGGACTTACCATTTGGTATTGGGTAACCAATTGTTGTGTTCTTCCCTAGGAAAGACTATTTCTCCTGCTCTCAGCATTCCTTGGTTGCCCGTAGCCATAGGCAGTTACTAGTTATTTCTTAATTCTTTGTCCAGGCTTGAGGCCTCCTTGTCTTTCTCTTGCTTCTTTAGAACGTCGGCCAGTGTATCCTCGTTCAGTTCCATAATTCCTAACTGCATCCTGAGCGGATTTTTTCCAAGGTCATTAAGAAATGGTCACTTTTATGAGTTGAATGAGCTTTGTGGTCTGGAAAATTTTAATTATTACTGGTATTATAGAGGTTGTATCGTTACAAGTGATATTAAAAATTTTCTTCGAAACACTGACAGATTGTCTCGAATACGAGTTTCAACTTGCTATTAAACGTTCTCTTTGGAGAGAGAAGAAAGCAGCTCAGTTTTTAAGATTCTTCCTCTTTAAAACAAAATGTGAGGTGGCGAGCTACGTGGCACTCTTGATTATATGTTGAAACCACACTAAGTCTCTGAAATCCAAGAGAATACTGCACTCTGGTCCTTTGTGCAGAATGCTCACATGAATGCCTCCAGGAACCAATCCAGAAGCAAATTGCTGTTGATAGTAACTGACAGCATGAATCACTGCCCTCTGAGGGACTCTGCCAGCATCAAGCTCACTTTGCTCAGATGGTAAGCTGAATTTGTGCTCGAGCCCCAGCCAGGCCTCCCAAGCTCAGGAGCGGCAAGGGCCCTCAGTTGTTTGAAAATAGCCTGCATCTTTGAAATGAGTCACTCTGTCACCTCATCAGCACATTCTCATAAAACTGGTTTTGTCTTTGATGAGTCTCTGATCCTAAGCATTCAAAAGTCCTCAGAAAAAGGAAACACTGACTCAGCTGTTTATTAGCCACACAAAAGCCAGCACGTCCATGAATAGGATGATAACATGTTTCCTCAGCAAGCAGGCTTGCACCTGCATCTTCCACTTGTCCAGGGGCCCAGGTGAAGGCATTCTGTTGCTGGCAGTTGCTATACTGATTCCTAACAGCTTTAAGGAAACCTCCTTTATTTGGAATGATTTTTAGAATTTTCAAAAAAGTTAGATAGGAGAGGTTAGGAGGGACAGGTGTGACCATACATCTATGAAATTATTAAAGAATAAATTAAAAGATGAATTAAAGATACTCACCTGAAATATACATGTTTGACAGAAAGTGCTCTAAGAGTAAGTGTAATGCAACCAAAATGACTAAAATATACTTTAAATACGAGGAAAAATTACCCCAAATATATGTATACCTGGAAAAAAAAAGTGGGCACTGGAAACATTTGTTCAAATGATGAAAACATACGTCCAATATCAACAGCTCAAAGATCAGTCAAGTTTCCTTTCATTATTTACTCCAGCTTAAAAGCATCTAAGTAGCATTAACATTGTAAATTGAACCTTGCCTAACTTAATGCCTTTGCCCATCATTAGCAATGTAATCCATTGTTTCTGGGAAACAATCCTGGGAAAATCCTCTCAGGGCATTTTTAATGATACATTTTAAAAATTTTCTTAGCTCTTATTTTTGTTAATAATTTGGATTTTTAAGCATGATTGTCACTTAGTCCTTTAATTTACAAAGTACTCACTTCTTAATCAATGGTTCATTAGAGCATGGAGCTATTAAAATAGTGAGAAAATAGCTGTATTATTCAGATCCGTGTTTTACATTCTCTAGAAAAGGTGATGAATTTGACCCCTCATAGGATGTTTCTTCTGGGACAGCATGATTCAAACAGTGGCATGGGAGAGAGTGTTGTGATAGGGAGAGCTTTTTAATGTCAGGAGGAGGCCGCGATGGTTGACAACAGTCCGAAGGCGGGTGTTAACACTGAAGGGTTGGGCATAGGTGATGCTGGTGTGTTATCACGTCGTCAGTTCCATGTGACATGGAGATGAGTGAGCACTCAGTTATTTGGCCGCCTGTCCCAGTCAACAGATGCACAGTGCAAATGAACTTGTTGTGGTTCCTCTCATATTCCTGTCGTCTAGCTAGGCAGGAAAACAGACAAACGTGGGGTGCCCCTATTACTCCTTAGTGAACCTTGCACGACGTGGACAATAACTAATCAAGTCCTCTCAGTCCTAATTTGATCGCTTTTTTTTTTCAGTCTTAATTTAATCTTTCAAATCCTCAAATTCTATGTCCACTCTTCATTTTCATAGCCAGATTTCCGCCCTCTCCATTCCCCCCTTTCAGTTTGGTCTTTACACTTCCTGAAATCTATAGTTGATCATCTCATTCTTCTGATTAGAAGACTCTTTACTGCCCTCATATGTAAAACTTATATAGAAAATGAAATACTACTCAACTATAAAGAAAAATGAAGCTAAATAGTTTGCCAGAAAGTGAATGATCTTAGAATGTGTAATATTAAGTGAGAGTGCACAGTCTCGGAAACAAATGGTGTGCTCGCTCCCATCTGTGGAATCTAATGAATAAAATATGCAGGAGTGTAAATGAGTCAACGTATAGGTGCAGTATAACATCTAGAAAAGAGAAGATGAAAAGCTAAAAATAAGGGAACGAGGAAGAACTGAATGCAGGTGATGGACACACGAAACGAAAGAGGATATAAAGCTAATTATTTTCCTAGTGCTAATTCTGTCATGGAATTTTTGTTTTTGGTATGAGGTAAGTGCACAAAACGTTTTAAAATTACATATGAAGCCCCATAGCTTCTTTTGATTGCCAATTTTAACTGCATAGAAATTCAGGGAGTTGTATAAACTTTGGATATGTTAATTTTGGTATGTTATGTTTTTATTTGAAAGGTTTTTTTAAAAATAGCAAAATTTATAAAATTAAAAAAGAATAAAAAAGAAGACGACAACAGCAAAATAAAGCATACCCTATTACCCTTGCATGCAATATTTTCTTTTTATGAACCTTTTTTTTTTCACTGCACTTTATTGTGTTCTAGATGACCCTCCTTCCTTCTTCTGGTCCGCTACTGGTGGTGTGGTGGTATTTGAGTCAGTTACTACCTCTTCTGGTGGACTTTCTCACATCCTCGTGCTGGGTCCCTCACAGAATCTCCCTGAAGGATCTTGTGACCACTGTGCTGCTACACAATGCATCTGTGCACTTCAATTTTTTTTCTTTAGAGACTTAAGTCTTAGTGAGATCGGGGATACAAAGCACATACCTAAGCATAGTAAAGACAATATACAACAAGCCTGGGTATAAACTGACTAAGCAATTATTGTTCCATTCCCTGTTAAAAATCTCTCAAGATTTCATTTGGATTAAAAGTGTCCACATTATTCTAGACTCTGGTTCAGTTTTCTTAGAAATGTACACATTACTATATCAGGAATTTTCATTCTACAGAGGCAATGCAAATATTTTCCTTCCCTGGCTGTGTGTGGCAAAGTCTTGTGGACATCCATGTCCTGTGCATCAAAGCCTGCCTCTGTCCTTGTTGTCTCCTTCCTAAAATCTCCATCATTCTGTGATGTGGCCTTGGAGCATGAGGCATCAAAAGGTCTTAAAGAGCCATAGTCCTCCCCAACTTTTTATTTTTCCGTAAGACCATAACTGTGGCCCGTCTTTTTGTTTTCTCAGAAGGAGAAAACTGAAGTGCACACAAATGGCACATTAAGGCCATTTGAGCAATAGAAATCTGTTTAGTAAAGCCACATCTTTCTTCACTTGCTTCTTCTTTCATTTTTAGTTCTGAATATTTTGTTTATTATTTCTACTCAGTTAGGGGGGTGGTGGTAACTATTTCAGATTTCAAGTGTATTTTATGTATAAATCACTGAAAAAGTGGTCAAACATTTCATTTGTAATTTGCATAACTATGCAGGTATTAAAGTGGTAAGTTAGAACTAGAGCATCACTTCTGTTTCACAAACATATAAAGGAGAATGAGGAGTATAGTTTTCTTTGTTATTTATATACAATTGGAAGCCCTACATGTCAGCAGTTTTCTTTGCATATTTTTTTAATTAATAAAATGCAAGAGGAAGGTAGCAGAAGTCACTGTAACTTGTCATTCATTTATATGCTTATCATTTAAATAACTCTCTTGTGATTAGAAACTCCTTTTGTATTTAACAGCCAGCTTTCATTTCCTCACTGATGCTCTTAGCACCTAAAAAAACAAAAGTTTAAATTTCTTTCTGTTTTCTCTTCCTAACTTCTACTTCCTGGTGGACAGCTCTCTGTTTGGCATTTCTTCCCGAATCCCCAGTGTGTCTCTTAGTTACCTGCTCCTGTCTCTGTCTGGGTTGAGACTGTTGAGAAGGTCTCTGGAGAGTTCAAGTGAAGACGGTGGGTGTTGACAAGACCTTTCCAGGTTGACAGCAGGAGCTGGAGTGTGCCATGCGATTCACCTCTCTCCACGCATTGGAATTCAGAAGAGAGAAGAGTGTTGTACTCTGAACAGTTTTTGGCTGCCATCTAGGGTTCAATTACAGGCTAAATAAAAGGGAGAAATCACGGCGCCTGCTTTGAGGGGGTGGGATTTTTTTTTTAAAAGTAAAGTGTGGTAAAGTTTATATTCATCCAACTAATGATACATCATTCATATATGTCACACCATACCACTAGATGTGCTATATGATCTACAAATGTTAATATAGAATTCCAATACACTATGGATTAGTTTGTTTATTTAATAAGCATCTATTGAATGCAATTTGTAACTCAGATACTAAATCTCTTGTAAACACAACAGAACCACTGCTATAAAATGATCTAATAGTCAGTTACATGCCTTGGTGCCATCCTGTATCCTCCATACTCGGGACACTCAGAAAGTAGTATCACAAATTTGAGGCCAGTTTGAGATATCCAGTGAGACCATGTGGCGGAAGCAATGTGTGTGACTTACATACCTCTATGGAGATACAATGAAGTAAAAGTGAAAGAACTTGTGATTTCTCCTATTTCCATTTTGATGAAATAAAAATTATGTATCTGGACAGTTATTTATTGGCCATTCCTTTAAATAACAGAATAAAAAATGTATTCAATAATATAATGTGATCGAAGCATCTTATATACTATACTGAACTATACTATACTATAATTCAATCAAAGTATCTTATAAAATATTTTAGATTGATAGCTGGTATATTTTGGCAAAGTAGAAAATAGTTCAAGTAGAAAGGGTCACACAATCGTTATTTGGAATTTGTTTCATAAATACCAATCTAGGTCTACTGCTAGTAACAATTTATTGTTAAGCATGACTTTTAACTTAAAAGGTTTGTTTTGTCTTCTTGAGGGTTTTTTCAGCACAGTAGCTAGAAAAGTGAGCTAGATCTGCGTTGAAACCTTGGCTTCAGTCCTGGCTTTCCTTTTGTGGTGGTATGACCTTGGGGGAGTTACATTTATCCTCTCATTTGGCCTATTTCTCCATCGGTGAAATGATAGGATTATATTGAATAATAGTTGAGGTCTCTTCCAATTTTAGCAGTCTTTGGTTCTTTAATCTTCTGGATTTAAGGGTATAATGTAGAACATGAACATATGTTTGAATATGTTATTAAAAATATAAGCAACCTCAAATTTTGGAGTTAGCTGGAGTTCCGGAAAGAGTTCTGATTTCCTTATGCCACAATATAGACATCTGCACTCTAAGTTTATACTTAGCCAATTCGGATTTGCCAACCGTGTCAGGTAGATCTGATGAGGTAGCATTTAATCACCCGAGTTTGGAATCATCTAAAAGCACAGATAACTGATACTGCTCTTGGCATGGACACATGGCCGTTCTGACAATAGCACTCAGATTAAGTAAAACTGCATCACAGCCCTTGCCTACAGGCATTCTGTTGACGCAAGGCCCGGGATCCCAACTGAAACCTCGCAGGCAGCTCTTCCATGGTCTCTTCCTAAACTCTAAGCACGATCCTCCTTCTCTATGCCTCAGTTCACCCATGTTTAGTCAGGGGTTAAAACGAAGTGTCCAGTGCTCTCTTGCTCAGGGTTCTGTAAAGCTCACGAAGCCCCATGTCCTGAATCTCTGGAGTTTCCTTGCTATGTCAGTGTAGAGGAGGAACTTGACAAATTTTGAATTTACAGCTGCGGCTAATGAGGCTTGAACCCAAGTACAGAAGTACCATGTTTGACCTCAAGTCCTAGAGCGAGGTGTGATGTTTGAGAATATATTGAAAACTCAAGTTGAGAGTAGCAGACTGGCTCTCAGTGAGGAGTTTTGTTTCCATTAAGTATTGGGAATCTTGGCAGCCAGTCAGCATAGACAGGTTTCTGCCTGAGGTTCTGGGAAAGGATTCGTTTCCCAGGAGCCTTTCTCCCACCAGGAGTTGTTCTCTGTCTCCCATAGAACCTGGTTTGGGTTACACTGTGCCCCTTATATAATTTATACCCTTTTGTGAATATTATTCTTAGTCAAAATCATTTTAACTTCCTGTGTTTTTTTAAATAAATAGAGTAAGATATTGCTATTGCTATTCTCTATCTCCCCTTTACTAGTCTTATTTATTTATTTTGTACATGTACATGTGCTTGTGTGCTTGTGTTTATGAATTCTTGTGTGGAAGTTAGAGGTGGAAATTGGTCTTTATTTTCACCCATGGGTCCCAAAGATCGAACTCAGATTGTCATAGTTGGTGCCAAGTGCCTTGACCTGATGGTTATCCATTGCGTTGCTAGTTTCAGGCAATTCTCATGTCATTTACGGCTCTGAATGGCATCTGCTCTGAATGTTGTGAATCTAACTTCTTGAAACATGATTCAACTTGATTGTGTTCTTATTCCCAATGTCTTATGCTGTTAATTTTGCTTTCTGCTTGATATTATGTTTTATTTTAAATAGCTCTATATTCTATTTATCATTCTTTTTAAAACATATTTTATCTAAGCTCTTTTCGTATTTTTTGATCATAATCTTTCCTCCCCCCTAACTTCCCCTACATCATCCCTAGCTCCCTACTTACCCACCTTCATACATTTTCTCTCTCACTCCCTCCCTTTCTTAAATGAAAAAAAAAAGACACCCCATCACAAAAATCAAACTAAACTAAATAAACAAACAAACAAACCAACAGTAAGACAAAAAGTACTAAAACAACAAAGAGCAAACAAAAACCTGAAGTCGATTTTGTGTTGGGCCAACTACTCCTGGCTGAGGCCTGCCCTGGAGTGTATTTAATATACCAAGCCACACTTACTTGCATAAAACTGTTTTTTTTTCCTTTCCCTTTCCAAGCAGGTGTTAATTGTAAATAGCTTCTTGGTTAAGAGTGGGGCTTTGTGTCAACTTCCTCTTCTCAATGCAGGGATTTTGTCTGGCTAGAGCCTGTGCAAGCGTTGCACGTGCTGTCAGTCTCTGTCAATTCATACGTGTGTCAGTCCTGCTGTGTCTCGATGACACTTTCTTTGGAATCATCCACCATGTCTGGCTCTTCCAATCCTCCCACATCTTCTTTGTAGATCTCTTAGCCTTAAGGAGAGGGTTTTGGCAAATATATCCCATTTAGGGATAAATGCTTCAAAGTCTATCACACTCTGCACATTGTCCAGTTGTAGGTCTCTGTGCTAATTACCTCTACTTCAAAAAGAAGCTTTTCTGATGCTGTCTGGATGATGCTCTGACCTATGAGTATAGCAATATGTTATTGGGGATCAATTTTTCTATGTTTCTATAGCAGAGCAATAGTATTAGGTTTTCCTCTAAGACCCATAACCTATCTAGTTTTAAGTTCTTGGCCTCTTAAACAGTCTCAGATATGGATTCTATCTCATGGAGTGGGCTTTAGATCCAAGAAGAAAGTGGTTGGTTACTCCCATAATATTTGTCTTTAAACACCAACACACCTTTTTGCTGTTGTAGGTTACAGGGTATGTCTCTGGGTGATATTAATGGTTACTTTTCTCCTCTGGTAGCATCCAGTAACATGAATGCTGGCCAATAGATACAAAACTTGTAGTTGGGCACCAGCTTGCATTCTGCATATTCAGTTGACATAAGTTATGTCTTCTTCGATAGGACCCTACCATGAGGTTATGGAGAATAAACAATAGTCTGGGCAATAGCTAGTAGTGTTGAAGGGGGTTGTCTATGGGAACCCTACGGCCACAAGATGTAGCTTATTCCAGGCACTTGGTGGCATAAGATATCTAGTTGGGGCATCGTCTCCACCATGACATTGTGGCTCCATTTGAATTCCTTTCTTATATGTATATGTTTTAGGAAGCCAATAGTAGGTTTCAATACGGCTTTTGAGTTGGCCTTTTGTATTAATTGTCCCTGTTCCTTCGTATTTATTTTTCTTGAAAGAATACTATTTCAAATGGCTTTAATACTTCCTATATCTTTCTCTCTACCTCAACTATCTCTCATCTTCCCTTTAATATCCATCACTGTACCTTTTCTTTTACATTTAAATTTTGGCCTGTAAATATAATTAAATTCTTTATGGATTTAATCTAAAGCCAATTAAAAATTTTCTTAATCTGTATAAAATACTAACAATATGCTTTTAAAGAGGGTGCTGAATTGTAATTTTAATTATGTGTTTGAACAATTTTTTTTTTAGAAGTACTGAGGATGAACCTAGAATATTATGCAACTAAGCTACAATCCTGACCCTCAGTGTTATAGCCCTGATCACACAGAAGACAATATTATTACCATTGAAGCTGAATAGTCTTCTAATTACACTTATATAAAAGCATATTACATTTTATTTATTGATTTATTATGAGCTTGTTTTGTGTGTATGTGCATTTGTGTGCATAAATGTACATGCACATCTGTGTGTACCCTTGTGGATGCCAAGTAGGCTAGACTGACTGGCCAGGAAGTCAGTCATTGCCTGTCTTTGCCTCCCCAGTTCTCAGAGTACACACTGGGGCCATGCGTGACTTTTTCTTTCTTTCTTTTTTAGCGTAGGCTTCTGAGATCAAACTCTGGTCCTCATGTTTGCAAGCATGCACATGAGTGGCTGAGCTACCTCCTTCAGCTCCAAATTCTCTTTCCTTTTTAGTTAGTGATGGACAAAGCATAGTTTCTTCACTATGCCACTAAAATGTTTGAGATATGTGTTCCTTTTCCCAATTAAAAGCAAATGTATTTTATGGACAACCTTGGGACTTTCTTCCCATTTTAATCCAACAGTTTCTTTGATGTCCTGTAAGAACCATCACAACTGTGATTTCTTCTCCCTTTTCTTTTTGGATTTATCCACTGTTTTGGACATCTCCATCCTCATTTTTGTTGTTTTTTTTTCCCTTGACATTCTTGGAGCATATTTGCAAATAATTTCACTGGAATGAATTTGCTTAGAAAGGCTGTATTGGCAGTCATCACTTTTGTTTGTGTAGCTGGAAATACTTTTACTTATCCTTATGTTCAATAATTATTTGGTTAGTATTTGTCTTAATGTGAGGTTCTTTGTTTTCACTCTGCTAAGCAAATACTGAGTGGTCCTTTCTGTTGAAGGTTTGTGTTTTCCTTTAGGTCTGAGACATCATCTTTAAAAAAAAATTGTTTGCTGTCTTTGTTTGCTCTGTTTTCTGTGTGGAACTTCAGTCAGTTGGACATTGAACCCTATGGACTGATAGTTTCGGCTCTTTTGTAGCCTCATTGTTTGTTTTTCTACTTGGCCTTTTGATCCACTTTCATTTTACAGTTCTACCAATTTTTGTTTTTTGTTTGTGTGTTAAAATTTTAAGAGCTATTATTTCTCTTATGAGCTAGCTAATTTCTTTATAGATTCATATTCTTCATTTTATGGTTACAGTATGATTTTTTTAAAGGCACAGTGAGCCAGATTGGATTTTAGAATTTGAACATCCTTGGATTCTTTGCACTTCTAATATATTTTCTGGGGTCTCATGCTTGGTTTTTATTCTCTGTCTTTCTCTGTGATGTTTCTTGTACTCCTCAGATACCTGATGGTCCATACTTATCAGCTCTTGCTCTAGAGTAAATACTTAGCTTGATTCCTCATATGAGGTGTGTTTTCCGTGGCTTATGGGAGCTCTTATCCCAGGTTGTTTCTCCCTTGCCTTAAAGACCCCTTGTGTGCAGGGAGGGCTTGTTATCTGTAGGATGTGGGTTGGGGCAGTGAGCATGGCAGTTCCCATCAACAGACATCATGTTCCACAGTCAGTTCCCTCAGTACTCGCAGGCTTGTTTTATACAGGAAAGGGAACAGGGGGCAACCTTTTTCCCTGCACTGGTAGTCCTGGACTATGCCGAGCGTGTGTGTGCACGTGGAGAGAGCAGTGTCGACAGGTATAAGTGCTCTACTGAACAACTTTGGATAAGCTTCCACCCCTACTATCCTGCCTTCCATATTCAGCTGCCTGTTCCAGTTCCGTTGGGGACTTAGGCGCCATCTTTTCTTTGTCCTGTTCAGCTCTCATATTGGCTGTCTCCCAGGCTTCATTTCATGGCTCCATAGGATTCTGTCTGCTTTCTGTCCCTAGTACTTCAGGAAGCCATCTCTTGTGTCTTTGCTCTTAAGGCCCCAATACATTTTGAGGGTTTATTTATTTATTTATTTAATATCTGTCATCCCCTACAGTCTCTGGAAGGAGGCAAGGCAACTTGTATTTTCAGCTTACTACCACCTCAAACTAAAATTCTTTATATTTTCCTGAAACAGCGTACTGTTCTCAGTCAGATGAGGGCTTTAGCACGCTTTGAAAGCCATGGTTTTTGGAATGAACAATGCTACTCTACAAGACTATTAGAAATGATAACTTCTGTATCCCAGAAGAATCAGAAAAATCAGTCATGGCCCAAGGTACTTTTAATTATATGGCCCATATATTAACAAGCACATGATATATTTGTACACCAGGCATTATTTCAAATTGTGTGATTGTATAATATGATAATATGCATTAAGCCTGGGGAGTATCAGAAAAAAGAAAGTGTTGAGTCATATTACATCTCCAAATATCTTATCTTATGTTATATTGCCTCAATTTTATTGTTTCTTAAAATAATGTTATTAGAAAATAAGTGATGAGATATAGGAAAAAGGAATATCAAGTAACAGCTGGTGGGTGAGATGTTTTGTTTACAAAATAAAGAAACTTTAAGATGAATAAACACAATTGCCTAGTGATAAGAAGGACTGAAGTATAAAGCCTTGACTACAGCTAAAAACATTTCCAAGGGAAGCAAAATAAAGAGACCTTAAAGAGACAAGCCACCTCCCTTATAATACTGGAGATAACCACGTAAGTTATGTATGAGAAAATATGCAACAAGGAGATTACTAGAAACAGGATAAGAATTTCAACAGAGTTCAAGTCCCGGCTTCACTGAGGTTACAAATCCAGCCAGCAGTGCCAATCTTTATAGCTATTTTGAGAACAATGGAGCGATGAAAATTATAGGTCCATTGCTTCAGACTATGACACAATGATAAAAGAAAAACAACGCTCTTTGATTTTTTTCTTCTGTCTATACCGAGAATAGTGATGATTAAGCTGCCAATTGAGAGATCAATGCCTTGAGAAGTCATTTACATCTATGCTAGGAGATGCTAACAACTACTTAATTATTTTAAACGTATTCAGATGCTAATGCCTGGAGAAGTTACATTTTGATTGATGAACAATCACATTGATATGATCATAGAAACATCATATTGTTTTGTCAAATTTTATTGAATAGAGGAATTCAAATAAAAGGAGGATATATATCAAAATTTCATAAGAGCTGTGATAAGTCATATTGAGGATTAAAATATTTTTCCCTTTTCGGAATGAAATTTTTTATTAATTAATTTATTCACATTACATCCTGGTCTTAGCTCCCTCTCTCCTTCCTACCCCCTCCCCTATTCCTTGGAAAATAGAGCTCCCACCACCTCAGCTCATCCAGTCACACCAGGACTGAGTTTGTCCTTTTCCCTTGTGGCCTGTCAAGGCAGTCCCATCAGTGAGAAATGATCATAAATCAGGCAACAGAATCCATGTCAGAGACAGCCCCTGCTTCCATTACTACTTGAAACCTGAGCTGCCCATTGGCTACATCTATATAGAGGACCTAGGTCTAATCCAGGCAGGCATGGTCCTTGGTTGGTGCTTCAGATTCAACAGGTCCCTGTGGACCCTGGTTAGGTGGCTCTGTTGCTATTTTTTGGAGCTTTTGTCACCTCTAGGTCCTTTTACCCCCACACCGCCCCTCCACCCCCATTTCCACTAGGCTCCCTCTGCTTCACTCAATGTTTGGCTGTTGAGTAGAGCCTCCCAGAGGACAACTTTGCTGGTCTCCTGTCTGCATGCATAGTATAGTATCATTAATATTGTCAGGGGTTGGCTTTCTTCCATAGGGTGGGTCTAGGGCTGTGTCAGGCATTAGTTGGACATTCCCTCGATCTCTATTTTATCTGTTCTATCTTTATCCCTGTTCATCTTGTAGGCGGAGGGGTAAGTTTTGGATCAAACTTTTTGTGGGTGGGTTGGTGTTCTTCTCCCTCTACTAGGAGTCTTGTCTAGTTAGAGGGTGTCCTTTTCAGTCTCCATGACCCCCGCTCAGCTAGACTCCCCCTCATATCCTCCCAGAGGTCTACTCTGACTTAGGTCTCCAGCTAGTCACAGGGATGCTCCCACCCACAGTTTCTCTTTTCCTTACACGCCTTCTGTCCTCCTGCCCCCACTCTCCCCAGTTCTGATCTCCATCCTTACTTCTCTCTGCCTTCCCATATGGTTAAGAACACTCTCTGTTCTTTCAGAGGACACAGATTCAGTTCCCAGTACCAATGGATAACACAGTATCATGAGACTATCCATGAATCACGAAAAGTCTTAAGGAACTTTTAATAGGGTCCCGTGATAGAGCAAGATATTTCTGATCTCATTAGTGTCAGGCTTGGCCATGTGTCTTGCTGTGGCCAGTTGAATGTGAGGGGTGACATTCTAACAGAAGCCACTTCCTTGTAGAACTTTACATCAAGTTTCTCTGCCATAAGACCTACAGCATATTACAGAGAGCTGTTGCCTACTCAATTTGGCATTGGGATTGATGAATCAAAAGAACAACAAAGGTACATTGGACACAGATAGCAATTGTGAATTAAGGTACTGAATTTTACTACGATAGCACATCATAGCGTATTCTGACTCTTACAGGAAGCGAATAGTAGAATTTGAATACTACTGGCTAGAAATCTTAATAGTGATTTTTTTTTGTTTTAAAAAAGAAACCATCAGTACATGTATTTAGTCAGCAAATTTTAGAATTTATAGAAAGTGAATAGAGAGGTGTCCTGAATGGGTAGTTAATGCTGTTCCTAGAATCCTCAGATTATTAAAAATCCTGTTGCCAGATGTGAGTTACCTTCTGTCTTAGTTATGGCTTTATTGCTGTGAGGAAACATTATGCCATGGCAACTCTTAGAAAGGAAAATATTTAATTGGAGCTGGCTTACAGTTTCAAAGGTTTAGTCCATTATCATCATGGTGGGAAACATGGCAGCGTGCAGGAACACAAGGTGCTGGAGAAGGAAATGAGAGTTCTAGGAAGCATGGGAACACAGCAGGAAGTGAACTGGCTTCAGCCATACCCTAGCGACATACTTCCTCCAATATAACCACACCTATTCCAACAAGGCCATGTCTCCTAATAGTGCCTCTCCCTGTGGTCAAGCATTCAAACACACGAGTCTATGGGGGCCATGCCTAGTCAAACTACCACACCTCCCTATGAGTTGTTTGTCAGGAAGGACCCAGAGACCCCAGAGCCAACATAGACAATTGTCAATGCTCTTGGTTACCCACTTTAACTAGATGATAAGATCCTAATGATGAAAACATCTTTCACTTCGGTTGTAGGACACAGAGAAACACAGGTAGAATAAACCTGTAAATGCCTTCCAGTTGGTCTGTTTCCATATGCTATGCAGTCTGTGAAAGGAGAAAAGTCATGAACGGTTCTACCGAACAGTGGGCCTTGTGAGCTATTGTACTAATGTGCTAGGCAAAACGTACACACTAATTCAATAATGGCACAAATATGTGGGGGGCAATGAACCACCAGAGTGGAGAATGGGGCAATGGTTGCCAATTTTAATCTTCAAAGGGTAATGCAAATTAAAAAGTAATAGGTTTTGTCAACACAGAATTGCCAGTTTTTGTTACATCAAACAAACAAAGCAGCTGCCATCGTTATAGTATATTTTTAAGAAAGAAATTTGATTGTAAGAAGCAATTAGACATAGGTTAGTACAGGAATGAACTACACATCTCTTAGGTGGAATAAATGTAGCCACATCACTTTTAATTTTTTCCTCATTTTGCCACAGATTGGTGACTATTTTCTAATAGAATGCTATTTGGCATACCAGCGTTTGAAAGCTACTAGGATAGTGCGGAGACTTGGCTTTAAGCAGCTGACCACACCCATTTCTAAGCAGGGTCAAGTGACTTATAACTGGCCGAGGGACTCTAGTTATGACAGTGAATGAGTGGAAAGCTCTGGAAACCATGTCTGGATGATGTGGCAGGGATGTGGGGATGCCGTGGATGACAGTTTGTAGAAACCAGCTATTCACCTACACAAGGAAAGACTTGTGGGCAAACTGGAAGCCGTATGAAATGAAGAACATTTTAAGGCAGTATTCCTTGTTATGTTTGACAGCAATACCTATTCGCGGCAGTCCCTGCAGATCCATTTCAGCTTAGTGTACACAAAAGCTTTTGACAACCAGATATTTTTGATAAAATTTAAATTGTATGGACAGTTTCCCCCCCTCTGGCAATGCTCAAATCACATCTGGTAATAATGTTTAAGAATGCCAGCATTGTGGACTGACTCAGGTTGCCGTTTGACTCTGGCAGGGCTCAGTAGCAAGTTAGTATATTAAAGTACATTGATCTCCAGTATACTGCAGTACATAGTAACAGAGTCACACAGAACAGTGCTCTGGAATCTGCTTTACAGGCTGGCCAGTAAACTCCAGGTGTCTTCAGCCTTGGAAAACTATCAAATGAAGCAAACTCCAGTGTCCTGAACTGTCTTTGCTGACAGATTCTATAAAATTCATAGAGAAGCAGCATTTTGTTGTGGCATCAATATTTGAATAGAAAGTTCTATTTGTCAGAACATTTGGTTACTTGAGAGTCGTGTTTGAAACAGCCAGTTTTCTGAATACCCACAGAAACTCAAAGTATTTAGTTATTTTTTAAAGCAAGCTTTATTGGGGCTTGAAGAGGAGTTAGGTTCACATGGTGAAAAGGAGTAGTGGTCCTGATTTTTAAATATGAATGTGTAAAACTGCTAAACAGATAACATATTTGTGTCAGGTTTTCAATGTACAACATCTGTGGCTCATTCTTTCCAACCTCAAGGCCACTATGACATTAAATATATGCTTGTCGAGTCAGGGTCTCAATAGCCTAAGCAGTCCGAACTTTCTATACAGCTTACGGTGACCCTGAACTCCTGATCCTCTGACACTTCTTGAAGGCCGGAATTATCTGCATCCCTCATCATGCCTGCCTGAGAAGGCCTGTGTTTGTATGGGATGAATTTTAATTTTCATGAACGTTCTGGTCTGTTGTAGCTAGAGTGACTATCCCAGTAATCGAGCCACAGAGCATGCAGCAGAGTGACCTATAGGTCCTAATAAGTCTTTGTGTGGAGAACTGCCTCTTCTCAGTTCCCCAAAACTTTCTACGTAAAGTGATTAAAAAGGTCCCAGCCAGTAAAATAGGCTAGGACCTCAATTATAGACAAAAGTGACCAGATAAAAACTATCAATCAGCTGAATACATAGTATCGTTGCATAGCATTCTTTAGATTTTCAACTCTTGAAGGCTTTTTGCTGAGTCATTCATTTTTTTTAGAGATATTTTCCCAAAAACTCATTTTCCTTTCTCATCTGGGTTTGTTTAGTAATTATTCCCTTAGAGTTTTCAGATGCTCAGTAGAAGCTAACATTACGGCAGCAGAATGCTTTATTTGGAAGCCCATGTTTAATAAAAGAAAAGTGATAATAGGCTTGCAGACAAATATGTAAGATATTTTAAGTTTTGGTGATGGATAAATATATAAAATATATTTATAGTGAACGTGTGAAACCCACTGTGAAACTACAAAGCTTCCATCCCTGAAGTTCCTAACCGTATAGCACTTAAACGGTATGGGTAGAATTTGGGGCTGGTTAATTTTTGTGTGCCTTTTTCATTGGCAAATGTAAATAATACATTTATAATAAGGTAAGTGACCTTTAAAAATTTAGGGAATTCTAGGAATCTCACTGTGTCAACAACTTATTAGGGGATTTGGGACAAGTAGAAACCTTTCTGATCAATAATGAGTACTGAGAATAGATGTAAGAAGAAAAAAAATCATCTTTATAGAAACCATGGTGGCAAGAACCAGCTGAGGCCAGTGTAGTATAATTCTATTAAAAAGTTAGAGGTATGGGGTGGGATGAAAAGGAATGGATGACTATTTAATAAAGGGTCTTACAAGCCACGGTGAGATTTCGAATTTATTCTATGTTTTATAACAGAGTCAGAAAGTGATATACCTTTTGTATTTTATAAAACCCAGCATGGGCTGTGTGAAGAATGGAGTACATTCGTATACAAATAGAATGAAGAAGATTGCTTAGAAAGCTGTTGTATAACCCCGGTTAAGAAAGATCACTGCTTGATAGAGCAAAGCTTCAGACTGAGAGAAAGATTAACCTTCCTTTCCGTAGAGTTTTTCGTTATGTTCACACGTGTTGACTCTTTCCACGTGATTTCTGAACCTGTATTTTCCAGTCTGAATCTCTGGACGTGCACATGGCTTGCGTATGGCTTGCAATATCATAGTTGTCATTGGAGTAGGTTCAAAAAATGGTGTCTGAGCTAGTTATAATTCAGAGATTGCTCCTTTGTCATCTCTCTCATTCTATTCAATCTTCTATGGGATTCCCCCCCTCCCAGTTTTAAAATCGTTTTCTGTTATAAAAGAAACATAAGTTCCTATGTTTCTCCTTTCTCTGTCCTAAAAAAAATTCACAGATCTCAATTATTGTACTGTTTTTTGGTAGCAGTGGTTTTGTGTATAAAGTAATATAAAGATGAGTACAAATAAAAATATAGAAAGCATTTTAATTTATTTTACCTAAGGAAAAAGAGTATGAGAAGTTACTATTCTTTTTTTCCTAAATCATAAGGATACTTGGGAGGAGTAGGGCACAGTTTCAGTAGTTTTTCACCAGAACATCAAGGTTGGCTTGACTATTGACAGGAAAATAGTGAAAGCTAACATTCACTGAACTGCTTCTACGTGCTGACTGCTGCAGGTGGTTTTTTTTTAAACGTAAGGTATTATATTATCGCTTGCCCTCTCACAGGTGAGGCAAATGGGGTATATAGCTGGTTAATAATTGGCTCTGGATCTTATAGGACTGAAGGGCTGATCAAAACTTTAAACCTATAATTTTCTTCTCCAGGCTACTATGCTATTTGAGATGAAGAGACCGGTTAGCCCCTAGGGTTGTCTTTGTCAGGTTGCCCTGTTTGCTGACACAGCCCCTCTCTGGCCTCTATCCCATCCATGCATCACCTGGCTTTGATTGTGGACTTTACTTGCCCCAATTCATCCTTCAGCCAG
Organism: Acomys minous; assembly: GCF_964271855.1. Classification (NCBI taxonomy): domain Eukaryota; kingdom Metazoa; phylum Chordata; class Mammalia; order Rodentia; family Muridae; genus Acomys; species Acomys minous. Next base: position 78,297,563 of record NC_140492.1, on the reverse strand, counting down.
GTCTTTATTTATAAGTATCTCTATTAGTTTTGGTCCAACCTTACAATAACCCTGCCCTGATCCTTTCTTGTTTTCATCATTATATTTCATCTGCTATAAGGGCTGCCCTGTGCTCCTCTGCTTATACTATTTCTAAGGACAGAAGATCAGAGCTCTGTAATCTGCAGGGAAACAAAGCTCTCCCTGTGATTGCCCCCTGAAGAGATGAACACGCACATTCACCAGCATGTGTTTATCACAGGTACACTGTTGGTCTCAGCAGGCTCTAGGAGATTACTCTTCGCGCTACTGAATTTTCTTTATGTGTATTTTTCTAAGTATGCATAAAATTATAGTCTTGAGCTTTCCTTTTTCATACACAAACGAATCATTATAAAACCCAATAATGATCCCTGAGGGAAAAACCACACAGAGCGAAGAGACTCAGACGTGGTGGAGTGAGGCTGTTGGACAAGAAGACATCATCCCAGGACCTGTGGAGACATTTAGGTCTAAGGGCCAGTGAATTGCACTTTTATGACCTGAAGTTGTTTTGCAGAGTATACAATAATTTCCCCAAAGCCTGTGTTTTACAGAGCCCATTTTGCACATCCTATGTGATTCCTGAGTCTAAAATTGTTACGTTTTCAGCATAGTGTTTAACTGACTGATAACACAGAAAAGGTTTATTGTTCCACCTTTAATGAGAACTACTATTTTATCCTCACATGTTACATTGCTGTGGTGTAGTTAGCATGTTTACTCTTGAGCAAAAGTTGGGGAGGGTGACAGTACCTTTAAAGGTAAAGATTAAGCTATAGTTTTCACTCATTGAATATAGACCCACCATGTCTCTTCTGTTCTTTATAAAGACTCAAGTGTTTATGTTTAAAGCTAAAGAACTCCTACACTTGGCCCCTGTGCTGTGACAAACATAAAGAAAAGTTCTGCCATCTGGAGAGATGGCTGAAGAGTTAACAACACAGGGATGCTTTTCTTGAAGATGCAGGCTCAATCCCAAAGGAACCAAATGGTGGCCCACAACCATCTGTAACTCCACTTCCAGGGAATCCAACACTCTCTTCTGGTCTGCATAGCCACTGCAAGCAGGAGAGGCACAAATTCATTCAGGCAAAGCATTCATACACATAAAAATAAGTAAATATTTTTATTAATTCATTCATATTACATCTCAATTGTTATCCCATCCCTTGTATCCTCCCATTCCTCCCTCCCTCCCACTTTCCCCCTACTCCTCTCCCCTATGACTGTGACTGAGGGGGACCTCCTCCTACTGTGTATGCTCATAGAGTATCAAGTCTCTTCTTGGTAGCCTGCTATCCTTCCTCTGAGTGCCACCAGGCCTCCCCGTCAAGGGGACATGCTCAAATATGGGGTACCAGAGTTGGCGTGAAAGTCAGTTCCCACTCTCCACTCAACTGTGGAGAATGTTCTGTTCATTGGCTAGATCTGAGAAGGGGTTCTTCACTGTTTATTGCATGTATAGTCCTTGGGTGGTGCCATAGTTTGAGCAAAACCCCTGGGCTCAGATCCGCCTGTCATAATGTTCTTCTTATAGGTTTCTAGGACACTCTGGATCCTTCTATTTCCCCATTCTCCCATACTTCTCTCACGTAGAGTCCCAATAGGATGTCCTCACATCTATCCCAATCTCCTGGTAAGTGAAGGCGTTCATGGGACATGCCACTTGGGTTACTGTCCAATTATAAGTGAGGGAATAGGGCTTCCTCAAGATTCAGCTATTCTACTCCTTGGAATATACCCAGAAGATGCTCCAGCACACAACAAGGACATATGCTCAACCATGTTCATAGCAGCCTTATTCATAATAGCCAGAACCTGGAAACAGCCTAAGTGTCCATCAGTAGAAGAATGGATAAAGAAACTGTGGTACATATACACTATGGAATACTACTCAGCTATAAAAAAACAAGGAATTGCCAAAATTTGTGGACAAATGGATTAAACTAGAAATGATCATAATAAGTGAGTTAACCCAGAAGCAGAAAGACTCAAAAATAAATAAGTCTCAAGAAAAATTTTTTAGGAGAAAAAAAATGTGGCATATGTGCTTCTTCAATAGCAGAGTGAAATGTTTCACTTTTTTTTTTTATCTAACAAACTGGTAAGACTCAACTAATCACACTGAAGAAAATACAGCTGGTTGCATCTTCAAATATAATTTATCTCCAAATAAGTAAGATAAAGTGAATCAACTCTTTAGGTAAAAAGGAAAACTCCCATTAAAAGTAAGGCATATTTTGGTTTGTTTGTTTCTATTTAAAATCTATATTTCACTTTACTTCAAAAATGAGACTTGAGAACTCACACTATACAATAAGGAAATTAAATTGAAATTGACTAATCAAGTCAAGCATAGTGGCATATACCTGTAATCTTAGCCAACGGAGGCAGAGGTAAGTAAGTAGTCTGGGCTACACCATGACACTAATGTCTCAGAAAGACAAAACAAAACAAACTAACTAAATGACACCATTAAGGTGCCTTAAAATATTCAGAATTTTTGTTTTTAGAGAAAGGGAAATGGAACTATTTCTTTTATAGTTATTTTTAGATAATGCCTATTTTTACCTTCACATCTTAGTAGAACATGCATGGAGTGGCGTCACTACTTCCAACTACAGCTGACTAAATTTTCAGCACAGGTTACATAATCTTACTGGGAAAAGGTAAGTGTTGTTTGCTTTGTTTGGGCCTTTGATGTAATTTGCGATTCCCAGCCTTGGCTCTTTGGTAGACATCTCCTTCCTTGTTCAGTAACTTCTAAGTATAATAAGAGACTACTATAGACCATGATATGCTTTTGAAACACAAAGTTTATACATGAAACAATTAGCTTGGTGGGCTATTGCTCTGAATACCAGCATGGTAGTTATAGGTACTAGGCAGTCATAGCACAAGGCTGTATACCTTTATGCTCCTCCCACACCTGTGCTCCAAAGGACAGCATTCAGGCCTAACTGCCACCTCCTTTCTTTTTTTTTTTCTGTTTCCTATTGGAGAGAATGTCAAAGGCTGACAAATACTCCTCCAGAATAATCAAGAACAAAAGCAATGTGTGTCCCCTTCTCCTTTAGAGAGTCTAATTTACATCTTATCAAAGTGACTGCTGCTCAGGCTTGAGAACTCAAAGTTGGAACATGGTAGAGTGAAGGTCATCACCATTTGAGTCAATTGGAAAGGGAACCTAGGAAACTTGAACACATTTCTATGTGTTATGCTTATCAACAAAAGATGCTGCTGGAAGCCTTATTTGTCCTCTCAGAGCATGGATCAGTATCTGGGCCATCCCAGATATTCAGTAATATCTGCTGTATGGGGTACTCTGGCAAATCTTCCTTTTCACACTTGACCTCTGAGAGTCACGCCATGGAAGCTGTAAGATACACAGGAAATCATTCAGCATCTACTCTGTTGATTGATGGAAGATATAAACTGGCACTTTCTTCTTGTACCCTTTATACTGTCAAGAAACATCAATTTACTTGCATTTAAAACCTGCTTTCATCACTTATGGGCACTACATGTGGGAAACTGCTCAACGCTTCTGTGGCTCAATTTCCATGACTTTTTAAAAGGGGTTGTTGGCATCCACAACATCAAAGCCCCAGTCTCAGGGAAGCCTCAAGTTCAACCTATTAATATAAATGGTTTTTTTGGACTAGAAATACCAAAAACTTCAAGGAGCTTGAGGCAGATTCACATCTACTTGTGGCTTTTTAAAGTCATGTAATAAAAGAGCATTGAAAGGCACAGCTTTCCAGAGAAGCAGGCAACTACCCAAAATATTCTGAGTCAGGAATAAATATTTCTGGATTTCACTGTTAAGACATTTTAATAATTGTCTTTGATAGAATAAAAGAGTTTATTGGTCTAAAGACTGAAAATTAAAAAAAATCATAAATTATGAGCTTTTCCTTTGAATCTTTAAAAAATTCCATTCATCAAGAATTTTCTGTTTAATTTCTTCTTTTACCTTTGAGATTCTAATATAATTATGTCATTTGCTTGCCACTTCTCCCATATACCCTTCCTGGTCTCTTTCAAATTCATGGCCTCTTTTCATTATGTATAAACATTAATTTTTAAATATAAGCAACTCAGTCTGTATAATGCTATTTGTATGCATGTTTTCAGAGATGGCCATGTGATATTGGATAACCAACAAATATGCTCTACCCTGGGGAAGACTATTTCTCCCACTCTTAACATTCCTTAGTTGGCCACTTTCTCCTGTTTATTGTGACATGTCTACATTTTTCTGTCTTTGCTCGGCTCATCTTTAGGCAGTCATGCTGATCAGAGTTTGTGGGTGTCACTTCAGAGTTCACTAGGAGACATAGTCTCACAGCAAAATCCAAGATCTTCATTCAGGCTCCAGTCTTCACTCAAATACCTGGCTCTACGCTTAGTCTTTCCACCCCCTCCACTGTAATATTCCCCAAGTCTTAGATGTCAAAGTCATTTTTGTAGATGTACTCCATGCTCCACAACTCTGGGTTTGGATCAGTTGTACTTTTCTGTAATGTCTCCATCTGTCACTCAAAAAATTTAAAACAACCATTATAGGCTAAATATTATATTTAGTTCTAGGGCAGTAAAGTGGGAAAAGCATGGAGTTGATTACTAATTAATTAGGAAATAAGTAGATGAGAATCATTCTTCAAAGCAGTCTGCCTGGGCTCCCGCACGTTAATTCCAGTATGACAACTGTTGCCCTCAACATCTTCAAACAATTCTTGCGTGGGCCACACAAGAGCCCCACACAAAAGCGATGGCTTCTCTACCCTTTAGAAGGGCTGATACTTATCTTTTATTAACGCAAATTTACCCTCTTGCTTGATGAATCCTACATCTTACAAACTCCAAGTACTTTCTCCCACTGCCACAGTTTCTCTGGATACCCAGATACCTAATGGCCCACAATAAAGATACTGAAGAGTTAATGCTTAAATCTTGGTCAAGGTCCTCCATTGTCACCTATTTTGACTGCCTGGGTCCTACCTTGTATTGTTGAATATTTTCAGCATCACCTCTAGTGGAGGATCATACTGCATCCACTAATTCTTCTGTCCCACCAACTTCTTTCTCTCTTGTTCAGTAGGGTCCTACTCCCACTATGGATTACTTTTAGCTATTGATAGCCCATCAAATCTAAGGAACAAATACACCAACTCTCCAGGAAATTGTTGAAGATAAAATGGTATACTCTGAGCCTTCAGAGAGGTCTTAAAATTCTTCTCAGAAAAGGCATACGTGGGGAGAGCTGGGGTAGGAAGTGAGAGGGCTGGAAGAAAGGGAAATCAAGGTGGGGGATGGCCTATCGGACAAGTCAGAGATCATTGACAGGGTAGGTTCCATAGAGGATATGGGGATGAGTCTAGCTGAGACACCTAGCAGCGGGGGACATGGCCACCTCCTAGCCAGGTAGGACTTCCAGTGGACAGAGATGGACATCAACCTACCCACCAAGCTTTTGATCCAAAATTTACCCTGCCTACAAGATTTGCATGGATAAAGATGGAGCAAAGATTGAAGGTGCAACCTGATACCCACCCCATGGAAGAAAGCCAACTCCTGACATTATTAATGATGCTCTGCTGTGTTTGCAGACAGGAACCTAGTGTAACTGTCCTGTGAGAGGCTCCACCTAGCAGCAGATCAAATCAGATGCTGAGACCCACAGCCAAACATTGGGCTGAGCATGGGGTATCTTGTCAAAGTGTGGGGGGAAGAAAAGAAGGACCCAGAGCAGGAAAGAACTCCACAAGAAGACCAGCAAAGTCAGCTAACTAGGCCAATGGAGTTTACCAAGACTGAAACACCAACCAAGGACCCATGCATTGACTGGACCTAGGTCCCCTAAACTTATGTAACTGATGGGCAGCTTGGTCTTCATGAGGGTCCCCTAGAAAGTGGAGTGGGTTTGTCTCTGGTATGGACTCTGTTGCCTGCTTTTGGATCACTTCCCCCTAGCTGGGCTGTCTTGCAGGGCCTTAGTGGATGAGGATACTGATGTGCTTAGTTTTAATAATGTGACTTGAGGTATGTGGTGTATTGGTGGGGAGGAGACTCCCCTTTTCTGAAGAAAAGGGGGAGGGGGTAAGAGGAAAAAGGGCCGGAGGGTGGGACCTTGAGGAGAGGAGGGAAGGGCTTAGATTGGGATGTAAACTTAATTTAAAAAAAAAAAAAGAAATCTAGTCTTGGGTCTCCTAAGGACACTAATCAGAGGGAATAATGTTCATTTCTTATGTAAATGCGGATGGAGCTTTCATGAACAAAGCAAGAATATCAGAGCAATTGCTTTATAGACACAGCTTGCATATTAAATGAATGTCTAATTTTAGAAGTAATATTTTAAAGTCACAATATGATCACTTAAAATTCTTAAAATCTCATAAATTTCTCCAGCTGATGTTTTTAGCATATACAAGCTATGATGAGCCAGTAGTGTTTTAGATTTTCTAATAGATATAAAAGGGAAATGATAGCAAACATTTTCTCTGGTGAAGATATGATTCAGAATTATTCAAGGTCTAAAGTATGACTCAATTACAGAGAACTTTTTATTTATTTGAATAAAAATTCAGAAAAGCATTTTTATAAAACATGCTTATTTTTAAAAGATGAGGAGATCTAAATCTAGTTTTCCTTTGTCACAAGACACTAAGAAAACAAGATCAAATCAGCTGAACAAAACATAGCCTCTTTCTGAGGAGAAAATTACTATTGATTAGAGAGAAACAGCTTTGAAAGGAGTAAATATCTTGCACTAACTAGAGAACTGACTTTGAGTATCAAAGCCTAGACAGTTGATAATTGATGCTTAACTAAAACTCTTTACTGGCTCAATTGCTAAATAATTTGTACAAAACCATTAAATTTTCGTTCATCATGATAATCTGTTGCACAGATAGCAGTAATTCATGTTATAGCAATGACCATTGAACTGATATTTTTATTAATAAATGAGCACATAGATGACAAGTTAAGAATTATAGAGCCCTTTGGATTTCATTCTTATAATGATAATAATAATAATAATAATAATAATAATAATAATAATAATAATTTTGTTTATCTTTCTTGCAGATGGAATAAACAGATTATTTATTATTCCATCATCTATAATAAACATCATTACCATTTTGTGTATGTATTGAAATCCATTTTTATGTCTTATATTGCAAATGTGTGTATTCATTTGGTTTATAGAAAACAACTGGGTCCTACATTTTCTTTTATGAAATACATGATAAATTTATCTTTTCATAAATTTTCTTAAGATATTCTACAGCATTACAGTTAGTGTCTGCATACTGTTCTACAGTAAATACATACAATTGCTTCACTAATATTCCTTTTTTGGACATTTAAGTTGTTTTTAGTATTTTTAGTAGTAATTTTAATTTCTTTTGTGATATTTTTTCCTTAAACAGTTTAATTAAGCTTGTTTATTCCTCCTCATAGTGTCTTTCTGAATAAAAACACAAAGCTACAAAGAAAACAAATTATACTTAATGTGTTATTAAAATGTTTTTTAATATTTGTGATATATGTACTTATTTTTAAATATTTGATAGAGTATTAGATCTAATAACAGACACTATTTTAATCAATAATAATCATCACATTTGAGATTTCCATTGCAACAAGAGCAATATTATAGTTGTATCTGTGGACTGTTTATGTCACTGTAATCTGCTTTTTGCAGTAATATAAGGAAATGCTAATTTTCTATTAGAAATTAGTCCAAATGAAAATACTAATATTTCTATGTATGGATCAATAGATCAAACCCTTGGATCAATTTCACTTCAATTTTACCCACTAATTTTATACATGTGTACAGATCCATACGTATATGATTGAGAACTTTTGTAACAGACTAATTTGGGACTAGTTAAAAATACTAAGGGAGAATTTATATTCATCGAAGATTACCAATATGGACTGAAAATAACCAAATGGTACTAAGCCTGGCAAAACCAGTAGAAGGTTTAGAAGGTGCCATGTGCAGCACAAATAGACCAGCCTGGTGAGTAATGGTGGAAGGGGGGGCTGTGGGAAGCTAATTGTGAGTAGGACTTCAAAGGAGTGGAGGAGAAGCAGAGAAGAGCCCTGCTGTTTCAAGCTTCTAATAAAAAAAAAACATTATGTGTTACTGAAAAGGAGAAAACGATCTTTCTCTTAACTTAGTTAAACCCAAATGTTCTGGCCTCAACAACCAATGACTATGAAATATCCCAGCAGCGAGAGCTATAGGCTCACAGAGTAGCTTGACCCCCAGGGAATTATACTCTTCTCTAACTTGCCTGTGTCCTTATGGCTGCTGGCTTCAGGTTGTGCTGGATGAGACAGGGCTCCAGGGCTCTGTGTTCTTCCATCTGGACTTTCTATGAGACTACAGTGGCACAGCTGTCTCTTTGTCATGATGTTTATGAGGTTTCTGCACTGATGCATAAAGATAGTTCTGCCCTCTCTGTGCCTCCGTATTACACAAGGTTGATGTGCTAGAGGGTGTAAAAATGAACTCTGTACCCTTAGACACTAAGCTACAGACTTTCAAAATCAGTTTCATTGAATATGAATATAGGCTGTGGGCTGGTGTGTTGCAGAGAAACGGCACAGTGAGCACCATCTGGCATGAGCTGGTTAGTTAATCCTATCTCATGGCTATGTAAAGGCCTCCCATCCCAGTGTCTAAACCTTTGTCAGAGGCCTCCCATAAGCTTTCTTCCTCCAGTGGAAGTCCCACCCCATGAACCCCTATACTGAAATCTAGATCTTTCTTGGGTGGACGGTGAAAATGCCATTTGGAGAAGACTCTTGCTCTAACTAACAGAAGCCAGCCTATCTGCCTCAGGGCTATGTGTGCTTTGCATCAGAACGGGCTAGTCCTTCATCGATAAATCCAGATCAAATATTTCAAATGCTCTCTAAGGAGCAAAACTGATAGAATGAATGTATTTTCTGTGTGTGTGTGTGTGTGTGTGTGTGTGTGTGTGTGTGTGTGTGTGTACAAGCGCTAATGCTAATGAGATTTAGTAGGTTGGCTTACAGGATGTTGTCCAGGTAGCACAACAATTGCTGTCTCAAAATGAAAGACTCAGAATCCAATAGTTGTTTACTCCGTGGTGCCAGTAGCCCCCCCTGCAGGCACTGGAGTTCTGGAAGATTCTTGGACAGTTGCTCGTCTTCAGATTATGTTGGAACCTGAAGAAGTTAGTATTCATACAGGTAAAGGAATGCTGCACCAACAGGACAAAGTTGCCAGTAAAAGTGAGGACCAGCAGGCACAATGCAAAGCTTCTTCGTCCATATCCTTTTCTCAGAAGGTCCCATCCAAATTTAGGGTATGTCTTCCTGCTTTAAATAATCTGATTAAGAAAATCCCTTTCAGAAGTGTTCACCAGCTTGGGTTTTAATTTATTACAGACACAGTCAAACAGACAGACAACCAAGATTAAGTATCACACGGAGATGGACAGATGTAAAAGAGGTAAAAGATTCAGTGATTTTGCTAAATGTGCTACTTCTAAGAATTTTCTTTTAGGTTCCTTAGAATCCATGGTATAGATCTATATGCAGGCAAAACATTGGATGGGCAGTCTTCCTTTTTTTCTAGTTTGTTTGATTTTGTTCCCCTTTGTTGCTTCACAGTATGGGTTTAACCCTTATTTTGAATGAAAGTGGTGACAGTAGGTATCTTTGCCTTGTTTCTGGGAAACCATGCATTCCTTCATAGTTAAATATAACAAGATGTTTTATCGAGTCAATGATGTTGGGGGAGCTTTTTAAAAAGTGGCTATTAAGTTGGTCAAGTCCTTTCTCCCACCAGATGGTATTATTATTGTAAATCCCCCCACCCAGTTGCTTATCAATATAGAGCATTCCTTTAGTTATAAGATATTTGCTAACATTGAAAACCTGCAAAAAACCATATTTCACCATGGTAAATCTCTTTTATATATTGCAAAATTCTAAGGACTTTGCAATGTGTCTTCCTGAATGATATTGGTTCATTTTTTCCTGTATCATATCTGACTGATTTTAATAGCTTTATTAAAATAAATTTTTTTTAGTTTTTTTTTTTTTGGGAAATATGTAAAATTGACAATAACACTTTTTTCTTTTCTTTTTTAAAAGCATTTTGGAATTTTTACATATGCATTTATATTATTACACATATATACAATAAACTACCTACAGCAAGAAGAATCATGACACAACCAGGAATTATTGTTTTGGCTATTTGTATTTGATAGCCTTGAAGAAAGCATCTTTCTCATCTTGGTGCATCTAAAATTTGAATGTAAATCAATGTCCATCACATATTGTCATTATCAACTTAAAACATCTATCTAGACCTAAACCATCTATCTTAACCCCTAAACAACAAAGCTTCATTGTAAAACTAAGCCAACTGGTCTTCAACTCTATCAGGGACTTGAGAAGGAATTAACTTGATTACCTGAGTATGCTGGGAGTGCAGGTAGGTAGCTTTCCAAATGAGAAGATTACAGAGACAGTTTGCTACCTGAATAGTCACCTAAAACTCTCTATTATGTTGAAGCTTCTTCTTCAGCCTTCTGGTCCAGTATACTTGTAACAGACATATTTGTGAGGCAGGACCTATTGAGGACTTGCTTACCTTGTCTTGGCAGAGTTTGGCCATCGATTCTGCCTGCATCCAAGCTTGCCCCGTTTTTAGGCAGAATTTTGTCTGTTGTAGAAAGAAGGACATTTTCCCCAGTGGCTTGCTTGCCATATTTGAAGCTATCTCTATAAGGAGATTCTTTGATGCTCATCATCCTCTTTGAGGTAGGCTGGGTGTTGCCAGGAGTTAACCTGTCTCATTGTCAATGAATCTTTAAAATAATAAAAAAATTTAAATGCCATATTCTGCATGTCCCTGAGAATTTTATGCATTTGGAAGACTTCCCCAGTGAAATCTTCTGGACCTGGAGATTGCTCTTTTTGAGCTTTATATTCTTAATTCCATTTATTTACTAGTCTTAGGTAGTATGCTGTGGAAGTCTCTTATTTCATTCTGGATTTGCTATGATGCTTGTGATGCAAGTCACAATTGTCAGGAGTTGGACTATTCCAAGATGCTAGACTTGGAATGTAGAATTATTTTAATACCAGTCATAACATCCCTGGTTTAATTTCAGGTGCTAATTAGCCTGGTTATCTTTGGCTTTTCATTTTCTTTTGTAAGTCTTATTAGAGATCTGCCAATCACATTGATGTTTTTAATCACATTTTCATTTCATGGACTTTTATCTCTTGTTTTTCAGTTTTCAAATTCAAGTATTTCCTCCCTTCTACTTAACTATTGTTTGTCATATATATATATGTGTGTGTGTGTGTGTGTGTGTGTGTGTGTGTGTGTGTATACACATTTCTCTGTGTAGCCCTGGCTGTCCTAGAACTCTCTTTGTAGACCAGGCTAGATTCGAACTCAAGATACACCTGCCTCTGCCTCCCAAGTGTTGAAATTAAATGAGTGCTCCACCACCACCTGGCTGTTTTAGGTTTTGCCATAGAACATTGGCTCTAGACTATTGATTTGCAGATTTTCACATGTTCTGATGTAAATGTTTAGCACCATAAATGTCTCTATTGATAATACATCCCCATTTCCCATATATGTTTATATTCATTATTTTTATTTTATTCAACACTACATAATTTTAAAACCATTTAAGATTTTATTTGTTCCATGAGTCACTGAGGAATATATTTAAAAATATATCTGTTGTTGATTTCTGGCTTGTTTCTATGTAATTAATGAATGCACTTTGTGTGAATTCAATTATTTTAAATTTACTGAAGTTGTATTGTGGCCAGGATTACTCCATCCTAATACATGTTTTACCCAATTATGAGGCTATGAGAACCTGCTGTTGGGGAGAATGTTCCAAGCTAAGTTTTTTTTTTTCAAAGAACAAGAGAGATAAGGATGCAGACATTTTGCATTTTAAGTTCTGGCCAGGCAGTGGGAGGAGAGAAAACAAAGGCATAAAACCCAAGACAAAACAGCAAAGTAGTGACTTGTGTTGTCATGAGAACACAGTGCCTGTTCAAAACATGCAAGGAGAGGGCTTTATGTTCATACTAGGCAACGGTGTTAAGCTAGGAAGCTCAGGAAACCACATCCATAATTCAAGAGAACATTCTTTCCTTTTACTGCTCTAGTTTGCTTTGTCCTCCTTTGACTTCCACCTGGCTGAATATATAAAGCTACAAGAGAGTTCCATATTCCTAGTAAAGCTTCCTGGAACATCGCTGCCAGGAAGAAAAAGTACACCTGATATGACGGTCACTCTAAGTCCAGAGCTGGAGAATAATCTGATGGGAAGGAGGCAAAAGAGACTGAAAGGAATAGAAACTACAAGCAGAAAGGCCACACTAGGAAGTTAAACTGGACAGATATGATCTCAACAATGTTCACAGAAAGTACCATTGAAGTTAAGTCTCCACTCATCAGGCACTTGTGATGTTTGATATCACTTATGCCTTTAAAAATATTGAGTAATCATGGAACTCTTCCATATGTTCATTATAGTTACTCATATTTGTCACAAACTGAAGTGGGAGACTAAAAAATAATGTAACTAAGTTAAAATTAAACAAATATTATATTATGCCAACATATAGAAGACATTTTTTTGTGTGTATAAAAATCACTTATTTTCCAAGCAAAAAGTCTGGAAATAGAATGCAAATAGAGGCATACAATTAAAATTAGGCGGTTCGGTTTCTCATCTCTGTTTTTCCGTTTACTCTCTTGTATACATTTTACTTAAACAATAGGAAGAAAGCTCAGCTTTATATTTTAAAATATAGATATTGATATATTCTTCTCTGATAATATACCAAATGTTAACATTTGGTAGTTTCTTATAGGTTAGTTGTCATGGGGATGTTAAAGTCACATCACTGGACATTTCATATTCTATACCATTAATAAATAGTAATGATATCTTTGTTCTGTCTTACACTTTGAATGGACCTCTCACCCAAGCATGATTTTGTATCACTTATTTAGTCCCTTACATTATCCAGATTATAATATATTTCCTTATCTGTTTTAAATTTATTTTAATAATTTTATATTTGTTTGTGACAATTTTATTATATATATATTTCACCTCACCTCTTTTACCTTAGTATCACTTTCTTTGGGACAGTTCTTTGTGCTAATTCTTCTTTTACATATTAAGGAAAAAGTCTACTGAGTTTTGCTAGGGTTGCTTGTATGTGCTTTGGTGTGGGGTTAGTTACTGGAACATTGGCAACTTACCAGCAGCTATACTCCTGAAGAAAAATGAGCTCTTCTCCAAAAGTCATTAAATGGACAGTAGTTCCTCAGCTAATGGTGGGGCTTCATGCACCCTCTCCACCCATACTAGAATATTGACAGAGTCAGTTTTGTGCTGGTTTTGTGCATGTACCTGCAGCTTGCTGTGAGGTCAATGACTGTGATATCCAGAAGACTGTTTTCCAAAGCACTTCTCCCCATCTTCTGCCTCTTCATTGTTTTGGTACACATGCTATTATATTTTTAGATGATTAGAGGTGAGATCTTTTTATTTTAAATTTTACTGATTATTATTGTGTGAAGATATGTGTGGCATACGTGCACAGGCATGGATGTGTATATACATATGCAGAAGTCAGAGAATAAGTCCCAGAGTAACTCTCTCCTTCTACCATAGACATGAGTTCAGGGGTCAAACTCCTATTCAGCAAACATTTTTTAAAAACCCCGGATTACACTGTGTATTACTTTGTTTTCGCATGACACATTTTGATCATATTTTCCCTCTCCCAATTACTCCCAGATTCTTCCTACGTTTCTACACACTCAACAGTATGTTACTTATCTTTCAAAAAAAACAGAAACAAAACACAAAAACAGACAAAAATCTCCTACAAAACAAATATCAAAACCAACAAGCAAAAAGACTAATAAGATAAAAAGTAAAACAGTAAGTACACACACACACCACACATAAAACATAAGTATAGTACACACAACACACACACACAAACCATACAGCACACAAACATACAACACCACACACAAAACGTATATACAGTACACAAAACACACACACGTAAAACACAGCACACACAAAAAACACACTACACACAAACAAACAAAGCTAAAAGACCAAAACTATGGAGAAGTTTTGTGCATGTGTTTTCACTGACTGCTCCTGGGAATGAGACCTGTCCTGAAGTGCAGTTGATAAATTTAGTGACGGCTCCATTGGGGGAAAAAAACTCCTGACTTTCCGTTTGCCAGTGGATATCAATTGGAAGTAGTTTCTTGGCTACTGGTCAGCAAACACTTTCAGCTGCTTTTATATTCTATTCTGCACAAGGCATTTGTTTGTTTTCCTTGTATTTTAGTTCTTATCCCAGCTACTTGAAGGTTCTGAATTGTTTCTAAGCAACAACAACCAAGAATGAGTGACTTTAAATCCTTACAACAAAATTCATTCATTAAACAGGTTTGCTTTGCCTCAAATGTGGATCTATTGGGGGTATTTTTGTGGCCCTGCATCACTCACATGTAAGATTTGTGGGGCGTTGATGTTGTTATTCTGTATATTTGGACTATGCTTAGTCATGCTTATTTAGCAAGCCTGTGAACGTTGATTTACTTTCCCAGTTAAACTTTTAAACTGCTGTACAGGTGTTGGATTCAAGTGGTGTGATTTTTCATGGGACACTGTGCTGTTGTCTCTGGAAAAGAGGGCAATGAAGGAGAGACATGCTTGTGCTCCGGAAGAGGAGGCCGCATGGCACGGAAATAACGCCATGTAGTCTTTATACCGTGGCATAATGAAACTAAAAATATTCTGCCGGGGAGATGGAATTACTAGTAAAAACATTCCAGGTATTTGGCCTTTGCTACAATAAATTCCTTTCCCAGAATTCCCCCCCCCCCTTTTCTGCACAATTCAGTCCCTACTCCTCTTCCAGGCTTGGCTCAGGTCCTGCCTCACTGCCTCAGGAGAAACACCTATTCTGCTCTCTGCAGCCTGTGATTAGCCCCGCGCTTGTGGATTCAGCACTCCCACTTTAGGATTTTCTTCTTTTTCCATTTTTCTTTTTCTTTTTTCCCCCCTTTTTTCTTTCCCCCTTTTTAATGCCTAGATTGCCCCAGGTTCAAAACCCAAGACAAATGGTTCAGATCCACTGTGGAGAAACGCATGTTGTGCCACAGGAGAAAGGCTCTAGGTGGCGAGGTCCTCCAATGGGTGTACTTTCCTTCCTTTGGGGAGAGGAAAGGTGAGCTGGGAAGAGGCAAACACTATGTGTGTCTATGTCAGGTGTTCCATGGACACGCTACACACGTTTGTCACTGAGTGCTCGGGATGAATCTATATACCAGTTTGACTGATGATAAAATTCAACCTAGCAGAGTGAATAGCAATTTTCTTAAAGTTGTATGGCTACTGAGTGGCATTGTTTAAGTAACTTCAATGTCGTTAGGGTATTAATATCTCCAAAATTTTCACTAAAAGACGGCCTGTTCTCTCTCCAACTAGGAGACTGCCAGAGCCTGTGCAGAAGTTCAAGGTAATTTTCTTTATGATAAGGGGTTCTCCGTCTGCTGCGGTACAGAGAAAACAAGTATCTGTCCATCTCCTGCTTTTTTTTTTGTTTCTGTTAGAGCCTGTCTCCCTCGGCAAAGGCTGAAATGCAAATACTACTTGCTTCTGTCTGTTCTGCGTCAGTCTTGGCTAATGAGCCATGAGATAAATTTGTCAGATGCTTACCAAGACGGTTTTTCTTCTTAGTAAAAAATAAGTAAGAGGAGTGGCTAAACTTCAATACTTTTTTTTATTAGAATATTTGTTATTATTTATTACATTTGAGCAGCTTAAAATATTACAACATTTTAAATCATGTTTGAAACAGGCAAAAGGCCTACCTTTTCTGCCAGACTCTGTTGTTAATTAATTCCACAACTTTATTTTTTATTTTTTTAAATTTTATTAATTTATTCATATTACATCTCAATGGTTATCCCCTCCCTTGTATCGTCCTGTTCCTCCCTCCCTCCCATTTTCCCCTTACTCCCCTCCCCTATGACTGTGACTGAGGAATTCCACAACTTTAAATAACACCTTTAATTGATGCAGTTTCCAACTACTCTTTTTCTATAAGAGATTGGTAATTATCCTAATTTCAAAAGTTTACTTTTTCAAAATCCATTTTCATAACAATATTACACTCCTTACTTAACACATATGACAGTTAAATTAACTGAATTCGGTTTGTAGGAGAAACTGGCTAAGGACAGTATCCAATGATGGTTTTATTAAATTAACTTACTAAACCTAAACCCAAGGAAGAACCTAGGCAAAACAGAATGTTAGATAATTACGCTAAATTTTTTTATTAGAAAATATAATTTATAAAATGGTGGGTTTCCCCACGAGCTTTTCTCAGATGTACTTAAGGGAATACTAATACATCCCATTATTTTGTCTTACCACTGTCTCCTTCTAATCCTCTCTATCTTGCCAAATATTCCTCTTTGATCTTCCATGTCATGTATCTACTCTTCCTGTACTCTCTTTTGATTGATTGATTGATTGATTGATTGACTGATTGAGACAGGGTTTTTCTATATAGCTCTGACCCTTTCTTATTTTAAGCATTGGTTTAAACTAAGGTTTGCTGTTTGGAGCTATGGCAGCTGCCTATCATCCATAAAAAGTTGAGATGTTTTGTCATTTTTCAGATGGTAAAAGCCATCCTTGGGAACCACCCTTGGCCTGGGCTCTGGTAAAAACCCGTTTACTTACATAATTGTTAAGTTGATCATAGTAAGGAGTGTAATATTGTTATGAAAATGGCTTATGAAGAAGAAAAATTCAAAATTTAAATACATTGCCAATCTTTTATTTTATATAAAAAATGGCTGGAACCTGGATTAATTAAAGGTCTTTTTTTTTTAAGTTATGGAATTAATTAACAACAGAGTCTAGCAGAGAAGGTAGCCCTTTGTGTTGTTTCAAATGTGAGCTGTTAAACATATTCCTTAGTAACCAACATTATTCTGTTGAGGCAGAGCTATGTAGGTGCTGTGGTAGTAAGTGGCCATCTGAAATGAGGTAAATTTTTTGTTTCATTCTGTTCCTAAATAATTTTGAGCTTAGCTATTTCGTGTGGTTAACTAACATGCTGTTTTGCCTAGGTTCTTCCTTGGGTTTAAGTTTAATAAATTATTTGAAATAAAACTATCAGGATTTCAAAACTCATTTTCTCACAAACCTCTTCTCAGTATCTTCCAGAGAAAGAACTGTATAAATAAATGCATTACTTCCTAGTGTATCACTGAAGGAGGTCACCATGCATTTAAATCGAGCATATGTTTTTAGTGACAACTTCAGCAGCATCATGTAAATCCAAGTGATGTTAAGTGCCACTCTGTCCTTTCTTTCCTATTGTGGGCTGATTTGCCTCCTTTAAGAGTAGGTGCCTAAGTGTGGACCTCTGGTACCTATAAATGTGAGCTTATTTGGATATAGAGCCTTTGTAGATGTGATAAAGTTAGGAGTGCGAAATACATTAGAACAGACGCCAACCTAGTCACTGGTGTTGTTTAAGAAAGAGATTTTATACACAGACATGTAGGTGCCAGAGGGTCACAGGGAGAAAGCCATGGAAGTGAGCTGTAGAGGTTGGACTAATGTGTCTTTAAGCTAAGGGTTGCCAAGGGTCATAAAAAGTGAGGAACAGCCATGGATGTGGTTTTCATTAGCACCCTTGTAGGGAACATGACCTTGCTAAAACTTTGATCTTAGACTTTAGATTTATAAGTTTTCAAACCATAACAGAATAAAAGCTCTGTGGTTTAAGATACCTAGCATGTGGTGCTTTTCTGAGGCAGGCCTTGACATTTAGCACTTGGCCTCAGAAATTACATGATGTTTCCTCTTTTCCTTGAATTTATCTTCTGAGAGGGAGTGAATGTCCTATAATTACATGTTATTGTTTAATAATTGTAATAGACCAGAAAAGACTGTCATTATGAGTTTTTAAATAGTAAAACTTTTTTCATCTTTTCTGTCTGCATGAAATTAACAAGAAGATTAATAACAAAGTAGTGTCAGGTACCGATGTTAAATACGTGAAAAATCGCATGCTAAGCAATGGATCAGGGCAGAAAAAATATAAGGTGATGATGGTCAAAGGAAGGCAAAGAAAGTAAGCTAAATCTTTCTGACCCAGAGAATATATGTTATCTAGTTAGACAAATGGAGCTAGAGTCTTAACTACTACTACATTGGTGCAAAAGTAATTGCAGTTCATTGTTGTAATTTGTTTTTTGATATTGGAATACACTCTTAATACCTTAATGTACATGCTAATGACATTACTCACTCTTCATTTCATGCTATGGAAATATTATTTAAAAGGGAATTTAAGCTATTTTGTGTTCAAGTTCAAAATGGGTCATAAAGCAGCAAATATAACTTATGATATCAATAATACATTTGGTCCAGGGGCTGCTAACAAGCACACGGTACAGTGGTGTTTTAGGAAGGTTTGCAAAGATGAGAGCCTCGGAGCTGAGGGATGCAGTTTCTGGGCAATTAGGATTTGACAAGGACAAGTAAGAGAATCCACAAAAGTTCATCTTTTTGTAGCTACAGATGGTGTCAAAGAGCTCATTGTGGACCATTCAGTTGTCATTCAGCATTTGAAACAAATTAGAAAAGTGAAAAGACCTGATGAGTGGGTATCATATGAGCTGGCTGAAAATACAAAAATTAAAAATCACCATTTTGGTCATTTCTCCATTGAGTTGTGACATGCAAAAAAAAAAAATGGATTGGATATGACAACCTACAACAACCAGCTCAGTGGCTGACCTGAACAGAAGAAACAAAGCACCTCTGAAAGCCAAACTTGCAGCACAGAAGGTTGTGGTCACCATTTGGTGGTCTCCTGTTAGCTGGATCCTATACACCTTTCAGAAATCTGCTAACGCCATGTGTCGGAGAGTGTGCTCAGCAAACTGATGAGATGTACTCAAAACCACAGTATCTGTAGTCAGCATTGATCAACAAAAAGGATCCTTTTCTCTGTGGCCCCCATCAGATTACACATTACACAGCCAATGCTTCGAATCTGAACAAGTGGGCTATGAAGTGTTGCCTTATCCACACACTCACCTGACCTCTGGCTATGTGACTAACACTTCTTCAGGAATCTCATTATGTGAGGAAAATGCTCCTACAAGAAAGGATCTCAAGAGTTCATTGAATTCCAAAGCAGAGATTTTTTATGCACCACAAATCAGTAAACTTATTTCCATGGGTCAAAATGTGTTGTAGTGGTTTCTATTTTGTTTTGTAAGAATATTTTGACCCTAGTTACAATAACTGAAAATTTGTGGTTGACACCGAAATTCCTTTGCTCCAATCTAACAGAACTGTCTTGGGTCAACGTGAATGACAGCTCAACTCAGACTCACTGTTTGGATTCACAGCTGAGGAGTAGGGTGAAGATTAATCCAGGCATCCAAATAATGTTGTCCTAGCCCAGTTTCACTCTATCCAAATCTCTACTTTTCTCTGTCTCACCACCCACAGACACCAAGTTCGAATGCCCCAAATCTGTAAATAACACTAAGGACAAAGGGTCTTTGTTGATGGGACTAAGTTAAGGATTGTGGGGTGGGGGAGATTATGTGGGGGTTCTAAATCTAGTCAATCATAAGTGTCTTTATAAGAAGGAGATAGAATTCCTAGTAGTGAAAACAAAAAGCAAAAGAAAAAAAATGAAACAGAGGAAGACTTAATAAGCAGAGGTAAAGGCAATGTAAATATGCAGACAATGATTGCAATGATGTCGTCGTAAGTAAGGACCTGTAAGCAGTGACCAGCACTTGAAGATGTAGCAATGCTTCTCTACAGCATCTTGATTTCAGCCACTGAGGGTGATGTTGAATTTCTAGTCCCCTACACCATGAGAGAATAGGGGTCTGTTATTTTAACCATCCACATTTGTGGTGAGATAGCCAGAGGGCATTTACTTACACAACATGGCTTCGTTGTAAGATGGTTACTCCACACTAGGTTCAAGTCAATTGGAAAAGTGAACATTTGCATGGAGCTTTACAGGCTTCATTCTGAATCAACCCACTTGGTTATTGAGGCCATTCCTGCTCAGTGGCTGTGTCTAGAGATTTGGGTGAGGTAATTGGACAGACCTAGGTCCTATCCTTCACACCCGACCCGGGTGCAGGACTATGTACCCACACGCTGAGAGTTGCCCATCTCTGGCTTCCTAAAAGGAATCTGTCATTTGACCAAAACCCAACAGTTAGCCACCTGAAGCTCCCTTCAGTGTTCCTTCATGCTATGAAGGCTCTTTTCTTGGCTCTTAGTAATTTGCTTTGTAGATCAATGCATCATATATGATAGCACTGTTAGCTTTGTATTTGTCATTGTTTTCTTAAGCAGTAAATTACGGGAGTTAGTAATATGTTTTATTTTAGTTGTACATATTTTCAGGTTCAGTCAATGCAATGTGACCTCAGCTTTATAACATTTTTGTTTGTTACAAATGACTACATATTTTTCTCTTTTATCTACCCTACCCAATTATCTCTACACTTATTGACTGTCCACCACATTTTCATTGATTTCTGAACATTGGTCATACAGCTACAGAATCCCTATTTCTGTGAGTGACCACTGAAGCATGTGTGGAGATTCCACAGGAAACAAGACTTTCATTTTCAACACTTCTGAGGTAGCTGTGCTATCTAGCATTCGGATATGGAGAAATCTGTCTTCCAAGATAAAGGAGGCAGTTAAAGATGATTATCATCCACTTACATGTGTGAGCTTGACATTTACCTTAATTGTTGGCTGAGACAAAATCCATTTTTAAATTAGAAGCCTCAGGTCTAAAAAATAAAAACAATCCAATATCAAATAAATGACTAAAAAGAATGAAAGAAATCAATGCTAACCTAGTGGAGAAACAAACAAAAAAAATCAGCTTCAAGATATGGATTATATCCTCCTTTGCGAAAATGGAATGTGAAGTGGATTACTCTCTTACAAGTCAAAGTAATAAATGCAAGTAATAATCTTTACAAAATTATTTAAAAGAATATAAGAAAACTTCTTACACTGGCTTATCTTTACTTGTTCACACTCTGTAATTCTAACATGCTGTTTAAATGTTAAATTTGTGTGTTAGCTTGTTTATCCACTGTCCTAGTTTGTTCTCCATTGCTGTGATAAATACCATGACCGAAAGAGCAATCTGGGTGGCAGGAGGAAGTTTGTTTTGCCTTACAGGTTGTATTCTATCATCAAGAGAAGCCAAAGTGGGAATTCCAAGAAGGAGCTTGAGACAGCAACCATCAGGAATTGTGCTCACCAGCGCTCCCAGGCTCACACTCAGCTACCTCTCTTACATAGCCCTGCCTAAAGATGGCACTGCCTACATCCTTGTTAAAGTATGGAGTCCCAAATACTTAGTAACTACAAATACCATATCTTTCCTAGATGCACCAAAATCATGTTTTCAGTAAGTCTGAACACGTCCATCTTGAGAGAAGTCATAGCGAAGGAAGGAAGCAATGCTGTCCTTCAGCACCAAGGACTATGGGGGCCTGGAGGGCAGAAGGGGAAGAAAGTAGTTTACTTTATGTGTTGAAGTCATGGAGGCAACTCATTTGTGATTTTATGCCAGATTCTAAGCTTAAAAATCATATCATACACGTAGGATGAAGTTAGAAATTGTGCACAAATATGAATATTTGTGCTGTTCAATTACTGTTTGTTGACTTGGCTTTACTTTCTTCCCTCTCTTTCTTTGCCTTCTTTTGTCTTTCCCCTAATTTGATTAAAAGCCCAGACTTATGGGAATTTATAGTGTATACATATATTAACACGTTTGTATTCATGGCAATGCATAATATTGGCAGACACTGGTATGTCATTGAGTTTGAAGATTGTATGTAGTTTATGCTTTTAAACATACAAGAAACATATTAGAAAATAAAGGGTTAAACTGTGGTCTAAAAATAAAAGGTAGCGAAAGGTCATTTCTGTTATCATAGAATGAGGAAGGTGTTGAGTTGACATTAAAACTATAAAATTACAGCTAGAGGTATATTGGAAAATGTTTAAGTTCGTGTTGGAGAGTCGAAGTACTCCATCCTTTGTAAGTAAGATGGTTATTTTTCCTGAGACGACTTTTTGGAAAGTGTGCTGCGATTCTCAGTTATTTATGGATATAACAGAACTGGCAGGAGAAGAAGAAGGAAGTTGTTCCCTAAAGCATAATTGATAAAAAATCTCCCATGGGAACGAGTCAGCTGAACCAGAAATACATACCTGGGAAGAGCTATGCTATACATGAATGCGGTCAGCGAGGAAAAACAGATTAGCTTCTCTCTCCTTATCCTTCCTCTTCCGCGCTTTCTTGTTCCTTTCTAATACTTCTGTAGCTTCTCAACTGCTAGGCTAATTGTCTTAGCATCCCTCTGACGACATATAAGTCCCATTGTATCCCCGCGTGTGGCTACCAAACCGCCTTCCTCTCCTCACTAGGAGAAGAACACCAGCTTTTTAGAACCTGTAGGTTGCTTTCTGAAAGCCCTCATGGCCCATGGGCAGCAGCTTCTGGAAATACAGAAAGGGAGCTGTATCGTCTGCTCCCTTCTTCGCTGGATGTTTTTCTTGTAAGCTATCGCTCACCTGGTGACGTCTCCAAAGCCAAAGGGAACCTGTAACAATTAGCTGCGCTGCAGACGCTCCCTATTCAAACACTGTCCACCTTCTGAGAAAGGACAAATGTAGCCAGATATCAAGTTGATTTTTGTCATTACAGTCCATTTACTGTACATACTAGTTTGTATTTTTACTTTTCCTGGCTTTAACATTCCTCCCCCCCCCCCCCCCCCCCCCCGTGGCTCTCTACTCAACAGCCATCTTGGCAACTCCTCCCTGGAATCATTTCCTGTAGCGACATTTTTAGAAACCAAAATAACAGCATTTACAATGTAACAGCTAAATATTCCCATGGAGTAGCCTGGTAAAACAAGGGTGTTTGCTTGCTAGCTTTTGACGGTGTGTATTTACACAGGACTGCCTCTTAGAAGCTCCTGCCTTACCAATAGACTGAGCACTGTCCGCGTTGACTTGACAGTCCCATCTGGCACACAATGCTGGCGACTTCCAAGCTGCTCTCACCGTAGTGCTGTGTGTTTATTTACTCACAAAGTGCTTTTAGTAATAAAGGGCAGCTGTGCATTCTTCTGTTTTAAAAAAAATGAAGCAGAAGTGCATTGTAATATCACGTCGGATTATGAGATTTCACAAATGAAGTGCCAGTTGGACAAATTCAAGGCATTTTGAATTCTTAGAATTTTTAAAAAAAGATAATCTAATAGAATTATTTACTTAGCCATTTATGTCATATTTTTCTGATTTAAATTTAGTGCAACATAAACTCAGAGAGGTTCTGGAAAAATGTCCAAAGTCTCTACAGACTTTCAAAGTTCTTCAACCACCATGGCTAAACCTCAGAAATAGATGCAGCCCCATCAAAGTTAAATCGAATGACTCAGTAGATGACTCAGAGAAGAGGAGAAACTGGTCACTTTCAAAATTAAAAATAATGGATGGAGGAAACTTGTTTTGCTTTTAGAGGGGAAATGTGCCATCACAGGAATTTTAACCCAAAACACAAACTTCTCTAAGAAGTGTCAAAGGTAGCTTATCAAGTTTTCATCACTTTTTTATTTTTAAACATAACCTTTAAACCTGTAGCTGTGTCTGAAAGATCAATTTGCCCAGCTCACAGCTGAGAGACTAACACTTAAAGCTAGTGTCATCTTGTTCCTCTCCCTTCACAGATACTGGGTAAGCCATCACTGTTATAAAGGAAAAGTAGAGCTTGAGAGAATAATCATTTACTTATTTAGCTTCTCTGATTTTCTATCTTTGGACGAAAACACGAAGCCTGGGGTTTAGCTGCTCTCTTGGAACAATGAGGTAGCAAGACGAAGGGCTGAGAAACAGAGTAGGGCAGCAGAAGGAGCTTGGCTTATTCATAACTGCAACACCCATAATATCAAATCGAGAACATCCTGCCTCTGGAGTCTTCTTGTGTGGGACAGTTAATGGTCTTTATGTCTTAAATAACATTTAGCTTTCTGTCATATTTCTGCAAATTTCTAAGAATGCAAATCTAAGAAATAACCACGCTCTGGATTATAGTAGGCACACAGGATAATCGCAAACTCAGGTTTTCTAACATCTTGTTCCATTCCATTCTGCAACTCTCTGTGATCCCCCCTTTTCCTGGGGGTCATTGGCCACCAGTCCATAAGGGCAAAGGGAGCAGAAGTGACGAATGAGCTTCAGATAGTGGTGAGCATGATGGACAAGAGTTCCGGGATCAGATTCAGAGAGGCAGCTCATTTAATTGTTTTAGGGTTTGAGTTATATAAAGGTTCTTAGAGTTACAAACTGGAAGGATGAATTGGTTGTAATACTGTACGTAATTATCTTACGGGCAGGCAAAGGAGCAGAACTCAAGTGTTGAGACATGGAGCTAAGTGCAGTGGCATCTTCCAAGCAAGGTTGGGCTTCTAGGCCTAAAGATGCTCTCCAGATAAGGTCGGGCAGAGAAGAGGAAGCTCCATAAGAAAGGGAGTTCTCCATTTTGTGCTGAGCTCGGAGAGCTATCTGGACATGGTAGAATACAGACTTAATAGCAGGGTCTTTCAACAACCCTCTGGCCCAGTTCTAGCACTGGGTTATTCTATGTGAATATGTAGTATATTGTCCTGATTAAATCTGTTTTAAGTGTAATACATTGTATTTATCTTCTAGAGTGCTTGGTGTCTATTTACATTACTTTTTGTTACAGGAACTTACAAGGATTTTGTATTCTTGTTTTGCATAGAAAAACTTGACAAAGATCCAATATTACAGAATGATTTGCTTATATATTAAAATCTTTGGTAGATGAAGAAGTAAATATATATAATGTTGAATACATTTAATGTGTCATGCTTATAAGGTGATTATAGCTCATTATTTTAAATCTGTCTGGTATATTAATATAAGGACAAATAGATAAAATTATATTAATATAAAAAAGGGGTGGATGTAGACAGATGGCTTAGGAGTTAAGATAGTTCTTGCTCTACCAGTGGATCTGAATTCAGTTCCCAGCACATATGTCAGGCAGCTTACTGTCACCTGGAAATGGGAAATTCTTTGCCCTCTTCTGGCATCTCTAGGCATCTGCAAACATGAACACACATGAACACACATACATGTGCAAGTGTACATGTATACACACACATTTACACATAAATAAAAATAAACCAAATCTGACATTTAGGAAAAATTAAGAGTAAAATAATAATACCTCAAAATACAAGAAAGAATCGACTAAACTATTTGGAAAATTAAGCTCTATTCTGGATTTACCAATTCCTTTTGCATAATGAAAGCTTTAACTGATTTGTCTTTGCTTTGAAACAATCATTTTATGACACCCTGTAATCTAGGGTTGAAAAAGACTTATATACTTAAGCTTTAAGAAAAGATCTATGAAATTATTAATTTGTCAATGACCTTCCAAAAGTTCTATTGAGAACACAGTTGATGATTTCTTTATACTATGGAGACAAACAAATCACTTCCAGTTTGTTATATAAGGGGTGCTGCATAAAAAGTGCCTTTCATCATTTATCCTTCAAATCCTTAAAGATATCTGTTTTACACCAGATCATCACATGGCTGTTATGTCATCCCTGGGTTTGCTTGTTTCAGTGGTGCCATCAACAAAGCTTTCACAATGCCATGATGTGAGCCTAGAATCACTGAAGAAGATTCTGGGCATGTCTGTGAGGGATTCTCTAGATTAGTTTAATTTAGGTGGAAAGACCTACCCTAAACGTGAGTAGTAGCTACTGCCTGGAGGCCTAGATGTAATGAAAAAGAGAATTCTAGCTGAGCATAATCATTATTTTGTTTTCTGATTGCAGACGCAATGTTATCATCATGACCTCTCTGCCATTCTAAATCAAACCATTCTTGGCAAACGTTGTTTTGCCAAGGGATTTTTATCACAGCAGTGAGATAAATAACTGATGTAAATGGCTTAGGAGATGTGATTTTTTTTTTTGACAATGGTAGCAGCATAAAGATAACGATGTCTGAGGAAATGTAGAGATATAGATGTCAAATAGTGGTACTTTCCTGCACAGGGAACCACAGTAGTACTGTAGGGGGCTTGCTTTATAAAATGAGTTGCTTTTTTTTTTTTTAAAGTTGCACAGAGTCTGAAATTTATTGACTGAACCATGAAAGCATTGTAGGAGGGTTGCTTTATAAAATTAGGTTTTATTTTGTTTTTATCTTTTGAAAGTTTCATAGGGTCTGAAATGTATTGAAATAATAGTTCACTGCATCAAATCATTCATAGTAAACATTTTACATGATCATTCTCTATTGTGTTTTGAAAGGAGGGAAAAGTGGGTCAATTCCGTGTGCCCTAGTTTTTACTCAGAGAAACCATCCTCTGAATTGGAAGATATTTCTTGTTCATAAAATGGGAGCTGAAACGGAAAATAGGGTTTTTAAAAAAAATATCTGTGGTAATATTTAATAACTTATTTCTCTTTTGAAATTCCTCTGGTAGGATTTTTACTTTTTTTTTTAATTATCAGTCTTTCTTCTGCTGTGAAACAATACTATTGTTTAGACATTCTCCCTCCTGGATGTGGAGAACACAGTTTGGTGACCCTCGCTGTTTAGGCATTAAGCTGAGATAGGACAGTTGGGGTGTATGAGGGCTGATGACAAAACAGATACTTTTTGGCATTGAAACTTAAGTCTCGTCCAGTTGGAGAAAAATTCATGTTCATTTCTCATGGAGACAAAGGCATAGCTGAACTTGTGTGGAAAAAGTTTGTGTAGAGACAGAGTGTCTGACTTTTCATGTCAGAAGCTGTTGCCGTTGCTTTGGGGTATCCCTAGAGTAGCCCTACATAGGGACACGAGTCTTTTTATTCAACAGCTCAGCTCATCACTTGCTTCCCATAGCTAAGGTATTCTTAGGTCCACCAAGACTTCACAGGTCTGACTTTATTGGTACCTTCTTTTCTTTATCAAAAATTGATAGTTAACATTTAATGTCCAGAAACAGCTTCCGTAAATATAATGTTATCTGTGACACCAATAATAGCTACCTCTTTCCATTTAATTCTCAGTTTGTTTACACCAATAGAAATGACTACAGTAATAAGACTCTTAGAATAAAACACAGAAGAAATCTTTTTTTTTCTTTTTTTTTTTTATTAATTTATTCTTGTTACATCTCAATGGTTATCCCATCCCTTGTATCCTCCAATCTTCCCTCCCTCCCATTTTCCCCTTATTCCCCTCCCCTATGACTGTTCCTGAGGGGGATTACCTTCCCCTGTATATGCTCATAGGGTATTAAGTCTCTTCTTGGTAACCTGCTGTCTTTCCTCTGAGTGCCACCAGGTCTCCCCCTCCAGGGGACATAGTCAAATGTGCGGCACCAGAGTATGTGAGAAAGTCATATCCCACTCTCCACTCAGCAAAGTAGAAGGATCCAGAGGGTCCTAGAAACCTACAAGTAGAACATTATGATAGGCAGATTTGGGCCCAGGGGTCCCGCTCAAACTAAGGCACCAGCCAAGGACAACACAGAAGAAATCTTAACCTATTATGGTGGGCAATGATTTATTATATAAAATTCCAAAAGCATAGAAATCGAAGAGATAATTAATCTTCAGGACAACAAGCTTTTCAATAAGATTAAAAGCTTTAGTGCTTCAAAATACACTACCAAAAAGGTGAAAGAACAGGATAGAAACTGCAAAACTATTTATGGGTCTTATAGAAAAATGTGTTTGTATCTATATTATATAAAGGACCCTTATTATAATACTTTATTAAAAACACAAGTCCACTTTCAGAAATGGTAAGTACAGATATTTTTCCAAAGAAAATGCATAAATGGCACAAGAAAACACAACACTGGTAGCCACAAGATGCAAATATAAACTACAATAAGATAATCCACTTTTACTAGAACTATTATAATTCAAAGAGTAATGAGAAATACTGTCAGGATGTGGAGAAACCTTGTTAGTGGGAATGGAACGTGCTACCATACCATACAGTGTAAGTTTCTTGACATTTTATGCATACATTTTCATGTTACCCATCATTATTATTTTTATTATCATTTTTTCTTTTTAAAATTTTGGTCCATGACCGAGGGGTCCTCCTCCCCTCCTATATGGTCATAGGCTATTAAGTCTCATCCTGGTAGCCTGCTTATTCTTTCTTTGGAGGATACAAGTGATGGGATAACCATTGAGATGTAATCTGAATAAATTAATAATAAAAAGAAAACAAAGAAATTTTTATCCATTATTCACTTTATATCCCAGCCATAGCCACCATTCTCCTGCCCTCCCAGTCCTACCCTCTCTTCCTGCTTCTCTATCCTCCTACTCCTCATAGAAGGAGAGTCCCCTATCCACCCACCCCAACTATCAAGGATTGAGAGCATCCTCTTCCCCTGTGGCCTGGTGAGGTAGCCCCACCAGGGAAAAGTGATCAAAAAGAGGCAACAGAGTTCATGTCAGAGCCAGCCTCCATTCCCCCTTTTAGGGGACGTAGATGGCGACTGAGCTGCCCTCTGGTTACATCTGTATAGAGGACCTAGGTCCAGCCCATGCATGGTCCTTGGTTGGAGCTTCAGTCTCCACAGGGCCCCCTGGGTGCTGGTTAGTTGGCTCTATTCGTCTTCTAGTGGAGCTCCTGTCACCTCTGAGATTTTAATACCCTTGCCCACTCTTCCATAAGACTCTCTGTGCTCCACCCAATGTTTGGCTGTAAGTCTCAGCATCTGCATCCATCAGCCGCTCACAGGACAGCTATGCTAGGCTCCCCATCAGTAAGCATAGCAGAATATCATTAACAGTGAGTGTCAGGGGTTGGCTGTCTCCCATAGGGTAGGTCTCAGGTTCAGCCAGGCATTGGTTGGACATTTCCTGAACTCTGCTTTATTTCTGTCCCTGCATATCTTGTAGGCAGGGCAAATTTTAGGTTGAACTTTTCGTGGGTGTGCTGATGTTCCCCTCCCTCCACTAGGAGTCCCGTCTAGTTAGAGGGTGGCCTTTTCAGTCACTATGACCACCGCTACTAGGAGTCTCCGCTAGAGTCATATCTTCCCAGGACCTTGCCCTGCTGCAGGTCTCCAGCTTGTCACAGAGAAGAAGTCCCTGCCCCAAGTTTCTCTTTTTTGTGTGTAAGCCCTCTGTGGTCCACCCTACTCCATCCCCACTCCCTTAGGTCTGATATTGACCCTCTTTTTTTCCCTGTGCTCCTTCTCTTATCTTGTTCCCTCTGTTTAACCACTTACACTGTCTGTTCTATTTCCACTTCAGAGTGAGATTTAAGCATCCTCCCATGGGTCCTGCTTGTTACTTACCTTCTTTGGATCTGTGAATTGTAGTATGGTTATCCTGTCCTATATGGCTAAACTTCACTTATAAGTGAGTACAAACCATGTGTGTCTTGCTGGGTCTGGGTTACTTCACTCAAGATGATCTTTTCTAGCTCCATTCACTTGCCTGCAATTTTCTTGATTTTCTTGTTTTTAACACTTGGGTAGTATTTCATTGTGTAAATGTACCACAGTTTCTTTATCCATTCTTCAGTTGAGGGACATCTAGGTTGTTTCCAGATTCCCGCCATTACAAATAAAGCTGCTTTGAACATAATTGAGCAAATGTCTCTGTTGTATGGTGGAACATCTTTCAGGGATATGCCCAGGAGTGGTATAGCTGGATCTTGAGGAGGAACTATTCCCAATTTCCTGAGAAAGCTTCAGATTGACTTCCAGAGTGGTTGTACAAGTTTGCACTCTCACCAGCAATGGAGAAGTGTTCCCCCTTTTCCACATCCTCTTCAGCATGTGCTGTCATTGAGTTTTTTTCTTAGCCATTCTGACAGGTGTAAGATAGAATCTCAGAGATGTTTTGACTTGCATTTTCCTGATGACTAGTGATGTTGAACATTTCTTTAATTGTTTCGGAAACATTTGAGATTCCTTTGCTGAAAATGCTGTTTAGCTCTGTACCCCATTTTTTTTTTATCTTACCAAAAGCAATCTACAGATTCAATGCAATTTCTATTAAAAAAAAAGCTGACACAAATTTTTACAGACCTAAAACAACAATTCTCAATATCATTGGAAATGCAAAACACCCAGAATAGCTAAAACATTCCTATACAACAGAAGAGCTTCGGGAGATATCACCATCCCTGAACTCAAGCTGTACTACAAAGCAATAGTAGTAAAAACTGCATGGTTTGGACATAGACACAGATCAATGGAATCGATTCTAAACGTACACATTATGGACACCTCCTGATTTTTGACAAAGAAGCCAAAATACAATGGAAAAATAAAACATCTTCAACAAACAATGTGGGTCACACTGGATATCTAAGTAGAAAAATGCAA
The DNA here is from genome assembly GCF_964271855.1 of Acomys minous. NCBI lineage: Eukaryota > Metazoa > Chordata > Mammalia > Rodentia > Muridae > Acomys > Acomys minous. The sequence continues at coordinate 78,266,945 of NC_140492.1, read as the reverse complement.
ACAGATCTATATCAACCTGCACAAAACTCAAGTAGAAGGGGATCAAAGAGCTCAACAGAAAACCTATTAGAAGAGAAAGTAGAAAGCAGCCTTGCACTCCTTGGCACAGGAGACAAATTCTCAAACAGAACACCAACAGCTCAGGCTCTAAGATCAACAATTAATAAGTGGGACCTCATGAAACTGAAAAGCTTCTGAAAAGCAAAGGACACTGTCAGCAGAACAAAATGGGAGCCTACAGATTGGTAAAAGATCTTCACCAATCCTACATCTGACAAAGGGCTAATATCTAAAATATAAAAAGAACTCAAGAAATTAACCACTTACAAAACAAATAATCTAGTTTTTTAAATGGGATGCAGAGACACCATTTTTTAATTGGGACCTCATAAAGACAAAATGCTTCTGTACAGCAAAGGACTACATTAATGGAGCAAAATGGTAGCCAATATAACTAGCTTATATAACTATATTACATGATTATATGTGTAATAGAAGGTCAATATCTAGAATATATGAAGAACTAGAAGAAAATCTGAATATCAAGAAAACAAGTAACTTAGTTTAAAAATGGGGTATAGACCTAAACAGAAAGTTCTCAAAACATGAATCACAAATGACTGAGAAATACAGAAATGTTCACTTACCCTCAGGCAGCAGGGGAATGCCAGTTAAAACTACCTTGAGATTTTATCTTACCATTCCAAATGGCCAAGATCAACACATTCTGGTGAGGATGTGGGGAAAAAGGAAAACTTATTTGCTGCTGCTGGGAATGCAAACTAGTAATAAACTATGAAAATGAGTACAGAGGTTCCTTAAAAAGTTCACAATTGATCAGTTTAAGATTCAGGTATACCCTTCTTGGCCATATACCCAAAGAACTGTATATCTTATTATAAAGATACTTGCTTATTTATGTTTATTGCTGCTGTATTTAATAGAAGCCCTCAATAGATGAATTTATGAAGAAAATGTAATTTACACAATGGGATATTATCCAGCAATTAAGAAAAATAAAAGTTTAAAATTTGCAGCTAGTTTTAAAATGTTTAAATATCTGGAGCGAGGGACAGCATCTGGTACCACAGCTCATAAAGACAAACATTGTGTGCTTCCTGTTATGTGTGGATATTAGCCTTAAAAGCGTTAGATATGTGTGTTTCATTAAAAATATCTGTAGAAGTTAGGTAAGTAAGGGATGGGGGAATCTCCCAAGGAAGGGGACATAGAATATTCAGTTTAGTTCAGGGAGATAAAGAAGTGGCTAAGCAGTTAAGAGTACTTTTTGCTCCTGTAACAGGATCTGGGTTCAGTTTCCAGCACCCATGTGGTGATTCCAACACTCTTGTGGACTCTTCAGACACTGCATACACATGATGTGCATACAAATGAGAAGACAAAACACTCCTATACATAAAAATAAATAGATAAACCATAGTTCAGTTAGGTTGCTAAAATCCATTGTATAATAACATGTACATAATGACACTGGCCAGTGCTTTAATATTTTTCATGTTCATTGTGCAATGAAAATGATTAAAGCTGAATAAAACTATTAAAAGAGTAAGAAAATTATGCATAAAGCTTTTGTGTGAATCAATGATCTAGATCTTATAGCCACCAACATGTACTATATTTTTGTGTTAGATGTCAGAAAATAATATTATCAGAAAGTTATTTCATATGTAATGAAAATCATAAACAGGAGGCAGGGGAGATCTATCTGCTCCAGCAATGTTCTCTAATTAGGTCATATAGAAGTATTGACTTTTTCTTTTGAACTCACAGTGTAGCTCATTCTGGCTTTCAATGCACGCCTCTAAGATATCCAAAATGAATACTAAACAATTAAAAAGAGACAACAATGCCCCAATCTATCCATATAATAGAAAATCAATGGGAATCCTCAGACAAGGACGTTTGGAAAAATCAAAGAAAATCTGTAGGAAAAAGAATCATTATATTTTACAATGTGTAGTAGGTTATCAAATATCAAATTAACAGCCATAATTGAAAGGGCTTCATAGATATTATGTCCATAACTCAATCTTGTATAAAGGCAACAATTTTTAGAATGGAATAGTTGAAAATAACAAATAAAGAGAAAGGGTGAAGAAGGGTGGAACACACACACACACACACACACACACACACACACACACACACACACACAGAGAGAGGGGGGAGAGAGAGAGAGAGATAGAGAGAGAGAGAGAGAGAGAGAGAGAGAGAGAGAGAGAGAGAGAGAGAGAAGGAATATAGGAAGGGGACATGGCTTAGGTTTTCTGTTGCCTTGATCCAAAGCAACTTGGGGAGGAAAGGGCTTATTTCATTTTACAGTCTACATTCCAGAGAAGTCAAGGCAGGAACCTAAAGCAGGAGCTAATGCAGAGGCCATGGAGGGGTACTGCTTACTAGCTTGCTTTCCATGATCTGCCCATCCCACTTTCTTACAGCTCACAAGACCCCTCCAATCCAGAGGTGGCATCATCTTCAGAGAGCTGGGCCCTTCCACGGCAATAATCAACCAAGTAAATGCAGGCCAATGGAGAAGAGGAATTTTCTCCATTAAGATTTCCTCTTCTTGTTGCTATTGTGAAGGGTGTAGTTTCCCTAATTTCTTTCTCTGCACGATTGTCCTTTGTACATAAGAAGGCTACTGACTTTTTTGAGTTAATTTTGTATCCAGCCAATTTGCTGAAGGTGTTTATCAGATGTAGGAGTTCTCTGGTGGAATTTTGGGGCTCACTTATGTACACTATCATATCATCTGCAAATAGAGATAATTTGGCTTTCTACTTTCCCATTTGGATCCTCTTGATCTTTTTTTTTTTTTTTTTTTTTTGTCTTATTGCTTTGACTAGAACTTAAACTACGATACTGAAGAGATATGGAGAGAGTGAGCAGCCTTGTCTGGTCCCTGATTTTAGAGGAATTTCCTTGATTATCTCTCCATTTAATTTGATTTTGGCTATTGGCTTGCTGTGTATAGCCTTTATTATGTTGAGGTATGTGCCTTGTATCCCTGATCTCTCCAAAACCTTAAACATGAATGGGTGTTGGATTTTATCAAAGGCTTTTTCTGCATCTAAGGAGATGACCATGCATTTTTTTCTTTCAGTTTGTTTATATGGTGGATTACATTGATGGATTTCCATACAAGGATATATGCTCAACCATGTTCATAGTGGCCTTATTCATAATAGCCACAACCTGGAAACAACCTAAATGTCCCTTAGTCGAAGAGTGTATAAAGAAACTGTGGTACATTTACACTATGGAATACTACTCAGCTATAAAAAAAACAAGGAAATCCCAAAATTTGTGGACAAATAGATGGAACTAGAAATGATCAGAAGCAGAAAGACTCACATGGTATATACTCACTTACAATTGGACACTAGCCCAAGAGGAACGCCACATGAAAGTCTTCACTTACCAGGAGATTGGGATAGATGTGAGGACATTCTATTGGGACTCTACATGGGAGAAGTATGGGAGAATGAGGAAATAGAAGGATCCAGAGGGTCCTAGAAATCTACAAGAAGAACATCATGAAGGGCAGATCTGTGCCCAGGGGTTCTGCTCAAACTACTGCACAAACCAAGCACAGTATTTGCAGTAAACAATGAACCCCTTCTCAGATCTAGCCAATGGACAAGACATTCTCCACAGTTGAGTGGAAAGTGGGGATTTACTCTGATATGAACTCTGGTGCCCCATATTTGACCACATCCCCTTGATGGGGAGACTTGGTGGCACTCAGAGAGAGAATAAGCAGGCTACCAAGATGAGACTTCATAGCCTAAGATCATATAATGGGGGAGGAGGTCCCCTTCAGTCATAGACCTAGGGGAGGGGAATAGGGTGAAAGCCTGAGGGAGGGAAGAACGGGAGGAGGATATAAGGGATGGGTTAACAATTAAGTTGTAATCTGAATAAATTAATTAAATTAAATTACAAAAAAGATTTCCTCTTCTCAAATGACTGTATTTTGTGGCGACTTGACATAAAACTAGCCAGCCTAACAGTCTCATATAAGCTTTCTTTTCTTCATGCAAACAGCTGTAAACTTTATTAAAAGGCATGAAAAAGGTGATCCCCAAGCAACTGGAGAGGCATATTCTACTAACTAGTTAGCTTCAGCTGTCAACTTGACATAGATATGAGTTATCTAAACTAGTCTTAACTGGGAGATTAGCTCCACCAAACTGGCCTGTGTTCCTGTAACTAATTGCTGTATGGGAGTGGTACCATGGGCAGTACTATTTCTACACAAGAAGTCCTGGGTTGTATAAGGAAACTGGCTGAGCAGATGGGAGGGACCGAGCCAGGAAGACCAAGACAGTAAGCTTCTTTCTTCCACAATTCCTGTCTCTGCTCTGTGGGAGTTCGGGCCTGATTTCCCTTATTTGGTGGAAATGCAAGCCAAACAAACCCTTTCCACTTCTAAGTGGCTTTGGTCATAGTGTTTACCACAGCAACACAAACAAACTAGGACACATACCATGTTATTGGGAGGAAATAATACAAATAATAAGTACAAATAATAAATTTCTCAGAGAAATTTGATGAAATGCTCATCAAGTTTTCTAGAGGACTTTTGTAAAACTGTACAAAATTACATAGCAATATAAGTACAAATATAGTTGTATATTTTAGGGAAAGACTTGTGTATGTGTACCCAGATATTTAAAATGCATCATTTGACATATTTAAAAAGAAGAAACAACTGAACTGCATACCAGTATAGGGATGGTTAAGTTCAATGTGGTTTATTTTATTTGTTACTTAAAGTACTTCTTTTTTTTTAAAGTTTTATTTATTTATTTATTTATTGCATATGAGTGCCTTATCTGCAGAAGAGAGCATCAGATCACATTATAGATGGTTGTGAGCCACCATATGGTTGCTAGGAATTGAACTCAGGACCTCTGGAAGAGCAGGCAGGGCTCTTAACCACTGAGCCACCTCTCCAGCCCCCATTTAAAGTACTTATATCAACCATAATGTATTCATGTGAGTAAATCTACAAAATAAATTAGTCAATGCAGAAAACAAACATTGCTCTTTAAACTTGCACATGGTAACAAATATATGACATTTAAAGACCAACATATTACAACATGTTTGTGCATGTTAATAGAGTAAATTAATATACTTTTATATGGAGATGAGTCTATAAAACTTTAGGACAACAATGATTTAAAAACTTTAGGACAATTAAAAATTAAAGGAAAGTGGTGATTAGATCCATAGTTGAATCTAGGAACTTTATTAAAATTTAATGAAATGGAAGAAAGGCAGATTAATATTAACATTAGACTGGTGCAGCATACAGTTGCTTATTATTTTTACTTTCTGTATTTCTAAAATATTTTTGAAAATAAAATAAATAAAATTGATATGAAGAGCTTTTAATGCTGTTTAGCTCTTTCAAATAGACTGACCTGAGCCTCGTATTGATTTACCTTTTCTCATCAATACTTGACATACCTGAAAGCGGGACAGATGGCAGATATAATGTTCTCCTTCCTGACAGATGGAAGAGCCAGGGAGTTAATGACTTTTAATTACATTCTGCTAATTCACAATAAGTAGGTCTGGAGATGAAATATTTTTTCAATAACTTGGGAGTTTAGCTGTCACATAATATGTTAGAACATAGTAATTGGCCTTGACTGCTTCCACTACAGTGCAACATGACAAATTTACATGTATGTTTTGTTACAAGTGCTTCTGGCGAGCTAGGATGACCTCATGAAAACAGTAGAGAGAAAGCCAGGGTATGAGGTTGTTCTGGGATTCATTCTGACTTAAGTCAGCCTTGGCAGCCGTGTGACATAGTAATCAGAGTCTTTTGGGGATAGAATAGGGTTAAATCCTAGTTCTTAGCACTTTTTATTGTTTCTTTTCCTCTCTCCCTCTGTTTCTCCTGTCCCCCTTCCTCTTCTCCCTCTCCTTCCTCCTCGCCCTCCTTGTCCTCCTCTTCCTCCTCCTCTTCCTCCTCCTCCTCATCTTCCTTTAGTGTTGAAGATGGAAGTCAAGGCCTTGTGCATTTTATGCAAACTGTCTACCACTGATATAAATCAGCTCCTTTGCTAATTACAAAAATTCAGTTCAATGAATACTGACTGAGTGCAACTATTTGGTTATTCTATGGGCATATAACAATAAAAGTGTGGACATGTCTCATTCTTTGAGAAAACTAGCTGTCTGGTGATGCCTGAAACTTTTCTCAAATAGACATTGTGGCAAGGACAAATTCACTTCCTAGAACACATAAATGTTTCTTTAATGGTGATTTCCAGAAGCTGTCCTACATTTGGCTTGATTCCACTAATTGTGAAATTGGGAGCCCAGACCTCTCCTGCAGAAATCTTGATCAGTCTTTGGTTAATACAGGATATAGTCAAGACAATTGTCTTCCTTCTTTTTCACTCAGGCCCTAAAGTCTATCGTGTTAAGATAGTTTCTTCCCTCTGGAATACCAATGTTCTCAGATATATACTCTATGGATCTCGTAAAGCCCTTTCCTCTGAAAATTCTTCCATTTTGAAGTAACTGGGCAATATATTGATTCCACCTCTGCGTGCTCACTCTAACTGGTTCCTTTATCCAGCAGCAGGGTCCTCAAGACTGATCCAACCCTGAAGAGAAGCACCAGAGCTGTCTGGTGCTTACATCAACCCAAGATTAAGAAAGAGGACTGGTTCTTAGCCATAGGTTTCTGCATTTGCTGCTCTTTCCAGGGGAATATCATGAGCTTTAAGTCTCCTTGCAGTTTCCTTTTTATTGGAGATAGATTCTTCCCTCATACAAACCAGTTTTGCTCCTTCCACTCCAATGCCCCCAGCACCCCCCAACTACCTTATTCACCTCCATTTCTTGTTCAGAAAAGAGCAAGTCTCCAAGAGAAGACAGCCAAAGAAGACAAAGCAAAATACAATAAGATGAGGCAAAAGGCCTCCTATCAAGGCTGGACAAGGAAACCCAACATATAACATATATGAAGAAGGCTTGGTACAGACCCATCCTTATAATATCTTTTGCATCAAAATGCACTAGACTATTGGAGTCATTATCTCATTCTGTAATTATTATGATTCAGGTATTGTTTAGATAGTTCAATTAGTTTCTGCTTATGCCCAGCTTTGCACAAAGCAAATGGTATAAGCAGACAAGATGAACCCTGTGCCCAAGGTCACTCAACTCACAATGCGTGGAGCTGAAACTCGCACCCAGCTCTGTCTGACTTTAGACTCTGTTTTCTCAGCCACAGTGGTATATTGTGGTCACTCTTTGGATTTTCCCCTTCCTGAGAAGTAGTCGGGCAACTTTGGAAACAGTTTGTGGAAATCCCAAATACCATGTTGGTCATCTCTGTTTCCCTTTTAAGTCTCACAGTTTGGTGATGCTTCCAGGAAAAGTGGCTGCCTTTGCCAGGCTCTGGGACTTTGCCTTTAGCCTATTTGCTCCCTGGCCCATGCCCAGTTCTGAGTGCCAGGGCATCCTGTGTCCTAGCAGGGATGGGGGAGGCTCCCTCACATTTGGCTGTCTAGGGTTGGCTACCTTTGTATTTGAGAGTCCTTCTTGGTCAGTGTAAGCTGAATCTGAATAGCTCTGAGGGGGAGCATTCTCAGTAAATTTCTCTTAAGTTTTAAGGGCTGAATGATCATGATAGAGGAAACAGCACAAAATGTTCTATGATTTTCCAAAATGCCCATGAAGGCTCTTCTTACATTTTAGACCTACTCAAAATTATTTATCTAAAACTTACATTTAACTGAGTGGACTGTATTTTTTGGGGGGGGAGGTGGACCCAATCTTAAGACAATTTAGTTATCACCATCATGATTGGCTGGCCCCTGATTACTGTCCTGCTTTGACTATGACGAAAGATCCAGTGAATATTCCTGCCCATGGGTAGAATAATGTTGAAAACAGCAAAAACTTGTCTTGGAGGGTTGAACTGAAAGGCCACTTCTTTCCAGGTCTCTGAGCATTTGGCAAGAGTCTTGGGTAGCACTATTTATAGCATCAAAATTGTACAATCAGACTAGGTTGCTGAGATCAATGAATGAAGACAAAGGCCCAGGATGAACGAAGGCCCAAAAGGGCCTTGAGCAGCCTAGTGTTGTAAGGAGAAAGCAGTGAGGGCTAAGGTGCCAACATATGTAGAAATTCTATATCCCTTTCAAGCCTGTAAACATTATTTGAATGAAAGTATCCAGTCTCTCAGAAAGTGTCTATAATTTGTACTTTTAAAACTAAAGAAGGGGTATCCAAGATGTCAGCACCTAACACATACCTTATTTGATCAGCAGGATGGCAGTGACTATTCGACAACCCAAGGACTGATCTGAGAACCACAAAACATCAACACTGGTGACCCACAGGAAAGAGGGCTCCAAATTTTGTGGAGCACGGTTATGTCCAGCCTCTGGCTAGCAGGGAAAACCACAATGTCCCCCAGTCTCCAGCTAGCCTCCAAAGGCTAGCACACACATCTGGCTGGTGGGAAGTTCTTGAACTCCCTACTGCACAAGACTAGCTGGAGATTACCAAATCACCAGTGTCTGTGGGTCCTAGAACCAAGCCAACCACAAATTCAGGATCATACACATATCTGATCTCAGGTCACCCAAAAAATCCACAGAGAAAGCTACTGGGTCCCCTACATACCTGTGGTACCCAAAATACTTGGCTGGTGAGTGGCTCTTGAATTCCCTAGTGCTCAGAACTAGCTTGAGTCTGCAAAATTAGCAGTGTCTGTAGGTTCTAGCACTGAGCAGATGCCACAGTTGGGATCATAAGCAGAACTCATCTCAGGTCTCCCAGATAAAGCACAAAAAGTTCCAAGGTCCAAGCAGCCACTGGGTATACACTTAAACCAAAGATATCACAATGGGAAGAGGTCAGCATGAGAACCCAAGCAACAACCCCCAGGCCCATTTGATACCACCAGAAAAGAAAACCAGCAGTCCTACCACTGCAATAAGCCCTGGAGATACTATCTCAGCTGACACACAAGAGAAGGATTTCAAATCTGAGATTATGAAAATGATAGAGGCCTTAAAGGAGGAAAATAAATCCCTCAAACTAGAAGTGGAATACACAAAGAATTGAACAAATCACTTGAAGAAACTACAATCAAACAGGAGAAAGAAAAGAATAAAAGGTTTCATGGCCTAAAGTAGGAGATCCAATCTATGAAGAAAATATAATCTGAAATAGACCAGGAAATGGAAATCCAAGAGAAGAGGACAGGATCTATAGACACAAGCATGACCAACAGAATTCAAGAGATGGAACAAAGACTATTAGAAATAGAAGATATGACTGAAGAAATGGATACAGTAGTAAAAGAAAATGCTAAATCCAAAAAGCTCTTGACACAGAATATCCAAGAAATCTGGGACAGTAGAAAAAGACCAAATATAAGAATCATAGGGAGAGAAGAAAAAGAAGACTCCCAACTGCAAGGCCCAGAAAATATTTTCAACACAATCATGGAAGAAAACTTCCTTACCCTAAAGAAAGAAATGTCCATAAATATACAAGAAGCCTACAGTACTCCAAATATAATGGACCAGAAAAGAAAATCATCCTGCCACATAATAGTCAAAACACTAAACATACAGAACAAAGAAAGAATATTAAAAGCTGCAAGAGAAAAAGGTGAAGTCACATATAAAGGCAAACCTATCAGAATTACACCTGACTTCTCAACAGAGACTATGAAAGCCAGGAGGGCCTGCATGAAAGTCAGGAAAACACTAAAAGACCACAGATGCCAACCCAGACTGTGATACCCAGCAAAGCTTTCAATCACCATAGAAGAAAACAAGATATTCCATGACAAAATCAAGTTCAAACAGTACCTAATCACCAATCCAGCTCTACAGAAGATACTAGAAGGAAAACCCCAACCCAAGGAGGGCAATTTTACACAGGGAAATAAAGGAAATGAACAACCTCACACCCACAAAAACAAAACAATGGAAGCTCTCTCTCACATACACTCTACCACTATCGTCAAAATAATAGGAATGATTAAACACTGGTCATTAATATCACTCAACATCAATGGCCTCAACACCCCCAATGAAGAGACACAGGCTAACAGAATGGATGTGAAAACAGACTCATCAATCTTCTGCATACAAGAAACATATTTTAGCAATAAAGATAAACATTACCTTACAGTAAAGGGATGAAAAAAGGCATTCCAAGCAAACAGATCAAAGAAACAAGCTGGAGTAGCCACTCTAGTATCTAATAAAATAGACATTCAACCAAAACTAATCAAAAGAAATGGGGAAGAACACTTCATACTCATCAAAGGAAAATTACAACAAGATAATGTCTCAATCCTGATTATTTGTGCCCCCATTACAGGAGCACCAACATTCATAAGAGAAACATTGAACCCTACACTTTAGTAGTGGGAGACTTCAACACTCCACTTTCACTGATAGACAGAACATCGCAGCAGAAACTAAGTGGAGAAACAATGAAACTAATAGAAGGCATGAACCAAGTGGACCTAACTGATATATAAAGAACTTTTCAGCCAAACATGAAAGAATTCACCTTTTTCTCAGTAACTCACAGAACCTTCTCCAAAATTGACCATATAATTGGTCACAATGCAAACGTTAACAGATACAAAAAGATCAAAGTAATTCCTTGCATCTTGTCAGACTACCATGGATTAAAGCTGGATCTCAACAACAGCAACAACAACAACAACAACAACAACAACACAGAAAGCCTACAAACACATGGAAACTGAACAACTCCTTACTCAATGATATCTGGGTAATGAATGAAATAAAAAGAGAAAAAAACTTTCTGGAATTCAGTGAATCTGAATGCACAAAATACCCAAACTTATGGGACACAATGAAAGCAATGCTATGAGGAAAGTTTATAGCACTAAGTGCCTTTTTAAAGAAATTGGAGAGATCCCATATTGTCAACTTAACAACACACCTGAAACCTCTGGCACAAAAAGAAGCAGACTCACCAAAGAGGAGTAGATGGCTGTTAATCATCAAACTTCAGGGCTGAAATCAATAAAATAGAAACAAAGAGAACAATTCAAAGAATCAACAAAAGCAAGAGCTGTTTTTTTTTTAATAAAATCAACAAGAATCCAAACCCTTAGCCGAACTAATTAAAAAGTAAAAGGGAGAGTAATCAAATCAATAAAATCAGAAATGAAAAGAGAGCCATAACAACAGACAGTGAGGAAATCCAAGGAATCATTAGGTTGTACTTCCAAGGCCTATATGCCACAAAAATTGAAAACCAAAATGACATGGAAATTTTTCTTCTGTTTTTTTTTTTCAAGACAAGATTTCTCTGTATAGCCTTGACTGTCCTGGTCTCTGCTTTGTAGACCAGGCTGGCCTCCAACTCACAGCCATCTACCTGGAAATTTTTCTTGATAAATACCAACTACCAAAATTGAACCAATATCAGGTAAAAATTAAGTAGTCCTATATCTCCTAAGGAAATTCAGGAAGCCATCAAATCTCCCAATTAAAAAAAGCCCAGGGCCCGGATGGATTTAGCACAGAATTCTACAAGACCTAAGATTAGCTAATACAAATTCTCTTTAAATGTTTCTATAAAATAGAAACACAAGGAACATTCCAAGCTCATTCTATGAGTCACCTTGATATTTAAACCAAAAAAGACTCTACAAAGAAAAAGAATTTCACCTAATATCTCTTTTGAACATTGACACAAAAACTCAATAAAATACTCTTAAACTGAATCCAAGAACACATCAAAAATATTATTCATCATGACCAAGTAGGCTTCATACCAGGCATGCAGGAGTGGTTCAATGTATAGAAATGTATCGATATAATCCATCCTATAGGTAAAATGAAAGAAAAAAAACCCACACAATCATCTTCTTAGATGCTGAAAAAGCACTTGACAAAATCTAACTTTTGTCATTCATGCTTAAAGTCTTGGAGAGAGGAGGAATACAAGGCTCAAACTATAACATAATAAACACAATATACATCAAGCCTATAGCCAACATCAATGTAAACGGAGAGACACTTAAATCAATTCCACTGAAATCAGGGTCAAGACAAGGCTGTCCACTCACTCCATATCTCTTCAATATAGTACTTGAAGTTCTGGCTAGAGCAATAATGGAGATCAAGGGGATAGAAATAAAAAAGGAAGAAGTCAAACTATCACCATTTGTGGATGACATGATGGTGTACATGAGTGACCCTAAAAACTCTACCAAGGAACTTCTGCAGCTTATAAACACTTTCAGGAATGTGAGTGGATACCAAGTCAACTAAAAAAAAAAGTCAGTAGCCCTGCTGTATCCAAATGAAAAATGGCATGAGAAAGAAATTAGGGAAATGGCACACTTCACAATAGCCACATAGGGTACTAAGTGTCTTGCTGTAACTCTAAACAAACAAGTGAAAGACTTATATGAAAAAAAACTTCAAGTCTCTAAAGAAAGAAACAGAAGAAGATATGAGAAGATGGAAAGACCTCCCATGCTCGTGGATCGGGAGACTCAACATAGTAAAAATGTCCATCTTATCAAAGGCAATTTATAGGTTCAATGCAATTCCCATAAAAATTTCAAGACAATTCTTTACATAGTTTGACAGATCAATTCTCAACATCAGGTGGAGAAACAAAAAAGCTAGAATGCCTAACACATCTATGGGCATTTGATTTTTGACAAAGAAGCCAAATCCATACAATGAAAATGATAGCATCTTCAACAAATGGTGCTGCTCTAACTGGATGATTACATGTAGGAAAATGCAAATAGAACCATAATTACCACCAAGCATGAGACTAAAGTCCAAATGGAATAAACAGCTAAACTTAAAGCTGGAAACCCTAAATCTTTAGAAGGAAAGGTGGGGAAGAACCTTGAGCTCATTGGCACAGGAGACAACTTCCTGAACAGATCATCAACAGCCCAGGCTCTCAGATCAACAATTAATAAATGGGATCTCATGAAACTGAAAAGGTTCTGTAAAGCAAAGGAAACAGTCAACAGAACAAATCAACATCCTACAGACTGGGAAAAGATCTTCACCAAGCCTACATCTGACAAAGGGCTAATATACAAAATATATAAAGAACTCAAGAAACTAAACACCACCAAGCCAAATATCTCAACTAAAAATGGGGTATCCTGTTAGATAGAGAATTCTCAATATTGGAATATCTAATGGCTGAGAAACATTTAAAAAATGTTCAGCACCCCTAATCATTAGGGAAATGCAAATCAAAAGGACTCTGAGAGTCCACCTTACACCTATATGAATGGCTAAGTTAAAAAATTCAAGTGACTGCACATGCTGGCAAGGAGGAAGAGAAAGTGGAACACTCCTAGATTGGTGGTGGGAGTATACACTTGTACAACCACTTTGGATATCAATCTGGTGCTATCTCAGGAAATTGGGAATAAGTCTACCTCAAGACCCAGCCATACCACTCCTGGGCATATACCCTAGAGAGGGTCCCCCATACACCAGGAACATTTGCTCAACTATGTTCATAGCAGCCTTGTTCATAATAGCCAGAATCTGGAAACGACTTAGACGTCCCTCCAATGAAGAATAAATAAAGGAACTCTGGTTCATTTACACAATGGAATGAATACTACTCAGCTATCAAAAACAAAGAAATCTTGAAGTTTGCAGGCAAATGGATAGCACTACAGACAATCATCCTGAGTGAGGTAACTCAGACCCAGAAAGACACACATGGCAAATTCCCACTCATAAGCAGATATTAGCCACTTAATTCAGGTTAACCACATTACAATATAATGACTGATGTGCCAACCAAAGTCCATGTAGGATGTGGAACTAGACCTTCTCCTCAGATGTAGCAGATAGGTGGCACAGTCCCCTTGTAGGTCCCACAATATAGGAAGTAGGGACTACTTGTTCACTTCCCTTCTGGCAGGGTGGCCTTGCCAGGTCTTTTAGTACAGAGGACACTGGATTAGCTGAGGTCAGACATTAGGGGAGGAAGCCTTCCCTTTTCTAAGGACTAGGGGAAAGAGGAAAGGGGGATGAGGGAGGGGGCTGAAATTGAGATGTAAAGAATTCAAACTGAAGAAGAAGCAGGTAACTTATATTGCTAATCCCGCTACATGGGAATAGCTCTGAGACTGGCTGAGATACAAATGCCTATGAATAGAGAAGGCATCATGTTAGTTGAAGATTCTCTGTGACTTTTATCAGAGGCCATTCTTAGTATGGCATGAAGGAAGATTTGCAGAGAACCAGCCTAAATTGCTCTGTGCATCCAGCACACCTCATACAATTATAGTATTAGAACTGTATAGTGCTTGTGAGGAATTATGTTTTCAGAACAAAAGAACCAGACATTGACACTGGATCAGACCTGACAGGATTCATTCCTCTCAGCATGCTGGATGCTGACATCCTGCGTCCTCCATGTTCCAGCCCCAGGCTCCTCAGTTGCTCTTACCCATCAGAACAGGATGGCTTCCAGGACAGCGTTGTAGAAATCTTCTGATCCCAATTGGTCCAGCATTTCAGACTGTCCCATACAGGACTCCTATTAAGCCTGGAATTTCTCAACATTTAAAAACGAACCACAAATGCTTGCTTAACCATTTTCCCCATTTTTTTTCAGGCAGACCTTTCAAAGGTATTATTCACCCTAAGTCAGCCTGAAGAATCCTTAAGAGAATGGTATCTCATTTCCTCTAAGGGGGTTGGGTAGGTTTCTGTCTGCTCTCTGTCTAAGCATCTGCTGTCTACAGATGCTTATTTTTATTGGGAGTTTGTTATAAGTTATTATTGGTTTTATACAGAGAGAAAACTAGGTTGGATTCAGGGACATCTCTTTTCCTCTACCTTTCTTTTATAGGTAAGGAGATAGGAACTGAAAAGAAAGAAAGGGAGATATAGAAATATAGAAGGAGGATAGAACAAAAGGTTGATTATTGAATCTACTCAACTCAAGGCCTTAACTGTTACAGATAAGGTTATTTTTAATGCATTGGTATAGAATCTTGTATATGAATGCAAAATAAGTGTAATTCTGATACATTGGTATAGCAGTCAAATCTAAGATTATTCTTCACACACACACTATATATAATACCTCTAATGTGAGGTATTATAGCCATCCAATTCAATTATAATACAAGGTTTACTTCCAATACCTTGAAAGTCGTGCTGCAGCCCATTTAGGATAATTAAGTAATACAAGATAATTGCTAGTTGAACAAATCATGGTCATTTCAAATACTTGTCCATTTTATCACAAGAATATATATCCTAGGTCTAACAGACAGATATGATTCTATAGATATATAAGGTAAAATAGTTAAGTAAAGTCTTCAAAAGCCTCAGAGACCTCAGAATATGGCATTTAAAGATTTTTTAAATTATTCTAAACATTCTTCTGATTCTGACATAACAGATGACAAGAGCTTTCTCAGCGCGTTAATTAAGCAAACCACTCACTCCCATCAACTCCATGGCTAAGAACGTTATCGGCTGGCATCTGGAGACCGTAGCATAGATTTCCCCATTGCTGTCGTCTACTTACATGACGTCTCAAGAATGAGTTTGGTAGACCCCTTTATTTGGAAGTTTCCTTTGTTCTAAGGACATTAAAATGTTTATGTGATTGTTGATGGATAGACCCAAGATGGTGGCACAGATCGCACACTGGATCTGATTAGCAGAAAAACCAGGGCTGTGCAGTGACCTAAAGACCAAACTGAGAGCTACAAATCACCAGTGCTGCTGATTCCCAGGTAAGAGAGATCCACATTTTGTGGGGCACGCTGGGGTCTGACCCCTGGTTACCTAGCTAACCCACAGAAAAATCCCGGGGAAAAGCCCACATTAACCGCCATCTTGGGAAGAACTATGGGTTGTCCTTTTAGCTTCGGGCTCTCACCACCTGTCTACTGCTTGCCAGATGTGGGACTCACCACCCGTCTACTGCTTTCCGGATCCAGGAAGGAAGGGCTGTGCGTTATCCGTGCACAGATAGGCTCTCACTGCCCATCTACTGCTTGCCGGATCTGGGAGAGGGAGAGGAAGACAGGCAGAGCTGAATCCAGGCACTGAACACAATCCACATTAGCTGCCTCCAGAGAAAGAGTGCAGGGCACCCAAACACCTCTGAGCTCTGATCCCTTTTAGCCCTCCAGCTGCTTGCCAGTCTAGCATGCTGGGTCACAAAGCATTTAAGCATATCCCTGCCATCTCAAGAGGGCCTGTGGAGGGCAGAGCTGAATCCAGGCACCACCATCTTAAGAGAAACTTTGGGCCTTGGTCTGTCTCCGCCCAACCGCCTGAAGCACACTGATCAGACAAAACTAAGACACACAAAAAACAGCCTGAGCAGAGAGCTGCATGGGCCACAATCTGCATTAGCTGCTATCCTGTGAGCAACTTCAGGCCTGGGTCGATCTCTGCCTGCCTGCCTGCCTGCCTGAAGCATACTGCTCTGACTCAGCTGAGACACAAAGCCAACAGGCTGAGCAGAGACCTTTCTTGGTCCACAATCCTCATTAGCTGCTATCCTGTCAGCAGCTTCTGCCTCTGATCCCACCTCACCCACCTACAGCCTATTGGCCTGATCCACCTAGGTCAAAGAGCAGAGACCTGTGAGGGCCACACCCCTCACTAGCTGATGTTTCATGAGCAGCTTTGAGCTCTAATCTCTCTCCCCGGCCAGAGGCTTAGTGACCTAGCCCATCTGGAACACAGCAGATAGACAGAGCCCTGTCATCTTGAAAAGGACTGTAGGGCACCTGAGCAACTTCAGGCTTCGAAATCTATCAGCCCACTCCTCTCCTGCCAGACCCAACTGGCATACAGTCGGGGAACCCAGCTAAGCTGAGCTGGGTGCAGGCTCTAACACCCACTGTTCAACATTCTGAGGAGACTTCTGGGGAGCCCTAGAAAACAACCTTAGGATTGGAGCTTTCTTTACTTGCTCCCAACCTGCCTGGCCAAAGTGGGACACAGACAGCGACCTCATTGGAGGAACCTCTAGGCCTGCTAACACCAGATGGTATAGAAATTCACAATTATTATTTCTCACCTTTTAATAATTCATTTAAAAACCGACTCCATTTTGTAGATGGATAGCTGAATGTCTGAGGCTTGTTTAGGAGTTAGACCCTAACTAAAAATTTTACCCAATGTAATCACTACAAAGCCTAGACATTAATGCTATGCCTCAGTTTCCTTTAATTGTAGCATTCTGTCCTTGTCCTAAATATATAGGGGGTGTAAAGAATTTTAAGTGATGTTTACTTTCTCTTCGTTAAATATTTATTAAATGGTTATGTAAGAACCTAAGGTATCTATGAATCTATGAAAAGAGTGTCAGGGACTTGCATGTAGAACATTTGTCGATTACTTAGATTAATCTCAAATACGTGCAGTAGTCAATGGTAGTAATGATTTCTTTTGTTTCCAAGTAATTCATCAAAATTTAATTCAATTGAATGAAGAAAATCTTCCCCGAACCCCTAATTCCATTCCATTCTACTTACGTTATGGTGTACTTAGAAACCTCTAAGTGTTATAGAATTTTAGATCACTTAATTTTGGTACCTTCTTACACAGAACAGATATAAAAAAGTATTTGCTGAGGAGCAACTGCCTAGACACTTAAATATTCTAATATACTGCTGAGGTTTCAGAGACACCTGCAACAGACCAGAGATGATTTGCTAGGATGCCAGCCTCAAAGAAGAGTGAAGACACAATTGCCAAAGGACTGTCATAGTGCCTGTGAACAAAGGCAAATCTGCTTCCTGTTCATCTTTGGCAGCACTCATAAATGGGTCCTTGCAGGAACATGAAGAAAACTATAAATTTTAATCATTTCCCTCCCCTCAATCTCATGGTACATACCCTCCCTTCCCATAGTAAAAGGAAAGAGGTTAGACAAGGTGCTCTGTTGACCACAGCGTTTACTTAATTTGTGCAAAAGAAAATTGTTGTGTGCTCAAAGATATCATTGTTTGCTTTCCATGTAATGGAAAAACCCACAAAGGCAGTGAGCAGTCTCTCAGCTACTGAGATACCAAAGAAGCATGACCAGGTTTTGAGACTTCCCAGGAAGAAGGGTCTACCTAGTGACATTTATTACTTAATGACTAATTTTGTTTTTAAAGACTATACTTGAAATCAGTGGGGTTTTAATTAATCTAATTTTAATATGGTCTAAAATATATATTTAGAGAAAGATGATATATGGCTTTCTGAAAATAATTATTTCAAAGAAAACCCAAACACAGTGAAATTTGGGAATCATAAGAGAAGTAGCTCAGTGCTGTCCACTGTTACAGAGGGGTATTTAGTTTGTGGTCCCAAACATAAATTAAAATTACCAGGCACCTGGCAAGGCTTTCATTTTCCAATGGGGGACCCAGGTGAGAGTTCTGTGTCAAGTCAAACCACTGAAAAGGACAAACTTGCAAATGAGTGTGAAGTCATGAATAAAGGCTTCAGCATGAAGCATAGTAAGGCCTACAAACAGTCCTAACAGAGCTGCAGAATTTGAGAAAGGTTTTTACAGATAAAGCTTCTTGTCTACCATGGTCAGTTTCCCAGAAAATAAAATAAAAACAAACAAGAATCCCTCAAACTTAATTTTTTCTGAAAACTGATTTTGTTATGGTAAAATATTCGGCCCTTTTGATTTCTTGTCCAGTACTTTCTCAGTGGGTAGAAGATCAGTCCAGTTTAGAGAAATGCATTCTGTTTGGCCTTATAGCTCATCTGCCCCGTATCTCCTTGTCCTACCTAGGGTCAGCATTATGAGAAGAGAGGACTAGCCTTAGAAGGGAGAACTTGAACATTGGGTATTGTGTGGAGAGCAACATAAGATGGACGATGTCCCCAAAGCAGCACTAGCTGCCCTTTGGATGGGATGCCCAAATGAGTGTGATTCTCTGAGGTAGGAATTGCTGAACAGAGAAAAGCAAGCATTCAGAGAACTTCCCGTAACCTTTGCACTCTTCATCAGTGGTTGCAAACAGGGCAGAGACTTACACAGTGCATTAACACAGTATGCCCAAGGGCTCATCTTGGACCCTTGCTGTACAATGCTAACAATCAGATAGGATTATGGCTGTCCCTTTGCGAGTTTATGACAAAGGGCTCTGTCTCACCCTCCTAGCACAACCCTTGTAAGGCACATAGATGCGCGTGATGTGTTCTTAAAGCACAAAAAGAAGGACATTGTCCTGTGTACTCCCCTTTATAATGATTCTTTCCCTGACACACAAAATTGCTAGCTTCACTCCCCAGTAATCTGAATGACCTTATTTTACCTACTTTGCAATTTTTTGGTGTCACTTTGCCCTTGTCTTATTGTTAAGCAGGTAGCTAAATGCCCATGTACTTTGAAGACAAATGTTAAATTATAGTAATTTGAGTTATTATTGGAGATTTTAAAAATAGGAAGTCACCTATTGGTTGTCAAAATCTTTTTTTAAAGCATTGAAAACCCACTATTTTCATAAACAAAGTATTGGACATTTTTGTTTTCTCGGTGATGGTTGAGAATTCCTATTGCAATGAACTTCATTTTGGGATACTATAATAATTTGAGGGAACTATTGAGCGTATAAACCATTGTTCTGTGACCTTGACTTTGTCTTGAGTATGTGGTGCCATTAATGCTGTCTCTCTTTTGAAGGCTAGTAGTCTGTGTCATTTCCATGTACCACTGAGAGTTGCACCCCCTACCTTCCAATTCCAGAGTCACAAGCCTCCTTTTCATTTCCAGGCATCTGGACCAAAGGAGCAGATGCTTAGAACTGTATCTCAGTTAGAGTGAGCTGGATTCTGGAAAAAGTCTGGCCATTTCCTCGGAAAGAATTGTTCCATCTTAGGGGTATGAACACCACAGCTTCTTCTGTTTACTTTAAAATACTTTAAAATATTTAAAAAATGTTGTTCAGGTGTCTATGTGGATGGCTGCTGCTTGTGTGTGGACGCCGGAAGACAGTGTTGAGTCCCCTGGAGCAGGAGTTACAGGTGGTTGTGAGCCACCCAGTGTGGGTGCTGGGAACTGAACTTGGATTCTTTGGAAAAAGCAGTAGGTACCCAGTCTCTGGACCACTAGTTAGTTCTTCAGTGCTTATTCACGTTGGTTTTTTTGTCTTATTTCAGAGGACTCTGAGCTGTTGGAGTGGCTGGTTTGAAATGGCTGCAGCTTCTTACTATAGTACAATACTTTGTGAGTGTGAGTGCGAGCAGGTGTGCTCACTGTAACCTTGGAGAGAAAAAGAAATAATGTGCGGCAGGATTGGGCAGCAGGCAAAGACTCTGGCTTTTCCTTCTTTCTTGGGATTTCAGCATTGCTGTGTCCTACAGTGCAGCAGGAAGGAGGCTTGGCTTCCCCCTCTTTCCCATCATTTTATTTCTCCAGCACAAAACCAATGGGGAGACATCATAGATTTTGGTAGCTTAGGAAATATGCAACCTCTTTCTATATGCTGATAATCAGAACAGAGAAATGTATCTGCAGGGTACAAAGTAGAGCTAGTTAATTCCCAATTCAAAACCAGCCACCATCCTTCTGGCTGCTCTCCCAGGGAAGACGTTTGGCACCACAGAACAGCAGTACAGAGACACTTGGGTACAAGACAAAAGGCATTTATTACTTGCAGGCTTCCTGCAGTATCCACTCGGTGGGGACAGCCATGGCCACTGCTTATGGGGTACATGCTCTGCCAGAGCCATTTATACATCTGTATTCCCCTGAGGTCAGTGACATGGCTTCTCGCTTTTCACTATTAACACCAAGTGTGCAAACGAGCCATCTGGAAGCATTTTCAGCCTTCCAATTTATTTATCCTAAAAAAACCTCACAAGTCCTGTTCCTCATTGGTCTCTGGGCTTTTTGTTTGTTTTCACTTTTCCCCCTCACCTTCTTCTTTCATCTCTTTTTTAGCCCTTTCTGAAAGTGTTATTTTGTGTAGCTCACAACATGCACATTGGCTGAACGTAAAGAGAAGGAAAGTTGTTTTATTGACCTTTCAGGCGTTCAGTTTCTGAGTCAGCAAAGTTCAGGCTGAGCTAAATGACAAGGCATCCATGGTGAGAGCGAAGGAATGCAGGAGGCTCTTTGTGCCAACGGGAGATGAGACACATGTGCTGCATACTTGGGAATGATTACAGAGTTGTAATCTGGAGTCTGTCTCTACCAATCATCTTGCAAGATGAAATAAGAGCATATAAGAAGTGGCAAAATGAGTTAAAACTCTCAGGGATTTAAGATCTTAGCGATGGTTTCAAGTAAAAGATACCGCATGAGTGATGTTTGCTATAATGTCAGTAGCTTTCGAAGATGGGCGTATTTTAAATCTAAACAAGATCATAGACAAAAGACTTACACTGTGCCAACACTTACAAAACCCTCTTATATTAACAACATTGTAAGAGACAAGTGCTTCCCCACAGCAAAAAATAAAATAAAATAAAAACAAAAACAAAAAAAGTATTTCCTCTTTCAAATATCAAGCCATAGATAGCCTTTTAACTTTGTTGTCATGCTCATTCTGAAAAGCCATTACTTTTAAATATTTTAAGATTTTTTTTCAAAATGTTACGTTTAATCTTTTGGTGGTGGTGATGATAGTGTGTGTGCTATGGTACATAGATAGATAGAGGTCAAAGGACAACTTGGAGGAGTTGGTTCTCTCCTCTTACCATCTACTTCCATGGATCAAGCTTAGGTTCTCAGGGTTGGCAGAAAGTACCTTTACCAATGAGTTATCCTGCCAGCCCATAGACTTTGATGCTTTCTAATCCATGGATATACTTCCCCTTACTATTGAATTTGGCTATAGGGAGAGCAATGAGAATATGAGAATATAATATGATATAATAAGGAGGCTGAGATCCAAATGATGGGCCCCAATTTGGGTGCTATTTTTAGTTATATGGTTGTGAATACCTGTTTTAAACTCTCTATGCCTTATTTTTCCTAGGAATGTGATAATATAACATTCCTTAGAGTTGTTACCAAGCTACATGTAATGATTTTAAAAACAGAGAGCTCAGTACACAGCTTTTGTGACCCACTTCAGGCTTGGACAATTGTAAGGACAGATAGTCTCTCAAAGCTGCCTCTGCTTAAAGGATCTCTTCTGGACACATTAACAGAAAGTCGTAAATCCTAGTGGCAGTAACTGAATCAGTCACTGGACCTTGATAATGTGTAAGTGAGGAAGGGAAGTTTTTAAGCAAGGATGCTTTGGTGTTCTAGGTAAAAGCAGAGTTCTAGTAGAGAAGCTGGTACATATTGACATTAGACGGTCAACGTCAGCTGCATCGGGCTGTCTCCTGAATGACTCTTGTCTTAAAATGAGACACCCTACTTTACCAACATGGGATGCCCTGGAAGAGTAAAACAGGATGATGCCTGAGTCTAAAAACCTCAGCTTATAAAAAAGGGTGTGGCAGACTGGTTATATTGGACTACTTCCTTAATGGAAAGGACATATTGGAATAGATACCTGTTTTTATGGAAATATGGTTTTCTATGTAGACTTGGCTATCCTTGACTCACTTTGTAGACTAGCCTGGCCTCAAACTCACCAAGATTCACCTCCACTTGCCTCCTTGAGTGCTGGGATTACAGGGGTGTACCACCTGGCTCTGGAATAGATTCTTATTCTGGTTATGAATTCTTTTTGTAGCAGATACTGCTTCAACCAAAAATACCATGTGTTGATTTACAGAATGCTTTATTTTTCATCATAGTGTTCATATAGTATTGTTTCTGACCAAAGAATTCACTTCACAGCCACAGAAATGTGACAGTGGGTTCACTTTCATGAACTCCATTGGTTTTACCATGTCCCTGACCATCCTGAAGCCACTGGCCCAATAGAACAATAGAGTAGCCTTTTGAAGATACAGTTATAGTGCTAATCAGAGGGCAGTTGCCTAAGGAGTTAGACGCAGTATGACCACCAGTTTAAAGCCTGTATCGGCTACACATTCTAGGCTACCCATGAAGAGGCTACTATACAGAGAGCTTACCAGCAATGGCCCTCTAGGCAGCTTCTGAACCTAGGGCCTCTCCCTGAGCAGGTAGGCCCCTTCCCAGAAAGCAGGGACCTGCATTTGCAGGAGAGATCCAGTTTGGGCAGTGCTCCTATACTGGAGCTTGCAACAGACTCTTGACCAGCACAGCAAACCCAATGGGTGAGACATCTTCTGGCTCTCATAACCCAATTCAGACGACTCTCCCCAACCTTTCAGCATATCCTAGTATCAGAGAAATCCAAAGCAGACCTTTCTTGAGTGAAGTATTGCTGTTTCAACTCATTGGAACTCAGAAACAATGATCTTACTAAGGCTTCCTAATCGTTGAAAGACACAATTATGCCTTTCCCTTTACTACTTTTTAATTAATTAAATTTTTATTTATTTATTCTCTTTACATCCCAATTGCAGTTCCCTCCCTCCTCTTCTCTTGGGACCACACCCCTACCCTATTTCCCTATTCCACCTCCCCTTCTCCTCAGAAAAGGGCAGCCCACTCTCCACCATATCAACTCATTCCAGAGCATCAAGTTGCACCAGAAATTAAGTGTATCCTCTTCTATTTGAGGCCAGACAAGGCAGTCCAGACAGGGGAAAGTAATCCAAAGGCAAGCGACAGAGACCATGTCAGAGACATCCCACACTCCACTTGCTAGGGGACCCACATGAAGACCAAGCTGCCCACAAGTTACATATCTATAAGGGGCCTAGGTCCAGCCGATGCTTGTTCTTTGGTTGGGCTTTAGTCTCTGTAAGGCACCATGGACCTAGGTTAGTTGATTCGATTGATCTGCTTGTGGAGCTTTTGTCCCTTACAGGTCCCTCTATCTTTCTCCTCACTCTTCTACAAGACTCCCCAAGCTAAGTCTAGTGTTTGGCCATGGGTCTCAGCATCTGTTTCAATCTGCTTCTTGGTAGAGCCTTTCAGAAGACAGTTATGTGTCATAGGTTGGCTCTCTCCCAACCAGTTATTGGTTGATCCTTTCCTCTATCTCAACTCCATTTTTATCCCTGCTCATCTACCTGGCTAGGAAGTAGCCACTTTATTCTCCATGTCTCCTGCTGCTAGGAGTTTCAGCTAAAGTCACCTCCACATTCTCCCAGGAACCTACCCTGTCAAGGCCTCTGGCTTGTCCTAGATATGACTCCCTTATCGATTTCCATTCTCTCTCCCAGCCCTCCCACCTGCTCTCCCCACACCTGATCCTCACCCACATTCCTCTCCTCACACTCTCTCCCATGCACTTTCTTCTCTTCCTCTACTTCCAATAACTATCCTATTTCCCCTTCTGAATGAGATTCAAGCATCCTCCCTTGGGCCTTCATTGTTACTTACTTTCTTTGGGTCTGTAGATTATGGTATAGTTACTCCATACTATATGGCTAATATCCACACATAAGTGAGTACATACTCTGTGTGGCTTTCTGGGTCTTGGTTACCTCACTCAGGATGATCTTTTCTAGTTACATCCATTTGCCTGAAAATTTCAAGATTTCCTTGCTTTTAATAGCTGAGTACTATTCCATTGTGAAGATGTACTGCATTTTCCTTATCCATTATTCAGTTGGGTCATTTCTAATTTCTGGATATTAAAAATATGGCTGCTATAAACACATATGAGCATGTGCTATGAACATACTACGAATGTCCTTGTGGTATGGCAGAGCATCTTTTGGATACATGCCCATGAATGGTATATCTGGGTCTTGAAGAAGAACTATTCCCAATGTTCTGAGAAAGCACAGATTGATTTCCAAGGTGGTTGTACAAGTTTGCACTCCCACAAGCAATGAAGGAGTGTTCCCCTTTCTCCATAGCCTTACCAGCGTGTGTTATCACTTGAGGCCTCAATCTTAGCCATTCTGATGGGTGTAACATGGAATCTCAGAGTCCTTTTGATGTGCCTTTCTCTGATAACTAAGGATGTTGAACTTTTCTTTAAGTGTTTCTCAGCCATTCGAGATTCTTCTGTTGAGAATTCTCTGTTTAGCTCTGTGTGAGTTATTTGATTTTTTTAGTGTTTAATTTCTTGACTTCTTTATATATTTTGGATATTAGGCCTTTGTTGAATGTAGGGTTGGTGAAGATCTTTTCCCAGCCTGTAGAAAGCTGTTTTGTTCTATTGACAGTGTCCTTTACTTTACAGAAGGTTTTCAGTTTCATGAAGTCCAATTTATTAACAGTTCATTTTAGCACCTGATCTATTGGTGTTCTGTTCAGGAAGTTGTCTCTTGTGCCAATTTGTTCTAGTCAATATATTCCCCATTTTACCTTCTAATAGATTTAGTATGTCTGGTTTATTGAGTTCTTTGATCAACATGGACTTGAGTTTTTGCAGGATAATGAATATGGATCTATTTGCTTTCTTGTACATGCAGACATGCAGTTAGACCAGTATCAATTGTTAAAATGCTTTCTTTTTCCATTATACAGTTTTGGCTTTGTCAAAATTCAAGTGACCATAGGTGTGTGGGATTGCTCCTGGGTCTTTGATTTAATTTCATTAATTAGCCAGTCTGTTTCTATTTCAATACCATGCAGTTTTTATTACTATTGCTCTGTAGTACAGCTTGAAGTCAGGGATGGTAATACGTCCAGAAACTCTTTTATTGTACAGAATTATTTTAGCTATTCTGTTTTTTTGGTTTGTTTTTCTATATGAAATTGAGAGTTGATCCTTCAAGGTTTATAAAGAATTCTGTAGATATTTTGATGGGAATTGGATTGTATCTATAGATTGCTGTTGGTAAAATCACCACTTTTACTATGTTAATCCTACTGATCCATGGGAGATCTTCTCAACTTCTGAACCCTTTAATTTATTTCTTCTGAGACTTGAAGTTCTTGTCATACAGGTCTTTCATTTTCTTGGTTAGAGTTACACCTAGATATTCTATATTATTTGTGGCTATTGTGAAGTGTGTAGATTCCATAATTTCTTTCTCAGTCAGTTTATCATTTGTATACAGGAAGTCTAATTATTTTTTGGAATTAATCTTATATCCGCCCCCCTCACTTTTCTGAAGGTGCTTATCAGCTGTAGGCATTCCTTGGTAAAAAAATTTTCGGTGACTTATGTATACTACCATATCACCTGAGAATAGTGATACTTTGATTTCTTCATCTCCAATTTGTATTCCCTTGATCTCCTTGGTTGGCTTATTGCTCTAGCTAAGACTTCAAGTACCAAATTCAAGAGATAGAATGTGGGCAGACTTGTCTTGTCCCTAATTTTAGTAGAATTGCTTCATCTTTCTCTCCATTTAGTTTGACGTTGGCTATAGGCTTGCCGTATATTGCCTTTATTTTGTTTAAGTATGCTTCCTGTTTCCCTGATTTCTCCAAGATAATTAGCATCACATTCAAGGCTGAGTAAAGAGTACAGCCTGCCTTTTCCCAGTTCTCCATTGTCATGTTAGAATTAGGAACCTGTACTCTCCTGCCTACTTAGTCTCCAAATTCATCTTCTAAAACAAAGAAAGGAATATACAATTAAATGCAGGAAGTGGATGAACGGACGAAAGGTACATCTGTTCTTTCCCCACTCTTGTTGGAAGCCATTTTATCTGATGGTGACCAAAGGTTCTTCTGCATTTTTCCACCACCACAAAGGAAGAAGTAGCAAAAATCACGTTTAGACACAGTTACTCATTTTCTGGAGGTAATGGTAAATTGAATGGTGGAAACAAGCAAAATGTTTTGCTTTTAGTTTAAAGTCATCATTACGTGATGTTTTCTATGTATTCCAGTTACATTCAACTACTCATTAATTCTGTTTAAGGAGCTGCCTATTCTCACAGTACTTACTATCCCACTTGCTTTGTGCTAAGTTCTAAGGATGCAAACATCCCTGAGAAGCTGTTCTCATCCTCACACAGCTTAAGAGAAAGTGACTGACAGATTACCTTTCCTTCGTGTTTGTTCTTCAAGCACACAAGCATTTTACCAAAAATCTCATGGGCATTAAACTGGATGTTTATAGTCATATTTGAGATAGAAACATTTGAAGATCACAGAGGTCAAATTGGCTATTAGAGGTACACAGAAAATGACTTGCAGAAAGAGTTAGATGTTCTTTCTTGATAAGGTTCACATTTTAATATGACGAGTTATTTACACATCAAATTTATTATTCGTGAAGTTTGAACACCCATCTGTAATATTAATGTTCTGACCTAGATTCCTGGAACATAGGTAGTTCATCCTGATTGATTCATGTCTTGCTGATCAAAACTATTGATAAAGTGGAATCCAAAGGGTTGACAATTTGCTGGCTGTTGAGCCCACTTAACAGCTTAAATTATAGTGGTATCAGAATGATCAGAGTCTGATAGTTGGCTTCTGTCATTTGTCAGTTATTGTGGACTTGATGAAAACATTAGCATTGTTAAGACGTGTGCATTTCAAAGCACTTAGTCATGGATAAAGGACTATTTTTAAACATAATAATCTCCTCTTCCTTTTCTTCTTCTCTTCTAAGAACTTGTTTTCTAACTACTTTATTTTTTATTTTATAGTAGATTTTGTGGTTAGTAGATTAGTATAGGCTGTTACAGAGGAGTTTAATCTATCTAGAGCTAACAGCCAGAAAGTGGTTCATACTTTTTTATCTTCATCAAGGAAGGAGAACATGACTGGACAATGGTTGTAACATCTCATAGATAGTAGCCTGAAATGGTAAGTTTGTCACATGGGTACCTGAGAATGATGATATCCAAGGGGGTAAGACTTGACTCTAATGTGCTGCCAGAATTGATAATTTCTAGAAACTTCTGTTTCTATCAGAAAGCAAGGTAACATGGTTAATAGTTACAACAGAATGAATGGCTAATAGTATTATTCATATTTTCTAATGGGCTGAGTGGAGATTCTAAAAAAATATAATGATGCCTATCTCATGCAGCTACACTTGCTTGTGTGGTTCTTTGAGCTTAGCCTCCTAAGGGCTAGGCTTAAACCACTGACCTGTATCATTGGATAGATTATTTGTAAGACAAAACTTCAGAAGAATGGAAACATATTTTATTGCCCTGAATTTTGATGGTACATTTATCTTTGTCTTTGTATTATTAGATATACAATGCCAGACAAGGCAAAACAGAAACTCTACCTATTAGCATATTAGAGCATTTGAAACATATTTTTAAAATAAGGAGTTTTTTTTGATAATATAGAAACAATTGGTAGCATGCTACCTTAATATCTTACAGATTTTTCTAATGATAAGTTCCCCATTATTAAAATGTTCTAATGCCCTCAATAGTTATAAATTCATCACTGGAATGTCCTTATTAAGTGTTAATGCCTGTTGAGTACATTTGTCAAATCCTTCTGCATAGTGTATGTGGACAAGAGAGTCAAACAGAACATAATTTGCATACACCCTAGTTTGTTTTCCTTACCAACTGCATGAATTTCCTGTTCTTTAAGCTCATTGTGAAATTTTTAAAAGACACCATTTGTAAAACAACACACAGCTCAGGAGAGGATCCTAGTACACAAGCCCTGCAAAATCACTGGTACTTCTATTATTGTTGTATAATTCTTTGACTAAAAAAAGATGTATCTTCATAGAACTTTCCTCCTCGGACAGTGTTTGAAATCTTGACCAGAGCAATTCTGTTAGTCACACACAGGTATTGATCAATTTACAATTAGAGACAAATTTCTGATCTTAGGAATACTTTATTTTAGAAGCAGATGGGAACTAAGAGATCCTCACCCTGTATCTCTATGCATTATACATCACACATTTAATGCTATATTTTAAAACTTTGCTGAGAGCTAGACTTTTATATTCACATTAGACTACACTCTCACGTTTCTATCTTACAAGATATACTCAGTTATTGCTTAACCTTTTCAATTATTCTTAAATAGGATGTTATATGGATTAATATTGCACATCAAGTGATAACAATAGAATTAATTCTCTAGTTTGAACACATTGAGTCACACTTCAGGGAAGAAAGGGATTGCTGGGAGGAGAGGGGGAAAGTGGAGAAAACAGAGAAGCAAAACACAGTCAGGTTTGAGGGAAGCACTCCAGCCAGGGCTGATGAATTGACCGTTATCGATGCTGTTTATGATGTGTGTCAAAACAGCTGTAGCAAACAGTTTTTGCTTGAAACTTTGGAATGTTGTGGTAACTGATCTCTAAGTGAAGGAATGTTACAATTGGAGTAGTTGACCTAAAACTGTTCCCAAACCCATCAATTTTATTTATTAAACTTACCAAGGAGAAGAAAAGTGACAAGAAAGGGCATAGATCATTTGTTTATTTGACAAGTTACTCAGAGTTCTTTTCCTTGGTAGAGCAGCAATTAAGATGGATTTTATTATGCTCAACATGTGTGTTTGCCTGCTTCAAAATTGCCTGCATATTTACTGGCGGGAATCTAATGAAAATAGATTAGTCCAAAAGGCTTTTATCTCCCTGTCTGTGGAACATTCTGAAAGCTGCATTTTTAATAGATGATGACCACAGTTGTTTTTAGGATTCCTGAATGAAGTCATAAAGTCTTAAAAATTTTGGAACCCAAAGTTTTGACTCACATTGCAATTTGAGTAACTGCTTTATAGAAAAGGTTCTGGTCTAATTTTAAACCTGTGGCTTCATTATCACAAGTCTGAAGCTCATTTCCTGTGGATAATACTTATAATCCCATAATTAAGGGTGTACTTTTAGTTAAACTTAGTTGAGTTGTGAGAAAAAAGATACATCCAGGCTACTCGAGGGGTCCATATTTTTATTAAAGAGTTCTGTGTTATACATTCGAAGTTACTTTATGCTGCAAAATAAAGATTTTGTGACATTCTGCTAAATAAGTTTAATTATTTTTAGAAACATTTCTGAAAGATTTTAATGTGCATGTGAGCACTGTGGCTATACAAGAAAACATGACATTCAATATAATATTTTTAGATGCATATCTCTTGGAATTCTGTTTACAGAACATGATTAGGGAGAGCCTTATGGAGATATAGCATTATTGTAAGGACACAGCTGTCAATCAGCCCCGCTGGGTACTGATTTAAAAATGCAACACCTGGCCTTTTGGAAAGCAGCTTGTGATCTTCTGTGCTTGTATCAGCATGCGCCCAGAAGGACACCTGGAGGGGCCACCTGGCCATCATTCCATCTGCCGTATTATATCACTCCATTTAAAACCAATGCGACACAGAGCAGTTAACTTTTCTTATTCCTGACCTTTTTAGCGTTAGCACAAATCCCTGGATTGATTAGCTATAGCCAAGGTAACAGCACAAAAATTTCAGACAACACACACATATCTACAACCACACATACACTTCCCCCCTCCCCCCCCCACATCACACCCTCCATACACACCAATTTCCTTGGGTGGAGTATATAACACATGTAAGGATTGTTCGGTTGGTTTACATGCCATTCACCTTCATGTAAAATACTCATTTATACAGATGAAAACAAAACAAGGCATGGAATCTTTCTTCTTCTCAAGCAACTATCGGCTATTTAATTAGTTCATTTAGTGGTTGTTAGAGTTGCACTAGACAATGGTCAAATGTAATATAATGGTTTAAATTATCATGTGTAATTAAAATGTGTTGGGACGGGGTAGTGAGATGGATCAGCAGATACAGGTGCTTGCTGCCAAGCCAAATGACCTGAGCCTGGTCCATAAATCTACATACTGGGTGGAGAGAAGGGACTTCAATACATTTTACCATGACTCCTATACATATGTCTTTTGCTTTCCTCATATATTGTCAGTGATGAAAATATAATAAAAATTCAAACCTAAATATGACCATATCTAGTCAAAATCCAAGTCACACTATGACAATCTTTTATTATTATTTTTAACATATACATTTACATTTTACACATATATACATTAAACTACATACAGCAAGAAGAACCACAAAACAAATTAGGAATTATATAATTGTTACATTCATAGTGTTTTGGCAATTTGTATTTGGCAACCTTTAAGAAAACATCTTTCATATCTTGGTGCATCTAAAATTCTGAATGTAAACCAATATCTATTACATCTCTTCTTTATCAACTTAAAACATCTATGTAGGCCTAAAAAACATCTTAATCCCCAAACAATTAAGCCTAATTGTAAAACTAAACTTTCTGGTCTTCAACCCAATCAAAGACTTGAGAAGGGAATAAAATTAATTATCTGAGTAGACAGGAAGTACAGGTTAGCAGCTTCCAAAATGAGAACATGACAGAGACAATTTGCTGCCTGAACAGTCACCCCAAATTCTCTATAATGTTGGAGCATCATCTTCAGCCTTCTGTCCCACTATATCCGGCAGACATATTTGTGAGGCAGGAAGTGTTGAGGACTTGCTTACCTTGCCTTGGCAGACTTTGGTCATCAACTCTGCCTGCATCCAGGACAGAATTCTGTCTGTGGAAGAAACAAGGACATTTTACCCAGTGGCTTGTTTGCCATATTTGCAGCCATCTCTGTAAGAAGTTTCTTTTATGCTCATCATCTTCTTTGAGATAGGCTGGGTGTTGCTAGGAGTTAACTAGTCTTATTGTCAAAGAATATTCAAAATAATAAAAACATACCTGCCCCACTATGGAAAATAGTTTAGAGGATGGATATCTGCCCTGCCCCAGGTTAACTAAGGCTATTTTAAAATATAACAAGTGTCTGTGTCTTGATTGATTGCTAGCCAGATCTAGCCGTGCCTATTGGTAACACGACTAATACAGATAATTCAAAAACAAAATGTGGTACCCAACATGGGGCAGATATCCACAATCTTAAAAATCATATTTTTTTCATAGTCTGAAAGGGGTAAATAGCTCCCAAAGAGTACTCATGGGCCAGAACATTTCATAGACCAGAGCCTCTGCTCCTGGCTGCCTGTGGGGCTCAAGTCTTACAAAACAGAGATGACAACAAACAAGTGTCCTGGCTGGTTGGAGAGGCAGAACTAGGAGGCAGGCAGTCTTATAATCTGGCATAGGAAATGGAGTTAACCATCTAAAATGATAATAAAATAAAAACTACTATGGTCCCTTTTCAAGGCACCATGGCAAAAGGCTCCTGGATCTTTTTTGGCCTTGTTTTGGTGTTTATGAATTTGTTTGCAATGGGCTTAGTCATAGTCATACTCCCCTTTCTCCTCTCTAAAATGGTTCAGGGATAAAGACAGAGAGCTGAGAAATGTGTGACTGAGTTACTAGCAACCAGAAAGGGAGAAAGAACTAAACTTTTCTCCATAGAGTTTCAAGCAACTGGGATTCAACGCTCCTTAGCTGCAAGGTGTTTATCAGAACTTTTGGGAAAAGGCCTACCAAAAAGAGATAACAATAATTAAATTCCATAAATGATGGACAGAATTTCACTAACTAAAGCCTAAGTTGGCATAAATGACACAAGGCTTAGACTTTTCTGGTTTCCTTACTTGATTTTTTTTTTTTGCCTAGATTTCTAAAGATTTTGACTACATTGAGATACAATAGTTCAAAAGGATGATAATGATACAAAATAAGTTTAATTTTGATACATTGAAATGGAACTCGAATTTAATATTAACATTAACATTAATATTGTATTTCTGCTCTGATATGAGGTATTGTACACATCCAGCTCAATTAATAAACGGTGTGCTTCCAATACTCTGATAGGGTTATTGTAGGCTGTTTAAGATAATTAAGTAATACGAGTCAATTGTTAGTTGATCAATTCATGTTCATAGTCAAGTGTAAGAATATATATGCTAAGTTTAACAGATATGATTCTATAGTTAGATAGGGTCTTCAGAAACCTGAGAGACTTATGGAATCTGGCATTTCAAAATGTTTTTTTTTTTTATATTAACTTAAGGATTCTTTGACCATAAAACAGGTTAACTCCTGGCAGTACTCAGTCTACCACAAAAAGATGAGCACTAAAGATGATGAGCCTTGTGGAGATGGCTTCGAGTATGGCAAAACAGCCACAGAACAAAATGTACTTGCTTTTCTCACAGAGAGGACAAACTTGGATACAGACAGAGTTGATGGTCGGACTCTGCTGAGACAGGGAAAGCAAGTCCTCAGTGGTTCCTGCTTCACAAATATGTCGGGCCAGAAGGCTGAAGATGCTGCTGCAATGTTATAGAGAGTTTTGGGTGTCTGTTCAGGCAGTAAACTCTGTCAGTTTCTCATTTTGGAAGCTGCTGACATGCACTTTGTTTTTACTCAGATAGTTAAATTTATTCCTTCTCAAGTCTCTGATGGGGTTGGAGACCAGATATTTTAAAAATTAAACTTAGTTGTTTAAGATATGTCTTAACATATGTCTTTTATGTCTAGATAGATACTTTTAGGTTGACAGATATAAGCTCATAATTGTACTTACTATATAAAAGTGGCCTTTATTTAAAAAGAAAAGGGGAATTTTTTGGGGGGGATGGTCGGATGTATTTTGATACTAATTTATAAAAAGCCATCCCACCTGGGCAGAAGAGAGGAAGGCCACCATGGGTTAGATGGTGGAGAAGCACATGGCCGGCATGGATAAAGAATCTGGCCCAGAAGATCATTAGCAAATATTTGGGATTATGGATGGGACATATCTTGATAGAAACTATTAGAAACAGATGACATGGGATTGGAGGTATGTGAAACCTGCCCCACTATGGAAAATAGTTTAGAGGATTGATATCTGCCCTGCCCAGGTTAACTAAGGCTATTTTAGATATAACAAGTGTCTGTGTTTTGATTGATTGCTAGCTGGACCTAGCAGGGTCTACTGATAACACTACCAATACAGATAATTTAAAAACAATAAAAATAGAGGGAAAGAGAGACATGTCTGAATCCAACCTTGTTTCCTCTCTGAATAAGACCAATAATAACTTATAAGTAACTACCAATGAAAATAAACATCTGTTGCCCAAGAAAGCAAAGAAAAACCTACCCAACCCCCCTTAAGGGAAATGGGGCATCATTCTCTTAAGGTTTCTTCCAGCTGACTTAGACAAATAATACCTCTGTAGCAGCCCAAATAAAATTGGGGAAAATGGTTAAATAAGCTAGGAATAGCATTAGTGGCCCAGTTTCTAAATGTTGAGAAATTCCAGATTTTATTAAAGTCATGTGTGGAACAGTCTGAATTGCTGGACCAGTTGTGATCAAAAGCTTTCTTCGAAGCTGTCCTGGTAGTTGTCCTAGTGTGATAAGGAACAGCAACTGAAAGTCTTGGTGCTGTAGCAGGAAGGATGCTAGTGTCCAGCATGCTGAGAGGAATGAATCCTGTCAAGTCTGATACAGCAAAAGTTTCCAGGTCTTTTGTTCTGAAAACATATAATCTCTCCCAAGCGTTATACCATCCTAAGATTATAAATATATGATGTGTGTGTGATGCACAAAACAATTTTTTTACATTTACTTATCAAAAAAAATTTAAATATATTTTTAAAATTTATTCATATTACATCTCATTTGTTATCCCATCCCTTGTATCTTCCCATTCCTCTCTCCCTCCCATTTTTCCCCTTACTCCCTTCCCCTATGACTGTGACTGACAGGGACCTCCTCCCCCTGTGTATGATCATAGGGTCTCAAGTTTCTTCTTGGTAGGCTGCTATCCTTCCTCTGAGTGCCACCAGGCCTCCCCATCCAGGGGACGTGGTCAAATATGGGACACCAGAGTTTGTGTGAAAGTCAGTTCCCTATTCTCTACTCAACTGTGGAGAACGTCCTGTCCATTGGCTAGATCTGGGTAGGGGTTCGAAGTTTACTGCACGTATTGTCCTTGGCTGGTGCCATAATTTGAGCAGGACTCCTGTGCCCAGATTTGCCAATCATAATGTTTTACTTGTAGGTTTCTAGAACCCTCTTGATCCTTCTGTTTCCCCATTTTCCCTTGCTTCTCTCACCTAGAGTCCCAATAGGAAGTTTTCCCCTCTGTCCCACTTTCCTGGTAAGTGAAAACTTTCATGGGACATGCCGCTTGGGCTAGTATTCAGATATAAGTGAATAAATACCATTTGACTCTTTCTGCTTCTGGGTTAACTCACTCATTATGATCATTTCAATTTCAATCCATTTGTCCAGAAGTTTTGGTAATTCCTTGTTTTTTATAGCTGAGTAGTATTTCATAGTGTAAATGTACCACAGTTTCTTTATCCATTCTTCTACTGAAGGACACTTAGGCTGTTTTCAGGTTCTGGCTATTATGAATAAGGCCGCTATGAACATGGTTGAGCAAATGTTCTTGTTGTGTGGTGAAATATCTTCTGGGTATATTCCAAGGAGTGGAATAGCTGGGTATTGAGGAAGCCTTATTCCCATTTTTCTGAGATAGTGCCAGATAGATTTCCAAAGTGGTTGTGTTGTATTAGTTTGCATTCCCACCAGCAATGAAGGAGTGTTCCTTTCTCTCCACATCCTCACCAGCATGTGGTATCACTTGAATTTTTTATCTTAGCCATTCTGATGGGTGTAAGGTGGAATCTCAGAGTTGTTTTGATATGTGTTTCCCTGATGATTAAAGATGTTGAACATTTCTTTAAGTGTTTCTCAGCCATTCGATATTCCTCTGTTGAGAATTCTCTATTTAGTTATGAGGCCCATTTCTCAGTTGGGTATTTGATTTGGTGGTATTTAATTTCTTGAATTATTTATATATTTTGGATATTAGACCTTTGTCAGATGAAGGGTTGGTGAAGATCTTTTTCCAGTCTGTAGGCTGTTGCTTCACTCTGTTGACAGTGTCTCCTGCCTTACAGAAGCTTCTCAGCCTCATGAGGTCCCATTTATTAATTGTTGACCTTAAGGCCTGGGCTGTTGGTGTTCCGTTCAGGAAGTTGTCTCCTGTGCCAATGTGTTCCAGGCTCTTCCCCCACTTTTTCTTCTAACCAGTTTAGTGTACTGGTTTTATATTGAGGTCTTTGATCCACTTGGATTTGAGTTTTGTGCATGGTGACAAATATAGGTCTAACTGTATTTTTTTTTTTTTTTACACGTAGACATCCAGTTAGATCAGCACCATTTGTTGAAGATGCTATCCTTTTTTCACTGAATAGATTTGGCTTCTTTGTAAAAAAAATTAAGTGACCATATGTAGGTGGGTTCATTTCTGGGTCTTTGATTCAATTCCACTGATCAACCAGCCTATTACTGTGCCAGTACCATGCTGTTTTACTTACTGTTGCTTTGTAGTACAGTTTGAGATCAGGTATGGAGATTCCTCCGGAGGATCTTTTATTGTCCAAGATTGTTTTAGCTATTCAGGGTTTTTTTTTTCCATATGACATTGAGAATTGAACTCTCAATGTCTTTAACATTGAACAGTTTTATTGATTTCCTTCATCTGGTTGTTGGTATTTTCCTGAGTTTTTCCAGTGCCTCTCCATAGGTCTCTTTTATGCCTGCCACCTGTTTGGCTGCGTCTTCCTGCATTTGATTATGAATTTTATTTGTTACCTCCATTATCATCCTTATTACCAAGTATTTGAGGTCATTTTCTTGTATTTCCATTGTGTTTGAGTTCTCTGGGTTGTTTTCTTTAGGATCGCTGGGATCTGGAGATGCCATACTGTTTTGGTTTTTTGTGTATGATTTTATGCTGTCGTTTGGGCATCTTGCTGTCTCTGTTTTTGGCAGGTAGCTTCCGGAGTTGAATTGAGGGAGTCTGAGGATAAATTCACCTGTTTTCTCATGACTTCCCTAGGGCAGAAGCTCTGATGCTCCACTGGTCTGGAAAGCAGGAGGCAAACACTGTAGGTTGGGTCTCTCACACCCAGTGATCCCCAGCTCTCCTGTACTGTGGGTCCTGTAATCATCCTGGGTCTCTGAATGTGCGCTAGGTCAGACCAAAGTGTTGATAGCCTACTGGGTGCCCTTGTGGCAATGGAGCTCTCCAGGAACTGAAGCAGGTTGGGCAGGCCTGGTCTGATGGCCACTCTACTCCCTGTTTCCCCGAGATTTCCCTAGTCCCTGAGCTCTGATGCTTTGCTGGTCTGTGGTTCCTGGTGACGTTTTGGGACCCAGACTACTCACAGAGTCCAGGTTAGTGTCACGGGGCCCAAATCACACACTGAGTCCAGTTAGTGTCTATGGACCCAACCTAAGCATTGAGTCCAGTTCGTGTCTCTCGACCCAAATGGGTCTCAGGGCCTAATCCACACAGTTAGTCCAGTTAGTGCTGAGTCCAACCAGGGTCTCAGGCCCAAACCACACACTGAGCTTGCCGAGTTCAGCTAGAGTCTCAGGGGCTGGACTATGTGCTAAGTTCAGCTAGCGTCTTTAGGCCCAAACTGCCAGCCAAGTCCAGCTATGTTCTCTGTGCCCAAACTGCCCACCTAGTTCAGCCAGGAACTCTGGACCCAAAGTGTGTGCCGAATTCAGCCTGGGCTCTGGGCCCAAACCATGCACCAAACTCAGCTGAGGACACCTGGTTCAAACTGCACTCTCTAAGCCCAGGTAGGTTCTCTGGGCCCAAACCATGCACCGAGTCCAGCCAGAGTCTCAAGGCCAGCACTGCAGCAAGCTCAGCTAGAGTCTCTGGGACCAAACTACCCGCAAAATTCAGCTAGGGACTCTGGGCCCAAACTGCTTGCTGAGCTCAGCTAAAATCTCAGGGGCTGAACCACGCGATGAGTCCTGTTTGGGTCTCAGGGCATGAGCCTTGAGCCAAGCTGAGCTAGGGTCACAGGGCCCAAATCTTGCTGAATCCCCCCTCCTGCAGCAATTCCCACCAGTCACTATGCCAATCGCCTCTGTAAGAGGGTTCCCAGCTCCCAACCTCAGGTGCTGCCGCTGCTGCTATGATCCAAGAACATCTGTGCTCCTCCCGTGTTCAGGGGTATGCAGGTTTTCTGTATTTTGACCCTTTCAAACCATGGAGCACTTCAGGAGCTTGTTGTTCCTGGTTAAGAATTCCATGCAACTCCCTGAATCATTTACTGGAGCTTCTAAACGCAGTCCCTGCTGCTCACTGCCATCTTGGAGTCCCCACACAAAACAATTAAGGCTGGTTTTCTGTTCTTTGTATGAGCAAAAGAAAGACATCTGTAAATCTTCATTCATGCCATGCAAAAATGGCATCTAATAATAAATCACAGGGATTCTGTAAACAACAAGTAGCATCGTCTATGCATAGATATTAATGTCTTGCCCAGTCTCAGAGCTATTTCCATGTAGTAGGAATAGCAATATAACTTACATGCTTGTTCTGCAGTTTGAATTCTTCACATTGCAATTGTATCTCCCTCCCACATATCCTCCTGATCCCACTCCCTCCCTCATCCTCTCTCCCTCCTTCCCTTAGTTCTCAGAAAGGGGAGCCCTGTTCTCCTAAAATCTAACCTCAGCCTATGAAATCTCATCTATACTGCATGTATCACCTCCCTCTGTGTCCTAGCAAGGCCACCCTGCGAGGGGGAAGTGATAAACGTTGGGAAGATAGAGTCCATGTCAGAAGCAGTTTCTACTCCTCATTTTGTGGGAGCCACAGAGGGTCTAGGTCCACATCATTCATGGTTCCTGGTTGGTATACCAGTCCTGGTATTGTAGTGTGGTTATCCTGTATTATGTGGCTAATAACCACTTATGAGTGAGTATATGCCATAATTTTTGAATCTTAGTTACCTCACTTAGGATGATCTTTTCTAGTTCCATCCATCTGCCTGTAAATTTCAATATTTAATTGTTTTGAGTAGCTGAGTAGTATTCCATTATGTAAATGTACTACAATTTCTTTATCCATTCTTCAGTTGAGGGACATCTGAATTGTTCCCAGATTCTGGCTATTACGAATAAAGCTGCTTGAACGTAGGTGAGCAAATATTCTTATTATGTGGTGGAGCATCTTTCAGGTATATGCCCAGGAGTGGTATTGCTCGGTCTTGAGGTAGAGTTATTCCCAATTTCCTGAGAAAGTGCCAGATTCATTTTCAAGGTGATTGTATACATTTGCACTCTCACCAGCAATGGAGGAATGTTCCACTTTCTCCACATCCTCTCCAGCATGTGCTGTCACTAGAGTTTTTTTTTTTCCTTAGCCACTCGGGTATGTGTAAGATGGGATCTCAGAGTCTGATTTGCATTTTCCTGATGACTAGGGATGTTGAGCATTTCTTTAAATGTTTCTCAACCATTTGTTATTCCTCTGTTGAGAATTCTATCTTTAGCTCTGTACCCCATTTTTAATTTATTTTGTTTGGGAATGTTTAATTTCTTGAGTTCTTTATATATTTTGGATATTAGCCCTTTGTCAGAGCAAGGTTGGTGAAGATATTTTCCCAGTCTGTAGGCTGTCGTTTTGTTCTGTTGACAGTGTCCTTTGCCTCAGAGAAGCTTTTCAGTTTCATGAGGTCCCATTTATTAATTGTTGATCTTACAGCCTGGGCTGTTTGTGTTCTGTTCAGGAAGTTGTCTCCTATGCTAATGAGTTCAAGGATCTTCCTCCTTTTTTCTTCTAATAGATTTAATGTCTCTGGTCATATGGTGAGGTATTTAATTCATTTCGACTTTAATTTTGTGCAGGGTGATAAATATGTATCTATTTTCATTTTTCTACATGTAGCCATTCAGTTAGACCAGCACCATTTGTTGAAGATGGTATCTTTTATCCATTATATGGATTTGTCTTTTTTGTCAAAAATTAAATGTCCATAGGTGTGTGGGTTTATTTATGGGCCTTTAATTTGATTCTAGTGATCAATCAGCCTATTTTTATTCCAGTCTATGGTACTTTTATTACTGATCTATATAATACAGCTTGAGATCTGAGATGGAGATTCCTCCAGAAGATCTTTTGTTGTACAGTATTGTTTAATCTATTCTGTTTTTTTTTCCATATGAAGTTGAGAATTGATCTTTCAAGGTCAGTAAAAATTGTGTAGCTATTTTAATGGGAATTTCATTGAATCTGGAGATCACTTTTGGTAAGATGACCATTTCTCCTATGTTGACTCTTCTGATCCATAAGCATGGGAGATCTTTTCATCTTCTGAAATCGTCGTGCATTTCTTTCTTCAGAGATTTGAATGTTTTTTTTCATATAATTCTTTCACTTTCTTGGTTAGAATTACACTAAGACACTTTGTGTTATTTGTGGCTATTGTGAAGGGTATTTTCCTTAAGGGTGTATTTTCTCTAAGGGTGTATTTTCTCAGCCTGTTTCTCACTTGCATACAGGAGGGCTACTGACACTTTTGAGTTGATTTCACAGCCATCTATTTTGCTGAAAGTGTTTATTAGCTGTAAGAGTTCTTTGGTAGAATTTTTGGGGTCACTTATGTATACTATCATACCATCCATCAATAGTGATACTCTGATTTCTTCCTTTCCATTTCAAATTTCAAGTCTTCTTGTGCTTTGTGGGTGTTCATATCTCCAGGGCTTGCTGTGGTAGCATCGCTGGTTTCCAGTAATGTTACATGGCTCTGAATTTTGTTTCTTGTCTTCTTGCACTGGCCTCTAGGCATCTGGTTGTCTCTGGTGTTAGCAGTCCTGGAGGCTCCTCGAATGGGGTTGCTGTCTGTGTCTCACAAGGGCCAGGGAAGTTGGGAGGAAGAAATGAGAGCTTCAAGCCAGAGATTGCTTGCTAGGGCCCCTCAGAAGCCTCCTCAGGATGGTGGACAGTGGCTGTTGGAGCCTGCTCCCAGATCAGCTTAGGTCTGTGTGTTACTGTTAATTTCTCTCTCTCTCTCTCTCTCTCTCTCTCTCTCTCTCTCTCTCTCTCTCTATTTTTGCCTGTTTTTGTCTCTGCCCCAGAAGATGTGTACATGTACATGTCTTTACGTATGTATGTGTCTGTGTGTTTGTGTGTGTATATGCATGTCATAGTACATGTGGAGGTTACAGGAAAACTTGTGAAAACTAATTCTTTACTATGTGGATACAGAGGATTAAATTCAGATTTTTAAAAACTTGGTAGCACCTATATCTGCAAGGCCATTGGAATGACCCCTCTTATTTATGATTATATATTAATTGGGAATTTCTAAATTTCACTACTGGTTCCTTTCATTTCCAAGCTTATACTTATCATGTTTCATTAACTTGAAGATATAATTTTTTTCACAATTTCGAAGTTGGGGTGTGTTTTATACTCAATGGGACATGCCATTTATGTGGAAGCATTCTTTTCTGCCCTTACTCTTAAGAAGTGTTGTCTCAGAGGCATGGTCAGCCTCAAGCCACTTGCATCAGATCCCCCCACACTGTACTCTGCACCCCATGTCCTGGGCATGCTCCATTTCCTAGACTGACCCATCTCTATTTGCAGTCCCAGAGACAGGCAACCATCAGAGAACAATAGTCCTGGGGACCAGCAACCATCAGGAAAAAGCAACAAACATTAGGGAGCAGCAGTGATAGGGAACCATCAGGGTCCAGGAGCTCTTCCCCTGCCCCATTTCCTGGACACCCATCTCCACCTGCCATCCCAGACACCACCTGTATCTCTGGAGGAAAACCAGAGGTCTGATACCACATGGGGCTACCAGGTCTACCTACAATCCTAGAGGCCTAGTACCATCAAGCAAGAACAGACTTACTAACATCAGGGTCAATCAGATGGCTAGAGGTCAGCATAAGAACACAAGCAACAAAACTCAGGGTTATATGGCACCTCAAGAACCCAACTATCCTATTTCAGCAAGCCACAGATACCCTAAAGCGTCCGAAGATCATGAAAATGATCTTGTATCCAATGGTATGAAAATGATAGAGGTACTGAAAGAAGAAAATACATCCCTTAAAGAAATACAGGAAAAGTCATTCAAACAGATGAAGGAATTGAATAAATCCTTTAAAGAATTTCAGGAAATTACAGTAAAATAGGAGAAAGAAATGAATAAAACTATACAAGATCTAAAACTTGAAAGAGAAGCAATAAAGAAAATGCAATCTGAGGCAATCCCAACGATGAAAAGACTAGGGAAGAGAACAGAACAAGCATCACCAACAGAATACAAGAGATGGAGAGAAAATCTCAGGTGTAGATGAGAGCATTGAAGAAATCAACATATTAGTCAAAGAAAATATTAAATCTGAAAAGTTCTTCACACAAAACATCCAAGAAATCTGGGACATTATTAAAAGACCAGACCTAAGATTAATAGCCACAGAAGAAAGAAAAGACTCCTAGCTCCAAAGCTTAGAAAATATTTTTAATAGAAATCATAGAAGAA
The DNA here is from genome assembly GCF_964271855.1 of Acomys minous. NCBI lineage: Eukaryota > Metazoa > Chordata > Mammalia > Rodentia > Muridae > Acomys > Acomys minous. The sequence continues at coordinate 78,224,702 of NC_140492.1, read as the reverse complement.
AACTCCCCAACCAAAAAAAGAGATGCCCATAAATATAAAAGAAGCTTAGAGAATACCAAACACATTGCACTAAAAAAGAAAATACTCCTTACACATAATAATCAAAATACTAAAAGTACAGAACAAAAAGAGAATATTGAAATTTGTAAGCAAAAAAGGCTAAATCACATATAAAGACATATCAGAATTACACACCAAGAAACCACAGATGTCAGCCCTAACTATTATACTTAGGAAAACTTTTAATCACCATAGAGGGGAAAAAATAAGATATTCCATGAAAAAAAATTTAAGCAGTACCTATGGGAAAATCCAGCCCTACAGAAGATACTAGAAGGAAAACTGTAACCGAAGGAGGCTAACTGTACCCAGGAAAACAGGAAATAATGTGCAAAATCAAAAGAAGGGAAACACACACACACACACACACACACACACACACACACACACACACACACCATACACACACTCTGCCATCACTAACATGAAAATAACAGTGATTAGCAGCCACTGGTCATTAGTGTCTCTCAATATCAGTGGCCTTAACTCTCCAATAAAAAGACACAGGCCAACAGAATGGATGTGAAAACGGGACCCATCATTCTGTTGCATAGACGAAACATACCTCAGAGTAAAGGGCTGTAAAAAGGATTTCCAAGCAAACTGACCGAAGATGAAGTGGCAGTAGCCATTCTAGTACCTAATAAAATCGACTTTCAATCAAAATTAATCAAAAGAGATTGGGAAGTACACTTCATACTCATCAAAGCAAAAATACACCGAGATGATGACACAATTCTCAACAGCTATCCCACAAATTCAAAGGCATCCATATGACTGAAGCTTAAATCACACACCAAATCTCACACATTAATGGTGGGAGACTTCAGCACTCCACTCTCACCAATAGACAGGTTGTCGAAACAGAAACTAAATAGAGAAATAATCAAACTAATAGACATTGTGAATCAAATGGATTTAACAGGTATCTAAAGAACATTTCACCCAAACACAGAAGAGTATCACCTCTTCTCATCATCTTATGGAACCTTCTCCAAAATTGACGATATACTGGGTCACAAAACAAGGCTCAGCAGATACAAAAAGATTGACATAAGCCCTTGTTTTTTCTAAGATCACTATGGATTAAAGCTGGAACTCAATAACAACAAAAACAACAGAAAGCCTACAAATTCGTGGAAACTGACCAGCTCCCTACTCAATGACCACTGGGTCAGGGATGAAATAAAGAAATTAAAGACTTTCTATAATTCAATTAAAATGAAGGCACAACATACTCAAACCTGTGGGACACAATGAAAGCAGTGCTAAGAGAAAAGTTCATAGCACTTAGCACTTAGCATTTTCATAAAGAAATTTGAGAGATCTCATAATAGCAACTAAACAATGCACCTGAAAGCTCTAGAACAAAATGAAGCAAACAGACTACAGAGGAATATATCACAGGAAATCATCAAACTCAGGGTTGAAATCAATATATCAGAAACATAGCGAACAATAAAAAAAATCAATGAAACCAAGAGCTGGGTCTTTGAGAAAATCAACAAAATAGATAAACCCTTAGCCAAACTAACTAAAAGACAGAGGGAGAACATACATATTAACAAAATCAGAAATGAAAAGGTATATGTGGCAACAGACACTGAGAAAATCAAAACAATTATTATATCTTACTTCAAAAGCCTGTATTAAACAAAATTGTATAATATAAATCAAATGGATGATTTTCTTGATAGATTTCACTTACCAAAGTTAAATCAAGATCAGGCAAACTGTTTAAAGAGTCCTATAAGGAAGTAGAGGCAGTCATCAAGTCTCCTAACCTCATCTCCCTCCCCCCCAAAAAATCCCTGGGTCAGATAGTTTTAGCTCAGAATTTTATCAGTCAAAGAAGAGCTAATACCAATACTCCTCAAACTATTCCACAAAAATAGAAACAAAAGGAACATTGCCAAACTCATTCTTTGAGGCCACAGTCACTGTGACTCCTAAACCACACACAGACTCAACAAAGAAAATTTCAGACCAATTTCTCTTATGAACATTGATGCAAAAATACTCATTAAAATACTCACAAGTTGAATCCAAGAACATATGAAATACATCAATTCACCATGATCAAGTAGGCTTCATCCCAGTGATGCAGGGATGGTTCAACATACAAAGATCCATCAATGTAACCCACCATATAAAGAAACTGAAAAAAAAATTACATGATCATCTCATTAGATGCAGAAAAATCCTTTGACAAAATCCAACACCCCTTCACGATGAAAGTCTTGGAGAGATCAGGGATTCAAGGCTCATACCTAAACAGGATAAAGGCCAAACACAGCAAGCCAGTAGCCAACATCAAATGACATGGAGAGAAACTCAAACAATTCCACTGAGATCAGGGGCAAGACAAGGTTGCCCACTCTCTCTCTATCGCTTCAGTATAGTACTAGAAGATCCAGTAAGATCAATAAGACAACTAAAGGACATCAAGGCAATACAAATTGGAAATGAAAAAGCCTAAGTATTGCCGTTTTCAGATTATATGATAGTATACATAAGTGACCTCAAAAATTGTACCAGAGAACTCCAGTTGATAAACACCTTCAGCAAAGTGGCTGGATACAAAGTTAATCAAAGAAAAAAATAGCATCCCTCCTGTATACAAATGACAAACAAGCTCAGAAAGAAATTATGGAATCTACACCCTTCATAATAGCTACAAATAATATAACTGCCAGAGCTCAGAACACATCATTAGGAGTTTAGGCAGCCCCGGGATTGTCGCCAGTTTGATCTAGGCAGGAAACTCTCAACTGTAAGTGTTTGACTCCAAGGACAGACCTAGTTTATCAATTTTTGTTATCTCTTTTACTGAGAATCTTTGAAGTGAGTTAGAAATAATGGTCAGCACATGAAGTTTGGCCTTGTCTCTGAATATAAACCATAAAACAATTTAAACAATTGAACAGATTTACAGACATAGAAACAAAATTTGACATGATGACCATAAAACAGACAGTCAGATAGGCAAGACCAAATGACAGTCTGGAGACTTGGAAAATATGTGGCCAAACAGATTACAGCGAAAATTAAGAGATTATGTGACCTTTATCAAGTTGTTCCTGTACCAGCTGCTCTGCAGCCTGAATTTACACAGGCTTGGGCAGCAGAGCAAAAGGCTTAGTTCCACTTTTCTCGAGACATCTTTTGTAATCTTGGTTTCACTTTACTTACTCCTGCCTGGGCTTCTAAATATCTCTAACTAAAGCCCACAAACTGAAAATATCTACAGGAAACTTCTCAGGGCCCAAAACATCATAATGATCTTGTATCTTAGGTTCTATGTTTTCCCAAGTTTGCAAGTTTCCTGTTCCTTCTTCAGGGAACCATGGGCAAACACTTTCTACAAACACTAAAAATTTAAGCAATTGTTGATGACTTACCTTTGTTCTCAGGCCTGAAGCATATTTTTAAGCACATGTACAAACAGCAAGTGACTATTATGTTGGTCTATTTTTATTCCTGAGAGATAATTATCACACTCTTACTTTTTTATTTTACATGAGATCAATTTTCTCCTGTAGTGTCCTTCACTGAATCCCTGATACTTTAGGAGTCTCTCTGTTCAGGTGCCATTTGCCAGAGCCTGCTCTGACAATATAAAACAGAACCTACCTAGATCTGCGATCAAGGATTGAGAAATAAAAGAACACAAATAAGAAACTGAAGTAAGAAATAGTTGGAAACAAAGGATACACTCGAGGGTGCTTACAGAAAACACTGTAAGATCTTTGCCTTTATTAACCAGTTCAGTATATACACATCTCAGGCATGGGCAAACAAAGCAGAAGGTTGCTCTCGGGAGATAATGCTGACATTCACACAGGAAAAACTATGTAATCTCAATCAACTCTCAGCCTAGAGACCACAGTGTACTTTTTCTAAAAGTCTGAAGACCTTGAGTGTATACTTGGCAGAACATCTTGTTTAACCACTATCTCAGAAATTGAAGTGATTCTTATGCTGGAGGAGAGAGCAGGAGAGCAATGCCTATGGACAGAAAGCCTATACAAATGGCTCCCAACAAATAACTTGGTATAACTCTAACCAAGCAACTGAAAGATCTGTCTGAAAATAATTTCAAGTCACTGAAAAAAGAGATTGAAGAAGATATCAGAATATGGGACGATGTCCCATGCCCATGGTAAAAATATCCATCTTACCAAAAACAATCTACAGATTTAGTGAAGCTTCCATCAAAATGCTGACACAATTCTTTACAGGCTTTGAAAGAACAATTCTAAACTTCATATTGAGAAAACAAAACAAAATAAATATAACGCTAAAACAATCCTAAACAATAAAAGAACTTCTGGAGGTATCTCCATCCCTGAGTTCAAGCTATACCACAGAGCAACAGTAATAAAAACTGTATGGTACTGGCATAGAAATACACTGGTTGATCAATGAAATTGAATCTAAGACCCAGAGATAAACCTACATATCTATGGACACTTGAGTTTTTATTAAAGGAGCCAACATAAAATGGAAAAAAGAAAGCATCTTCAACAAATGGTGCTGATCTTACGGGATGTCCACATGTAGAAAAAATGTAAATAGATCTATTACTGTGCGCAAAACTCAAATCCAAGTGGATCAAAGACTTTAACCTAAAATCAGAAACACTAGATCTACTAGAAGAGAAAGTGGGTAAGTTCCATGAACTCATTGGACAGGAGACAACATCCTGAACAGAACACCAACAGCTCAGGTATTAAGATCAACAATTAGTAAATGGGACCTCACGAAACTGAAAAGCTTCTGTAAGACAAAAGACACTGTCAACAGAACAAGATGGCTGCCTACAGGCTGTGAAAAGATTTTCACTAACTCTACGTATGACAAAGGGCTAATATCCAAAATATATAAAGAACTTAAGAAATAAATTAAACACCACCAAACCAAATAATCCAATTTAAAAACGGGGTACAGAGCTAAACAGAATTTTCAGCAGAGGAATCTCGAATGGCTGAGAAACACTTAAAGAAATGCTCAATGCCCTTAGTCATTAGGGAAACGTAAATCAATATGCCTCTGAAATTCCATCTTATACCTATCAGAATGGCTAAGATAAAAAATTCTAGAAACAGCAAATGTTGTTGAGAATGTGGAGAAAGGGTAAAATTCCTCCATTGCTGGTGGTAGTACAAACTTGTACAACCACTTTGCAAATCAATCTGGTGCTTTCTCAGGAAATTGGGAATAGCTTTATCTCAAGACCTACCTATACTACTCTTCGGCATATACCCAAAAATGCCCCATCATACAACAAGGACATTTGCTCAACTATGTTCATAGTAGCTTTATTTGTAATATCCAGAATATTAAACAACCTAGATGTCCCTCAACCAAAGAATGGATAAAAGAACTCTGGTATATTTACACCATGGAATACTACTCAGCTACTAAAATCAGGGAAATCACAGACTACTCAGGTAAATGGATGTAACTAGAAAAGATCATCCTGGGTGAGGTAACCCAGACCCAGAAGGACACACGTGGTATTAATTCACTTATAAGTGGATTTTAACCATATAATATAGTATAGCCACATTACAATTTACAGATCCAAAGAAGATAGTAAGATGGAAGCTCCATTGGAGGATATTTAAATCTCACTAAGAAGTGGAAATAGAACATACATCAGAAGCAGTGAAAGAGAAAGAATGGGATAAGAGTGGGAGCACAGAGAAAAATGAGAGTAGATATCAGACCTGGGGTGAGAGAACAGAAGCCTGAGGTGGGGGCTCCTCTGTGACAAGCTGTGACAGGGTAAGCCTGTAGGGAGTATAAGAGGATGATTAGCTGAGACTCCTAGTAGCAGGGGTCATGGAGACTTTAGAGGCTACCCTCTAACTAGACACAACTCCTAGTGGAAGTAGGGGCACACCAACCCACCCACAAAAACTTCAATCAAAAACTTATCTTGCTTACAAGATGTGCAGAGAAGGTGATGGAACAGAGATTGAGGAAATCTCCACCCGGTGTCTGGCCCAACATGACACCAACCCATGGGAGACAGCCAACCCCTGGCACTACTGATGATACTCTTCTGTGCTTGCAGATGGGAGCCTAGCATGGTTGCCCTCTGAGATGATGGAAACAAACGCTGTGACCCACAGCCAAACATGGGCGGAGCATGGGGAGTCTTGGGGAAGAGTGGGGGTAAGGATGAAGGACTCAGAGGGGTTAGAAGTTCAATGGGAGGATCGATGGAGCAAACTAACCAGGGCCCAGGGGGACCTGTGGAGACTGGGGCTCCACCTAGGGACCATACATAAAAAGGAACTGGGTCCCCTGCATGGATGGGCAGCTCTGTCATCATGTGGGTACCATAGTGAGGGAAGTTGGGGCTGCTCTGACGCGGACTCTGTTGCCTGCTTTTTTGTCGCTTTCCGCTGGTGGGGCTGCCTTGCTGGACCACAGTGGAAGGGGATACTCTCAGTCCTGATGAGGCTTGATATACTGGGGTGTGTGAGTTGGGGGTTCCCCTTTTCTGGGGGTAGAAGAGTGAGGATGGGGGAAACATGGAGGGACGTAAGGTGCAAAAGAGGAGGGAAGGGGCTATGTCCAAGATGTAAAATGAATAATTAATTTTTTAAAAAAGAAAGAGAAATATAAAAAGCCCTGCCTCTACAGAGATTATTAGAGATGCTGTGGTTCTGGTCTATGACTCATTAAACAAATTTAGGAGTTCATGCTGCTGTCTATTACCAGTAGCCTTTATCATCTATCATGACATTTTATGATTTCCAACAGTGTAGATTTAAACTGGTATAAATTGGTTCATGATTTTTTGTATTGTTCTATATTGAATTCATATGACATTCTTCCATGATGTACAATTTCCAAATATGAGCAAAAGAGGAAGACATATATAATTACCTAAATGATAACTAGAGGTATCCTTCATAGTGTCCATAAAATATGAGTAAATTTAATATAAATCTCACTGGGAAACAGCTCTTTGGGCTGGAAAAAGTTAACGGAAAATATGAGGGGTAGAAGTGGCCTTTCAAAGCTGTGTAAGATATGGATAAAAGTGGAGGAGAGGGAGCATATGTTTTTTTCTACATGTTTCTAGAGTCTGTCTTCAGCAAGCATAGCCATAGAAAAATTGAAAGTGGATGTGTATTTTTAGATTCAGAACATGCATTTTTAAATACAGCATATGCTTATGAGGTTGGCTATCTTGCTACGAATCAGTTAGGATCGACTTTTCTGGGATTTCCGAACACTTTCACTAAATCTGAGTGGCTAAGAAGACAGAAAACACTGTCTCGGGTTTGGGGTGACACAGAGGATCAATCTGACAGATTCAAGCCTGGGAAAGCTTTAATGGCGCTTTCTATCTGGGACCAGTATGTAAGCTGAGCAGGAGCCATCCCCAGAGAGCATTCTTAGGGACGGAACATGATAGTGTGCCTCCTGTGCAATAAGCAAGAACAGACTGCCTCGGATTTAGCAGGTGATTTGCATTCCTCTAGATAAAAGTTACAGTTCTGTGAGACAGTCTCAGACTTGCTTGTGGTCACACCACCTGCCGCAGAGGCTCAGTGAGCCTTGCTCTTCCCCAGAACCAGCTGTGAGACTCTATGCTACACACAGGACTTTATGTAAGACATATTTGCATGGTTAAAGTAGTTTGCCTTCCCTGTTCCCCTTTCCTGCATTTACTTCCTGTGTCTACCATGTTAAAAGCTCAATTTGAGAATTCTAAAACAGAATAAAATTTGTGTCAATAAAATTTGAGGTTATTTCTTCACACATCCTGTAAAACTTTAAACTTTTGAATTAGTAACAAAGACCTACATTAAGATCAATAGTAGATTTCATTACTATTATTTTTTTTTTTATACATTATCAGAATAACATACCAATCTGTGATGCTAACATTTTCAGCGATGCTTTGCAGGGCTCTGGTCTGTCACATTCTTGATCATTCTCTTTACACAAGTCGGAACTTGTACTAGTGACTTGGACATCATAGGTCATCAATGAAAATTGTTAGCCAGCTGGCTTAGGCCTAGCTATTAAAATAAAAGACAACTTTGAAGTCTGAGACGATGGGATAGGTGTTCTTAAAAGGCTTGTTGCCCTGTGGCCCTGCCATGTTGCTAAGGAAATGAATTCAAAGTTGAGCAAGTCACTGTCTAGAGGTTGTGAGTGAATATAAAAATATGATTCACAGCAAATGCTCCTATTCTGGACCACCATACATTGGTTTACTCGCTTATACAGTGTCAAAGAGTGATGGCCCCTCCCCCGCCTCAGGGATGCTGCTGAGTAAGCTAGATTGTTTTGGAACTTCTAAGCATCTCCTTCTCATCCTCTCTCCCTCCTCCTTTCCCTCTTTCTCTTTCTCTTCTTCCTCCCCTTCATTCTCTCCCTACTACTCTTCCCTGATTTCTTTTTGTCCTTCCTTTCCTCTTCCCCTCTTCTTTTCCCTCCCTTTCCCTCCACTGATTCCTAGTACAAAACATGGTGTGTGTTTGGAGGTCAGGGGACAACTTTTGGTGTTGTTTCTCTCTCCCTTACTATGGGCTCCCAAACTGAAGTCAAGTTGCCAGTCTTTTACTTCTTGAGCCATCTCACCACACCCATTTATTGTGCCCTTGACCCCCCCCTTACTTTTATGGAAATGGAAACAAAAGGAGGCAGGTATGATATCCATGCGATGTTCTGATCAAAGGCATCAGTGGTACATGTCACTCCCAGACTGGCGAATTCCATAAGGTTTCCCATCGTCACCACAGATACACACCTATGCAGATTCCGCATGGCAATCTTAGCACTGATGGGAATATTGTATTATTGGAGCAACTCAGTGAAGAATGCAATAGCTGTGGGTAAGAGGCATTTTATGCAGCCACTTGATAAAACAAAGAAACTGAATTTAGAAGTTTTTAAAAATTATTTTTTGTTTAGGTGTTTTGCTTGCATGTATGTCTGTATACTATGACATGGAAGTTCCTTCATAGGCCAGGAAATATTTTTAGACACCATGGACTGGAGTTATAAATAGCTATGAGCAACCAGTTGAGTACCTAACCTGCAGGTATCTCTTTTAGAAGAGAAATCCATGCTTTTAAACTATTTTCCTATCGCTGAAACTGAATTTTTAATTTAAATACTTATAATAACATAAATGTAATTAGTAGCTACATATGACCAGTGGCTACCAAACTGGACATTAATGGACTGCAAAAGGGCCTTTTCTAGAGAAATACAAAAATATTGTGTTATTTTTCAAATGTCAAGAATTTTATTTTTATAATAGTCTCTCAAACCTTTTAAAGTAGATATTATCAATTTTATTTTTGTATTGAAGACAGCTTAGGCTCATAAAATCAATTGTTAAAAATATGACAATTACTAATGATCAACTTAGCCTTTAAACCCTAACTAGGGTATAAAACTCAGGGTCTCATGCTAAATCAGACAGTCTCCCACTGAGGTATGCCACAGTCCAGTAATAACAGTAAGTACAACACTCCCATCAAATGATATGACAAAAATGGGCATTTAATAGACAGCATGGGAGAAGGGAGCATGTGGTGACGTAGGCCAGGAGTGATGTGCCTAGCAGATAGAAGGCTGGTATTGGAAGTGTATGTGTGTGGGGGTGGGGGTGGGGGGCCGTGTAGAACGTTGAAGGCACTGCCCTGATGGAAATAAGTTAGTTACTCCTACCATGGCCTCCTCACCTGTCCATATGTCCTTGTTATATGTGCTTTTGGGCTTACCTTGTCTATTTTTCATCACAGTAAAACAGCCCTTGTCACAGTGTATGGAACCACAAGAAGCTAACTTGTTTGAGGCTTCTTAAGTTTTTTCACCGTGTAGCTGGCATGCGTTAATCCTTTGGGAAGTATTTCTCAACTTAGGATATGTTAAAATGAACTGACATAATTAAAAAATAACTACCAGAGATTTATCTCAGAAAAAGACAGAACGTAGTCTCTGGGCAATGGTATTTTTCAAAATTGCCAAGTGATTTGAATGCCCAGGCCAGGATAAGAATCGGAGCTTTTGCTGTGTATATATGTTGCAGAGTTACACTACCTCCAGACTTGCTGAACCCAGGATCCTAGTTAGGTGAATCCATGGGTGGAGAAGGGTAGGCCTAGTGGGTGGTAAGTGATAATCATTTTGCAAGTGATTCAGAGAACCTGAAAGTGAGGAGCACAGCAGAGATATAAAATGGCATAAAAAGAAGGGGGAAAAAAGGTGAGTGATTAACGCTGGCATTTCTTCTATCCAACCACTTGTTGAGAACTTTTGTACTAGCTTCTGCTGCAAAAGATACAAGTGGTGAACCTCTGCCATCAAAAAGATAGTGCAGGAAGAAGTGGAGGGGAAGAGGGAGATTAGAAGCTTAGCTAAGAAAAAAAACCTTCATTTAACTGCATGTCTACCATTTGTCAGTTAGCCTTCCTACAGATCATGAAACATGGTATTTTGTCTTTGTTGTAAAGAGTTCAGCAGTGCCCTCTGTTTACATCTTTTTAGTGTCCATGGGGTCCATTTGTGCATAGTTTAACCACCTGGAGGGAACCCTAATGCAATATCCACTCGCAACTTTTCTCTCTGGGATTGGGTGTGAAGTAAATGTTTATAATAGGTTTTGGCAAATGCCTTGGTGTAAACTGTGTTAAACAAGTCCACTCAGTTTCCTTAATGCCATTTTTTTTGCAACCCATTCCCTCTATCACAGCGCACCTAACAAATTTCCATTTATAACCATAGACTAAATAAAAATATGTTCTGTGCTTTGACGGGAGCATAGACACAAACACTGAAGGAAGAAGCCCTTTGCTGGCAGCCAGAGCCACAGGATGACATGCACCTGTGAGAACTACTCAGCCGTCCTTTCCCCCTCGGAGACAAAAATCATTATGTTTTGCTTAGTTGTTGGTGCCAACATCAATGTTAATTTAAAAAACCATCTCAGTTTTACTTTGTGTGTAGTACTCAAAAGGACAGAGGACAGGGCCAATGAGAGAAGAGATGTGGAGGAGACACACTCTTACCCCCCTGGGACTTAACGTCAAACTTGGTAGCATAAATAGCACAAAATGATATTAATAAGTCACGTTTCAGTTTGTATGTGAATGTTTCATGCATGTATATTTTTGTGTAGGGCCTCTTTTAATTGACTCTGTGTTATATTCATATTTTTAAATTTTTGGCTATAGAGTACTTCTTATACAGAATACTTATTATATGAACTTTTTTTTTTTTTTGCTGTTCCACAGTTAATGGACATTGAGTAATTTTCCATTTGAGTTTACTCAGATTTCTATAGTCACTGAAGTAGATGGCTCTCAGATAATATATACTTGAATTTCTGATCTAAAAGTAGAATTTTCTGGTGATAGAGTAGATGTGGATTTCTTTTGGGTGGTTACTGATAAACAGGCTTTCAAAGAAGTTGAATAGAACCCCTTGCCTGCCAGTACACATGAGAATTCTGTCTCTGCCTTACCTTTCCCATCTTAGGCATTGCCGTGCACATATGTATTTATCGAGAGTCTTTGGACTGGCTGAAGAGACGTCTCAGTGATTACGATTCCCACTGTGCTCAGTCAGAGGACCTGGGTTTGGTTCCCAGCACCCACACAGTGGTTCACAACTGTCCATTACTCCAATTCCAGGGGATCTGGTAACCTCTTCTGATACCTGTGGGCACCAGGCACGCATGTAGTACTCATCAGGATAGTCATTCATGCACACAGAATAAATAGATAGGTGGTAGAAAGATACACAGAAAGATTTTAAAAATCAAGATTCTTTTTTGGTTTTTTTGTTTTTGTTTTTGGTGTGTGTGTGTGTGTGTGTGTGTGTGTGAGAGAGAGAGAGAGAGAGAGAGAGAGAGAGAGAGAGAGAGAGAGAGAGAGAGAGAGAGAGAGAGAGAGAGAGAGAGAGAGAAGATTTCTCTATGTAGCCTTGACTGTCCTGGACTCACTTTGTAGACTAGGCTGTCCTTCAAATGACAGAGATCCAGCTGCCTCTGTCTCCCAAGTTCTGGGATTAAAGGCATGCACCACCACCACCTGGCAAAACAGGAGTCTTTAGAGAAACCGTGCCAATAATGCTGTGGAGGCTTAGAAGTCCCGTCATCTTCCATGCATGAACTAACAACATTGGAATGTCAGTGTTAAGCTTCACTGGCCAAAGGCCTAATAATTATAGGCATAAGGTCTAATTGAGTGACTGCCAGAGGCTGAAATCCCAAGAAAACTAGGAATTCTGATGCCTAGGAATGAAAGCCATCCTAGCTCAAAAAAAAAAAAAAAAAAAAAAAAAAAAAGCAAACTCACCTTCTTCTCTTCTTTGTTCAGCTCAGGCCATTTCCACAGATAGCTTGAGACCTGTCCACACTGATGAAGGCTGGTTGTCTGTACTTAGTATATAGATGTGTTGTTAGTTCATTGCAGAGACATTCTCACAGGCACATTCAAGCATCCTTCCATTGGCCCTTCCTTGTAACTTAGCTTCTTTGGATTTGCGGATTGTAGCATGGTTATCCTGTACTTTATGAGTACAAACTATGTGTGTCTTTCTGGGTCTGAGTTTCCTCACTCAGGATGATCATTTCTAGTTCCATCCATTTTCCTGAATGTTTCATGATTTCTTTTTTTAAAATGGCTTCATTGTGTAAAGGCATCAGATTTTCTTTACCCACTCTTCTGTTGAGGGGCATATGAATTGTTTCCAGTTTCTGGCTATTACAAATACAGGTGCTATGAACATAGTTGAGCAAGCGACCTTGTGGATTGTGGAGCATCTTTTGGGTATGTGCTCAGGAGGGGCCCAGCTGGGTCTTTAGGTAGAGCTGTTACCTGTTGTCTGAGAAACCACTATTTGTAGTCTTATTTTACACTTCATTGAGTGTCTGGTGAAATCGAGTGCTTGACATCTTTAATGGCTGTGAATAAATATATCTGATGCTTATTTTAACATGGTCAGTCTAAGACAAACAAACTTCCTTTCCCCACTTAGTGATTTGCCTTTAGTTTGCTGTGTGTGTGTGTGTGTGTGTGTGTGTATTTCAATGTCGTTGACAGATTCAATTTGCTCCTTTTAGGTTACCCTAACACATTCTTCTCAACTTTGTTTTCTGATACTAGGGGGAATAAAATTGTCACAAAGCAATGTGGAATTCATGAAAATCAAATGGTTAATGTATAGTAATTGTAGACAGATTTGAGGAAATAATTCATTGCCCTTTTGACTGTCTTATACCAATTAAGCATTATTCAAGATATAGCCTTAGTATTGAGTGGAAAGGCAAACCTAGAGGACTTGGCTTGATGGAATCTACTTATTTAATAGAGATAGAGTTGACATGACAATGATACATTGGATTTGAGTACAGTGAGCTATTATGTAGTGGCTCTTTTTATGATTTATAATAAGAAGTTCTGGGAAAGGTAATCAAGGATATTTAAAGAAGACCTGCAGGCCGGGTGGGTCAGACAGGCTCACTAACCTACCAGAGCCTTGGCCATCTGAGGCTCTGCCTATGACCACTGTGGCAATAAGAGCTAAGAAAAAAATCTAGTAACTAGAATTGTCACAGCAAGAATAAAAAACAGGGGATGAAGATACGGCTTAGTACTTAAGAACATTGACTGCTCTTCCAGAGGGCCTGAGTTCAATTCCTAGCACCCACATGATAGCTCATAAGTGTCTGTAACTCCAGTTTCAGGGAATCTGATACTTTCACACCAATGCACATAAAATAAAAGTTAAATAATTAAATCTTTAAAAAAATTACAGAAAGAATAAAAAAGTAAGATAATCTGACAATAGCTCAAATTTTCTCTAAACAAATCACCAGTAGACATATGAGATGCTAGGGAGTAATAAATGTATATACATTTGTTGATGTGAGTAGGCAATGTAGCTTAATGGATAAAAGTGCTTGTCACCAAGGCTGATGACCTAGTTCAATCTTCAGGACCCATAAAGTGGAAGGAGAACTCCTCCCCACAAGTTGTTCTCTGACATCTACATGTGTGTTATGTCTCTCTCTGTCTCCCTCTGTCTCTGTCTCTGTCTCTCTCTCTCTCTCTCACACACACACACAGACACACAGACACATACACACACAGAGCAAACAAATATAATAAAATTTTACAAAAGTCTTGATTCTTGCTTGTTAAAGAAAGAGGCTTTGTTTGGTCCTATAATGATAACTGGACATTCTTTCATTTCTTTTTATTAACTTACTATTAAAATTCATTATAATTTATTCAGATTACATCTCGGTTGTTATCCCCTTGCTTGTATTTTCCCCTTTCCCACTCTCCATCCCTCTTTGACTCTACTCCCCTCCCCTAGACCTCTGACAGAAGGAGACCTCCTCCCACACTATATGAACACAGCCTATCGGATCTCATGCAGATAGCCTGCTTCCCCTTCCTCTTTGTGCCACCAGGCCTCTCCACCAAGAGGAGGTGATCAAATTGGGGGCACCAGACTTCATGTCAGAGGCAGTCCCCACTCTCCTCACAACCATGGAGAATGATCTGTCTATTGGCTAGATCTGAACAGGGGTCTACATTTACTGCATGCATTGTCCTTGGTTGGTACAACAGTTTGTGGAGGCCCCCCACCCCCGTGTCCAGATCCACGAGCCTTGATGGTCTCCTGAACCCTCTGGGTCCTTCCGTCACCCCATTCTTCCATACCATTCTCATGTCGAGTCCCCAGCATAAAATCAGAGACACTAAATCTGTTAGAAGAAAAAATGGGGAAGAGCCTTGAACTCATTGGCATAGAAGACAACTTCCTGAACAGAACACCAACAACCCGGGCTCTAAGGTCAACAATTAATAAATGGGACCTTATGAAGCTGAGAAGCTTCTTTAAGGCAGAAGACACTGTCAACAGAACAAGATGACAGCCTACAGACTGAGAAAAGATCTTCACCAACCGTACATCCTACAAAGGGCTAATATCCAAAAATATATAAAGAACTCAAGAAATTAAACACCACCAAACCAAATAAACCAATTAAGAAATGGGTTTCAGAGCTAAATAGAATTTTCAACAGAGGAATTGCGAATGCCTGAGAAAAACTTAAAGAAATGCTCAATGTCCTTAGTCATCAGGGAAATGCAAATCAATACAACTCTGAGAGTCCATCTTATGCCTATCAGAATGGCTAAGATAAAAAAATTCAAGAAATAGCAAATATTGGTGAGAATGTGGAGAAAGGGGAACATTCCTTCATTGCTGGTGGAAGTACAGACTTGTACAACTACTTTGGAAATTAATCTGGCATTTTTCTCAGAAAACTGGGAATAAGGCTACCTCAAGATCCAGTTATATCATTCCTGGGCATATACTTGAAAGATGCTCCACCATACAACAAGGACATTTGCTCAACTATGTTCATAGTAGCTTTATTCATAATAGCTAGAATATAGAAACCACCTAGATGTCCCTCAATCAACGAATGGATAAAGGAACTCTGGTACATTTACACAATGGAATACTACTCAGCTATTAAAAACAAGGAAATCACATTTTCAGGCAAATGGATGTAACTATAAAAGATCATCCTGAGCAGAGTAACCCAGGCCCAGGAAGACACACATGGCATAAACTCACTTATAAGTGGATATTAGCCCAGCATAGCTGTCCTCTGAGAGACTCCACCCAGGGGGCATTAGGACAGATGCTGGGACTTGCTGCTGGACTCCAGATGAGATTGGTATGAATATTCCTATCTTTAGGGGAACCACTAGAACTCTAATGGATTTCAAAGTTTTCCAAACTCCTTCCTTAGATATTTTCTACACAGAAATATTTTTATGAAAATGATCATTCAGGCAATAATTTCCTCAAGGTTTGATTTTCAGCTCTTCACTGGTCCAAAGTGAATACTGACAGACCTCCTCAATGGTCTCTTGGGTTGGCTTTAGCGTAAACACACACACACACACACACACACACACACACACACACACACACACACACACACACACTCTTAGACATATAAAATAAGTAACAGGAGGGATATTGACAGATCACCTGAGAACATTCTTGAAGGTCCTGACCTGTTCTCCTAGGTCATCTTCTCCCTCCTGGTCTGAAACGGAATTATATGTGTGTTGGCATTAAAGGCAATGAAAAATTTGTGCTCCATGAAGTGGGTGGTGAAGATCTGCTTGACTTCAGCAGAAATTAGTTAATTAACCTTGAGGTAGTAGCAAATGCTCTTGCTCAGAATGCATGGTGACTTTTGATTTTTTAAAGAAACCAAAGCTTTTGAGATAACTGTGCCTGAGGTCATTCACAGCTGTCTGGGCTGTTGGTCTTCTCGTTAACAGGAAGTCATCTTTTAACTCATCTCCAGACACGAAAGGTCTGTTCATGACTCAGTGAGTCACATATCACCTTTAAAGTTTCATTAAAAAAAAAAAAAAACAGGGACCTTACTAAGGACCCTGTATTAGTCACACTTTGATGCAGGTTAAATTAGACATTTGAGGCAACAATTTATAACATACCGACGACGTAAAAAAGTACAAGCGAATATGACTGTGTTGTTTCCACTAGTCAGGTTCCTGGGAGCTGATGCAATGGAGTCCAGTTGGATAGGGTAAAGTCGGAGGGAAGGTCATTACAATGATAGACCCTGTAACTCTTCCATTCCTGTGCCTCCTTTGCCTGTCCTCACCTCCACGCCGTTCTCTGCGTCCACACGTAAACAGTGCATGTACTCAGACATAGACTTTACGTTGAAGGACACGGGTAACTCAAAAGCTATTTATTTTCAGATTTACTTATCTAATTTAAATAGCTTGGCAATGATGAAATACTAGCATGGGAGAATGTAAGGCAGTTTGACCCAGCTTATTAAGTTGTTACGATGCACATTACAGGCTCATATGCTATAATTAATTAGTGGAAGGAGGGTAGAACCTTAGCCTTAATTGCTTCTACCTAACAAATGTTTTCAAGGAGAGTCCATTCATTAAGAAGAGCACACGCACTAAAAGCTCCTGTTATTCTCCCTTCACTTTGCATTCTTTTTCAAGGCCATTATTAAAAATAACAATCTAGAGCTACGTGTAGAAGCATTCACTGTACTTCTTTGCTAGTGCTGTTTCCCTGCTAAACTGCTTTTTTTTTTCCAAAATAACATGTACGCACACTATGCTTTTCTCCCGCTAGTTAGAGAGACCTTTGCACTTTTACTTCCTCAAATTATTAGATTGTATTTGAATAGACTTGGAAAGAATGACAGAATTCCACTTTATTCCTCTCCTTGTTAAACTATACAAGCAAGATTGGATGATGCACATAGTTCTGAAAGACAAAGACAGCAGTATAATAGTCCATAGCAAGTATATATAGGTTGGTGTAAGTGCCCTGATTTAGTGTCACTATTTTATGAGTGTTTTTAAAAGATATTAACATATGAACAGTAATAATTCTTTAAAATTATTTGGCTCTTGAGGTTGGGAAATGGCTCAGTGGTTGAGCATATTGGTTCTGTCACCAGAACCAAAAAAGTAAATAAAATAAATAAAACTAAATTAATTAAGTCTTAATGGTTTTCAAGGTAGCTTTTTAAATGTTATTTAAGTTGGTCATCTTCCAAGCCCTTAAGCAGGCCAGATGAAATGTTATTACTTTCCATTTGCACATAAAGGGATGAGATGGGAAGATGTTAGGGGCCTTGTCCTAGAGCACTTAAATGTCCTTTACTGAAGCCAGAAACAGGCCTCCTGAGCATCAGCTAGAACTTCTGTATCACTTTTTTTTTTTCTGAGACAAGGTTTAGCCTCGGCTGTGTAGCTTTGGCTGTCCTGGACTCACTTTGTAGACTAGGCTGGCCTCGAACTCACATCGATCCACTTGCCTCTGTGTCCTGAGTACTGGGATTACAGGCGTATGCCACCACACCTGGCTTCTGTGTCACTTTTGTTAACTTCCCCAGTATCAGCTAGTTTTACCATTTATTTGTCTCCGATGCTTTTTGCTTTAGTGCTTTAAGGTAGTATTGTGAGTGCACACACCACTGTCGTCTCCCTTCTCTTCTCACTCTCCCGTCCCACATCCAGGAGTCACTGCTATCTCAGATTTGTAAGTAGCAATTTTATGAAGTGGTCAGTACTTTTTTGTGTGTTTGGCTGCATAAACCTACACAAGTACTTATACAAGTATCTTATGCTTCAAAAACGTAGACACATGAATTCCTACATGCCGCTTGAGCTTTGTTTGGTCCTTTCTATTTATCAGTGTATTTTAAAGATCTATATCTGTCACTCTTGTTTATTTCCTTAGCTATTACATTAACTGAATAAACTATTTTATTTGCTCATTCCTCCTCTGTGTTTAGATATTTCCATTATTATAAAATAACTCAGTAATGAACATCATTGTGCAATTCCCCTTTGCCATAGGAATAAGAATTTCTTGAGGACTGGAGGATATACCAGGATTATAATGTGCTATACACATTTTTAGCTTTTTTAAATATTGTTTTTCAAGTACTTATAGAAGTTTGCTTTTCCACTAGCAATATATAACTTTTTCTTCTGTTTTCTTCTGTTTTATATCTTATAATTATTGATTTTCGCATTTACTGATTTTAATACCTTTTTTAAAAATTTAAATATAATTATATTTTTATCTCTCTTTCCTTTCCTCCTTCCATGTGCCACTTTTGTTCTTTCTCTAGTTCATGACCTCTCTTTATTTTGTGGTTGCATATATGTGTGTATAATATAGTTTATATATACATATATAAATATATATAATCTGGTCAATCTTTTTTATGTTGTCTGTATGTATATAATGTTAGGACTGAGAGTTTAGTATTGGGTAAGCAATTTGGGGGCTCTTCCATGAAGAAAACTATTTCTCCTGCTTTCAACATTTCTTAGTTGCTTCTAGTTCTTTTTTGAGACTTCACGAAATGTTTCCCTTCCATGTTAGCATATTTATTGCTGTGTTCCTTGTTCAGGTCTTATTGAAGTGGTCATGTGGTTGACACTCCATGAGTGTAGCTTACATGTCATTTTAAAGAGGCATAATCTTGACTGTCCTGGACTCGCTTTGTAGACCAGGCTGGCCTCGAACTCACAGTGATCATCCTGACTCTGCTTCCTAAGTGCTGGTTTTAAAGGCGTGCACCACCACTGCCTGGCTACATTAAAGGCCCAGTCTTGAAAAACAAAACAAAACAAAAAACAAAAACAAAGAGGGGTGGGAGAGAGAGAGAGAGAGAGAGAGAGAGAGAGAGAGAGAGAGAGAGAGAGAGAGAGAGAGAACACCTCACAGCAAGCTTTCTGATTCTCTTGTTCTTAAAATCTTTCCACGTTCTTTTCCACCATGATCCCTGATCATTGGGTGCAGGCACTGGGTGGTGTGTGTCATTTAGAGGTAGGCACCCTATAGTCACTAGCTCTCTGTACTTTGATGGCCTGTGGTTTTCTGTAATCATCTGTGTCTTTTGAAAAGAGACATTTATTTGATGAGGGCTGAAACTATACTTATCTGTGGGGATAAGAATAAATATTTAGAACGTGGTTATGAATTATGCTTATCTAGTAAGTGGTAGTTGTAGGTTCTCCTCCAAGATCTATAACTTTACTAGCCCCTTATAGTTGACTGGATTTTCAATACTAGGCATAATTTTGATTGCTGAGAGGGCCTTATATTAAATTATAGAGCTAAAGGTTTTCGCCAAATTATGCATGCCACTATTGCACTCTTAGGGTTATAATGCCATTCTGGTCCTTATCTTAGCTCATAGGCATCATAGGTGGGTAGGGCTATTGGTTGTTTGGTGGAAGCTTGTATTGTGACTTCTGGTGCCATGAAATTTAGTCTTCAGCACAGAGGCTTTCATGTTAGAATCGGCTCACATCTTCTTGGTTATATGTCCAAAGTCCATGGTGTGTTTGGCAATAGAAACTTCCTTCAACCTCTGAAAGACAACCAAAAACATCAGTAATAGACTGTGTGTGTTGGGAGTGTCTTGGACAGCCCTAATCAACAACTCAAAAGGAGTTCAGAGTTCAAAGTACAGAGAACAAGTGACTAACACGTTACATATTTTGCTACATTTTTGTTACATTGTGCCTGGGGTTACAGCTTTTGTTACATTGTCTATAGTTCTTGGGGAAGCAGTGTTAGTCAAGATGGGAAATATTCCTTTAAATTGTATGTGCACATGTACACAAAGGTGTCTATATAGTTGTTGGTATATAGGTAATAATATGATTCCTTATGACTTTTCCGGACATCCTTACTGTTATTATACTCCCACCTTCTTTCTTCTGCGTGCATTTCCATCCCCCTCACTGGTTAAAGGCACCAATTTCCCCTTCAAATTACTTGTACCCTGCTATTGCCTTTTTTATTCTTCCCCAACCCATGGTACATTTTTACTTTCCTGGTTTCTGCAATTATATACTCACATCTAAGTATTTGGAGTTATAAAACACAAATGGGAGAGAACTCAAGATATTTCTCTCTGTGTGTCTTTGTTACTTCAGTCAACATGATCTTTTCTTTTTGCTACACCCATTTACATGCAAAATTCAAATTTTCATTTTTCTTTACACATGAATAGTAGTCCATAGCATATATGTACCACATTTTTATTGCCTACTTGTCAGTTGAATGATATTATCTACTTTTATGTGGACTTCTGAAATTCTAGTGGACGATAATAGTTTTTCTTAGTTCCAAATTTATTACTAACAATTTTGGTGATATTTTCTTATGCTCATTGGCCATTAAAATACTCTCTGCCATGAGTCACTTGATTATTATTCTTTTCACATGAATTTGTACTTTTCTTGTTACATCTAGCCTTATATTTATAGGAGAGAAGTCTACAGTGTTAGTCCTTAGTCAGAGGTTTTCTAAATGTAGAATATCAGTTTCCATCTAACTTGAGTGGAATATTAATGAGAAAGCATTTAGAAGAACCCAGGAGTCAGATATTTTCTTTTCAGGGAGGTCGCTACATAATGCCTTCTTATATTACACCCTCTAACAATAGTGAGGAGCTAAGTCAGAAAGCTGGAAGAGCCAGCAACTTAGAAGACAAATGCATGACTGTTCCCTATGTTCTACACAATGGTAGGATGGCTTGAATCATCTTCCAGGAAGATGTTTTAAGAGCTTCCTTTTAGGAAGCTCCTTTTAGGAAAGGAGACCCAATAGTAAAAAAAAAAAAAGGTTGAATTCACTTCCTTGGCCAAGACATGGAGTACAAGAGGCAACCTGGAAAGCCATCGTTACAGTGAGGATGCTCCATGGTTGGGAGTGGGGCCTGCCACCTAGACAACTCCCACAACGAAGTTTCAGCAGAACTTTGGAAGGGTCAATGGAGATGTTCTTCAGTTATATTAAGTTTTCTGTACAAAGAAACAACTTGCCAATACTGGTAGGAAAGTACTCCTATAACAAAAAGAAAAAGTTAAAGAGATACAGTCACACATAAAAACATGTCTGTTATAGTTTATTTTGTCCAAGATGTTTTCAGGGGCAAATGCAGGGAAGGAGACAACTGTTAACAGCCCAGAGCTACAACTACACATAATGTATGCACAGTGGAGGAGGAGGAGGAGAGACCCGGAGAGATGTGAATGTGTGCTAAACATCCAGCCTCAAAATATGCAATACTTTATGATTAAATAATTTTTTTGCTTTCAAAGAGAAATGTAGGCTTTGCCCTTTTAAAAACATACTTTATTTAGGGTTCTTTAATGCCTCTATCGCTTTTCCAACCCGCCTACCCTAGGTAGGAGAGAAAGAAAGTTAACAGGGATAGGAAAAGCAGACCTTTTTTTTAAGACTCAGTTCCTTAGGGCGATCCCACTCTTCTTCATCAGGATTCCAGCAAACCAGAAATTCAGGAAAAGTCACTGCAACCACAGCAGCTGGAACCCGGAACCTTGAAGCCTTCATTCTCTGGAGCTGCTCTCTCTAGGAGTGTCTTGAGGTGAAGCAATGAACGGTCAGCAATGTGAAGTGATGCAAAAGTTAAAAGCCAAGCCTCTGTTTTGGGACTCAAATTTATCTCCTATCAGAGTCTGTACAAGGATCTTTATCAGCTGATAAAGACCACGATCCCACACTAGGCAGTTCCACTTCTAGGGGACAAACATCATCTGTCCTCTCCACATCCCACACTTGGGATCAAAACAACAACAAAAAAAATGTTTACATCCACTACGTAGAAATATAAAGATGATTCAACATCTGAAAATCTCGCTTTGTTTCAATGTTTTCCATTTTAAAAGTGTAAGTCCTTTATTTACAAAATACAACAAATGTTGTTGTTGTTGTTGTTGTTGTTCACATGTCACTTATGGTGAGTGAGATTGGTGTAGGCAGGTGTACAGTTGGTAACCAAGCACCTCCTTTCTCTGGAGCCTGGCACCTTTTCAGTAGGCAGCTCTACCTTCAGTGCAGGGTGATAGGTACATCTTAACCTACCTGCCTTAGTTCAAGCAACTCTGTCTCAAGTTGTATGTTTGAACAAGGAGCGCCTCTCAGGGAGCTTCAGGAGCAAACTTTTAAGGGATGCTTTTAAGAAAAACATTAACACAGATGAGGTAACAGAGGAGGAAAGCTAAGCAGAGAAAGATTTGAGGAGGTGTCTATTGTTGACCTTATCTGTGGGGTTAGGGTAAATACAAGCAGTGTAATGAAGTGATTCCTCCCAGAACCATATCCCACAGGCTGTCTTTGTACCCTCTCTCACTCACTCAGGCAAGATGGGCCTGTCAGATGTGGTCAGTTTTGAGGAAATTCTCAAAGAGCCATTAAGGGACAAAATTCACAGCAGCCCACCGAATTTGAGGCACTTAGGATGTGGAATATACCAGCATCTACCAGACTGATTTATATGCTAAAGTGAACTTTTGAATTTCTGGTTTGGGGTTGCATATCAGCACTTGAAATACCTATGGAAATTTCTGTGTGTTATCTGCACTCAGAAATACTGCAGTGCTGCCCACTGCATGTTATTTGGGGGCAGAAAATGGACAGAAAATTGGAAAATAAAACCAGCATACACGTCTGCTGTATCTCATAGGTATTGCTGTTCGATTTACTGTTTGTATACACATATTCACACATATATCATGGGCATATGCATCGAATATTGCATTGCATTCTATGTCATATGTCTCTCTAATATACATGCACAGCTATGTGTTTAATATATCATCCCATGTAAAAGAATGATATGCTCTTACAATATTTTTGTATGTAACCACAGCTAACATAATTGTTTTATGGCTATTAAGATTTATACAGTTATTTTTGCCATAGCAAAGTTATAGATGGTTCTTATATTTCCTTGTCAGTTTTGTACTTTTCTGAACTTGAGAAAGTTGAAAAGAGGGCATTTATTTTCCTGCCAAAGCTCTGGAAACACTTTGTCTCTGGAGTGGACTTTCAGCCAAATAAGGATCTCCATAGGAATGGAAGAAATCACACACTCTGTTCCAGGAGCATGTCTGCCAGGTCAGGCTGCTTTGCTTTGGATTTGTACCATGTCCTCAATGGTCAATCCAAAGATCCAAGATCCACTGTGGTGCTACAGATGGCTGGGCATCAGCAGGGAAATGTGTCCCCTGGCATCTTTGCCAGGTACGGATCTAAAGATGAGATGTTTGTATCCCTGGTACCTCAAATTGTGTGCCAAACCAGAACTTCCTGTGAGAAGTCCCTCTGCCAACTTTCCTTTATTAAAAAGACACCCATTTCTATGCCCAAGGATAACATGCTGGAAAGGAATAACCATGTAGCTGTGTTTGACCAAAGTCCTGGGGAATTCAACAGGACCCCACAGACTTTTAAACAATGCATTTTTCCCAACTCATAAGCAGAGGATAAATGCACACCAGTGGCCATGGAAGGAATAGAAAACACTCTAGTGCCTTATAATGTGACCAGAGTTTTAAGTATGAAAGTTGTGGGGTTTGCTCATTATGAGTACATAGGGTATGCAGTACATTTATGTCATATTGCGACCTGCAAAATGTATGCATCCTTGGAAGTTGTGAAAGCTGAACTGACCATTAAGAATTTGGTATTTATTTTTGCTGTATGGAGAGACAGCACATGTCTTTTCACCCTTCACTTAGGAGTTTACCCAAGTTCAGTGCTGCTAGACACAGTCAGCATCCCCTGCTTCCACAGTTCAGACAGCTCTCATAGCACTTAGAGTCTGAAGACACACACACTGCTTCATTCTTCCAAGGCACATCTTGTAGAGCCAGACAACGGGCAAGTACCAGCAAGTTCCAGGTAGAGGCATGTTTATTTGTTTTCTGTGGTTCATAAGCCATTTCCATTTGCTTGAATAAAACACTGTCTAAAAGCATTTTTCTTTCTCTTTGCATGGCTTCTTGAAATGGTAAATTATTTAAGAAATCATCAGAGCTACTGATACCATGATGAATGAGATATGATATCATGTTGAAGACATATTGAGCAGAGGAAAAGACTCTTAAAAATTAATATAAACCTAATTCTAAGGAACTCAAGGTTGTAGTTTGTTGCAGCTTGGTATCCCTGCCCCAATTTTTGGATTTCTAACATTGGATTATAAAGATGATTCATAAGGATACAGTTTTCTTTTTCAACTTACATCACTACTCAGGAGAGGTTATGAGTAAGAAGAGAACAATGAAATGACTAAGATTGAAATAGAATTTACAAGTGAAACTGAATTAAATCCTGGAAAAAACAAATCAGAACTGTTTTTTTATGGATGATTCTCTGAGCAGACAGAACTGTTAACCCATACTCATCTCATGTGGTTTGGGGCAAGATATACCACCTCTATGCTTTGATTTCCATTTTTGTAAAAAGGTGTCATTAGTCCCCCCAAAGAATTATTGTACAATGAGATAATATATGTTGAATTGGTTAGTGGACTGAAAGCATTTAACTAACAACTACGTAGTTCATGTGTGACAGCTAGGTGGGCTAACTTGCTTTCCTTAGTGTTTGCACCTCCTGCTTATTCATCGTAACTAAGGCTCTGCTATGTCACTTCCTCCTTGTATCTGTTGTTGGCAGATCCCTTTGGTCTCTCTTGTACCTTGAAGACAAGTAAACCTTTCTAAATTATCAGTTTCCAAGGAAATGTTATAAGTTTTTACAAATCTATAAAGTACCCTGTAGTATTTTCTAAATATCTAAAAACCCAACAAGCCAATGTGAAGAAGTCATGTGGCTCTTAGTATAACCCAGATGCCAATTTAGAACTCTGTTTTTCTGGAAAGCATGGACATCTTAAGGTAGACCAGTTTGAACTATATAGCATGGAATTAGCCATAACCATCTTATACACATTACTGGCAACATACTTCATAATTGCTATATTCATCTTGACTTTGCTGTTAGTACAAATGACAAAAACTAATTTCTAACTACTTGAGCTAAAAGGGAATGGGGTGGCTTAACTGAAAAATTAAAAAAGCAGTATGGCTCCGCAAAGGATTAGATTCAGTGACTCGAGTGACACCAACAGAAATCCTTACCCCATTCCTCTTCATAGTCATTACATCTAGTCTTTCTATATGTGGCTCATGTACCAAGGAGAGAATCCTGCATTAACTATGATTAAATAATAGCTAATTGTTGATGAAATTATTAAAACGTTTTCTACTTTTATTAAACATGGGTTCTTTTCTCATACATTATAATATGAATACAGTTCCTCAGCATCTCCTGTCTCATCCAGATACATTTCCTTCTTGTCTCTCATTAGAAAATCACAGGACTCTAGGAGATAACAACAAAACATAACAAAATAAAGTATAATAAAAAAAAAACACCATAGCAAAGTTGGACAAGACAAGCCAACAGAAAAATCAAACAGCCCCAAGCAAAGACACAAGAATCAGAGACTCACTTGTTTACACATTTAGGAGTCCCATAAAAGTGCTAAACTGACAACTATAGTATATGTGCAGAGCACCTGGTGGTGACCTGCATAGGCCCTGCGAATGCTGCATCAGTCTCTGTAAGGTCACATAAGCTTTGTTCAATTGTTTTAGAGAGGCTGGTTCTTCTGCCTCATTTTCCACAGGATTTCCTCAGCTATGAGGGGAAGCATCTCATTTAGAGCTAGGTGTCCCAAGGTCTGTCTCAGTGGGTAATGAACTGATATGTATCTCTGTATTTGTTCCCATCTGCTTTAGGAAGAATCCTTTCTGATGATCACTGAATAGCAGGAGTCAATTTATTGTAACATTTTTTTTAGACCAGTAGTATTTGGTTTTATCCTAGGTCTCTGAGATATATAGACTCTAGTTTATAGTCACTCAAGATTCCACCTCATAGAGTGGTCCTTAAGTTAAATCATATATCGGTTAGTTATTCCAACAAGCTTTATCCCACCTTTGCCCTAGCATATTTTGCAGGCAAGACAGACTATGGATCAAATGTTTTGTGTTTGGATTTGTGTTTACTTTTCTCATTTGGTAGCCTGCAGAGTATCTGTTCATATTACAGACAGCAGAACATGAGGTAAAGGTTCTACACAGGCACCAATTCTATCTTAGTATATTCAATGACTTGTGTGGGTATTGTCTTCAGCAACGAGGCCTTGCTTTCAGTTGTAGAGAGCAACCTACTGTCTTGGCAATATCATATGGGACTGTTTTAGCCAACAACAGAATTGGATGAAACCCAGTCCTGGCATTGGAAACTTTGGTGACAAGAGATGGCTAGTAAGGGTTCTGTCTTCATCATTGTTTGGAGACTTCATTTGGGTTACCTTCTTATATTATAGGAAGTTTCCACTGCATTAGGTTTCCATACCATTGCTCACACTCATTTCAATTTTAACTGCCTCTTCCCTCATTCCCACCCTCAGTCCTTTCTTCCAGCATCATTAAAAATGACAGAAATGAGAAAAAATAAAATATTTTCCAGAATTGAGTGAACATCATACCCAAACTTATGGGACACAATAAAAGTGTGGTTAAGAAGAAAGTTCAATGCGCTAAGTGCCTACGTAGAAGAACTTGGGAGACCCTACACTAGCAACTTAGCACACATAAAAGTTCTAGAATAAAAAAGAAGTGATCACACCCAAGATGAGAAGACAGAAAAAAATAATCAAATTCAGGCTAAAATAAATAAAATAGAAACAAAGATAACAATACCAATAATCACTGAAATAAAGAGTTGGTTCTTTGAGAAAATCAACAGATCTTTCGAAGGAATCTCCATACCCAATCTCAAACTGTACGATAGGACAACAGTAATTAAAACTGCATGGTACTGGCACAGCAGTAGGCTGGTTGATCAATGGAATCGAACTGATGACCCAGGAATGAATCCACACACATATGGTCACTTGATTTTTGACAAAAAAACCAAATCTATTCAATGGAAAAAGGATAGCATCTTCAACAAATGGTGCTGGTCTAACTGGATGTCTACATGTAGAAAAGTACAATTGGACTCATATTTGTCACCATGCACAAAACTCAAGTCCAAGTGGATTAAAGACCTTAACACAAAACCAGAGATACTAAATCCGTTAGAAGAAAAAGTGGGGAAGAGCTTGGAACACATTGGCATGGGAGACAACATCCTGAACAGAACACCAACAGCCAAGGACTTAAGGTCAACAATAAATAGATGAACTCTTATCCAAATTAACCACAAGGCAGAGAGAGAGAGAGAGAAAAAAAATCCAAATTAACAAAATCAGAAATAAAAAAGTGGACATAAACAACACTCACCAAAGAAATCCAGAGAATTATAAGGGCATACTTTAAAAACCAATAGTCCATCAAAATCTAAAAGAAAGGAATAATTTTCTCCAGATTCATAACTTTTAGTGAAACAGAAACAATCATTAAAGTCTCCCAACCAAAAACACAAAACAAAACAAAAAACAAAAAAGCCCAGGAACAGATGATTGTAGGGTAGAAATCTATCAAACTTTCAAAGAAATGTAAACACCAATACTCCTGAAATTATTCCACAAACTAGAAAGAGAAGATACATTGCCCAATATATATTCGATGAAGTCATGGTCAGGCTGATACTCAAATACACAAAAGCCAAAACAAAGAAAATTTCAGACCAATTTTCCTTTTAAGTATAGATGCAAAAGTACTCAATAAAATACTTGCAAACCAAACCCAAGAACACATCAAAAAGATCATCCAGTAGGCTTTATTCCAGAGATGTAGGGATGATCAATATATGAAAATCAGTAATTATACTTCACCATATAAATAAATCAAAATACCAAACCCACATGATTATCACATTAGATGCTAAAAGGCCTTTGACAATATCCAACAACCCATTATGATAAAAATCCTGGAAAGATTAGAGATACAAGAGATAGCCATTAACATAATAAAGACATTTTATGGCAACTTAAATGGAGAGAAACTAAAAGCAATTCCACTAAAATCAGCAACAACACAATGTTGTCCACTGTCTCCATACCTATTCAAACATGAAGCCTTAGCTAGATAGGATCTCAAACAGAAAAAAAAACTGGAAGCAGAGGCTGATGCAGAGGCCATGGAGGGATGCTGCTTACTGGCTTGCTCCTCTTGGCTTGCTCAGCTTGCCAGTCTATAGAGCTCAGGACCACCGTCCCAGGGATGGCTCCACCCACAATGGGCAGGGCTATCCTCCATCATTCACTAATTAAGAAAACTAACTACAGACTTAACCTACAGCCCAGTCTTATAGGGATATTTTCTCAACTGAAATTCTCTCCTTTCATATAAGTCTACCTTGTGTCCAGTTGCCATAAAACTACCCAGCACAAATAGTAAGACAAGTGAAGGACCAACAGGATGCAATTCAGAAAGAAAATAGTCAAAATATCTTTATTTGAAGATGATGTGGTAGAATACATAAGTGACCCTAAAAATTCCACTGGCGAACTATGGCTGATAAACATTTTTAGCAAAGTACTGGATACAAAATTAACCCATGAAGTTTAGTAGCCCTTATATATACAAATGACAAACAAACTGAGAAAAAAATAAGAAAACACCTTTCCCAATAGCTTCAAATAATATAAAATATCTTGAGGTATATCTAACTAAGCAAGTGTTTTCATGTACGAAGTGGATGTATACACGTTTTTGTTTTTATCTCAAGTATGAGATATGAAACTACCTTGTATGAGGGCATGTGATGATTGTCCACTAGAAACAGACTTGTGAGGATGCATGATGTTTGTCCCCTAGAAAGGGAACTGCCTATTGTGGAAGCATGATCTTTGCCAGTTGAAAAACATCCTGTATGGACTGTGTGAGAGTATACATAGTCCAAATAAGAGATCAATTGCTTTTGCATTGCTTCACAATTCACATTGCTTGGCTGTTAATCACTCCACTTTGATATGCTCCTAGAAAGAAATGCTCCAGAAAATGCTTCAAATTCCAGCGGCTGAGCTTATAGTCACTTTTCCTAAATTGTGAGTTTGTTGTTTAATGGGTGTGTTGGAATTGAAGAGTGCGATCTCCCCAAGTATCTGGGTTGAAAAAGGTCTACTTCCATTTTCCCTATAACCATCCTTTCTCTCCTATCTAGGGTAGGTTTGTTGGAAGGGAGGTAGAGGCATTAAAGAACACCAAATAAGTAGGTTTTTAAAAAGGCAAAGCCTACACTATTATGATAAAAACTTCAAGTCATTGAAGAAAGAAATTGAAGAATATATCAGAAGGTGGAATGATCTTCTACGCTTGTGGATTGGTAGGATAAACCTAGTAAACATGGGCATCTTACCAAAAGCAATCCACATATTCAATGTAATACCCATCATAATTCCATCATAATTCTTCTTAGGTCTTGAAACCTAACCTCAACCTCATAAGAAAACTCTCACACACACAGACACACACACACAGACACACACACCACCACCACCACCACCACAACGACCACCACCAGCAGCAGCAGCAGCAGCAGCAGCAACAACAACAACAACAACAACAACAACAACAACAAAACCAGGATATCTATAAAAATTCTGAACAATAAAAGAAGTACTGGAGGTCTCTCCATTCCTGATTTCAAGACATGTTCATCAACGGAATCGTGTTGAAGACCCAGACATAAATCCACACACACTTATAGACATCTGTTTTTTTTTTTTTATAAAGAACCTGGAATAAACACTAGACAAAAGACAGCATCTTCAAAAAAATGCGTTCATCAAACTGTATGGTTACATATAGAAGACTAAACATAGATCCATCATTATCACCTTGTACAAAACTCAAGTCTAAGTAGATGAAAGACATCAATGTAAAACTAGATACACTGAACCTGATAGAAGAGAAAGTAAGGGATAGGTTTGAATGCATTGGCACAGGAGGCAACCTCCTGAACAGAGCATGGATAACATGGGCACTAAAATCAACAACTAATAATTGGGACCTCATGAAACTGAAAAGTTTCTGTGAGGCAAAGAGCACTGTCAATCAGACAAAGCTGCAGCCTGCAGAATGGAAAAAGATTTTTATCAACTGCACATCCAATGCAGTGCTAATATCCAAAAGATATAAAGAACTCAAGAAAGTACATAGCAAAAACCAAAATAACCCAGATTTTAAAATGGAGAAACAGAGCTAAATGGAGAATTCACAGTGGAGGAAACTCAAATGGCTGAGAAGCACTTGAAGAAATGTTTACTATTCTTAGCCATTTGGAAATACAAATCCAAACAATTTTGAGATTCCATCTTACACCTGTCAGAACAGTTAACATCAATAATACAAGTGACAACTCATGATGGTGAGGATATGGAATAAGGAACACACTAATTGCTAATGGGAGAGCAGTCTTGCATAGCCTCTATGAAAATCAGTATGGTATTTCCTCATAAACATGGAAATCAATCTACTTCAAGGCCCAGCTGTACCAATCTTGAGTATATAATCAAAGGATGCTTCATTCTACCACAAGGATGCTTGCTCAACTATGTTCATTGTGGCTTTATTCATGATAGCCAGAGACTGGGAAAAATCTAGATGTTCCTTAACCAAAGAATGGATAAAGAAAATGTGGTACATTTAGCCAATGTAATATTATTTAGCTTAAAAATAACATCATGAAATTTACAGACAAGTGGATAGAAATTATAAACAATTATCCTGAATGAGGTAAGCCAGACCAAGAATGATAAATATGGTATGCATTTACTTGTATCTGGATATTAGCCATGAAGTGAATGGTAACCAAGCTATTGCCCACAGACCTACAGAGTTTAGGCATAGAGGAAGGGGCAGGTGGGACACATGGATTTCCGTGGATAATGGAAATAGAATAGATTTTATGGGTAGACTGGAGCCAGTGGGGGTGGAAGGACAAGAATGGGAGGATCAAGTGGGAAGGTGGAGGACAGATGAGATTTTTAAAATATCTATTTAAAATTGACTTAAATAAGTTACACCATGTCTTTTATATATGGACCTTGGGATATTTTGACCCATGAATCCTTCAGGTACCCATCCTTAAATATTTAGGCACTGCCAACTCAGGAGTGGAGATAGTGGCTCAGTAGGAAGCTTCACCGATGGCATCCATGTTCTAAGAGGCAGAAGGCAAGAAGAGAAAAAGTAATGATGAAGGCCATAGATCATTTGTCTTACAAGAAACATTTGTGTAAGAGCTGGGTGATAAATAGGAATGCTGAGAAACTGTGTTCTAGTCAGGCCATGGCAATCGAACCTATCAACACACAGGAGCTGCGGCTACCTGCACAAGGCTATAGAATCAAAAGTTGGGAAGGGGCTCACAAAGATACACCTCTTCCAGAGGAAGCTGATGGTTGCTAGTGGAAAAGGGGCCATGTCTATAGTGGCATAGCCACTGATAAGTTACCCTTGGTCAAGGAAATAACACTCCACTAATGCTCATGCAGAAAATCTTAATTAAATGTGGTGGGCCACAAAAAACAAAAAAACAAAAAAACAAAAAACCAAACCAAACCAAACCAAAACAAAACAAAAAACAAAACGAGACTGAAGACTTGAAAGTGTGGCAGACAGAGGACCTGTGGGAAGAAGTGGGAAGCAGATAAAAGAGCTAAGCAACAGGAGAGCAGCCAGAAGAGTGAGCTTTAGGTTCAATGAGAGTCCTTGTGTCAAAACATAACAAAGATGGAAAGCAACCAAAGGAAAAGAAACACACATCCACGGCCTCCACTTGTACATGTGCATGCGTACGTGCATACACACAGAGAAATGAGTGCTCATACATACATGTACACATGTGCACATACACTCACAAGTACATACAAGCACACAAGCATACATGCAAATGTGAACTCATGAATGCTCCTTCACACATGTCTGACACACACGCACGCACACACACACACACACACACACACACACACACACACACACATACACACACACGTACACAGGTTCACATACACCTGCAGAAGTGCCTAAGAAAGACAGTGTTACTGAAAAAAGGGTTTTTTAACTGTGGAAAACCACACAATTTTTAACTTTTATGCTCACATTTAATTTGGTACTGGAGAGTATATTTGATGTTTTCGAATAAGAATTACTCTCACCACTCATTACAAGATCAGCCTTCTTTAAAAGCCCAGCTTCTCATCCTCACCTAAGGCCTCTTATGGGAATTAAGGCACTGATATAAGGGTCATTTATTTAAAACAGATTAACTTAAGTCAACCTCAGAAATATCTAGGAGACAGTATATTCCAAATCCTAATTACAATAATCTGTTTTCTGTGTTTTCAGAGTAAGCATTTTCGTTTCCTTTATCCTGTAACCCTCTGCAACCTGCGGGTAATCTCTTTTTAAGGATTGGTTAGTGCTTTGCTTTGTTCTTGGGTCTGAAGGAAATGGAATTAAGCCATCTTTGTAACTGTTACATTCTAAATATTAACCTTTGATAGTAATTATTCTCAACTCATTTTATGTAATTTCTTGATTAATGTTAAAAGCACACTTCTCAGACATTTTTGAGTGTTTGCCATTGGATAGAGAGAGTAGAAAACTACGCTCTTCTCACCCTGGGTGGTTACAGCTAAATCACATAGTTAGGCTGGAAAGCCCAGCACAGGTTTTGCCTTCACATATGAACATCTCACGTAAAGGCTGACTACTAGAAAGGCTACCAAGAAGATGACTAAGGCGACTTGCTCCTGAACATGAGAGTGCCAGTTCCACAACTGAGCTGATGGAATGCAAATTCCTTTAGATATTAATTCTATTAGGCTATATCATTTCAAAAGTGGCAGTCCCTATTCAATATTGATAGTATATTAGCTCCATTCTAAAGCACTTTGAATAATTTTTATGGAGTTTCTAGGCATGCCAGGCAGCTGAAGTAAAGAAAGATTTCCCAATCCTTAGCAGAGATAGGATATTGCTATGGAAGGACAAAGGGCTATTGGACAGGCTCCAAGAACTTCTTTACAGAAGCATCTTCCCTACTCATGCCTCAAGAATAGAAATTAGCCTGGCACGGTGGTGCAGGCCTTTAATCCCAGCACTTGGGAGGTAGAAGCAGGAGGATCTCTGTGAGTTTGAGGCCAGCCTGAACTACAAAGAGAGTTCCAGAACAGGCAGGGTTGTTACACAGAGAAACCTTGCCTTGGGAAAAAAAAAAAAAAGAATACAAGTTAAAGGGAGGCAGAGTGTTTTTGGAGAGGACGAGCCTCCAGGGAGAGGACCAGGACATGTGCTGAACTGTGATGTGAAGATGCTATTGTTTGCACTATCAACAATGAACTAAACTAGAGTTTAACAACTCAAGGATTTATATTCTTATAAATTTGTTTCTCTGAAGAAGGAAAAAAATAAATAAATTTGTTTCTCTGAAAGAATTTAATTTCTACAAAGTAAGGAAGAACCTTGCATTTTTATTGTTTAAAACTTGCTAAGAAGGCCAGAGAGTACGTTAATATCAAAATCACAAAACTTGAAATCCAATTTAATAGTCTCAGCATGAGGATAAGTATTTTAAAAAGTAATTGCTGTTATGGTTTCCACATCTTCAATCCATTCCATTTTTGAATTAACTTCACCTCAAGGTTTAATTCCTTTGCAATTTGTTAGAAGAAAATAAAGTTATATATAATACAAATGCTAAAATAGTGATTTATCCTTAAGTATTAAGCATTTCCTGAAATAGTCTTTCTTTCTAAGGTCCTTGTTTGAAATTAGTCAACTTATATTGAAACCCTGACTTATTTTCTATCTATGTGTGACATAATTTCCAACATCAAATTTGGATTTTTATTCTTTATCTAAAGATTAAAATCAAGTGGTCTAACTCATTTTCCCTTTTGCTGTTTTCCTGCATTTTCTTCTCCTTAGCTGTTTTTCTTCACATAAAATGTGACAGGGTTTTTTGTTTGCTTGCTTGTTTGTTTGTTTGTTTTTTGTTTTGTTTGTTTTTGTTTTTTGGAGAAAAGGGACTAGCTGGAAAAATAAAACTCTATTCTACCAATTGTGGACCTAAGTGAGAAGAATTCCATCAGCATCATTCTTCTGACCAGTCTGTGCCCTCTCATCATCCTGACTAGAGCTTGGTCAAGCCCTGCTCCAATGAGGTCATTGCAAAGAAAAAGGAAATGTTGTTGTGGCTCATTCTGGCTTCAAGTAGGTGGTGAGGTGCTGTTTACAAAGCAGCATTCCCATGACAGTATCAAAAGCCCTCAGTTTCTATTCCGTGATAGAAAGTGGAAATTTCTAAGTCAAGTGACCCCTCAGATCTGTGTTTTTCCAATTGAAATTTTATCTAGTTTTATTCTAGATTCTGTTGAAAATGCAACTGTATCTAATGAAATAAAATCAAATTTATCTCAATCCCTGATGTAATCAAGTTGGCAACTAAGTTACCATCACAATAGGTAAAAGCATGTTTCTAAGATACCAGATATTAAAGCTCTGACAAGTATAGGGTTTGTGTGGTTAGCATTAAGTACAGTCCTATCTGTAGTCTTCTGAATGAAGTCATTGGACCAAGAGAATTTGGTAGCCCTAGAAACTGAGAGCCTGCTGATCTTGCTAGAAATGGTTTGTGAGCACTAGCTCCGCATCAGGAAGGAGTGAAAAGAAACATAAACTTCCTGTACCATGAAATGCTTCACTTTTTCATTAATTGTTTGGGGGACTTTCTATAAACTTTGTCTCTCCTTTTTAGTTTTGTGGAGAGGATTCTGGCTTTTAAGTTGCACAGTGACTAAGATCTTTAGAACAAGAACCAGGAAACGATGCAGGCCATGTCTTCAGTTGGCTTTTTATGTGCAAACTCTGGGAGAGGTTGCAAGTGAAGAGGGGCTATGCTCTCTCCCATTTGGAAAGGAAGAGTATTCCAAGGCAGTTTCCTAAGGATTGTAAGATTGTTTCTGTTTTCTCACCAGTGATGCTAGTGAGCCTCAGAAGTGACGGAAAAAGATAGCTGAACTGTAATCGGGACTTAAACGCTTATTTTCCACAGCTGACCTCCTTTGTTCAGCTTTGAAAAAAGATTACCAGAAAATTTCTACTCAGCAGCCAAGAATATAATGATAAAATAATAAGTACACAATATGAACTGAATCAGTATTATCTCCAAATCAAATGTACTAAAATCATAACAAACATTCGCATTTGTTTGTTGGTTTGTTTGAAGAGACAGAGACTTAGTCTGTCGCTCTGGAACTCACTGTGTAAAACAAACTGGACTCAAATTCACACAGATCACCCTGCCTCTGCTTCCAGTGCTAGGACGAAAGGCACATACTATCATGCCTGGCTGGTTTTGCACCATTTTATAAACTAAGATGCATTGGCCTTGTGGCTGTATTAAGAACAACTATAATAGCCTATGTGAAGCCATCAGGCAAACTCTTCGGCTGCCATGTTTATGTGGCCTAAAAAGAGTTATGCTTGTAATTATTTGCCTTTTTTATGCTCTATGTCTTCTCTTTATTTATCTTGTCCAACTCTAATGTGTAAGTTTTTGTTTTGTTTTATCTGATTATATTTTGTTTTGTTATATTTGACTATTGTCCATTAGAGACCTGTTTTTCTTTCCAATGAAAGGAAGTAGATTCAGGTAGGAGGGATCTGTGGAGGAACTGGGAGAAGTAGAGAGAAGGGAAAAAGATAATCAGAATATATTATTTGTGGAGAAAAAGATCTGTTTTCAATAAAAAGAAAAAACAAGACACGTATCAGTTTCTCTGTCAGAACATGAGCAACTTTATCAATGAGAAATAATAATCAAACCTGAAAATTTTTCTCAATTCTTATCTCAATGACACTCAAAAAATGTAGCACTGTGGTTTGAATTTGAAATGCCCCTCCAGCCTCATGAGTTGAACTTTTGGTCCCTAAGCTAGTGGGTCTGTTTTGAGGAGGGAGTAGAGACTTCTGGAACTGGCTGTTCACTCGAGGAAAGTCGCTCACTGTAGCTGTTCATGTGTTGACTCTCGTAGCTTATCCTACTTCCTTTACTGGTACCCACGTTCAAACACCCCAAGAAAAGGAACTTAACGGAAAGAAGTTTGTGGAGGAGATGGCCATCCACTGGAGCCAGAGCAGTGGCCACATTGCAGCCTCAATAAATACAATGGTAGAGCCAAGAGTACGTGTGCTGGGTGGCTTTTCTCCTTTTCATACAGTCTCGTATCCCAGCTGAGGAAATGATGTCACCCACGGGGGGGGGGGAGGATTTTGCCATCTCAATTAACGTAATCCAGATAATTACCTACAGGCATACCAGAGACTTGTCTCTCAGGGATTCTAGATCACATCAAGTTGCCGCTTGAGAGGAACTATCAGGAACCTACTTCCTTGTCTCTCTTGCTTCCCAGCCACCAGAAAGAGAATAGTCTCTTCCTCAGTGTGTTCGAGCTATAACATGTTCTCTCTGACCTCAAGGACCACAGTAATGAATCCAGGGAACATGAACCAAAATAAGTCCTTCCTGTCTTTAACTCACCTCTATTGGATATTTTGTGATAGTTATAAAAACTAGCACAATTGTGAATGAAGTACATTGCTAGTATTAATGCAGGTGACACCGCCATATGATTTTATGGAAAACCTCCATTGGAGGTCTTTTGCTTGTTTATTTTTTTAAATTTCATTTATTTATTTAGTTAGTTAGTTGACTAAATGCAGTGACCCAATGAATGGAGAAACCCAACTAGTTTGTTTTATATAGATTAAAGTAGTAATATTTTGGGCTTCTCCTTCAAGCATTGGGCTCTGGACATTATGGACACTAGTTCAAGATGTGTCTAAGTGTGAAAAACAATGTCTGTCGTTTTTCTCTATCTTAATTTTAGATCAACCCCTCATCCTGTTATTTGTGGTTCTCTCCTCTCTAGGGCCACATGAAGGCTGAGCAGCATATGAAATACGAAGGCACAGTGGTGACCATTACACTGTTTATTAGTAGAAACTCTTAGGTAAAGCTTCATTCTCCTTATTGGCTGCTAAATTCTGTCTTTAGAAGACATTGAAAGGTTCAGAATTTTGAGAAACAGACAAAAGCGTTGTCATGGTCATTCCTTTTAATTTCTACCCAAGTTAGAATCAGACGTGATCCACTCTGTTTTTCTTTATTGCCTCACAGTTCACTTTCCTGTCTTTGGTTAAAATGAAACTTCCCCATTGACCTTATGCCATGTCTTTGGAAAGCAGACAAAAATAAGTTCACCCAGAGTCAAGCATAAATAACACAGCCTATTCACTGCTTCCCTTTGAGCCTGAGGTAAGCTGCCTTCACCTTTTATATTTGAAATGACAGACAAGGGTGACATTTAATTAGAATGCCTTCTTTCTTGGTGCAGTCATACTTTACTCACTAGTGGAAATATTACAAAGCAAGGAGCTGTGATAAACACTCTCTGAAATGATGACAAAAGCCCTCACCTTCTGGTGTTTATGATCTTCTATAAATCTTTCCCACAACAAGTAAATTTGACCTGTGTAACCAATAGGAATTAAAGAAAATGATAGTGTACAACTTCTAAACTTGGTTATGACAGGTAATAGCCTTCTGGACCTTACTTACAGCTCTCATTGGGGATATGAGCCACCAGGCCCAGGCTGTGTGGACACTCAAGCAGCTCTCTGAAAGGGAACCAAGGAATTCTTGCAGTAACCCAGTGAACTTGTGGCTTGAGAGTGAGTCATCCAAGATGTAGATTACCCAGACTCAGTCAAATGAAGATAGTCTCAGCCGACATCTTGACTCATGAGAACGTATGAGCCACATGACTTAACTCATACACTCCCAAGTTCTTGACCTACAGAAACTCTGAGGTAGTAGCTCATTATTATAATTTTAAACTAGTAAGTCAGGATAATTTGTTATGTAGCAATAGGCAGCTAATGTAAAGTATATAAATATTCTTATGAAGAGATACAGAGATGCTGACAACAATCTCCTGTGTTTTTGTCATCCATCATAAAATATAAATATTATTTCTTGGGAAAGGATTAGCCTGAGTTTTATGGTCAGTTATTCTCTGAATGGCACTCCATTATTGTTAAACTCACTTCCTTTCCCAGAAGATTAGCACATGTAAGGGACAAAGAGCTTTAGTCACCTAAATTCTTCTCTTTATGTCAACATGGTTTCCTTAGTGCATCCTCTCCCTTCCAACTTATGTGCAGATCTTCTGGAGGTAGGTAAAACTGAAGAAAAGATTGGTCGTTTCTGTGCCAGGCTCTGGGTAGAGGAAAGCAGGAGCAACCCTTAGCTTCTTGTGTTCTCACCTGCTAGTATCTGTCATTTATGCCTTCTTTCCAGGAGTTATAACCCCTATACCTTCCTTATAGAAACTTGAAGATTTTACTGTAGCACCAGTCAGAAAACCTAGGTCTTGCCTGTCTATAAAGTGAGCTCAGCGGGTAAGTTTAGGTACATGTAACAGAGAGAGTGGTGTGAATAAAACTTTTTCCTTCTTATCTCTTGAATACTGTCTTCTCTTCTACTCTGCCCTGTTCTATTCTATTCTACTTAACTTTCCAGACTTGGAAATACAAAC
Organism: Acomys minous; assembly: GCF_964271855.1. Classification (NCBI taxonomy): domain Eukaryota; kingdom Metazoa; phylum Chordata; class Mammalia; order Rodentia; family Muridae; genus Acomys; species Acomys minous. The sequence continues at coordinate 78,185,593 of NC_140492.1, read as the reverse complement.
CCAGAAGCTTCTGCTATCAGCCTTGTTTCTCTTCTCTCTTTAGGAATTCTTTCCAGCTTGAATCAGAGGAAGGAAAGCAGGAAACACTGGGAGGGAAAAAGAAACATATACCAACGCCTCAAAGATATAATCCCAACACAATTGGTATTTCCAATAGAGGCCTCAAACTTAGCCATGATCTTACTCTAACATTTTGAGAATAGAGGATCTCCGAATGTGAGAGTAGGCATCTAGGGTGAAATTTAAGGAAAGCGCAGAGACTTTTGTGGATACTGAGTTTAAGGTTTTAGAAAAGCTTTAATACCCATTCTTAAGATCTTTCCACTTAATAACATGTTATAAAGTAATCTAATTCAGATACATTTTTTACTTGTCATTTTTTTTTAGTTTTAAGACTATAATTACATATTTTCTCCCTCGCCATTCCTCCCTCCAAACCCTCCTATATACCTCTTCTTGCTCTTTTTCAAATTCATGGTCTCTTTAATAGCTACTGGGTTATTTTAAACATTTCACAAATTCAGATAGTTTTATGTGTTGTTTGAGGAAGGTGAAGAGAATGGTCTTACACAGGGGTATCACTTGGAGAACTGTTAGTGTGCTTGCTATACAAGCCTGATGACCTGCATCCTACCACCAGATGCTGTGGTGACATCTATAATCCCAGTATTCCTGCAATGAGATGGGTGGAGTGAAGCCAGGAGAATCACTCTACAGCTCATGGGCCAGAGAGCCTGCAATAGGGCTCATAGCAGAAACAAGAGAAACCTTGCCTCACAAGCAAGCTTGAAAGCTATCATCTGACCTTTACATGTGCACAGTGGATCACATTTGCCTGCACTCACATGCATACATCAGACAATCCCCTCCCCCCCCACACACACACAGTACACACTTCAGGCTCCCAAGATCCACCCACTGCTCCTCTGATTCAGACTGAGTTGCTGGGTTCGTTAAAGGGTGTGGTCATTTTGATGCTCCACCATACTTAGTCATCTATTGACTAATATATTAATGTTCTTAAAAGATGATGATGTTGAATACGTAATATGAATAGTAAAAAGGAAGTAATGATTACTAGCTGGGGAGAACTTTACATTTTAGCATTTTGTATAGTATAGCAGTGAAAAGTTCACAAAGTTCTATCAGAAAAGAGACTCAACCCAAGGAAGTACAGCCAAATATGGGAAGAGACACCAGAATTCCATGGACACGAGCTACAACTTTAATTCTGCATATTCCTAGACCGGTACATGAAACAAGAATGCTGAAGTAGCTTTCCATAACTGAAAGCTTCTGGAAAGGCTGTGAGTGAGGAAGAGCTCAGTTTTCTTTAAGGGGCTGGTCACTGTGAGTTGGACCATGCTCCAGTGAGTATATGGGCAACACAAATTTGACTTGTATTTTTCTTTTACTTCTTTTTTTTTTTTTTGCGGGGGGGGGGGGGGGGAGGTCACAAGGGTGAGGGTGGGGTGAACTTGAGAGGACTGCGAAGTGATTGGGATCAAGGCGCATTATGTACAATTGCCAAATAAGCAATAGAAAAATTATGTTGGAAAAAAGGTAAAACTCCCTTCTTTGATAAAGCCACTTTGAGTTGGGTTTTATGATATCTTTAACTGAATATTTCCAAGTGATACATTGCTCCACAGTTTTTAAGTAAATACTTGAGTGAAAGACTGACATACAGGCTGAATGTGGTAGGGCACTCCTATAATCCCAGCACTCGGGAGGCAGAGGCAGGCGGATCTCTGTGAGTTCGAGGCCAGCCTGGTCTACAAAGTGAGTCTAGGACAGCCAAGGCTACACAGAGAAACTCTGTCTCAAAAAAAGCCTGACATACAGGTGGGAGGGGCAAGCACATACAGTAGCCCATTCTGGCCCCACCCTATCCCATGGCCAAAGTCCAACGACATCCTGTAAGAGAGCACCAATGACTTCCATCCTTGGGGTCTGTATTGTGAACTGTGCTATCTACTTCCCAAGGTATACAAGCAGGCTATTCTAGTGGTTGGTCCCTGAAGGTTTATGTTGTTGTTATTTAAAGACATGGCCTAATAAATGTTCTTATTAGGCTATATTTGTTATGGTGGTATTTTCTAACCCATGATCAAAAAAAAAAAAAAAAAAGACACAGACACCTGTTGTATTTTAGAATAGTCTTGATTTATCTGAGATAGGGCAGATATCAACCTCCTAAGCTACCCTCCCAGCCCCCATCTTGTGCCATCTGCTTCTGCTATTTTTTATTTGGGATACCTTTCATGCACAATCCATAAATACTTGCTAGTGTTTTCCATCTGCTTCATCTGTGCTGATTTGTGCTCTTTCCACCTAATCGAATGTGGCTGTCCTGCTTTCTCCTTCCATACCTGTTTTTCTTCCTTCCAAGATCCTTTCTGTCCTACAAAGCCTTCAAACCTTTTTGGCATGGCTACTTTCCTCCCTGCCCAGGTATTGGTTGGCTTTATTAGTCAAACAGGAAGAAAAGGCATGACAAGACACGATAGTCTGCAGTAAGAAAGGATCTCGGGGGATGGAGGAAGGGAGGGCAAGCAATTAACAAATACAAAGCACCAGACCACACTCCAACAATTTGGATATATATATATATATATATATATATATATATATATATATACATATATATGTATGTATATTATTATATATATTATATAATATAATATATATTATACATATATTATGTATTATAATATATTATATGCATGTATATATGTATGTATATTTATATGTGTATATATTATGTTATATTATATATTATAAATTAGTTCATGTAATTCAAGTAAAGGTTGGGCTAATTTTATTAGAAGTTTCATTCTATAAAATAACTCATTTTACAGAGTCACTTATATTCTGCTCAATGTATGCCTCTCTTCAATTACCCACTACTTTGAAGCAGTTTGGGGAGAGTCTTGCTGTATCTATGCAGAGCCTGCGGTTTGATCTTTTCCACATTCTTTGCCTTCATTTCCTTCCTGTATCTAGCTCTGTACTCTTGCTCCTTTAACGCACTGGTTTGAAGAGAGGAAGTAACATGTAGAAGGAAAGTGACCTCTCCTTGCTTTTAAGTTTTGTGCTACTTTTCTTCAGTATGGCTTATTTTAGGCTTTATCACAGAAAGATTAGCCTAGACCTAGCTTAAACAGTTCTCTCAGTAATACTTGGAAAATGATTTGTTTTATATCTGCATAGGGAGAACACTTGTTGCCATGTAGAAAAAGAAATTGTCAGCCTGTGAAATTTTTCCTCTGTAGTATCTTTTACAGTCATTTCCAAGTAAGTATTCTGTAACACGAAAGTGGTGTAACTTTTAAGTGACTATGTTTACATGCATTTGTTCATCAAGCAACAACTAAGTTGTCAGCCAGAGTAGACAGCTTTATTTTGACCATTTCTAGCTCCAGGAGTGGGAAAGCTCCATGTACCCTCCATAGCAGATAAAGGAAACCATGCAGCTCAGTACAGCTGCCTACACAGGTAATTTCACACATGGAGTTGTCTTTATTACCCATGAAAACTCCCTGTTTCCTTTGCCATCATTATTATTAAGAAGTAGAGGGAAAGAACCACATGTAGAAGATGTATGTTTATATATTTTTGTCCAGAATATTGGATATGTGAGTATCTCTAGAGAAAACACTCATCAGCCAATAGAACACATTTTCAACGTTGTATTCTTTGATAGGTAGAACTCTAACCACTACAGGGAAAGATATTGGCCTGTGTTTGTTACTATGGAGAATCTCAAAGTAAGCTAGAAATTCGTAATATGAGACTTAAATACTTAATATTTACAGAAGGAAAACAATAACCATTGTTAATAGCTACATTTAATGCAATAATGTCTTTTAAATCTTCTTTTGAATGTAGTGACCCCCATAGAAACATGGTTAAAAAAAACAATCTGCTGTGTTTGTGTCCAAACCCCTACCCAGATCTAGCCAATGGACAGGACATTCTCCACAGTTGAGTGGAGAATGGGGACTGACTTTCACACAAACTCTGGTGCTCCATATTTGACCACATCCCCTGGATGGGGAGGCGTGATGGCACTCAGAGGAAGGATAGCAGGCTACCAAGAAGAGACTTGATACCCTATGAGCATATATAAGGGGAGGAGGTCCACCTCAGTCACAGTCATAGGGGAGTGGAGTGGGGGAAAGTGGGAGGGCGGGAGGAATGGGAGGATACAAGGGATAGGATAACAATTTAGATGTAATATGAATAAATTAATAAAATATTTTTTAAAAATTAATAGGTTAAGTTGACTTTGGAAGGAGCATGCTTGACTTTGTTTTTCCTTAAGTCGTGAAAGGAGAGTGGTACAATGCAACATGTTCAAATAATAGCCATGCTGAGACTTAGTTCCCTTCACATGGTCCATTTTATTTTAAAAAAATGGGATTTGATAATGACATGGAAAATGGTAAGAGAAGTGCTTCTTCACTCATGTGTGTTACACTCTAAGTGATGGGTACCACAAAGCCACACCATGCAGCAGAGCTCACCTGGGAGGTTTGTTGGGGAAGAGGTATACATAGGCTGCCTCTGGGTGAGAGTGGAGGTAAAGAGGGAGTGGGGAGAAGAGGCACTGCCTGTTTTATAAGGGGACATAGTGCATGTGCATAGGGAGAATGTAAGACTCATTGCGACAGCGGAAATATACAGAATCTTGACAGCGAGCGATGAGGAATCCTGCTGTCACTAGGTCCTTGCGGCAAGCAGTGGAGATGCCTGATTGCTAACAATGTGGCGAGAAGACAATGATTTCCAAAAGGAACCAGGAATTTGCTCTAAAACTCCACAAGTGTTAGTTCTCAGATAGTCCATATATCCAGAAATGTGCTCAAGTTTTAGACCATGGAAGGATGTCTGGTGGTAAGAGAAAATGCAGCATTCCTCAGGAACTTGCAAACAAGTTTTCACCAACCCCAAGAGGTGTCACTTCCTTGCCTGTGGCAGAAGGCTCCATTGACTATATCTGTGGTTTCATATTGAAGCCTATACTGGCCTTTGGGCACCCTCTGTCCTTACTCACAAGTAGTGGTTATACGTTTTAAAGTCCGTGCTAGTCTCCTGGCTCTCTCTTCCCCCAGTTTACTCCTCCTTTTTATAATGAACATGACATGTCTGCCCCCCCACTCTCTTGTCACTCTTATAGATATCACTGGCTATGTCCAGTCTGTTTCTCTTCCGGTTTTGGATTTTTTTCAGATGCCTCTTGATATTTTCTCTCTCATATACACAATAAAATCCTTACTACAATGTCCTGGTGACAAAATTTTTCATTGGATTTAAGGCAGATACCATGAGTTGGAATCATACCTGATGCTGATGAAGTGGACAGCAACCCGTTTCATCAGCTATTGGAAAACCAAATACTATTGTGCTGCTAAAGAGAATTAGCAATAAAATGGCTCCTAATGACTTATATTCAGATCAATAAGTCAATCAACACCAGAGAAGCTTCTTGTATTAGATGGAAATTAATACAGAGATACATAATTGAACAATGTGCAGAGTATGAGACACCTTGGACCTCTCAACCCTAACTGGGGTTTATTCATTAAGCCCCTGTTCTGAAGGCTCAGGGATCTTAAGCAGAAAAGAAGGCAGAAAGATTATAAGAACCAGAGAAGACAGATGACTCCAAAGAAGCTGTGTCTTCCAAATTCACGGAACTAATGTACATATGAAATCACAGAGAATATGGCCCCATACAAGGCTTACTTAACTTGAAAGCAAATGGGATCCTGGCAACAAGAGTGGGAAATAAACACAAACTCCCACTCAAAAAGAACCAGTCTGCAACTGATACCCGGTGGCAAAGAAAAATCTGTTATCGCCAATGACCTCTTACTGTATTTATAGTGACACTTTAAGGTAAACCCTTTGTACTTGACCAATGCAGAATGAGCTCACTGGCCTTTTAATACAAGGTTTGCCTCATTTCACTTTGTTTGGGCAATTATGTTTGACTTACTGGCTTTTGATTTTTATGTTTTGCTTTCCATTTTTGTGCTTTGGGGATGCTTGGGTATGTGCTAATGTTTGTTTATTTTTAAATAGAGGGAGAGAAAGAGCACAGAGTTGGTTGGGAGAATCTCAGAGAAACTGGGGATGGAAAAAAAAATCACGAAAATATATTGTGTAGGCATAAGGTTACTGTGTAATTCAAATACTGATTTCTGTACCCCTCACATCTGGTTGTAATCCTTGTTCTGAGAATCTGCTGTCTCCATGTGTGTAAACACTGGCCTCCAATTGTTCCCTAATGTATCAATAAAGCAGCTTACAGCCAATTGCTGAGCAGAGAAGAGAATAGGGCTGGGCTTCTTGCCAGCCAAGGTAGGAGGAGTTAGAGGAGGAAGTGGGAGATTCAGCCAGTTCAGAAGTCCAGGAGACATCAGGAGGAGAGAGGTTCTGGAATAGAAAAAGCTACAAAGTGCACATATCTCTGAGATGTACACTAGGAGGAAACCAAATTAGCTTAGGGGGTTACAAATAGAGTAATAGCTGCTCAGTTATTACGTTGTGAATCTTATTACAGAACAAATATAAAAGGGTCTCAATTATTTGTGTGATAGCTTGGTTAAGAGAGTAATTGATAAACACAGTTATATAAAAATGATTTACCGTATTGCATCCAAAATTTTAATTAAAGGCAAAAATGAAGCAAACAAAAACAACAAAACTTCTGCCATTTTGCCAATTTCTTTACTGTACCCCCTTGGATACAACAAGAAATTGGACCAAGGGGTAAAAAGTTAGTTCCTAGCTCCTGTCTTAGAGTTCTTTTTTTCCTTATTACTGTTATAAAATACCCTGACCAAAGCATCTTGAAGGACACTTTATTTTGCCTCACATCTCCGGTTATAGTTCATGATGGTGGCAATCACCGTAATGAGAACTTGAGGGAGCCGGTCCCATCTATCAACCAGAGCCAAGTAATGATGCTGGTGTGCAGCCTTTGGCTTCCTTTTCATGTAGTTCAGGATCTCCTGCCTTGTGAGTGATTCTGCCCACAAGCGAGCTGGGCCTTCATGTGCTGATTAATGTAATGAGGACAATCTCCCAGAGGCGTGCCCAAAGGACCATTAAACCTCCGAGGTTCCAGATGTCAGAACACTGTCAGTCCAAGAATGGAGTCATGTGAGGAGAATTCTGGGTTCTTGTGAGAAAACTCCAAGAAAACAAAACCTTGCTCTCTTTACAACAAAAGAATTGTTCTTGGAATATTTTCATGCTCCTCCCAGGTGTTGTGGATAGGAGTGAGTTTACTTCAGATTGTTCATTAAAACTGGCTGTTGTCATTTCTTTATGTGCCTTTATGGACAGCTTGCCCTTGTTGATGTATACTTTACTCATGTGACTCCTCTTAACTATCAAAGTATAAATTGTCTGATGCTCTGAATAAAGTTGGCTGATGCATGAGACTTTAGTCTGCCCCATTTGTTAGCTCTCTCTCTCTCTCATTTCACACTAGATCTGAAGCAGTAGACAATTCTAGATCCGGCCAAGTTGGCATACTAGGCCTAACTGTCACAATTCCCCAAGGAATTAAAGGGTTCCAATCTTTTAAGCTTATCTTATAATCTCTGAGTATTTAAGTCTAGGAAACAAAAATATGCTAATATTCATTCAGCTAGAGATGATTTCTTTCACTGTACCAATTTCTAAAATGTGATAGGAACTGAAGAGACAAAAGGATTGTTAGTCCGGAGAAAAACCAATTTCACCATTTAGGCCATATTTAAAGCAAGTTTTTTAAATATTAACTACTAACTAAGAGATGGAGTTTATTCAGGAGCACCCTTGGAATCTCTTAGCTGAAAATGGCCCTGAGATATGTGTTGCAAAGGTTTAGAAGGACAAACCTATAGGCCACTGTACTTTTCTACAGGGATTTGTTACTCTAAGAACTACAACTCCCAGAATTTTAGGAAGTTGCCAGGTCCTTGGACAGGTGGGGCTCACAGGCTAATTTTGGATATTACGGGATCTTCAGTGAAACCAAAACAACAGGAAAAGCCTTGTAAGTAATGACATGTAAAGCAGAATGATAATTTTAAAATGCTAAACATAGAAAAATTATTTATACAGTATGTATAGTAATAAATAATTTCTATATAATAAGATATAACAGATGCATGCCCATGCATACTTATCACATACACAGTAAATAAGATTGCAAATGTTAACAGTGGTTATCTTTAAACAATACTATTGTGGAAGACCTTATCTCTCTTCTTCGTATTTTTCACATATTTTAAATTTTTTTTCTACCCACTAACAATTGCTATTTTAAAATTAGATGGTAAATAATTTTTAAAAAATGTATCTATTTAAAAGGAGCTAGACTGTTTCAAGCATAAAACTAGGCAACATGCAAGACATGGCTCAGGTTGCATTTCCTGCACAGGCCTGCAGAGTGCCAGGCTGTGAGAACACTCAGGTGTGCTCACTGCACAGGCCTGCAGAGTGCCAGGCTGTGAGAACGCTCAGGTGTGCTCACTGCGCAGGCCTGCAGAGTGCCAGGCTGTGAGAACGCTCAGGTGTGCTCACTGCGCAGGCCTGCAGAGTGCCAGGCTGTGAGAACGCTCAGGTGTGCTCACTGCGCAGGCCTGCAGAGTGCCAGGCTGTGAGAACGCTCAGGTGTGCTCACTGCGCAGGCCTGCAGAGTGCCAGGCTGTGAGAACGCTCAGGTGTGCTCACTGCCTTCTTCTCGCTGGAGTCTTTATGTATCTTCGTCTTGGCTGCTGCTTGCTATTTCTCTCTGAAAAGCAAGATCTCTAAGTCTTTTAAAAATGTGCTATAAGCCCCTCTCCCTTCAGGAGGTCTTTCAGATCAAATATACTCTGCTTTTCAATGTAAAGCTTCAGCTTTTGTGTGTTAAGTCTCTGAGCTAGTCCTTTATGGTTCCTGTTATATTGTTTATAAATCTTTGCAAAATATTTTCTATTGAAACATCCTTCCACTTCTAAGAGCATCTGAGAAGATAAGTTCTAAGGTTATAGAGGCCACATCTTTTACATTTTTGTTTCTTGCTAAATAACTAAACAATGAATCTACACTAACCATTTTTTTCTAAAAGTAGAGAGTACCTGGTGAGCCAAGACTGCAGTTGGAACTGACTAACAATATTTAGGTATGCCTCTGGACCATGGTTGTTCATTGCATTAATTCTCTGCCAATGTCTATTTACTATACTACAGAACTCAAGCTTAGAGGCAAAGTGTTTGTTGCCTACCGACTCTGTTCCTCATTTTTTGATATGGACTGAGCTTCAGAGATAAGGTCTCAAGGCAGTGGGCCAGGTTTCCTGGCTTTTTTAATACCCTCTTAGGGCCAAAAAGTCTACTTCTCCTTTGTAATAGGCATGCCTGGCAATTAGTTTTGTGTGGAATCTTGAATTAATTTATTTTACGTTTGTTTATATTTATTTATTTGTATATGTGGGTGCTTGGAGAGTATGTGTATGTGTGTGTGTGTGTGTGTGTGTGTGTGTGAGAGAGAGAGAGAGAGAGAGAGAGAGAGAGAGAGAGAGAGAGAGAGAGAGAGAGAGAGGAGAGAGGAGAGAGAGAGAGAGGAGAGAGAGAGAGGAGAGAGATTTGGGAGCTGTCTGTCATGCTACACATGTGGAGATTAGAGGACAACTTTTAGATGTAGCTCCTCTCCTTTCTTTATGTGACTTTCAGGGATCAAAGCAGACATTGAGGCTTGGTGTCAAGTATGTTTACCTATTGAGTTATTTTGAGGGCCCAATTTTGAGTTACTTTTAATGCCATCCAGTTAGTGACAAAATCATATGAGTTATAGAATTAGAGTATATTTTAATCATGAACAATTACATAAATTTATCTAGAAAGCCTAAAACCCAAATTAGAAGTCAATTCCTTGCTACATATTTAGACAACTCATTTCAACAAATCTGCATTATACTAGACAAAGAGTAAGAATTTTTTTTTTTTGCTTCAGCAAGGAATTAATATAACTGGGTGCTTTCTCTTTCCAGAGATATTAGTTTTTGAAAGGGAAGTTTAGGGATAACTGCTCTATACAAAAGCATGATAGAATGGTAGTTTTACGTCAACTTGACACAAGAAGATGGAGTCTTGATGGAGAGAACTGGCCTCCATAGACTTGGCCTGTAGGCAGGTCTGTATGTCATTAACTTGGTTGATGGTTATTGTGGGAGGACTCATCTCACTGTGGTGGTTTTAATCACTGGGCTGGTGGTCCTACGTCTTTCAAGAAAGCAGGCTGAGCAGCCATGAGGAGCAAGTCATAAGCAGCATTCCTCCGTGGCTTCTCTTCCAGGTCCTTGCCTTGGGTTCCTGCCTTGACTTCCCCAGATGACAGACTATAGACTGTGAAATGGTGAAATAAACCTTCTGCTCCCCTAGTTGCTTTTGAGTCTCTGCCTTGTTATTGGTTCCTGTCTTGCACTCCTGCCCTGACTTCCCCAGATGATGAACTACAGGCTGTGAAAAGAAATAAAGCCATTTCCACCCCCACCCCCGTGGCTTTTGGTCATTGTGTGCTATCATAGCAATAGAAAACCTAAGACATAGGGGTTGGAAAGGAAACTACCTTATACTTAATTTTTGATTTGTACTCGGAATAAACCTTTTCTCGTGTTCAAGCAGATGGGCTGTGCTTGTGGTTGAGGCTGTGCTGTGGTTGTGAAATCTAGCTGGTGGTGCAGGAAAAGGCCACTGGGAGTATCGCCTTGTTCCTCATCCCAACGTAGATAGTTATGAGAAGCATCATCTGTGGGCAGGCTTGACAATATCTGGTTTCTTTACCGCCTTCATATTTTGCTGTTGTTTAAACAGGAAGAATCCCTGAGCAAGAGGTTTTTAGAAATATGGTCTTTGTGGTGGCAGGGGAACCACAAGGAGACCAAATTTAGGTAATCTCAAATAAGTATCTTTTGTTTTCTGTCTTCTCTTTTGCTTGAGTGGTTAAGTCACACATGGCTTCCAAAACTCTAATCAAATCAAGAAAAAATTCTTCCTTGTTTTTCATGCCTTATGTAGACATCTTGAAAGTGTGTGCTTTCCAAAAAACAATGCTTTGGAGCAGAATATTAGAGTCCATTTCTAGAGTCTTTTTGTGGCAAGTGTACCTGTGCTCTCATGGGACTGAGAAATAGACAAGTACATCATTCATAGATATCTGACTGCATCCGGACCCCAAATGCGTGCCCCCAACACCCTCCTCACACATGGTCTGATGCTATTTGGTGTATTCATGAGGCTAGAAAACAGTCTTGCTAAGTGTTAAGCATATGTATTGACCCCATTTCCTGATTGCCTCGGCACAAAGGGATTTTACACAACTTGACCTACGTCTGTTTGGATACCAGGGTTCTCTAGCAATGACACAAAAACTGGAAGTTACCATTTGCAATGAGACTTTGCAAATCTGTCTACTGTTGGGGCCATTGCTCTATCCAGCCTTTCTGTTGTTCACAGTGAGGTCTGTCTTCAAGTGAGTGACCATACCTCCCTTGCTGGGCAACATAATAAACTTGTTTGCTTCAAGTCATTTCTTGGAGGTTGTTTAATGTAGCTTAGGTGTAACCGATAAACTAGATGGCAAAGATAAGACTGTAGATGTAGAGGGAGAGTGTGACTTTATTTTTCATCCTTAAAGTAATTGTACCCAACTCGGTGCATTGCTGTGATGTCCAACTAAGATCTTACAAATAAAATTATTAGAACAGTGTCTGGAAACCATGGAAGTTTGATATTACTAATAATTCTAAAACTGAAGAGTAGCAATGTGTCATTTTCCAGTATTCGAGGGCAGCTTCAAAGTGTACCTGGCAAGCTCACAGGCTCAAAGAAGCACCCATTACCAGTTCAAAATGGAGAGGTGCTAGTCTGAAAAGAATTATATTGGACCTTAGTAACTGGAATCAAACAAATAGAAGTTACAATGTTAAACCCTTGAGTAAGAAATTGAAATGTTAGCTCATCACTCAGGGAGATTTGTAAAAAATGCTAAGCTCTTGGGATCCTAAGTTGGTTAAATGAGCATGTGCTTTTAAATTATGGGAATTTTTTACTTCTAAAAAAGCCTTTTAATTTCTAATGCTGTGTTTCATCATCTGAGATCAAAGTCAAGAAGTGACTTTCTACTGACAACACCATACAGTGCTTAGCCATAGCTCCTCGCATTTAATGAAATGGTCTGGTGAGCAAACTGCAGCACTGAACAAATGCCACAGTGTTGTCCTACAATAATGTACTCCATGCCTGACCTGCTTCTGGGTTCCTGCTGGCTGAGATCTTCCCTGTCCCCCTACTCTGGGGGAATATACACACTTTTTCTGATAGTGTGAACTAACACTTGTCCCCAGCAGTTCATGTGTGAATGCTCAGCATGAATTTTTCATTGAAAAAAAAATTGCCTAAATAACATTGGGCCACATCATTGTGATGTCATGTGGATTCTAAATTAATTCTCTTCTCCTGGCCACAGTCTTTCAGTACTTGTTCATGAGCTTACTACCAGGTCTACTGAGATACTTAGATGCCATCGAGGAAATCTAGCCCAAGGACTGGTTACTCTTTTGCTGTGTTTCTCAAGACTACTGATCTTCCCCCTGCCCCTTTGACAATCATTTTCTTGACTCAGGCATAAGATCATAAGAGAAACATAGCCTTGACTACTTAATGGCCAGCTCATGAATTTTATAGCCCAAACACCAGAGCTGTCGTGCAAGAAAGACAGGAAACTTGTTCTGAGGAGGAAATGTCAGCTATATGGAAGATTTTGTGGCTTCAGAATTCCCTCTTATGGTGTTCTAACTAATATACAAACAAAGCATGATGTAGACAGAAAAAGAAAATGTGTCTGCTTTTCCCCCCATAGTATTAGGACTACATCATAAAATGGGAAGATGAGGCCGGGGGAAGGTTTTTGCCTACATGCTGTTAGTACACTGAAGTTCATCTTTTTTTTCTTCTTTTTTTCTTTTTCTTTTTTTTTTTTTTTTTTTTTTGTCCTACTTTGATTTGTATCTAGGAAAGTTTCAACTTGAGTTCCTCATATAAACACTCAGCATGACTTACATGACATTTTTCTCAATTCTCCCGAGAAGGACAGTTATGTTCACTCCATATAATAGATGTCATTGTAGTTAGTTCCTCAAAACTGTCTGAAGATCTGAGAGGTAGCGATGGCAAAACACTTGCCTTATATGTTTGATTCTGGTGTGGAGCCTCATACTGCACCCCTTTCCAGCCCCAAAACAAATTCTGAAGAGGGATGACTGACATTTAAGTCTGACACTTGTTATGAATTATGAATTACAATAAACAAGTGGTTACAGATCAAAAACCCCACAGTTGCAAATGATCTAATGAACATTCAAATGAAAATTCAAGATAATGCCTCCATCTGTTTTAGACATACAAGTTATTGTTGCCTATTAAATATAATTTACCCACTTTTTAGATATATATTTCATTGACTTTGGAAATTTTTCATATATTCATATAATGGTGACAAAAGCCAAGACAGTGTATTTTCTTATGCTCCCTTCACCATCGCCAGCGACAAGCAACCACTGAGGTAACTTCTGTTTCTCTACTTTCTTCTTTTCCAGAATTAAATGTAATTGCTCAGTATGGATTCTTATAAGTCTTTTTTCTTTCTCTGGATAAAACAATGCTTTTGATATTTATCCATTTTAGTCGATTCATTTCCAGAGCCTTTATTTTTGTTGCTGTGTGGACTTTACATTATTTACCAGTTGATGCATGTTGGGTTATTTCCAGATTTTATGTTTATGAAAAATTTGTTTTCACCATTCATGTCAGTGTATGTGTGTGTGTGTGTGTGTGTGTGTGTGTGTGTGTGTGTGTGTGTGCGTGTGTGTGTGTGTAAAATTAAGTTTTTATTTCTCTAGGGGAAATAAGCATATGTAAGTTTGCTTTAGAGAGATCTTTCTCACTTCCTTCCAAAGGGGACCCCAACAGCATCCTCAGCAGTCTCTAAGTGCTACAACGGCAGTATATGCACTTCCCCCTTTGACATGGTCAGATATTTTAAGAATTGTAATAGTGTCTCTTATGTCCTTCAAATTGTAATTGTTAAGTTATAAGTCAGCTATGAAAGAAAGATCTAATAACTGGAGGCATGTCAAATATCAGAAAGATGATTTCTAGTATCTTCTCTGCATTAGTCGTTGCCTACCTACCTCTTGCCCAAGGTGGACTACCGGGCCATCATATTCAAAACTCTTAAGTCTTCAGTCGCTCAGCATACAGAGCTTTGGTAGATACAAAGTTTCCTCTATTTTGGGATCTTGTAGCAAAGTACTTACCACCAGAGGCCTTTTGCCTGTTTCTCTTCCCTGTGCCAGAGAACTACCTACACCTACAGGGTGGGGGGGTGGGGGGTGGGTGTGGGGATGGGGACATTTCTGCTCGTCATCGCTAAGCTGAAAATGAGCCATTTTTTTCTGTAGTCCTCCAAGTGAAGCTCATGTAGAAAACAGGCTCTTGTCACATTGAGAGAAGAAAAATCACTAGAACTCCAGCATCTATTTATTTCTTCTCATTCTTGTTGAAGACGGATATCATTCAAGTTCGTTTGCTTGGATTGTCTTCAGGACAGTTGCTGCTGTTACTCTGCCTTCTCCTTTTCTCATTTTTACTTGGATGGCAACAAAGCTCCCTGCTTCCTGCAGTAAGAGTGAAGTTGAGGACTCAGGACTCTCGCTCCTCCTTGCCAGCTTTGAGTTAGACCACACCTTCTCTCCTTCACAAACACGGCAGAGTCTTTCCTGACTGTTCATTTCACAAGATGATTTGTTATTTTCCCACTGAGAATCTCTTTCTCCTCTTTCTCTAACTGGAATAATTTTTTACCTGTCCTTCCAGATCAGATCAGATCAAATGCCACCTAATCTAATGCCAAATTCTCAGGGCACTATTATTCATCATAACTGAACTCTGCTCATGTATTTTGAGACCTATCTATCACAGTGCCTTGTGATTCTTCTTAGACTTAGACTTTCTCCGAGCCAAAGAACATATGTTAATCATTGTTTATTTAGCACATAGTACACACTTAATAAATATTTTGACTGGCTCTTTAAGTTTGCAACATAACTATATCAATGAGAAGATTTTTCTTTAATTAGAAAAGTAACAACAGAAGTCATTGCCAAGCAAAAAAGTTTATTTAGTGAAAAGCTACTCATGCCTCAGTACGATGACTTATATATCTGGTTCTATCACTTTGAATGAATAGACATTTCTATGAGATGTTCCAGGTTAGCCTGGCCTACAGAGTGGCACCATGTCACAAAGAGAGTGGGGACATTCATATATAATATAAAACAGTTTGCCAGAATGGTAGTTACAAGATATTATTACTCTCAAATGGAATTGGATTCTCTATAGTCTCATCCAAACTGACACATTTTGAACCTCGTGTCACAGGAAAGGAAAAGTGAAAGGAATCATTTAACTCCTGTTTCCATTGTAGGGCTGTGACGCTCATGAACACATGCATATAAGTTCATGATAGCAAAATATCAGGACTATAACACCACACAGATCATATCCCATACAGAACCTGAGACATGTTCCTAAAATGGTTGTTATTTAGCTGAAATTCTAATTCCAATAGATGCCACATATTTTACTTTGAAACTCTAGTCAAGTGAAACCTCTGAACCTCACAAAGGAAGAGCACTGAAGTCACTATGTAGCCCCAAGATGAGAACGGTATTTGATTTGGCTGTGGTATCATAAAGAGGCCACACACTTTCAGCTCCTTTTCTCCTTGACAGTGGAGTTCTAGCAGCTTCCCTTTGAATGTGGGTGAGCTCCACAACTGCATTGATCAGAGTCACAGCAGAAGTGACCCTGGGGCTGTTTTTAATTTCAGTTTCATCTCATGTCTCCCAGAGCACCTTTTTGGGACACCATAGGCTCTGTCTTGATAGTCCAATTTTCCTGAGCCTGCCATGTTGAAAAGGCCTTGTATAGGCCCCTGCATAGACTTCCTGTTGTCTGTCCCCATAAGGTGATATGAAAGTGAAGCTGGTGGGCTCCAGAGCCACCTGAGTGAGGCACCAAGTGAATTTCTTCAACACCAGGGAGCAAAAGAACCACCCAGCCGAGGCTTAGCCAAGTCTGTTTTTCCCAGGCAAGACTGTCATCTTAAGTGAGCATAGTTGGGATGCTTTGTAGATCTGGGGTGATCAACAGAACACTGGATAGTAGTAACAAGAAGTTTTTGACCCTGTGACGATTTCAGAAAGAAGTACTTTCATTAACTTGAAGGTTTAGACGTCTCCAGTGTTGTGTTTGTTTGCAGTACAGTCCTGGGTGGGATGAGCTTTGCCTGGAATGCTCTACGTATAAAACCTAGAACTGAGTTGCATCAGCTGAAGCTCGGCTTCTGGTCCAGAGGCATACTTTTTTTTTTTTTTTTAACATTCTAGACTTCCATAAAGCTAAGAGATATTCTGTGGCCCTGTTGGGAAAGACTTTGGGATGTTTCAATCCTAACCAGAGCAATAATTTAACTACAAGAAAACGTGCAAACCTGGTGCTGGATGCGGAGGAAGAGAAGGAGGCATAGCAGAAGTGACAGTTTTGGGCAACACCAGCAGTGGATGTGCAGGACTGAAAATGTCAATCGCCATTAGTACTGTAGCCATTGTGTGGGCAGATGGGAAGGCTAGGAGAATGCAGACAGACTGTGAGAGCCACCGCAGGGAACATAATCAGGAGTCCCAAAGGAGAGTGATGCAAGCAGGAGAGCAAGGCTCTGACCTAAGACATGGGGCCAAAAGACTTTACTAATTCCTTTGTGAGGAAAGATTAAATGAGACCACACCTGGCCTGTAGATGCTGTAATTGCTGATATTTATCTCTTAATTGTTGAGTAAATCTGGTTCTAGTTTTACTTTGGCTCTTTTCAAATAAGGTGTTTTGCTTCCTTTTTTCTTTGAAGATTACAAGTGAGATCTCTGTACACACTGTCAAATTATCTTGAAGATTATCTGATTGTATTCTTGAAACCTAAGGATAGAGAGGTTTTGATCAGCAAGACTTTGTTACAATGGATGCTAATCAGATGACATACACCCAGGAGTGGTTTGTTCCCTTTGCCCATGGCGGAGGACTTTTTCACACAGTTCACCTTTTAGAAAACACTGATTTATTTAAAGTGAAGCAAATATGGAAGAGGAAAGCTTCATCCCATTTTAGCATTACAACTCAGCATGCTTTGGTTTGCATATATTTGAAAAAGAATTTCATCTAGTTAATGTGTATAATGATGTAATAATAATTCAGTCATACTGTATGACCCCTTCATTCAAGGAAGGGCAAAGCTTTTAAACAAGCCACTTCTGAAAACTGTCACATCCCATTGCGTGCAGCAACAGAGAAGCCCTGACTAGGCAAGTCCCTTCATTAAATTAATAGGCTGGGTGACTTCTTAGGTTAGCTGAGGTGGCCCCTTGGAGGACCTTACATGCGTTTTATTGGGAAACTAAGATCACACATAAAGGTTTGGTTATAATGTGTACCCTAGTATTATTCTTAACATGCATTCACACTCTACAAGACTAATGCTTTCTTTAGAGCCAATAATGCTGGATGCTAGAAAGCAGATGAGTAGGAGCACAAATATATTCAGAATCCATAATGTCGACCACATAACAACAGCAAAACATCCATGGCGTGGCCAGTTACTGTCACAATAGGTCAATGGTTTGACGTTCTCTGCAGTAAAATATCTAGGCTTCTGAACTTTAAAAAGAAATCCCAGTAAAGTTTAGTCAGAGCAAGGAAAAACATTTGTAGCTGTGAGGTATTTTTTGTTTTTTGGGTTTTGTTTGTTTGTTTGTTTGTTTGTTTTGTTTTGTTTTGTTGTTGTTGTTGTTTTGCCTGTTCTCTCTGCTACTGGAGCAATTCCTCTCTGACTAGACAACCTGATGATGAAGCCATTGATCTCTGGACATCTAGAGAGCTGGTGTGTATGCAAAACCCCAGGACAGGAGTGGGTAAATATTTTGACTTCAAGTTCAACTTGTTCTGTTTGGAAGTGTGCACCATTCCATGGTCGATGAGGATGTTTTACATACCAGAAACAATTACTTACTATCTTTCGAAAAGAAAAATGAAAAAAAGAAAACCTTAATAAGGTGGAGGGGGGGGCGGTTAGAGGCATGGCTCAGTGGTTAAAAGCACTGACTGTTCTCTCAGAGGATCCAGGTTCAGTTTCCAGCACCCACATGGTAGCTCACAACTGTCTGTAACCCTAGTTCCAAGGGATCTGACACCCTCATACGTATACACACAAAAAACTTTAGTAAGTAATACTGTGCTTTCAGGAACTGTCTCTGAGTGGCTTCTCTTCCAGCATGCATTCAGACTCATCGTGTTCCTCCAGGTCAGCCCTTAGGAAGATATTCCTGGTTCTGCTCATCATATGA
Source organism: Acomys minous (assembly GCF_964271855.1). Classification (NCBI taxonomy): domain Eukaryota; kingdom Metazoa; phylum Chordata; class Mammalia; order Rodentia; family Muridae; genus Acomys; species Acomys minous. Next base: position 78,167,094 of record NC_140492.1, on the reverse strand, counting down.
CCTATTGCTGTTTTGAGAGCATCATTTTACTTTAACTGCCTATTCTCTCAGATATGCTGTGATATCCATGGCTATGTGGTGAGAGACAGTGTTTGGACCAAGAGACCTAGAGTTAAAATTCTCCCCCCTTCCTCTTGCATGACAGGTTGCTGAAATGTTATCTAGATCCTTGTCTCTTGGTCTCCTCATCCGACAGCAGCAATAATAATCAAGAGCTGTGCCCTTGGGTCGGCTTCCAGGCTTGGGTCTCTCATCTCAAAAACTTGTCTTAACAGATAGTATTGCCATGCTTTCTTTGTGCTGGGGCGTTTCCTGAGTGTTTTACATTGATTTATATCAATTAATTTAATTCTTGTAATAACCTTATGAGGTACTTTTATTTTTATTTTGGAAATGATAAACTCAAACACAGAGAAGGAAAGTCGTTTGTAAGATCTGAACCCAGAAAATGTGTCTCCAGAGTCTTTGCTGCATAGGCTGCTCTGTAGGTTTGCTCAATTTCTACTAGCTGAATAGAGCCCACAGCAATCCGTCAGACTTTAAAACCAAAGCTAGAGAGCTCACAGTGAGATCCTATAGACCACAGTCACACCTGAGGTAGAAGGATGTGAGAAGGGATTAAGATGTTATAGAAACCATGTTATACTGTGACCTTCCAGACAGTTATTAGTAAACAATAGGTACTTGGGGTTCCAGAACTTCCCAGATGAAATTAGGTGATAAAAAGCTGAACTATTAAATCAATATTTAGTTGCTTGAAAAAGTCAGTGCCCCGAATGTCAAAGCTAAGTGTCCATTTGAGTCAGATATCTGCTGCTGGGGAAAGCCCAGTGGCAGATACAGGGTTTGTAGTTTGTGATGATAACTAGGAGCTCAACTAGACAGGAGGAATTGTCAAGTTTCCTCTCTACTGGGTACCTCAGAGATCCTCTCAGGACTCCCCTGGCCTCCTGCTAGACAAAAAGTTATCTGCAGCCTCTGGATTTTGTGTCCTGGTGAAACAGGAAAGCACTGAGTGTGTTCACTGGAACAGGCCTGAGACCGGGGTGGCTCATTAAAGAGTGTGGCCAGTTTGGAGAAGTCTTTTGATTTAATACTTCTGAGTGGGATTGACACTTCCAGATGAAATTTGCCTTGAGGAATTAGACAGTCACATATGCATTACAACCAAATAACGTTGAACATAGGCCAAACGCAAGATGAAGAAAGAAAAAAGAGTTTACTGTCTCCCATCCCTCAGTATGTGTTTTTTCTGATTGCTGTCCTCTACAAATCACTTCATTAAGCTAACATTACATAAAAGGAAACAGACATAAAAGCCAAAGGTGTTTGAGAAGAAGTAGGGCCCAGGATGAGGAGAGAGAAAACGAAGAGTTTATGAACAAAACATGTTATGTACATTTTTTAAAAGTCACAATTAAGTCTTCTCCCTCTTCTAGAAAAATAAATGTTCAAAATAGTTCAAGGGATGTTGAGAGCCATATGATATCTACCATAGCTGTATTTTCTCTGGCTATTTCTCTTAAAGTCCTTTCTGCCATCTCAACTTAGCATGAAAATTGTTCATGGAGGTCAGGAGTTTGAATCTTACCTTTCCTTCAAGAAACATAATATGTTGAAAGAGCTGAATGACTCATCACCAAGATTTAAGTAATAGATGCATTCATACAATGTCATACAATGTTTAGGTTTATGGTTCTGGAGAGGTGTCACTGAGGCCTTCACCTCTGGCATGGCCCTAGTCTGGTAAAGGTTACCCACCTTTTTCATCATTGCCCATCCATTGTATACATGGAGCTCTGACATTGGTACTAGTACATCTGACCACACATTTTTGTGGTATTTATGGCTGTGTCCTAGGCATTACTGTTTAGAAGAAGCCCTCTATTTACCATGTCCATAGCATACCCTTCCTTTTCTGGTCCTTTGTCCCCAGTCACATCTGGCTGTGACAATGGAAGCTATTTCTATTTTTGGATGTTGCTCAAGTCTCTGGGGGTTCTACTATGAATAGCAATGGCCTTTATAACAGCCATGATGTTGGAACATTTGTGTTGATCACATGATATTGGATATTCTTACATACCACTATTGGCACCTTTAGTTGAGCTCTATGCTTGGGAAAATTGGGCAAAGCATGCAGGTCTTGTGCCTGTCTTGACACTCCTTTCAGATGACCTTTTTGTTATGTTGGTCCGAAATTACTGGACTATCAGTTGGAAAGATTTTAAGGTCATCAATGTCCATTATGTTTCAAGAACAAAAATGGAGTCCCAAGAAAGGGAGTGCCTACAGTTTCAGATCTAAAGCCTGTGTTCAAATTTCTAGTCACTGCTTTGCCTTTTCCCAAGCATCAGAGTTAGGAAGAAAGATGTTACCCTGATACATAGATGTTCTGGGGAGTGTATTTAACTCCCTTTATTGTAGCTTCTTTTATGATTAGACTTCAGGTTCATTGTTTCTGTTCATTGCCCTGATATAAACAGCTTTGTTAAAACAAAACCAAAGTAAAAACATAACAAGCGCTTTCATTCAATGATTACTCACATACTGTTTCCACTGGTGTGTGTGTGTGTGTGTGTGTGTGTGTGTGTGTGTGTGTGTGTGTGTGTGTGTGTGAGAGAGCGTTTAAGCAGAGTTTATGGTATGGTAATTTGAGCTCCTAGCAGGAGGCTGTTTTTGCTTGTCCCTGTGACCACAAGTTACTAGGTGATTGCTTTCAAAGCCCCCCAGTGCTTGATTAGCAGAAATGCATTCTGGTTTCACACATTGTGAGCTTTTAAAGTTTTGGTTTTCAGGAAACATTCCCATGAGGAATGCTCTCGATCTTAACTATAAGAGGTACCATGCTTACTCCTTGTTCTGGCTCAAGTGTTTGGTTTTGGGGTTTTGAGGTTGTATTTATTAAGAATGGCATTCATAGTATAATTTTTAGAGATGCAAGTATCCATAAAGATCATAGAGTTCAATCAGCTAATCCTACAAATGAAGACGAGCATCATTCTGGCTTACTGGCTCATCTATAGAGAAGACAGGGACAAAACCAGGGCCCCTGCTGCATCCCAGGAGCCCGTTCCACGCACAACACTGGTTTCCTTTCTTCAGCCCACCCCTGACCTTGCTTTTTCAGGCTTCCAGAGAAGCTACAGGGCATGAAACCCTCAGAGCGGTGTCTCACTTTCCATTTTATTTTTAATCCAGTGTCCTTGATATGCATCAACCTGACTGCCTTAACCAGACCTCATTTAGTACCATCATTCTTTCTAGCTAGTTATTGAATAACATCCTCTTGAACTGTTCCTATTTCTTAATTACTTTATTAGTTGTAATCACAAAAATTGATCTCTTTGACATTCAAAATCTGATTCAACGAGGAAGTACATCTAATATTCACCAGCAATGCCAGCAAACTCATTGCCTTATTATTTCCATTATGCAGACTGATATCACTAAGAGCCAGATGTGACTGTTTAACTGAACTGGCCTTTATTTTAATCATAATTAGAATATCTTTTTAGCCTTCCCTGCTTACTTAGACACACAGGATACTTATCAGTTCATTCCCATCCTACTTCCAGCTTTTTAATCTTAAAAAGGCCTCCTTCAGTCTGTGGTAATCTTTATTTGCAATTCAAAGTAATTATGGAGAAAACAACCTGAAAGCGATATTCACTTCTTTGAGTTTTTTTTTTTTTTCTGAAACCCCAGACCCTACTGGTCTGATGCCTAGTTTAAATAAAATTAAATCAAGTTTGAGATGTGTCTTTTCTCTTCATGACAAAGTACAGTGATGTGAGCCCTGCCTTTCTTCTCACGCCTTACTTAACTTTTATTAGGCAAAAAGAGTAAATAGTTTTTTGTGTATCTGTTGGTCAATATTCCACGGACTATTTTCTGTCTTGTATTATAAATGGTTGGCTAGTAAGACATTAGAGGGGATGACTTGGTTCTTTTTTTAAAAAATTAGAAATTAGGAATTAGATAATCCCCGTGGGTGTATAGACGGGTGCTGGGGTGGGGTGGGGGAAGTAGCCCCAATTATATGTTGAGTTACTCATCAGTCCTCAAGCCTTCTGTGTGATTTCACAGCTCACGTCGTCCCTTCAAATATTTCCTTCTTTTCGGCTTCATTCCTATGTGACTTCATTTGTCCAATACTTTCTTATCCTTGCAGACACAGCATGAACATCCTTTTTCCTGAAGATCTTCATCAGACCTGCTGCACATCCAATCACCGCTACTAGTTTGTATGCCTCTGCCTGCTAGACTTTGTTTTGCTGCCCTTTGTTTTTGTGGGCCTTTCTTTTTACAAGGTGAGCTCTTCAGGTGCAGGCATTTGTACTTCTCACCCACAGTCTCTGGTGCGTTGTCTAGCACATAGTAGATTTTCAACGAATATTAAAGTAGCAGTCACATGACCTTCTGAGATTCCTTCCCCTTTTACGGTTTGTGATTTTATAATGATAGTAGATTTTAGCATCGATTCACATGTCAGTGGCCAGTTGTTGTCCAATCAATGCTTCTCTCACCCTGCCCACTGATAGTCTCTGCCCTCTCCTGGAAACAGCTGAAGCATCTTGTGCAACATGAGAGCAGTAAAGCATATAGTCAGTCTGTAGTCCTGAAATAAAATGGGCAAGATGATGACTTGAGAGTAAACTAACCTTACTTTACATTTATACCGTTTCATATTTCAGGTTGGACTTGGAATAAAGTGAAGTGAATTGAAAACCTCACAATTTTATGAATAACGATGAAGATTGTTATTTATAATAACACCAGACTTCACCCAAAATTTTTTGTTAGGATTAAATATCATAATGTCTGCAAATTTGGACTTACTATAGCCCTTGGCATGTGTAAATTCAATAAATGATAGCTGCTTTGATTTCTAAAAAGCATAGGAATGAATCAGTGTATATTCACTGCCTTCTGGTAAACAAGGAACTCTTTCTTTAAAATTCAATTCGAGGCTCCTTATGCAACCCATGGAACACAGAAAAACTTTACAATCATAGTTATATATCTAGTGTGTATGAGGGACATGCCACTGTGTGTGTGTGTGTGTGTGTGTCTGTGTGTGTGTGTTGTTAGTCAAGGGGCAACTTACAGAAGTTGGTTCTCCTTCTACTGTGTGAACCCAAGACCTTGAACGCAGGTCATTAGCCTTGGCAGCAGACTCCTTTCCCTGCTGAAGCATCTCCCTAGCCCAGAACACAGAAAAAGGGAGTCAGTTTCTCAATTCCTATAAGAATAGTAACTTAGTCCCATTCTTTATCTAGGAGAGATGTAAATCCATTATATACAACTGAAAAACAATAGCATGATGTCAGGTTCCGGTGCTACTTCAGCAAGATAGAAATGTGGTATTAAACCAGTAACAAAGACTGCATGACAATTAAGATCATCTTGTAGTTGCACAAAATGAAAGAGAAGGTTTTGTTTCTATAGCTCTCCTGACTGTGTAGCATTTCCTTTTTTTTTTTTTAATTATTTTATTTATTTATTCACTTTACATCCTGACTGTAGCTCCCTCCCTCCTCTCCTCCAGGTCCTCCCCTCCCCCTCCCCCTCCCCCTCCTTCTCCCCTATTCCTCAGAAAAAAAATCAGACCTGGGGAGAGCAGTGATGGGAGGACAGAGGGCCAGTAGAAAAAAGAGAAACCATGGCCAGAGGCATCTCTGACACAAGCTGGAGGATATGGGGGTGACTCCAGCTGAGATTCCCAGTAGCAGGAGTCACAGAGACTGAAGAGGACACCCTTTAATGAGACAGGATTCCTAGTGGAGGGAGAAGAACACCAATGCACCCAGAAAAACTTGGACCCCAAATTTACCCTGCTTAAAGACATGCAGGGATAAAGACAGAGCAGAGATTGAGGGACCGTCCATCCAATGCCTGGCCCAAGCTGTGCTGCATTTCTAAGGTGGAGGAAACAATTTTACGTTTGAACACACTATAGGGCTGGAGGTCAGATTTGTTCACTAGCTTACTCTGGGAAAACTTCAGGCAGTCCTAATCCACAAAGAACTTCTGAGTCTTGTGTTGTGTTGACTTCAGATATTCCCACAGTCTTAAGTGACAACCCATATGTGGAGGTTATTGACAAGTAACATAGGCCCGTAGAAACCTTAGGTGCCATAGGGTGATATTTCTGCTTTACTGTCACCCTCCTTTCTAACCAGTTGACCTTATTAAGCCTTCTCTAACAGCTCAACTGACTTATAGTGAAGAAACATCCTTAAATGTATAAACTTTGTGTATTCTTTTTGTCTGTTTTCTTGCTGTGTTTCTGGATAGTGTATTTGCATGCACTATCAAAAATCTTATTTTTTGTGATCCCAGCTACTCTAACTTTTCCTTAAAAACAGAACTTTCAAATTTCAAGGCCTACATCAACTCAATCAGACTCCTTATAAGCTCTCAGACAACAAGGTATTTTTTTTTTCCGGAGTGTTTTGTACTGTTCGTGTCAGTATTAGCTTCAGAGATATCTGCCTGGCTGGATTAGAGGCCCCAAAATGAGCTTCATCTTTCTCTTTCCTCCTTTTCTTCTCCCTTACTTTTTTCTTGTTAATTCTTTGATCTTTCCTTTTTTTAATCTCCCTCTTGGATGTGTACTAGGTATAAAATTAAATCTCCATTAGCTCTAAAGTCCCCTTTCTTCGTTATACTTGTGCATCCTATTTTTCAGACTAACAGAAACCACGGCACATACCAAGTCACCCAGTGACCTCACTAGAGAGGTCACGAATTATCAGTCTTGAGTTAGACCTCACTTTCCTGAGGACAAGACCTGATTTTCATTTCCAGACAAATAGTGCTGCTCTCAGTATCTGCCAGAAATGCGTCCCCTGCTCATCAGCATGGGTCTCCACTTACCTTCTGTTTCCTTGCACATCACAGGAAAGTGAAACAAAACAAAATCCATTCCAAACCCAAAAGCTAGCTCCAATTGATAACTGTTCTCAAAAGAAAAATTAGTTTTCTTTAACAGAATCTCACTGGGTATACAAACCAAATGTAGGCCCCCAAGCCCAGCAGCAGGTGGCCAACACAAAACTGACTCAGTGGTGTTTTGAGACTTATGTTTCTATTACAATGTTTTGCTTGAGTATTCCCCCCCCCCCTTTTTTTTTTCTCTTACAGGTCTTTTGCCTTTATGGGTTTTCTCTATGTGCAAATGTGTGTGCCCCTGTGTATGTGCTTATTATGCTTCTTCTTTTGGCTCTTATTTTTCCCCTGTTGATTTGTTTTGCCCTACTCAGGTTTGTTTGTTTTTTATCTTATTTTATTACATTATTGTTTTGTCCTTCCTTCCTTCCTTCTTTCCTTCCTTCCTTCCTTCCTTTCTTCCTTCCTTTCTTTCTTTCAATGTCTGTTTCTAATGAGAGGAAAGCAAGAAAGGGTGTAGATTTGGGTGGGTGGGGAAGAGCTTGGAAGAGTTGGGGAAGAGGAAACTGAACTCAGAATAAACTGCATGAAAAAAAATCTATTTTCAATTTTAAAAGGAGAATTGTGTTCCTGCAGTCAGAGACTGTAAATTTCACTATTGACCCCTATCAAGTATGGGCTCCCTGCCCAGTTTCCCTGGGAATTGCCACTAGAAACAGCCAACTCAGAGCTGGGTATTACTGCATTGCTGCTGTCCTCAGAAGCAGAGCCCAGCTGTGTCAGCATGGTGTGGCACAGTCTGCTTTCCATGCTGGTAGTTTTTTTTTTTTGCTAGAGTAGCTAGACGTGTTAGTGTCATGATCCAGCAACTTCAGAGATGCCGCTGCTGGTTATTAGCCATTGCCCACTTATTTAAGAATGCCTCTCTGTTTATTAGATCAACCTGCCAGAATACTATCAGAGTATTTTATATTCAGATATATTATATATTACATTATACATATGTAATTATCAGAACAACCTGTCGATGTCCCAATTATCAGTCTTATACTTTATGCAAATTAGGCTCTGTACAGAAATTTGTGAAGCTGAATTCTGGAAGAAGTGTAATTATTTTGGGGGATGTCTTAAAATATATCCTGGAATTTGAACGTTTCTATATTTTCTAGACATGGTCTTAATTATTAAGAATGGGCTGAACTTCACAGGGAATTACTCGTTCTTTGTTTTCCCTCCAGAGTCTTGGTTATTTCTGCCAAAGAATGATGAGTCAGGGATGCCTTGTCATGTCAACTGGCTAGTACATCTGCTGTGGAAGGATTATATACATTAGCATAAGCTATATGAAGCTGCTGGTATTAACCGCCTTGTTTCTGAGGACGGCAGTTCTCCTTTGTTAAGAACTGCCTAGGCCTGAAGATGTGAACAGAGGAGGGGCTCTTCCCAAGGCTCCTTTCCCAGTGCTGTGCCAACAAGGAAGTGGGGGCTTAGTGTGTGCGAAGTGGCCAAGGGATTTCACTAAATAAACAAATGTTCTAACTTCAGATTTTTCTTCCAGGGCTGGAGATTGAACCTAGGGCCTGCACACGTCTATCAAGAACTCTTCCATTGAGCTACATCCCTAACCCAGGTTTGGATTTTCAGTCAACACATCTCAACAGCTTATTGATTGATATTTACTTCTCAGCCTTTCTTCTCCAGTTACTGGTCAGGTTTTTGGCCTCTATGCCTAAAGATGTCCATCAGAATCACGATTTTAAGAAGCCTCTGTCAATCAACACATGATGTCAGTCATTCTATAAATGTTTCCTTATGGTATCCCAAGGGAGTCTCTTTCAATCAAAGTTAGTTGAAATAAAATGCAGAGAGATTTGTACAAATCTAGTTTGTGAACATTCAAAAGTTTAATGACTTCATAACAGCAAGACAATATGTCTTGCATCGTATATATAGAGTCCCCGTTTTCGGTGGGAACTTTCTTAAGAGTATGTGGACCCTAGAGTGACTGTGGGGAGGGGGTGAAGAACTCATGTGATCAGGAACAGAAAAAAAATTCAAACACAGTAATTTCTACATCCATTTTTCAATCAGTCCAATTTATTCTTTTTTTTTTTTTTTTTTTTTTTTTTTTTTTTTTTTTTTTGGTTTTTCGAGACAGGGTTTTTCTGTGGAGCCTTGGCTGACCTAGACTCGCTTTTGTAGTCCAGGCTGGCCTCGAACTCACAGCGATCCGCCTGCCTCTGCCTCCCGAGTGCTGGGATTAAAGGCGTGCGCCACCACGCCCGGCATTTTTTTTTTTTTTTTTTTTTTTTACTGCCTCCCAAAATTCTTTCTATAACAGCAACAGAACAATAGGAAGTTATCTACAACCGTGGCTGTTGACACTTGCAAATCATTGTGAAAGTTATGGGCTCTTTTCTTCACAATGCAAAATCGTATATTTACCATGTTTCAAATTTTGTATCTGAGCTTAGAGCTTTTATGTAAAATCTTTATAGAGCATACAGACTCCCAGCTGAGGAATCACTCAGGATCCCACCACCTCATCTCACAGTAGGAAACTGGGAAGTGAGGAGACTTGCAGCAGCTTATAAAGTGTCTAACTGCAAATTACAGAGAGAGAAGGAGAGGGCTCAACCCAGTACAGATTATTATAATTCGAGTTCTATTTTCTGTTCCCTTGAGTTGTATGCCTCTTTTCCTTTTTTGTATAAGAATCCCATAGAAATAAAACAGCAGCAAAGATAAGAGTGGACAGAGAGACGTTGTGTGCTCATATTTCTCAATTAGCTATAGAGATTACTCCAGTAGCATTAATGAACTTGAGCAGCTGTGGGATAGATGCAGTTCCTTAACACACATAGCCAAACATTGGCATGTTTCAGTAGATCCACCTGTCCCTGCTCTCTCATGGCTTTCTCTCCTGTGTGCTCACCAGCACCGAGAAAGTTTTGCCTCTTCTGATGCTGTTCACCTTCTGCAGGAAGCTAGTTGAATGAAAGGTCAGAGTTCAAGGAAGTGATTTCATTGACAACATTAAATATTTACTGAATCTTGAGTTTCATCCTGGCTGTGAACCAAGTGACTGTCCCCGCCTGGTGGGTTTGCAGTAGAACATTGACTTGCAAACTGTTTTTCTCGCAGAGGTTAAAATCCTGTCTAACTGGATTTGTGTCTTCAGTCTTAAACAATGAAGTGACGAAGAGGGAAGGTGGGAATATGATCTTTCATGGGACAGAGGTTTTCTCTCTCTCTTTTATGTTTCAACGTCAAGAAGGGCAGAGGGTCCAGCCACCTCTCCTGGGCCTTTGCTGCTGCTTCTGTGGAAGGTCTTTGTCAGAACAGGGAGTGCCTAGCACGTACCTAGTCTTTCGGCTTGATGAATGATCTGAGGCTGTGTCGTCTCCTACCTGTAAACAGGAAGTGTGACCAGAGACTCTGGAGAGTGTAAATAGAGATTTAAAAAATTTTTTTAACTTAATTTTTTAAAACGTGTCCACTTTACATCCCAATTGCAGCCCCCTCCCTCATGGCCTTCAGGTCCCACCCTCCCTCTCTCTCCCCTTCCTCCTCCTCCCCTAGTCCTCAGAAAGGGGGAGGCCTCCTCTCCTAATATCTGACCTCAGCCTATCAAGTCTCCTCTGGAAGGCTTGTATCCTCTTTCTCTGTGGCCTGACAAGGCCACCCTGCCAGGGGGAAGTGATCAATGTGTGGGTACCAGAGTCCATGTCAGAAGCAGCCCCTACTCCCTAGATTATAAAACCCACAAGGAGGCTGTGCTGCCTGTCTACTACATCTGAGCAGGGGGTCTAAGTCCTCACCATGCATGGTCCTTGGTTGGAGCATCTGTCTCTGCAGCACCCCTCTTTCTACCTGGATTTGTTGGCCCCATTGGTCTTCCTGTGGAGCTCCTGTCCCCTGTAGGCCCTTCTATCTCCCAATTCTTCCATAAGACTCCCTGTGCTCCACCCTGAAGTTTGCCTGTGAGTCTCAGAATCTGCTTCCATTCCCTGCTGGGTGGAGTCTTTCAGAGGACCTCTATGGTAGGCTCCCATCCTGTTCCTTCTCTTCAACTGCTTCCAGTGTCTATTCTATTTGCCCCTCTGAATGAGAATTAAGCATTCTCCCTAGGGTCCTTCTTGTTGCTTAGTAGCTTCTTTAGTTCTGTGTATTGGGGAAGTCAGTAGAGTCTCCCACAGGCCAGTCAAACAGCAGCGACCTAGAGTCCACACACTGCACAACCCGTAGTGTATGCTAGCACACAATTCTTTTTTTTTTCCCTTAAAAATTCAGGTTTTTTGTAATGAGGTAAAACATAATAATATAAAACAAAAACTAACACATCAAAATTGGACAAAAAAAAAAAAAAACCAGAAGAAAAAGAGCCCAAGAGAAGGCATAATAGATGCACTTGTTTACACTCAGGAATTCCATAATGACACTAAACTGGAACCTCTTCAGTGAATCCTGAAGAGGAGGATGCAAAATGTAAGAGCCAGAGGATGGAGGACAACCAGGCAACCAAGGCCCTCTAACTCAACAGGACCACTGCACATGAACTCACTGGGATTGAGGCCTACACCAGTCTGCACCAGGTCCTTTGCACAGTAAATTCTTCAGCCTTCTTTTTTTTTCCCCTTCACACTCACAGTGAGGCAGTGCTGACTCTGCAGCTGACATCACTCTTTCTTGTGAATATGTTGGGCAGTGTTCCCAGGTGGATTGCTATTGTACATAACTTTTAATAATTGTGCCTGGGTAGTTTTCTTTAAACTGATGCAAGGCTTTTTTCCTCCCTTTCTACAACATATATACTTTGCTTAGCCATAAATATACCACTACAATAGTTTCCTGTCAGTTGTGGAGGAGGATAAAATAAGCATACAATGTGAAAATCCTTGTGTGGTCTTAAAACCATTTTATATCCAGAGTATGCATGTCTTCTTCTGAGAGTCTCTGGTCTCAGAGAGCCTGGGAACTGAGATGTGAGTTCAAGATTGGGGGTAGGGCAACAACAGGGAAACTGGGGCATGCCCTATGTTGTACTCCCAAGCTGCAGCTTCTGTTCAAATTCCTGAGCAGCTCCCAGACCCTGTTGGGGTGTTTCACACCCTCTTCTGCTGAGGCTAGTACTTGCAGTAAAAGGGGTCTCTTCTTTCAGTTGCTGGGATAAAATACCCTGACCATGAAAAACTTTTGGTGAGAAAGTTTATTTGGCTTTCAATTCCAGGTCATGTATGTCAAGGTAGGAACTTGAAAGTAGGCCTGCTGGCAGTGCCACACAGTATTCCCTCTGACCAGGAGATGCACCCATTCACAAAGAAGCATGCTGGGGACCATGGAAGACGCTGCTTGATGGCGGCAGGCACCTGGCTTTATGTCTGTGATTCAGGGCCACCTGCTGGACCCTCCCAAATCAATTAACAATCAAGGTAATCTCTTACAGGCATGCCCAGAGGCTGTTGATCTAGGCAATTCCTCAGCTGAAATTCTTTTCCAAGATAACTCTAGGTCCTATCAAGTTAGCAGTCAGCCAAAGCTAAGAGGAGCATGAACAATCAGTCCTTCAATTCCCTCGCACACCTCTGTCTTCAGGCTTGGCCACCATCTGCTCCTCCTGCTCCAGCCAAGTTATTTCCTTTTGGCCAGGATCACTTGGCATGTTAATTCCAGCTCGGTCCTAGAGCCTAGCCTTGACATTCTCTGATCCCATTAATATCTCATCAGCTAAGTATATAGCTCACTTATCCCTTCTCCTTCCTCAGCATGAAGCAGCAGCCCAGTTTCCTGGGGCCTGGATCTCAGGGCTCCCTTGGTTCCATCTGAACTTCCAGGACTCAGCATGTGCCCAGGTTTCAGTGACCTGTACAGGGTGTTCTTGCTAACTTGTTTGTTTTCTCAGATAGAGAACCCCGTACTTAGAAAAGAGCATTATTAAAACGATCAACCAAACCCCACAACAACAGACTCTTCCCTGCTGATTTGATTTGGATGTTCTGGGTGGCTAGGCAAATGCCTGCCTGCTGGAAGGGCTGTGTTACCTTCCTTTTGACTGGAATGATGGACAGAATGGGATAGGAGCCCATGGCTTTCCTGGTTCTTTGATTTTGCTGTCTTATTCTTGGGTGGTGCATAACTCAGACCAACATCTGCCCAGTTCTGACCAGGCAGCCTCCTGGTGTGAGGTAAGGCCAGGGACCAGCTCCAAAGCTGAAATACCTTCCTCCTACAGCCTGAGGTCACTATGAGTTGGCAGCTGGACTGCCCAAGCTTTTTATGGTAAGGACAGAAATCAGGACAGTCTCAGTGTGAAGGCCAAGTGGAGTGTGTGTGTGGTGTGTGTGTGTGTGTGTGTGTGTGTGTGTGTGTGTGTGTAGTTCTGATAGCTCAGACAGACTACAACTGGAGAAAGTGTTTGTTTTAACTGAGGTTAGTGAGAAAGGACAGTCTAAGGCTGTGCTGCCGACCTGTGTGGTTCTAGATGAAGCACTTAGCCTCTCTGAGCCTTGTTTATTCTTCTCTTAAAATATGTATGAAGTAGGTTAGGTTCAGTCTCAAATATGATGAACAGAAAGATACTGTCCAACAACAACAAACTTTGATAAAGACTATTTTTAAACATAATTTTCTAGCTTTTAACTTCCGAACACTGTAAACTCTTCCGTACAATCTTCACTATTCTCAAACTTACTTTCTTAAGAAAATTGAGGTGTGAACCGGGCATGGTAGTACATGCCTTTAACTCCAGCCCCCGGGAGGCAGAGGCTAGCCTGGTCTACAGAGTCCAGGACAGGCAGGGCTACACAGAGAAAGCTTCTTTCAAAAAACCAGAGGGAAAAAAAAATAAAGAAAATTGAGGTATACTGAGGTTGAAGTCTTGTCCACATAGAAATATAAGAAATGCCACATCAAATCTTTTTTAAATTCAGATTAAAATTCTCTCATGTAGTGTTCAGTATTGGCCATTTTTTTAAGGCCTTGGGCTTCAGTGCTGAGAAACAGCTTTGAAAGATAGCTGGCCTGCAAACCTGGAGAGATTTTGCCAGCTGGTCACCTGTTCAGCTGTTTACTGTCCAGGATGGACAAAAACAGTGGGTCTTTTCTAAAGCCCACTTAGCTCTGCTTATCCCAGGTACAGCTTGGGCAGAGTGGCCTGGTTTTTATGACTGGGGAACTCATGTCCACCTGACAGCTACTGGGTTAGGTCAGGGTCAGGGTTAGAGTTGAGTAGCTGTCACAGGCTCCTTTCCTTTCCTCCATAAAAGTCACATTATGTGCCCTGTTACTCACTTGCTTCAACTTTAATACACGTGCTACATCTCAGGTAGTTAAGAAACTACCTGTAGGCATGAGAAGGATTGTTTGCAGAATCTTGACTAACTAACGTTCTATACAAAAACCTGGAAGAAAACTGCCACCCTGCTGTCCCAGAAGCACAGGTCACTTTTGCTTTCCTGTACAGTTTCAGGAACTCTTGTTTTAAAAATGGGGCGGGGGGGGGGAGATAAGAGGGGTTGGGCGATTCTTCTGTATGAGGCCTCTATAATAATAATAGTAATTTGAAAAGGAATGTCAGTAAATTACCCTGCTATAGATGCAGTTGAGCATCAGACCCTTTGATTTCTTGTCTCCTTCACTTTCCTCACCATCTGGCCTCAGTTTTAGAGGATTTCCTGTCTCTTTTACTTCAGCTTCTCCTGTGAAGACCAGGCTCTTCAGGCTGGTCAGCCTGCTTCTTGAAACATCAGCTGCCCCTCTGCCGTGTTTGCCCTTCAGGCTTTAGGTTTATTGGTTTCCTTTGAATTCAGTAACAACAACAACAAAAAAATCTCCCTCTGACATAACTCGCCCCCTTATTCTCCTGACAGTGTCCTATGTCTTCTTTTATTTCATATAAACATGATAAAAGACTAACCTACACTCAGCAAGTTCCATTCATTGTTTGCAGCCTCTGCTGTCCAGCTTCTCTTCTTAGGCCATCTGAAAGTCTCAGATTCTAAAAGAGCAAGGCTTATTGTGGGCTTTGTGTGGCTGCACATTTCTGGGTCACTTGGTCACATGCTCCACCACCTTACAAAGTATTATACTTTTGGCTTGTCATATTTCTGTTTCCTTTTCAAGTGTATTCCTCTCCTCCAACCCAACACTGTGTTGGGTGTGCTCCAGGTGTTTGGTTCAGACATTATCCTCAGTACTGACAACCTTCTCCACACTCAACATTTAAATTACTACCTGTATGCTAATGACACCGTCATTAGCGACTCACCCCATGCCTCCCTGATCTTCAGACTTAACAATTCCATCACTTCCTGGGTTTTTTTTTTTTTTCTGGATATTCTCCAGATATTTGGCTCCTTTTCTTGAAACTAGAAGTAGCACCTTCCTGTATCATCAATCTCTAGTCTTCACTCTTTCTCCTCCCAAAAATCCGAGTTATGAAACATTAGATTCTCCCTCACCTGCATCAGAAAGCTGATGGTTAAATTAGGTTACTCTTTATATATTTTGGATATTAGACCTCTGTCAGATGTAGGGTTAGTGAAGATCTTTTCCCAGTCTGTAGGCTGTTGCTTTGTTCTGTTGACAGTGTCTTCTGCCTTACAGAAGCTTCCCAGCCTCATGTGGTCCCATTTATTAACTGTTGATTTTAGAGCCTGGGCTGTTGGTGTTCTGTTCAGGAAGTTGTCTCCTGTACCAATGAGTTCAAGGTTCTTCCCCACTTTTTCTTCTAACAGATTTAGTGTCTCTGGGTTTATGTTGAGGTCTTTAATCAACTTGGACTTGAGTTTTGGGCATGGTGATAAATATGAACCTACTTACATTTTTCTACATGTAGACATTCAGTTAGACCAGCACCATTTGTTGAAGATGTTATTCTTTTTCCATAGAATAGATTTGGCTTCTTTGTCAAAAATTAAGTGTCTATAGGTATGGATTTATTTCCGGGTCTTCGATTCAATTCCATTGATCAACCAGCCTATTGCTGTGCCAGTACCATGCTGTTTTTATTACTGTTGCTCTATAGTACAGCTTGAAATCAGGTATGGAGATTCCGCCTGAAGATCTTTTATTATACAGGATTGTTTTAGCTATTCAGGGTTTTTTGTTTGTTTGTTTGTTTTTCCATATGAAGTTGAGAATTGATCTTTCAATGTCTTTAAAAAATTGTGTAGGTATTTTGATAGGGAGTGCATTGACTCTATACATTGCTTTTGGTAAGATGGTCATTTTTACTATGTTAATTCTCCTGATGCACGAATAAGGGAGACCTTACCATCTTCTGATGTCATCTTCAATTTTAACTCAATTAAGAAATGGGGCTCAGAATTAAACAGAGAATTCCCAATAGAGGAATATTGAATGGTTGAGAAACACTTAAAGAAATGCTCAATGCCCTTAGTCATCAGATAAATGCAAATCAAAATGATTCTGTGATTCCATCTTATACCCATCAGAATGGCTAAGACAAAAAACTCAAGTGATAGCACTTGCTGGTAAGGATGTGGAGAAAGGGGAACACTCCTTCATTGCTGGTGGGAGAGCAAACTTGTACATCCACTTTGGAAATCAATCTGGTCCTTTCTCAGAAAACTGGGAAGAAGGCTACCTCAAGACCCAGCTATTCCACTCCTTGGAATATACTCAAAAGATGCTCCACCACACAACAACGACATATGTTCAACCACATTCATAGCAGCCTTATTTGTAATGGCCAGAATCTGGAAACAACCTAGATGACCCTCAATCAAAGCATGGATAAAGAAACTGTGGTACATTTACACCATGGAATACTACTCAGCTACTAAAAACAAGGAAATCCTGAAATTTGCAGGCAAATGGATAGAACTAGAAGAGATCATCCTGAGCGAGTTAACCCAGACCCAGAAATATATACATGGTATATACTCACATATAATTGGATGCTAGTCCAACAGGGATGCCCCTGAAAGTCTTTGCTTACCAGGAGATTGGTATAGATGCTGGGGCTTCCTATTGGGACTCCAGGAGAGAGATGTATAGGAGAATGGGGAAAGAAACCTACAAGAAGACCATTAAGGCTGGCGGATCTAGACCCAGGAGGATCTGCTTAAACTACTGTCATCAATGAAGGACAATGCATGCAGTAAACCTAGAACTCCTATTCAGATCTAGCCAACGGACAGCACGTTCTCCACAGTTGTGTGGAGAGCGGGGACTGACTCTGACATCTCTGACATGAACTCTGGTGCCCCCTGTCTGACCATTTCCCCTTGGTGGGGAGGCCTGGTGGCTCTCAGAGGAAAGGTAAGCAGGCTACCAGTATGAGACCTGATAGGCTGTGATCATATGGTGGGGGAGGTGGTCCCCTCTGTCACAGACCTTGAGGAGGGGAATAGGATGAAAGAGGGAGGGAGAGCGGAACCGGAAGATACAAGTGAGGGGATAACAATTGAGATATAATCTGAATAAATTACTTAAATCAAAAAGTAAAAATAAGAATAAATAATAAATTCTGTTACTCCTCCGCTCCCTTCTCTTTGGTCTTTCAGATTCATTCCTTCGGTCCCACTCTTACTAGCCACACAGTTAGAGCTGGGCTTTCTTTGGCCTGGACCACACAACAACTCCTTTGCTGGCCTGGGTTTCTGGATTGTGTCCCCTGAGTTTCCCTTGTTGAACAATAGCTGTATAAATCCACTCAGAATACTCTAGGGGAAATTCTACTCATTTTTAGCATCTACTATCGCACTCCATAAGCACCAGGTCCCGATGCTTGGTATGCCTCACACTGTGAACGCGGCAACACCCAGCTGGTAGGTGTCTACTACCACTCTGTTCTTCCTGTTCTTTGTCTCCTTTTTTTTTTAATATATGTTTTGCTATGAAGGCTTAGATTGGTATTTTGAGTTTCAAGTAACTATTAGAGCCTTCACGCTTGAGTCCATTAAAAAAAAAAAAGACACAGTTAAATAGCTACTTTCGTCGTTTTAATCCTCAAGACAGTCAGACGGAGGACTGAGTATACAGTATTCCTGTGTCCCCTGTGATTAAAAAGTTGCCAAGCAGTGTAGATTTTTCACACCAGTGTGGCACGTAACCCAGAAAGGCTCATCTGTTCTGAAGTGTGCACTGCCCTCTAGTGGCACTTATTGGAAGGACACATCCAATCCTCAGAGAAGTTTGTTTGCCGTTATTTTTCCCCAAACATGCATTGAATACTGCCAAATTTACCTAATGATTTGAGAAACTCATTTTTTGACACAATTAGAAAATAAACAACCTAATGCTGATTCTAGGCTTTATGGTTACAGATTTGTCTTCAAATGGTGACATCATCTTTCAGACACAGAGTACTCAAGTTTAGAAAAATTTCTTCTAAATTATAATGAAGTTATAAAAATTCTTGAAAGCTAATCGAATACTGATGGGATGATGAGGCAGAAGCACAATGTAATCACCTAATATATTTATAGTGGATCAGTAACTTGTGAATCAGGGTAATTATCGAGTTTCCTGTAATAACTTTCATGTGTAGCCTCTGTTGTTATTGTTAATTAGAATTATAACTAAGTTTAAAAAAAGTTTTAAAAAATACTGACAAATTGTAATTCACAATATTTTTATTTAATTAAAGAATATTTTTGAGTCAACCTCAGTTCTGAAGGCTTGTAATCCCAGCTATTTGGAATGCAAAGGTGTGAGGACCTCGAGTTCAAGGTCAACCTGGGAAGAGCAGTGAGATTCTGTCTAAATGCTAAGTAAACAGTGGGATGGGGCCATAGCTCAGTGGTATAGTTCTTGCCTTGTGTGCATGAGGCCCTAAACAGACTTTCCAACATCTTCCCATGTCACAGCTCAAGAGAAATTTGGCAGCAGAAAGTACATTATGGTTCTCAGAGAATGCTTAATTAGGAATTAGGAGGCTGGTTCTAATTACAATCCCCTTGCTGACACCCAAGGACTTAGAGCTCTTGACCTCTAATAAAGGGAAGTCTCACCTCTGAGCTGAATCATCAGGAAGAATATTAGGGAGTAAGGCATAGAAGATTTTCATTCACGCAGTCAATATGACACACTAAGAATGTGGACGGCATGGGGTTCAGATTGTTTGGCTGAGATTCCAAGTTTACACTTGATATCTACAATGTGAAATGAAAGCATTCTAAAGCACACACAACACTTGGAAAGTTGATAAACTTAAAGCTGATGCTATAGAGACCTAAAAATAAAACTGGGCTGAGCAAAAAATAAAACTTACTTTGTTGCTTCTAAGAATTCGTTCTATGAGCAGATCAAAGCTCTGAGTTGCAAACCCCACTTAACCCCAGTGTACCCTTTTCAGTTTTCAACCAAGAGATGAAAAGTGAGAAAAAACAAATATCATCACTATACAGCTGTATAATACTGATTGATATCATGTAAAAGTATATTTTATGTGATTTATGGTTTTGCTACCAAGTGATTTAAAGGAATTTTCTAATATCATAGAGCAAGGGTAAATTATTAGAACACTATCAAAGAATATTAAATTATGTTCATAAACACACTGGTAGGAAAATGCCACAAAGCCAAGAACACAGCAACCGGGAGTCAAGGTGTCTACATTCCTGTGGGATGCTTGTTGGCTGCTCTGAAATGCATGTAGCCACATCTGCATATGAGTCTCATAATGCTTGCTTGTGTGAAGCGTCACATTAGCATCCTGCTTGGCATCTGCCTCTTTAGATGAAAGACCCTGCAAAGATCAAAGTTACCCTGATGCTCTGGGTAAAGGGCAGCTGGATGCAGTGACACTCTTCTTCTGTTCACTGTCTATAACTTTGTAAGTCCTCTGGGCAGGATCAGAGAAATAAGGCAGTATTTCAGAAGTTTTAGGAACCAATAAAACTATTGCTTGGCATTTTCCTTCTTCTGTTTCCAAACCTATGAGGAAAGCTCTTTCTCCCATTCTCTCCCATACTCCCTCTTTTTTTTCCTTCTCCTCCACCTCCTCCTCCTCCCCTTCCTCCTCCTCCTCTTCCTTTTCCTCCTTCATCTTGTTGTTCTTCTTGACTCAGCTTAATCTACTCAGAATCACTTGTTGAAGGAATTTGTAGTAACTTTTCAAAGAATGGAAAGACTTTACCTATGGTGTCCTCTTCATCCATATTTTTTTCCTCCTTTATTAATTTATTCTTGTTACATCTCAATGGTTATCCCATCCCTTGTATCCTCCCATTCTTCCCTCCCTCCCAATTTCCCCTTATTCCCCTCCCCTATGACTGTTCCTGAGGGGGATTACCTCCCCCTCTATATGATCATAGGGTATCAAGTCTCTTCTTGGTAACCTGCTGTCCTTCCTCTGATTGCCACCAGGTCTCCCCCTCCAGGGGACATGGTCAAAGGTGAGGCACCAGAGTATGTGAGAAAGTAATATCCCACTCTCCACTCTACTGTGGAGAGTGTTCTGTCCATTGGCTAGATCTGGGTAGGGGCTTAAGGTTTACCGCCTGTATTGTCCTTGGCTGGTGCCTTAGTTTGAGCGGGACCCCTGTGCCCAAATCTGCCTATCATAATTGTAGGCTTCTAGGACCCTCTGGGTCCTTCTACTTTGCCTTTCTCCCATGATTCTCTCATCTAGAGTCCCACTAGAATGTCCTCTCCTCTGTCGCAGTTTCCTGGTAAGTGAAGGCTTTCGTAGGACTTCATCCATATTTTCAAACTTGAGATTTACAAGACAGAAGTTGTTTGACTGCTGCAGTGAACAAAAAATCTCAGGAAAAGTCAAGTATTAGATCAAAATGCTAGGAGAGAAAAGGAGAAATGAAAATAAAATCCACTTTTGGTTTTGATTTCCTGTTGCATTTCAGATCTGAGGCTCCAATGTGTTAGGTCAAGACTGTATTTGGTTTTGCATAGTTCCTTGTTTTATAACCTAATGCTGTTTCATCCCTTCCTGTTTCACTTGTGCTTTGTTTCATTTATTATCCTCTCTTCCCTTCCTTCTTCATTTGAAATCCTTGTTTACTATATTACAGAACTTAAGAGTTCCATGGGGTGTGGAGCTTACATTATTGGAAACCCACAAAGCTTAGTAAATATATAAACATAATAAAATCTATGGACTTTGACTCTATAGGAGAAACATTTGATCAAATACTGCTTCCTCCAAGATAACTGCTCTGAGTCCACAGAGACTCAATTTTCCATAAATAGAAATGGGGTGTGGGCTCATCTGTTGCTTTTTCTGAGGTCTTCTCTATTCTTCCTGGATGTGAACTCCTGGAAAGAGGGGCTTTGGGAGAGTGGATGCACAAGCCAGAGGTGGAGTCTTTGGAAGTAGGTGAAAACACTCTGTACCTGGGTGTAGCCTGGGAGACTGCCTGGCTACTTGTGCCTGAGAGTTTTGGCTTCTAGTCCTTGCTTAGACCTTTGCACCTTGACCATCTCGTAAATGTTTCTGTTTTGATCTGTGTGCCACTATGGTGGTGGCTATTCTGGGTGCCCAGCGATGAGTAACAGCAACATAAACTGCCCCAACTTGGAAATAAAAACAGGTCTGAGAGAAAAGATGGTAACAAAACATCTCTCTTAATACTTGATAAACACTGGAGGCCAAGTTTCTGGCTTCACAGGTTCTTTGCACCGATCTTGACTTTATATGACTTCCATGCATCTATAAGAGCAAACTCAAATGTGCAAACAGTATCAATAGTAAAACCTTCCTTACCTGGCTATTATAAAGGGCCTCAGGAAGTCTTAAGGGGATATTTTAGGTTAGGAGAGCCTTTTAAAAATTGAAGGTTTTTTCCGCTTTACAATTGTTGGTCGTGACACTGCATATTATATATGTGAAATGAAAATGTGACTAACTTAAAATCACTCCTTGAGCTGAGGAAAACCCAAAGCATAAAAAAAAAATCCCCACATTTGTTTCATCAGAGAAACGTGGCCGTATTTGGGGAAAGCCCTAAAATTTAAGTAACTACAACATAACACAGCATATAGGCAAGTACTACAGATTGTTAATTGCCGGCAGATTCATGCCAGTCCTAAGAACTGTGTCTTGCTCAGGACAAGAGACTTGTGGACCTGTCTTGCAGGTGCAGCTAGTAGGTGACCCCATGGACCCAGAACTGCAGAGAACTGTGAGCCCAGGGCATGGCCATCTCCCCAGTGTGACTTTCTAGTTACGTACTTCTCAAGCTTCTTGATAGAGATCGGGGGATAAGCTACACTCAGACAGGGACCAAGTGATTCAAGCTGTGTGTGTGCGTTCTGGGGGATCCTTCACCCTTCACACAACATCACCGTACTCTTTTCTAGAACAGATGACTGGTCAATGTTTTAGACAGAGGCACAGAAGGTCAAAGAAGGAAATGTTACTGGGCTATGTCCTCATTGTTTCCCTCCAGGTTATATTTTGTATCACATAATGGCAAAAATTAAACAAAAATATAGTATTTTCTAATTTGTGCTTTTTGTTTTTTGAGACAGGGTTTCTCTGTGCAGCCTTGGCTGTCCTGGACTCGCTTTGTAGACCAGGCTGGCCTCGAACTCACAGTGATCCGCCTGCCTCTGCCTCCTGAGTGCTGTGTTTTCCAAATCTGGGTTGTTTCTCCAGAAACCTCTGGCAAATAGCTCTATATCAGCTCTGGCCTTTTATGCTGAAAATAATGGACTCCTTTTGCTCTCAACACCTGTGGCCGATTGATATGTTTTTTGACTTTGTTTTGATTTGCATTGGTCTTTTGACCGTTTTTTTTTTTTTTCTGTTAATTTTAAACAAAGATAACACAATGATCTTGGGTATAAGGCTCTGAGACCATGGCATGTCAACCAGGATTAAGGCTCCTCATTCACTCTGACACCCAGAAACATTGGTACTGTGCTCATTCACTCAAGGTCACTGTTCCAGACGTGCCTCCATATTTCTGGGCCATGGTGAGGTGGAAGATCAAGGCAGAATGGCATGGGGAAAAAAAGCTGACCAGCTTACGGTGGCTCAGAAGCAGAAACAAAAAATATAAAGATGCCCAGCGCCTGATGCAGAATTTGAGAACTCATCTTTGGTGCTCCCCTCATTAAATCTGGCCTACTGTTGTCAGCCTGACATAATCCACAATCACCCATGCAAAGAACCTTGGGAATATTTAAGGAGGATAACTTTAATTTTTAACTGGTATGGGAGGACCTGCTAACTATAGGTGTCATTGGCACTGGGGTGCAGGGTCCCAGAATGAAAGTAGTGAGTTACACACTAGCATTAAAGCATTTCTCCCCTCTTCAGTGTAGATTAATGTTATCAGCAGTTTCAAGTCCCTGCAGCCTTGGTTTCCCCCCAAAGACAGACTGTAGCTTGGATCTTTGAACCAAACAAGCCCCTTCCCCCTTATGTAGCTTCTGCAGAATGTCTCGTCTTCTTATCTTCTGTGGGTCTCCATCACAGGGGCAAGAAACAAAGCTTTCTGCTTCCTACACGTGAACCACCAGTCAATAACGGCATCAAATGATGATTCCATCAATGGGTTAATACACTACTTAGACCAATATCTTCATCAATTGCCCAAAGCCCATCAGTTAGTAACCAAGGACTTTTCTTTTCTATCCCATAGTATTCTATTCCTAATACCCGAAATACTCATGTCCATCTCATGAAGCAAAATCCTTCTAAGAGTCCCCAGAGTAGCTGTAGTTCTAGCATTGCTCAGACATTTAAGTTAAAAAATCTCCTATGTTACTCAAGGCAAGCTGTTATAAATCCAAAGAGAAAAGTATGTTCCTCTAACATATGGTGGAGCAAGTACAGACTAAATTCTCCTATTTCAATGGGAAGCCATTGGAACACTGGTCTATGCAAAGACTTCGATTTCATTTTAACAGTCACTCCATCTTGACCTCAACTTTCTATGGGCTTTAAAAAAAATCTGGCCAAACTATTTATTAAATCTTTCTGCTCTGCTGTTTGTTCCCAGGTCTTACTTCAAAACTGTCTAAAACTAGTCAGCAATACCCATGCTACAGCCCAAGTGCTGAGGTGCTTTGAAGTTTTCCCTGCTAGATTAATGATTTTATTACTTTGTATATTCAGCCTCACTGTATTCTAATAGGATGCATGAAATGTAGACAATCTTTCCCCAATGTGTAACACAGATGCTCTCTAGTCCAGTCCTTGGTACTGATTGCTCCTACTGGAAACCTGAGAGTCCGACATTATCATCCACAGTCTGTCAACAATTGGGTCTTCTGAATTCCACCTGTTTTCTTAGACCAGTGGTTATCAACCTTCCTAATGATGTGACCCTTTATTATAGCTCCTCATGTTGTGGTGAACCCCATCCATAAAATTACCTTTGTTGCTACTTCATAACTATAATTTTGCTACTTTAAGGATCATAATGGGAACATATGTTTTCTGATAGTTTTAGGTTACCCTTGGGAAAGGGTCATTTGACCCCCCCCCCGAAGAAGTCTCCACCTACAGGTTGAAAACCACTGTTCTAGGCTATTCTCTCAACCTCAAAATCCTTCAGTCAGTTCCCAAGGCTACTGGACCACACCATCAAGTAGTCACAGCAATAGTGATATCTGTTCATACTGTTTTTTCATAAGTCATGTTTTGTCACTATAACAAATATCTGAAAAAGAAGGGCTTAATAGGGGGGGAGTTTAGTCTTTAGTTATAGATTCAGAGGTTTCAGTGACTGGCCTCTTGGCCCTGTTGCTATAGGACTGAGGAAAGGCTCAGTGTCATAGTGAGATCACACAACAGAGGAAGCATGGAAGCAAGAAATTTGAGAAAGACAGTGCCTCTAGATAGCCCTATGCCCCACCTCTGAAATGTTCTGTCACCTCCCAATACTATTGGGATTATGAATTTATCACTGGGGTAATCCATTACTTATCCTAAAGCCATCATGATTAAATCACTTCCCAAGTTTTATCTGTTAGCAGACACACTTTGAACATTCATACCCCAAATTACATATATTACATATATTAGTAAATAAGTAATAGTAAATAAGTAATAAAAAGCATTATGAAAACAGAATTAGTATAATCTATATGTAATATCTACCTGCACTATATATGCTCAGGGAAGTGCCAGTGATTATCCTGAAAGTGCATTAAAATGAAAAGGAAAACAAAAATAGTTTAGTAGAGGAAGTGTGTGTTACTGAGTATTGAGCCTAGGACCTCACACATGGTAAGCAATAAAATACTCTATTTTTGAGCTATATTTCTAGCCATTTTTGATACTGTTTCATTTTGGCACAGGATCTTGCTAAGTTACCCAGGTAGGACTTGAACTCACTATGTAGTCCAGGCAGGCTTCAAAATAGCTGGGATTATAGTTTCACAACATCAGGCGCTGTTTTCAGTTCTTAAGTTTAAATCTTTATAAACTTATATACAGGTAGATAGATTTTTTTATTAATTTATTCTTGTTACATCTCAATGGTTATCCCATCCCTTGTATCCTCCCATTCTTCCCTCCCTCCCATTTTCCCCTTATTCCCCCCCCCTATGACTGTTCCTGAGGGGGATTACCTCCCCCTGTATATGCTCATAGGGTATCAAATCTCTTCTTGGTAACCTGCTGTCCTTCCTCTGAGTGCCACCAGGTCTCCCCCTCCAGGGGACATGGTCAAATGTGAGGCACCAGAGTACATGAGAAAGTCATCTCCCACTCTCCACTCAACTGTGGAGAGTGTTCTGTCCATTGGCTAGATCTGGGTAGGGGCTTGAAGTTGAAGGCCTGTATTGTCCTTGGCTGGTGCCTTAGTTTGAGCGGGACCCCTGGGCCCAAATCTGCCTATCATAATGTTCTACTTGTAGGTTTCTAGGACCCTCTGGATCCTTCTACTCTGCTATTCTCCCATACTTCTCTCATCTAGAGTCCCCATAGGATGTCCTCCCCTCTGTCCCAGTTTCCTGGTAAGTGAAGGCTTTCATGGGACATGCCCCTTGGGCTAGTGTGCAGATATAAGTGAGTATATACCATTTGAGTCTTTCTGCTTCTGGATTAACTCACTCATTATGATCATTTCTAGCTCAATCCATTTGTCCACAAATTTCAGGAATTCCTTGTTATAAATGGGACCTCATGAGGCTGAGAAGCTTCTGTAAGGCAGGAGACACTGTCAAGAGAACAAAGCGACAACCTACAGACTGGGAAAAGATCTTCACCAACCCTACATCTGACAAAGGTCTAATATCCAAAATATATAAAGAACTCAATAAATGAAATACCACCAAAACAAATAACCTAATTGAGAAATGGGGCTTGGAACTAAACAGAGAATTCTCAACAGAGGAATATCAAATGGCTGAGAAACACTTAAAGAAATGCTCAACCTCCTTAGTCATCAGGGAAATGCAAATCAAAACAACTCTGAGATTCCATCTTACACCCATCAGAATGGCTAAGATCAAAAATTCAAGTGACACCACATGCTGGCGAGGATGTGGGGAGAGAGGAACACTCCTTCATTGATGGTGGGAATGTAGCCTAGTGCAGCCACTTTGGAAATCTGTCTGGCGCTATCTCAGAAAACTGGGAATAGGGCTTCCTCAAGACCCAGCTATTCCACTCCTTGGAATATACCCAGAAGATGCTCCAGCACACAACAAGAAAATTTGCTTAACCATGTTCATAGCAGCTTATTCATAATAGCCAGACCATGGAAACAGCCTAAGTGTCCATCAGTAGAAGAATGGATAAAGAAACTGTGGTACATATACACTGTGGAATACTATTCAGCTATTAAAAACAAGGAATTCCCGAAATTTGTGGATAAATGGATTGAGCTAGAAATGATCATAATGAGTGAGTTAACCCAGAAGCAGAAAGACTCAAATGGTATATACTCACTTATATCTGCATACTAGCCCAAGGGGCATGTCCCATGAAAGCCTTCACTTACCAGGAAACTGGGACAGAGGGGAGGACATTCTAGTGGGACTCTAGATGAGAGAAGCATGGGAGAATAGCAAAGTAGAAGGATCCAGAGGGTCCTAGAAACCTACAAGTAGATAGATAATTTTTATGCAGCATCTTATTTACATGATCATGATTTTCAGTGGGTGGGAATTGCTTGCATTTTAAATTGCTGCCAATAAAGGACAGAAGTTTGTGTCTTTGTATTTATTCTCTTGTCATTAAAACGGCTTTCCATACATTTAGTTAATGTTAAAAACAATAGCCTAAAAATCGTAGTGTTTCTTTCACTCATTTTGGTGTTATAGTCAATGGTTATAATAGCTTGAGGTTTAAGCTACTATGCGCAAGCTGTCTTTAAGGCTGGATTAGAAAAAAACAATTTTGTCTTTGAGTTTGAAGTCTCATTAGAGTACGCAGCTAGGTAAAAGCTTTAATATAACGGTTCCATTTACATACCATGTCTTCAAATCACCTATATCATAATGTTCTGATTAGGTTTTTTTTTTAATTAAGCTTTCTTGTTGATAAATTTTACATAATCAGAACCTCTAGAGATGATTTCAGGTGGAATACCTGTATTTTCTGCCACCATAAAGGTGACTATGAAAAGAAACGATGACCAGGACACCATTCGATTCAAGCAACTTGAGCCTGTAAGGCACTGCGCCCACACAGTGTTCTCTTCCTCTCCCCTTCGTTCCTCTATTTTGTTAAGTGCCAAAAATATATTAAAGGGTGATTAAGGGCATGTGCTGCTCTTGCAGAGGACCTAAGTTTGGCTCCTGACCCCCCACCTGTCAATCTAGCCCCCTGGAGCTCTGGTTCCTGTGGCCCCCACCTGCACTTACAGCACACACCTCTCTATAGATGCATATTTAAAAGTAAATAAATAAATAAATAAAGATGTTTTAAAGTCCTCTTGTCATGACTTTTTCCAGACACAGTGAGATGTAAAGAGAGGTTAAAAGAGGAATAAATTTCTCACAATTTGATGCTGTGGCATTAGCATCTTCTAGCCTCAAATTATCTTCAAACAAGGAAGCAATTCCTCAGCAAAATAACCCAAGTACCTGAAGTGTAAGGATCATGGTCTTTGTGGTGAGACTCTCCATGTGAGATCAAGAGCCAGTGTGCCCCTGGAGGCCCAGCTTACTTGGAGGGATTCTGACTAACCGGAGCTTGAGGCTCTCGTTCCTCCAGGAATGCCATCCTGGGCATACTGGCTCAAGCAATGCCACGGGTCCCATCCCTCAGCTTTTACAGGAACACCCATGATGAGGGTGCTAGGCATTTAAATGAGATTTTAGATGGCTGGAGAGATGGCTTGGTGGCTAAGAACACTGGCTGCCCTTGCAGAGGACCTCCGCTCAGTTCCCAGCACATATATGATGGTTCACAACCATTCCTAACTCCAGTTCCAAGGGAATCTGATGCTCTCTTCTGACTTTTAGGGTACCAGGCATATAGATGGTGCACAGGCATACATGCACTCAAAACCACTCATACACATAAAATAAAAATAAATACATCTCATCTGTGATTTTATGATTAGAATAACAACTCTCCCTCCTCCTCCTCCTCCTCCTGCCCCTCCTCCTCTTCCTCCTCCTCCTCCTCACAGGTGGAGGACGGGCTCTCTGAAGGCAGCAGCTCTCACACTTCTGTGCCCACCCAGAGGGCACGGGAGAGTACTGTGCTCCAAGGTCTTCTGATTCTGCATGTTTGTAGCCAGAAAAGTGACATTTCAAACAAGTGACTGGGTGAGGCTGCTGCTGCTGCTGCTGCTGCTGCTGCTGATGATGATGATGATGATTTGGAAGACATCCTACAACAATCTCCCAGGAGATTGTTTGCAGCTTGGCTTTCTACTTCCAGCTTAAAAAGCCAAGTCCAGATGTCAGGAGCACGGGAAAAGGTCCCAAGGGGCAAATCTTAATTCTAGAATAGAAAAATAGCTGGTACCATAAATAACCGTGTCTGTCGCTCTGTCGTCTGTCTGTTTGTGGGACTGGTCTCCCTCTGTAGCCTGGAGTGGACTGCAACTCACTAAGTTGCTCCAGGCTGGCCTCACACTCACTTCCTCTGCCTCCACAGAGCTGGGGTGCAGATATGACCTTTCCTCCTCGGGTGCCTCTTTCAGACTAGCTTTGTCACCACAGCTATTCTTATGTTTCCCTCTCATGGAGGTCACTAAACCACATGGCCTCAGTACTTCTCAGCATATTTCCCACACATGCACATCTTTAAAACAGGAACTGTTTCATGGTCACTACAGATACCTTGAGCCTATGGTGGAGAGAGGATTGTCTTGAATGACATGGCCATGTGCCATGACCCCAGTGCCTCAGCCCTATGGGAGTAGAAAAGCCTTGTAGGGGGGAACTCAGAAGGATGTCAGTGCCTTCCTTAGGTCCAAATGTGAATGCTGACAGCATAGGTAGAAAATGTCCACTACAGACTTCTCCAACCAGACATTTATGGCCTGCACTCTTCTCCCTGCAAAGATGTAGCCTATAAAGATTGGGTAAACCTTGATTCTTGTCCAGCTTATATAATAACCCTGCCTCCTTGGTTATCTGCATGTAATAACCTCACCTCCTTGTTCAGCTATATTCACTAATCATGCATCCCTTTTCAACTGTATATAATAAACATGGAGTTTCCAGGGTGCTGTGGTGTCTGCATCTGAGAGTCCAGCTTATCTGTGTCCTTGTGTCTGTGTCTGCCCTTTCTTCATTCCATTACCTGCTCTAGTCAGAGTCCCAGGACCCATACTATGTAAAGACACAGCACTATGGAACTCAGTTTTAGTTGTTCATGTGAACTTTGATTCATTGAGCTAAGGAAGTGCATGTTTTGGTTTTATATATACATACATGTATACACACACATATATAGCTTTTGTTGTACTTAAAATGCCTTTATAATTAAAATGTTGTAATTGTTCACAGATAAAGCCATTATGTACGTGGATATGGCAACAAAATTACATTAGGTATTGAAACAACTAGTTATTATAAGAATGTTCACAATTCCACATTTTTAAAAAGACCTCTAAGTTTTATTTTAAAATAGCAACATTTAAAATAGTCTTGCACATATTTTAATTATTAAAACAGTTATTAAAAATTAAATCTTACTTAAAAATAATACACTGATTTCTATAAATTATTTTAGAAGGAAACAAAAAATAATGTGCAGACCTCAGCTCTGGTGGATATCAAAGTTGCTGGCGCCTGGGAAAAATCACCTTTGGTTGTCCATGACAAGGTCATAATGGAAGGACAGTTTTTTTTTAATGTTCCCAATTAAAATTGTGTTCTACATTTTGAATTTTTTCTTTGTTTATTATTTTTTTGCAGGGTAAAAGGGGATGCCAAATATATCAGTGTTGAAACATTAATATTACACAGGAAGCTGTTTCATATCTTCCTTCATTTCCTTGTGAAGCAACAACTCTGTTGTTGACATAAAAGGGGGATACACCTGCGTAGATGAAGCTGCCGTCACTTTGCTGAGGTGAGACATGCAGAACACACCTATTACTTGCTAGGCATTTAAGCTGCAAGCAGATGAGATTACCCAGATCTAGAAAGTGTTAGAGCAAATGTATAAGCCAGTGGTTCTCAACCTGTGGGTCACTACCTTTTGGGGAAGTTTCTGGTGTGTTAGTATGTCTAAGAAGGAAGAAGTGCTGGGGTGGAAAGAACATTGGTGATCCACTGATAGCCTGGCCTCTAGCCAATACTTATATGAGTGGATGAAATAAATGTAGTGTTTGACAGTTTCCCCTTAGCTGTCAGATATAGGTGCCGCTGTGATGTGACACCTGCAGCAAGTGAGGGAGGGAAGATTAACCCATGTTTTCAGAGGCTTATATTACAGTGGCTGGGAAGCAGAGAAAATAGATTTTTTTCTCCTTTTCCCACTTTTGTTCTATCCAAGCCACCAAACTATGAGATGCTGGTATTCAAGGTGGATCCTACCTCTTAGTTAGTCCTTTCTGAAAACGTCTCTGCGGGCGCGCAGAGATTTGTTAATCATCCAGGTTATTCTCGGTCCAATCAAGTTAACAGGATCAACGTTCACGCCCCCAGAGTGATTATTCTTCATATACAAACATTGTAGTATTTGAATCTTAATCTCATTTCTTCCCTAGACCAACTACAATTGTCAGTCAAGTCTGTAAGAAGCAAATCCGTATTTCAGCTTTACCGTGAGATCAAGCAGCAAACAGCAGAACATGTGCTGTTAACATAAGTCAGATTAGAGTGAATAACCAGACAGCAGGCTGAGCAAGATTCCAGCAACATGACAATGATCTAAAGATTTTTTTTTAAAAACACACACTCGATCTTTTCCTTTATGTTTTGTGTGTGTGTGTGTGTGTGTGTGTGTGTGTGTGTCTTTTTTTTCTTACGTTTGTGGGAAATGTCAGCTCCATCTGCTTCTGATAATTGTATTTCTTCATGGAATAGATGACTAACACACTGACGCCCTCAGCAAGTAATAGGAAAGAGAGACAGCATACTCTAAATATAGTTTCCAAGCGAATTACCCTGGGAATGTTTGGTTCTTTCATTGCCATTCACACAAATAAGGCTGAAAAATCAGATTAAGTGGTTAAGCAGAGAGTCCCAGGATTTAATTCTCACAGACACAAGGGGTCAGCGTTTCAACACAAATAATATTGAACTTGATCAGTTTATGTGTTTGAAAGGGAAAGGGAGATGAAATTCAATATATAATTTCAAATTTCTTTCTTTTCCAGTTTAGAATCTGAAACATTAAACATTTTGGTTTAATAAGCCTGCTGATGGTGTAGAAGGTGGCGTTTAACAGTACCAGCAGCCAGTCTAGTCCCACTGGCCCTGACAGTTGAAGGGCCAATCAGACTATCTCATGCTAGCCTCAAGAACCAATACCAATCAATCAGGTTGGTGTAGCTATGAGGAAATGTGGGATGGGGAGTAAAGGTCACCTCAGGAGACTTCCTTAAAGAAGGGGGAAGCAGTTACTGCCCTAGGCTTGGCTCCATTTTTGAGACTTCAATAATGTGCTAGGAGTCCCTAATAGGTCAACACTGTATAGTGGATCAGGACCGTAGTGGTGTAACTATAAGGAAATTTAGGGGGGCAAGGTCACCTCAGGAGACTTTTCTAAAGAGTGAGAAAGCAGTCACCACCACAGCCTCGGATCCATTTTGAGACTTCACTAGTGTGCTCGAGTCCCTAGTAGATCAACACTGCAGTGGATCAGGATCTTTCGAGGGGTCTTAGGAGCTGCTCACTCTTTGCTCAACATTCTCTATGGGTCCCCAAAAGGCTTATCTCGACACTCCTGAGACTTTACTTTGAGAAAGCATATGCTTCAACACTTCTTAGGAAATATTATATTTTCATCAATGCAAAAATACATACTACAAAATTCATGCCTGCCACTGACAAAGGAATAGACTTGTATAAAACCCCTGTAGTTAGGGTTAAGGTCCATCACCTCAAAATGCTCCTTTGTGTTAAACTTATAGAAAATACCCCCCCCCCCATATCCCAGCCTCTGGAAGTTACTAATCTCCCCACAGTTTTCCTTATGTAAAGGAACTTATAGTATATATCTGGATTCTTTCACTTAGCATAATGAGTTTGAGAGTAATTTGTATTGTTTCATATTCAGATATATTTATTTTAACTGCCAGATAGGGCTCATGCCATGAGTATACCACAGTTCTTTGTCCAGTCACCAGTTGAAGGATGATTAGATTATATCTAGGTTTTGGATATTAACAAATATACTAATATAGATTTATCCCATTTATTTGTACATATAGTATACAAGTATACTAATATATACTAACATATGAATATAACACACACTAACGGAACTAATGTAAACATCTACATGTAGGTTTTTCTTTGAGAACTTGTTTTCACTTCTCTTGAGAAAATACTTCAGTGGAATTACCAAGTCCCAAGAAGTCTGAATTTGCCTTGGATCATTATTTTCTTCAAAATCCTGTGACTCTCATAGATTGAGTACATGCTCAGAATCTAGATTCCTGCCCTCTGAGAATATTCATGTCAAATAACTTTAAGACAGAAGAGGTTTAGTATGAGAGTCAGATCTTCTCTGATAAATTACCAAAGTGGGGCAAAGAGAAAGAGAAATGTTTGCTCCAGGCTCTTAAGTGAACCAGCCTTTTTAGGACTTTTGATGTGAATTTCTTAGCATTTGACATTTAATGATATTAACTCAATGACACAAATAATAAGAATGAATTGAATTGGCATTATTTGCTTTTACACTTTTTGTTTATTGAAATTGAGAAACATGCTCCCTAGTTTTTCACACCTACCATCCACCATATTAGTTGGGCCAGGAATTTTGTTACCATCCAAGATGTTCAAGACTAAGAAACTACTGTTACAGAATACTATTCAATAACCACTCAAGGAAAAAGAATTATTGAACAAATATGCACACATATATCATAATAATACAGATATAGGTCTCGTGTCATACAATGGCAGAGTCTTCTTCTGGTGATGAAGATATAAGCAAAGCTATTTTCTTTGCCCTAAGGAGTTTGCTATTTAGCAGGAAACTAGAGCAGATGACGATATGGGTTCCACGACATGCCTGGGTTATGGGGCTAAGTAGCAGGCGGGCTCACTCAATCAGGAATAGGCTTGGCGAGACCCACAGAGGCTGGTTGACATCATCCCAGTCAGAGGGAGCAGGATGTGTAAGCTTTGGAGGAGTGTGGTGTATTCAAAGCAAACAACCAGAACAGTCATTGTAAACTAAGGAGGAGTGTGGTGTGTTAATAAAAACAGTTGGAAAACCCAGGAAGGTCTGTGACAGGGTGAGGGAGGTTGTGTGGAAATAAAGCTCCAAAGGATTCAGAGGCCAGATCATATGTCTTCAACAGCAAAACTTAAGTCACAGGACTTAATTCCTAGGACAATTGGAGGCAATTTAAAAATTTGAAATAGAAAATGACACAATTATTATTTTTGCCTTTGAAAATAAGACTCTGGCTCCTGTGGCAGACTCCATTACAGTAAACCTCAACATTTCCAAACTTAGTCTGGCTTACAACAAACACTGTCTTGCAGTTTCTGAGGCCAACAACCCATAGGCAGCTCAGATGCTGCCACTGGCTTGGAACTCACAAGGCTACAACTGAGGTG
Source organism: Acomys minous (assembly GCF_964271855.1). Lineage (NCBI taxonomy): Eukaryota > Metazoa > Chordata > Mammalia > Rodentia > Muridae > Acomys > Acomys minous. Next base: position 78,133,107 of record NC_140492.1, on the reverse strand, counting down.
CCACTCAGACTTTCCATCACCTCTGAGGAGCTACTCAGGAAGGTCCCTTGTCCACCTTCACTTGGGGCTATTGGCAGCATCCAGATTTTGTGGAACAATGGATTGAGGACTTTAGCTACTGAATGGCTGTTGCTGGAAGTGTTATCATGTTTATTGTCCTGTGGTTTGTATGTCTGTCTCTCCAGCAGCAGACAAAATGGCACCTGGCTTTCCTCAGAACAAGCGAATGAGGAAGATTGACATGGAAATAAAAAACTGTTTTTGGTAGCTTATCTTGGAAGTTTTGCTGTATTCTTATCTATCATGAGAAAAGGGGGCAGATACATCAGAAGTTAGGGACACAGGCTATTATTAAGATTCAATAGAGAAAAGATGAAGTTTGAACTTGTGTGGTGTCAATAAATATAGAAAGAAATATTAGTATTTCTTTACTGAAAAGTAGGAGATATGTTTAGAAGAACACAGTGGATAAAGCATGACAGTTGGATATGGAAGATGAAGGAATGAGGGGTTTTCAGGAAGAGTCCATATTTCAGATGTGAGATCCAGGGCAAATGGCAGCCCTATTCCTTTGAGATACAGTACACATGCCTATAATGGCAGCGCTTTGGAGGTTCACGCAGAAGGGACAGGAGTTCAAGGCTAGCCTTACAAACATAGTAAGTTTGAAGCTAGCTTGTGCTACTTGAAACTCTGTCTCAGAAAACGATGACAGGTATTGTTGGGACACAGCCCAAGAATGGAGCGCTCTCGGGGAGAATTCTAGGGAAATTCTGAATACTTTTGAAAAAATCCAATAAAATAAGACAAGAGTCTCATGACCTCAAAAACACAGAATTGGTCTTGGGTTGTGCTTATGTGCACCTCATGTAGCAGATAGGAGTGAGTTTACTTAAGATTGTACATTCCAACTGGCTATTGTTATTTGTTTATATGCCTCTATGGACTATTTTTTTTTTTGCCACATGTGGCTTATCTTTGTAATTGTATACAGGTAGAACTCATAAAAACTTTACTCAGGTAATCTTTCTTAACCTGCACAGTATAAATTGTCTGATGCTCTGAATAAAGTTGGCTATTGCAGAAGATTTTGGTCTGCCTCACTTATTGGCTCCATTCTCCCAGGTCCCACCACATTTAGAATGGTAAATAAATGGCCTCATGAATCAGGAGCCCCACAGAAGGACATGAGAGAGAAGAATGGAGCAGAAACCAGAGAAGGCTTTACCTCATGTCTATTTTGTGCATCATTTTTTTTTAAAAAGGAGGAGAACATAACAAAATCACAACTATTAGATTGCCTTCAAGTTGTTTATGATCATAATCCCTAGTTTTCAGAGAAAAACCTTTAGATAGAGAAGTATGGAAAAGAGTCCAAAAGAATATTGAAAGGATGTATAAATAAGAGGAAAAATCCCTGTTCTATTTTGGGTCATTTGTGCATTAATTAGGACTGCTATCATGATACTTAAGAAAGACAAAGATATTAACCATGAGAAAAAGTGAGTGCTTCCTTGCAGGGATATAAACTGGATGATCTAATCTTAAAATTGATAAAAAGAGAGGCAGGCAAAAAGATATTTTTTCTATTCAAGCAAAATTGAAAGTAAAAACAGTGCCTTCAATAACTGTGCTAGTGACAGTTCCCCTCAGGTTTCTTACCGGAGCCTCTTTTAGATATGTATCTTTCATTGCCTGAAAGTGACCCTGAAGTGTTGGAGTGAGGACTCGGATAGTCATTCTGATCTTGAATTATCTCCATTTTTGACGAGGACTTAGGAGAGCCTATGAAAAGGCTAACACTACAATCAAGGCAAGCTAGGGCACAGCAGGGAAAAGGAATTCGTTTATACCTAATTATGCACTAGCCAGTCTATTTAAAAGTCTACAAGGAGAGGCAGCATCGGGTAGTCCTTACTTATTATCTCAGGAGGCAAAGGAAGAGCTACAGCTATTTGAGTCCAGACTAAAAGAGGCCTTTGTGTATGCAGTGAACCCTTCACTGCCTTTAAACTTTCTTATTTCCCCACTAAATTGTCTCCAGCAAAAATATTATAGGACTAGAGGATAAAAACGTGTGAATGGCTTTATTTGTACCACAATGGTCATAAAATACCAATGCTCACCTTACTCTTCTTGCTTAATCAGCAAATCAGGAGTTGATTTGAAGTCAATGGATTTGATCCTTGCTGCATTGTATTACCCCTAGCTAATAACACGTTTTAAACGCATTAAAGAACTCTATGAATTTTCAATTCTTATTTGAAGATTACCATGGAAGGATAAGAAATCATTATCCAGCTGGTACATTGTGGGATTTTCTTGTATGAACTAAATTATAAAAGTTGTTCAACCTACTCCCATTCCATAGGCGGATACTTATTTTATTGATCATCCATCTAAGGATATGAATAGGATAATGAATAGAATAGAATGAATAGAATAATAGTCATCATACCATTAATACTTTTTTTTATCAGCCCAACAGGTAGAACTGGCTGTTTTGATTCTTCTATCATGGTTAATTCATAAACCCTTAAGTATTGTTTCTGATTCTGTTTCTATTGTAACATTATTCCTAGCAATAGACTCATTCTTACGCACATCCTAACTTCCCTGGCTTTACTGCAGAATAAGCAGCTGAGGCATTAATCTCCCCTAATTGTACTTCTCCAGAAGGAAGCTGGGAAGGGCTTATGCATCTGTCATTGCAGATGGATCCACTGGAACATTATAGATTCCTTCTCAGCAACTCCAACCCCAGGGCATCATGCACAGTGGTGGAAGGTGAGGACACAGTAAAAGTCACCATGAAGAAAGCAGACCTCCAGCTGAAGGGCAAGAGGATAGAGCAACCACATCATCAACAGTCAAATCTGCCTGCCTGGGGTCAAACTAAGGCTTTGTGCACCAAGGGAGAAGTTACTATATGAAACACACCAAGCGCCATGTCATTTGAGGATTGCTTTCTGGCCATGCTATCTGCCTTCACCTGTGCATCTGCGATGAGTACCTCATCTTCCTTTGCTTCCACTTGTAGACTGGATAGTTCCAGACCCTGCTATCTTTACTAATGACTATGTTTATTACTGAACCATGAGATTGTAATAGACTCATTCATTCATCTGTAGCAGGAATTGCACAAATTTCCTGAATAACAAGAACCTTTGGCAATGAGGTGTATAGCTTCTTTCTAATCTACTCATTGGCTTCTAAATTCATGTCATCTACAACTAAATGCATAGCACTTCATAATAGACATGCTAACCCAGCAACCCAAACTCACACGGTATCTCCAGGCTGGTAGTTCAGTTGATCTTTATTGGAATAAGAATATCTGGGATACCCAATACATGAGGACCCAGTGAGGTCTATGCCTATAATCCCATGATGCCTCTCCTCTAACATTAAAATGAGCTTATTAATCTGAGGAAATATTATTCCAAATCCCATAAGCTTAAGACAGGTATTCCTGAGTGTCTGGACAGTGGATGGTAGCTGAGGCACCATGGGGAGAAAGTCAAACTTATCACCAGAAAACAAGTAATTTTTAAAATCAAATTACTGCAATTTACGGGATAGAAACAGGATGGTTTGCAATGAGATAAATAGAGGAGATAGCAATATGTGGAATCTTGGAATCTTTATTTCTGACAAGGTTGCTATAAGGTGAGAGGGAACCCATGGCTTTGTGTCACTGGCTTTCTACAAAAAGTCCATGTCTACCAGCTCTAGTATGGTCAAGTTTATCTTATATGCACCTCTTGACTCACCTATATGAGCAGATGTTAAGTGTCTCTTCTGCGGTAGATACTTGATGGTGAGCACTGATAGGTGGTATACACTATGTGACCATGCTCACCGGTCAAGTGTCTGTCTTAACTCCAGACTCAATTCAGGTCTTCTACTCCAAAGGATAATCATCTAATTTCAAATTTGTCATTACTCCTTCCTTCTTTATTTTGCATTTGTGTACTTCTTTCCTATAAGCCACTTCTTCTTTTTCAAACAAATAGCCAGAGGTGTTTACTATTTAAAATTGTTATCTTTATATATGGCAGTAGAGTATAAGAGAAATTCACTTTTAGCTTGTGCTAGAGTACCAAAATGGCCTACAGTTGAATCTGATCTGCATTTGTTCTTCCTTTAGTACTTAGTGGGTTGGGGCACTTTAACATACCAACCTCTCTGGGCTGTAAGATATTTTCCTTGAAACTCTTCTGTCATGAGTCACTCCTGGCATTTATACTTCATTTAATATGAACCAGCTTCTCTTTGACCATGTTTTCAATAGTTATCCCAGCAATATAGTATGACCACCATCAAAGCCCTACTGGAAGACCTCTGAAAGAAAATCAGAAGTAAAAGAAAGAGAGAGAGAGAGAGAGAGAGAGAGAGAGAGAGAGAGAGAGAGAGAGAGAGAGAAGAGACCACAGACTGATGAATGTGATTTAAGGCTCTCTTACCTCTCTCTTACTTCTCTCTTCCTCTCTCTTTGTCTTTCTGTTTCTCTCACTCTTTCTCTCTCTGGGGTACCCTCCTCCCTGCTTTCCTTGTCTCCCCATGCTCACTTAATGAACTTCATATAATATGATTTTTTAAAGGTGATTTAAGGAAGCCCATATAAATGACCAAGAATGTCTGTTGTGTAGTCACAAGGCAGTAACAAGTAAGGAAAATGAGCCAGAAAATATACTAAGTGGATATGATTTCATAAGAATTCACTCTGTTTTTGAAAAAAAATGGGTTGGTCGTCTGAGGAGCTATATTTAAAATGAAGAGTGAAAAGAGTGAAAAGGAAAAAAAATGAAGAAATTTAACAATAGAGTGGAAAAAAGGAACAGGATGATGGATGGAAACTGGAGGGTAGAGAGGAGACACAAGGTTGGTTTGTTTTTAAGTGTAGAGAAATGTGAAGACAATTAAATGATAGTGTGAAGAAGGTAGCAGTGAGGAGAGAAAGGGGTAGGTAAGTGAGAAAGAGAGAGGGAGAAAGAAAGAGAGAGAGAAAGCAGGGAGGCCCTTCAAAGTATATATTTCTCAGAAAAAGTAGAATCTAAGTCTAGATGAAGAAACTGCTTTTGTTAGTAGAGGACAATTTCCACATTAAAACACAGAAGAGCACAAAAGACTTGTTGAGGGTTTTGGTGGAGGAAATTGTAGTTAATTCAGGTGGATAATTTTTCCCCTAATAGCAAATAAAGTTGTTTGCTATGAATTTATAGGTTGGAGAAAGTAAGACGTTTGGAAGAGGACAATGTTTAAAAGAAATGACAGCTGGTCCACAGCAGGTGTTCAGATGGCCATGAGGACAGAGGGAAGGGTAAACCCAGATAATATGAGAACAGGAAGGTACAAAGGTCAGAGAGGAAAAAGTACTCACCTGGACCATGGTCTCTGTCTTAGTTAGGGTTACAATTGCTGCGACAAAACACCATGAGCAAAAAAGCAAGTTGGGGAGGTTTATTTGGCTTACACTTCTACAGCACTGTTCATCACTGAGGGAAGACGGGACAGGAACAGAAACAGGGCAGTATTCTGGAGGCAAGAGCTGATGCAGAGGCCATGGAGGGTGCTGCTCACTGGCTTGCTTCCTTTGGCTTGCTCAGCCTGCTTTCTTATAGAACCTAGAACCATCAACCGAGGAATGGCACCACCCACAGTGGGCTGGGCCCTCTCTCATTGATCACTAGTTGAGAAAATGTCTTTATAGCTGGATCTCATGGAGGCATTTTCTCTATGATGGCTCTAGATTGTGTTAAGTTGACAGAAAACAAGCCAATGCAAACCCTCTTTTGGCCCTAAATAATGTAATAAACTGGGGGTGGGGTGGGGAGGAAAATCAACTTGAACTAAGAAAGGTTTTAGGGAAGTTGCAATAGGGAATTTAGCAGAAAGGAAAATAAGTTTGAGATGGTGTAAGAACTGTTTGTCATGAACGTAGGTTCCTGGAGAATAAAATGAGGAATTTATGGCAAGAACAGGAATAGGTTTGGAAAGGGAAAACATGGATCATTAAATACAAAGAAGATTTGATAAGATTTTTTAATGGTCATTACGCCTCTCTTTTCTAAGCCAACAACGACATGATTATCCCTCAAATCACTAGTGTGAAGAATTCTTCACTTAAGGCAGGCCAGTTGGGACAATTTTTGAGCTACATTAAAATAAATCATAGCAGGGAGTACAGAGATGACTCAGTAGGTGAGAGCTCTTGTTGGGCAAGTGTGAGAATCCGGGTGTGAGTACCCAACACCCACATAAAAAGCTGGAGGCATAGTAGTCTAGGTTGGCATCTGTGGTTTCTTAGGATCTGGGCCACTACAAAGGTACTATTTGCTCCAAATCACCTGCAAGAAACCTTAAGAGAATGATACCCCATTTCCCCTAAGGGGAGTTGGATAGGTTTTTGTTTGCTCTCTTGGGCTTATTTTTATTGGGAGTTGGTTGTAAGTTATTATTGGTCTTACTCAGAAAGAATGAAGTTGGACCCCGGGATGTCTCTTTTCCTTTTTCTTTATTTCTTAGGTATGGAGATAGAGGTTGGAAAGAAAGAAAGGAGGGTATAGAAATATATAGAGATGATAGGATAATAAGTAGATTATTGAATCTACTCAACTTCAGGCCTTAATTGTTACTCACAAATAAGGTTATTTTTAATTCATTAGTATAGAATTTTGTATATTGATTCAAAATAAATTTAATTTTGATACATTGGTGTAGAATTCAAATTTAAAATTACTCTCCTCATACATTAGATATATTTCTACTCTAATATGAGGTATTGAACCCATACAACTCGATTATAATACAAAGTTTACTTCCAATACCTTGAAAGTGCTATTGTAGGTGGTTTAGGATAATTAAGTAATACGAGATAATTGTTAGTTGAACAATCATAATCATGTCCATTATTAGTCTACTTTTATCACATCCTAGGTTTAACAGATAGATATGTTTCTATAGTTAGATAAGGTAAAATAGTTATATAAGGTTTTCAAAAGTCTCATAGACCTACAGAATATGGCATGTAAAGATCCTTTTTACTATTTTAAAGATTCTTTGACAACAAGAGAGGTTAACTCCTGGCAATACCCAACCTACCTCAAGAAGATGATGAGTATCAAAGAACCTACTTATGGAGATAGCTTCAAATTTGACAAACCAGACACTGGGCAAAATGCTCCTGTTTCTGCCACAGACAGAATTCTGCCTAAAAATGGGCAAGCTTGGGTGCAGGCAGAATCAACGGCCAAATTCTTCCAAGACAGGGTAAGCAAGTCCTCAATAGTTCCTGTCTCACAAATATGTCTTCCAGCTATACTGGGCCAGAAGGTTGAAGATGATGCTCTAACATTATAAAGAGCTTCAGGTGACTGTTCAGGCAGCAAACTGTCTCTATCATTTTTTTTCCATTTTGGAAGCTGTTAACTTGCACTCTTGTTTACTCAAGTAATTAAGTTTTATTCCTTCTCAACTCTCATGAGGATGAAAACCAGATAGTTTAGTCTTTTTAATTAAGCTTAGTTGATTAGGGGATAAGAAATTTTTGGCATAAATGTTTTAAATTAATAGATATGAGATATGATAGATATTATTTACATTCAGAATTTTAGACTCACCAAGATAGGAGAAATGTTTTCTGCAAAGTTGCCAAATACAATCAGTCAAAGCAAAATGAATGTAACATTTATATAATTCTTGATTGTTTCATGGTTCTTTTTGCTGTATGTAGTTTATTTTACTTACGAGCAATAATATAAATGTATATGCCAAAAAAGAGAACTGTGATAGATTTGTTTTTAATATGGCTCTAAAAATTGGTTGCTGATGGTTTTTTTAATGTATGCATAATTAAAATGCTTTTAAATTTTTCTGGGGGCAGAGACAGGCAGACCCTATGGCCCTGAGGACCTGTTAGTCTACCCCAAACCATGAGCTTCATGTCAGAGAGACTGGCCTTAGGGATTTAGCATGGGAAGTAATAGAGTACACTGTGTAACATACTCATGTGGAGCACATCAGCACTTACATTTATGAACACACATGCAGCACACCACACATATACATACACAATAAAAACATATAAATAAATTGTAATACAAATTAAATTGGATTACTTCTGGTCTAGACTGAGATATTGCTTTTGAGAAAACATCCATGTTTAGACAATAAAAATTCACCTTGTTGCTATAATTTTAATTATGAAGGATTATCACGCCCTTTTAAAATACTAGTCTGGCATGCTTAAATGTCCTGTTTTAACTTTTTAAAAGAACTACATTTCATCTTTAAATAGTATATATGTAATCATTCCAAATTTGACTAAAATCTTTATTGTTTAACATTTTTATTGTTATCATGGGGCTTAAGTGTTTTCTTGTGTCCATCAAAGATAGCTTGGAATCAGATGTGTGTGTGTGTGTGTGTGTGTGTGTGTGTGTGTGTGTGTGTACATGCATGTGACATCTATCTATCTATCTATCTATCTATCTATCAATCATCTATCTTATCTATGTCTATGTATATATACTAGAGGAAGAGTAGTGAAGTGATACATGTAAGTTTCAAAATAAAATCATATGTGTAGCCTAGAGATTTTCATTAAACCTGAGGAAGCACATTGGGAAATCAAGACTGAAATACAACTTTACTTTGGGTCATTGAGAGAAAGTCATATTATAGGAGTGGCAGGGACCTGAGAGATTTTTTTTTTGACAATGCAAATTTGGATTTAAATTAGAAAATTTTGACTCCTACGTAGAAGTAGGTGTTTCGAGAAAGAGAAGTTAGAGCTAAGAAAAGCATGGAAGCTGTGCACAGCCTGACTCTAAAATAACATGGGGACACTAACACAGATAAGCAGGAGCCCATGAGAGTTGGCAACTGCCTAAATTGCTTGATTTGCAAATTATAATGGAAAGTTCATAATTCCCAGCCTCAGTTTTTCACTATTATTGCTTTTGATACTTCAGTTCACCCCCCAATATTTATTTCTTGTAAAAATAATTGCAAATACAATAAAGGTGTTTTATCAAGGTAAGCTGATATTTTTCTGTGCCATGTAGTATTTTTTTAAAAAAGAAATAGCACAATTTCTGATTCCATAAACTAGGGACAAGAGTGAAAAACAACTCCAATCACCATTATACACAACCACATTTGTGATAGGTTCTTCCAGTTGAAGCTGGCTCTTGGTTTCAGGCCCTTTTATAAGTGGAGAACCTAGGTAACAATGCCACACATTGTACACGGTCTACAACATAGCCAGTGATGAGATGATGACCTTTTTAAAATCTACAAGATGTGTAACCAGCAGCTTTTAGCCAAACATAGAGAGCCAAGGTTGAGACAGTGGCTTGGGACTTTGAATCTCAGATTTTACATGCTTTGAAAACAACCTCTGGGTAGCACAGAGAGAAATTTCTTTTCTTTCTATGGATTTTAATATGAAATCAGATATCTATAGCTATAATTTAGTATTTTAATAAGCTCATCACCATTTACTCATATAAGGTATACCATTTACAAACCAGGGATATCTGTTTATCTGATTTCGGCTATTGTGACTTGTGAAAGCCAAAGAGAAACAGACACTCAAAACCAGTGTATTGTATTTCTGTTGTGCTGTTTCTATTCTCAATTTTGGCACTGACCAATATAGATACTGGCTGCTTTTCAGGGTTCCTCGGTCATAATAAAGAGACAGGGAGAAGAACCCTCACTCGCCCAACCCAGGAGAGAACAAGAAATAAGCCCTTGTAGCTTTAAGCCACTGCAACTTGGTGTCTATTGTCACCACAGTATAATAAAATCAACCTGTTCTGATTAAGGGTATGCATATCTACTGAACACCTGCATTATATTTGGAGTATTTTTACAAAAAAAGAAATATTGAGGGAAAGGTAGTGTGGGTGTAACAAGAAAATTTTGGTGGAAAATAGTCTTTAAACTGTCACTAGAACTAGATGAAAATAACTCACTTGCTCTTTTATGTTTAGCTATATGCTGTTATGAAAATAATCAAATATTTTGTTTTAAGTGATTCAAGTTATGAAAGGGAGTAGGAGAGTTGGGAGCACAAAATAATAAATATAGAAAGAAATTGAAAGTTCTTTCTAGGTTTGCTTAAGGTGTCAACAAGTATATGAGTGTAAATGCCTCTAATGTCAGAAAAACACAGCTGGTAGGTAGGGTTTTATGACCCCTCAGTTCTCCACCTGTGAACAATTCTTTGAAGACCATCGCAACCCTGGCAACCCTGGAAGTGTCTTCCAGATTCACAAGTCACCCATGAGGCAGGTAAGGTGAGCTGCAGAGATTGGCTGTGACTTGAGGAAGGTTCTCCAAAGTGCTTAACACTTTAACTCTTCCACATACATTTTGTGTTTAGGAAAGATTACCTTCATCTGTATGAGGAGTATTCTCCAGAGAGGAATGTGTGGTGTGGATTACAAAGTCTGTTGAAAGGATACCATGATGTTATCTGAAAGAGATTAAGGACAGTTGCTTCATATGAGTCATGAAATTTGTTTTGGGGTGTGTGTGTGTGTGTGTGTGTGTGTGTGTGTGTGTGTGTGTGTGTGTGTGTGTGTGTATAGGAAACTGAGCATAATGTCCCTGACCAGTAATGTCTCAGACAGTTGTTTTCAGAGGATCAGAGGGCTTGTTCTTTTTGCTTTAATGTCTCCCACATAGGAAGTACCTGTGGCTACCAGCAGTTTGAGCAATCTTACTTATTCTTTGGTGATTGCATACAATATGCTTTAATCATATTTATCCTTCTTTCTTCCCCCGCTTTCCAAACTTCACCAAATTCCCTTCCCAACTTCATGTCCCTTTAAACCTTTAGTGGTCCTCAACGTTCCTAATGCTGTGACCCTTTAATATAGCTTCTCGTGTTGTGGTGACCTCAACCATAAAATTATTTTCATTGATACAGCATAACTGTAATTTTTCTACTGTTATAAATTTAAATGAAGTATCTGTGTTTTCTGATGGTCTTAGGCAACCCTTGTGAAAGGATCATTCCATCCCCAAAAGGTTGGGAACCCACAGTTGAGAACCACTGTTTTAGAAACAAAACACCAAAGTTCAGTTGATACTGCCTGCATATGCGTAGGTATGGGCTATATCGGGTACCTTGCTATTGCCCCATCCCAAGGCAACCTATAAAAGCATTTATTACTTGGGTTTATAGTTCCAGAGACTTAGAGCCCATGATGGATAAACAGAGACAGCAGGTGCGAGTCATGGCAGCTAGAGCTGAAGCTGAGGGTACACATCTTGATCCACAAGCACGAAGCAAAAAAGGTAAACTGGGTAAGTCAAGTGGCTTTGACACTTCAAAGCCCACCCTAGGGACTTGCATTCTGCACCTGAACCTACTCATACAGTACCATCTGGATAGGTATGCTATCCCACAGGCAGCACTGTCTAAGAACTACAGAGGGAAACAAATATTTGAAAATAATGTGTAACTTTTGGAAACCAATATAAGGTTTGCCTTTGAACAAGTCCATGAACAAAACCCAAAGACTTAACATCTAGTAATGTGGGCAAAAAATGAAGAAATAAATCATATTATCAGATTAACTGGAACAAAATTCCAGGCCTATATACATACAATTTGCCTGTGATTGGCTTGTATACAGATGAAATATTCAGACATATAGGATCACATTCACTGTTGACCTTCCTGCTCCGGTAATTAATTTTACATGCCATATTGACTGGCTTAGGGCTGCCTGGGTTTCTAGATGTTTTCATAAGGATATTTTAAAAAGCAGGAAACATTAAATCTGCAGCGTGAATGAAGATCTGTCCTGACCAGGGTGGGCTGTCTCCTCCCACCTATCAAAGGCCTCCATTGAACAAAAAGATAAAAAAAATAAATATGCTGTCTATTCTAGCTCTGGGGCATACATCTTCTGCATCTCAGGTCTCCAGACACTCCGAGCCACACTAGTGTTCTCTTTCTGTTAGGGTTCTGAAAGCTTTGGTTGCTGCATTTTCTCCTAAGGTGCAGTGGCCCTTAGAAAATTCTCATACACTTTTTCCAGGAAGGGATATTTACTCTGCAGTTAGTGTAATGAAAGTTTTGGGTTATTTGTTAACTAAGTTGTGTTTTGTAGATATATTTCTTTTCTAATCCCAAGTGTGGGATTTTATTTTTATTTTTTAATTTTATATTTTTTGCAATTTATGCACGTTACACGCTGATTGTTATCACTTCCCTCTTATCTTCCCATTCCCACTCTCCCTCTTGCACCCTATTCCCTTCCCCTAGACCTCTGGACAGGGGCCCCTCGGACTATCAGGTCTCATCAGGGTAGCCTGAACCTCCTTCCTCTGTGTGCCTGCAAGGCTGCCACTCCGAGGGGTAGTGATCAAATCTCAGCACCATAGTTCATGTCAGGCAGTTCCTGATCTGACCTCCCCATCCCATTGGTTGCATTTGAACAGGGGGTCTTGCAGTGTGCTTGGCTGAGTATCAGATTGTGCAGGCTTCTTCGAGCTCAGATCTGAAGGCCTTGATAGTCTCCTTGTGGAGCGCCTGACCCCTCTGGGTCTTTCCATCCCTCAACTCTTCCATGGAACTCTCAATGCTTTGCCCAGAGTATGGCTGCAAGTCCTAGAATCTGTCTTGATCCATCACCGGATGGAGTCTTTCAGATGACATCTATGTTGGGCTATAATATGCACTTTTAAGTGAGTATATACCATCTATGTCTTTCTGGGTCTAAGTTACCTCACTCAGGATGATTTTTTCTAGTTCCATCCCTTTACCTACAAATTTCATGATTTCCTTGTTTTCAATAGCTGAGTAGTATTCCACTTCGTAAATGTACCACAATTTCTGTATCCGTTCTTTGATTGAAGAATATCTAGGTTGTTTCCAGATTCTGGCTATTATTAATAAAGTTGCTATAAACATAGTTGAGCAAATGTCCTTGAAATGGTAGAGCATCTTTTGGGTATATACCCGGGAGTGATATTGCTGGGTCTTGAGGTAAATCTATTTATTCCCAGTTTTCTGAGAAACGGCCAGACTGATTTCTAAAGTGGTTGTAAAAGTTTGCACTCTTGCCAGCAACCGAAAAGCGCTCCCTTTTCTCCACATCCTGGACAGTATGTGTATCACATGAGTGTTTGATCATTGCCTTTCTGATGGGTGTAAGATGGAATCTCAGATGCCTTTTGATGTGCATTTGTCTGATTACTAAGGAAGTTGACCATTTCTTTAAGGTCAACTTAAGGTTTCTAGGCAATTTTATATCCCTCTGTTGAGAATTCTCTGTTTATTTCTGTACTCTATTTTAAATTGAGTTATTTGAAGTAGTGCTGTTTACTATTTATTTTTTTTCCTCCTTTATTAATTTATTCTTGTTACATCTCAATGGTTATCCCATCCCTTGAATCCTCCCATTCTTCCCTCCCTCCTCTATTCCCCTTATTCCCCTCTCCTATGACTGTTCCTGAGGGGGATTACCTCCCCCTCTATATGCTCATAGGGTATCAAGTCTCTTCTTGGTAACTTGCTGTCCTTCCTCTGATTGCCACCAGGTCTCCCCATCCAGGGGAATGGTCAAAGGTGAGGCACCAGAGTATGTGAGAAAGTCATATCCCACTCTCCACTCTACTGTGGGGAGTGTTCTGTCCATTGGCTAGATCTGGGTAGGGGCTTAAGGTTTACCGCCTGTATTGTCCTTGGCTGGTGCCTTAGTTTGAGCGGGACCCCTGTGCCCAAATCTCCCTATCATAATGTTCTACTTGTAGGCTTCTAGGACCCTCTGGGTCCTTATACTTTGCCTTTCTCCCATGATTCTCTCATCTAGAGTACCACTAGAATGTCCTCTCCTCTGTCTCAGTTTCCTGGTAAGTGAAGGCTTTTGTGGGACATGCCCCTTGGGCTAATATGCAGATATAAGTGAGTATATACCATTTGAGTCTTTCTGCTTCTGGGTTAACTCACTCATTATGATCATTTCTAGCTCAATCCATTTATCCACAAATTTCGGGAATTCCTTGTTTTTAATAGCTGAATAGTATTCCATAGTGTATATGTACCACAGTTTCTTTATCCATTCTTCTATTGAGGGACACTTAGGCTGTTTCCATGTTCTGGCTATTATGAATAAGGCTGCTATGAACATGGTTGAGCAAATTTTCTTGCTGTGTGCTGGAGCATCTTCTGGGTATATTCCAAGGAGTGGAATAGCTGGGTCTTGAGGAAGCCCTATTCCCATTTTTCTGAGATAGCACCAGATAGATTTCCAAAGTGGTTGTACTAGTTTGCATTCCCACCAGCAATGAAGGAGTGTTCCTCTCTCCCCACATCCTCGCCAGCATGTGGTGTTGCTTGGATTTTTGATCTTAGCCATCCTGATGGGTGTAAGATGGAATCTCAGCGTTGTTTTGATTTGCATTTCCCTGATGATTAAGGAGGTTGAGCATTTCTTTAAGTGTTTCTCGGCCATTTGATATTCCTCTGTTGAGAATTCTCTGTTTAGTTCCATGCCCCATTTCTCGATTGGGTTATTTGGTTTGGTGGTATTTAATTTCTTGAGTTCTTTATATATTTTGGATATTAGACCTTTGTCAGATGTGGGGTTGGTGAAGATCTTTTCCCAGTCTGTAGGCTGTCGCTTTGTTCTCTTTACCGTGTCACCTGCCTTACAGAAGCTTCTCAGCCTCATGAGGTCCCATTTATTAATTGTTGACATTAATGCCTGGGCTGTTGGTGTTCTGTTCAGGAAGTTGTCTCCTGTGCCAATATGTTCCAGGCTCTTCCCCACTTTTTCTTCTAAGTGATTTAGTGTCTCTGGTTTTATGTTGAGGTCTTTAATCCACTTGGATTTGAGTTTTGTACAAGGTGACAAATATGGGTCCAGTTGCATTTTTTTACACATAGACATCCAGTTAGACCAGCACCATTTGTTGAAGATGCTATCCCTTTTCCATCGAATGGATTTGGCTTCTTTGTCAAAAATCAAATGCCCATATGTGTGTGGATTCATATCTGGGTCTTCGATTCGATTCCACTGATCAACCGGCCTGTTGCTGTGCCAGTACCATGCTGTTTTAATTACTATTGCTTTATAGTACAGTTTGAGATCAGGTATGGAGACTCCTCCAGAGCACCTTTTATTGTACAAGATTGTTTTAGCTATTCTGGGTTTTTTGTTTTTCCATATGAAGTTCAGAATTGAACTTTCAATGTCTTTAAAAAATTGTGTAGGTATTTTGATAGGGATTGCATTGAATCTGTAGATTGCTTTTGGTAGGATGGCCATTTTTATTATGTTAATTCTCCCTATCCATGAGCAAGGTAGATCCTTCCATCTTCTCATGTCATCTTCAATCTCTTTCTTTAGGGTTTTGAAATTTTTTTCCAAACAGGTCCTTCACTTGCTTAGTAAGAGTAACTCCTAAGTACTTTATATTGCTTGTGGCTAATGTGAAGGGTGTATTTTTCCTAATTTCTTCCTCTGCAAGCTTATCATTTGTGTATAGGAAGGCTACAGACTTTTTTGAGTTAATTTTGTATCCAGCCAATTTGCTGAAGGTGTTTATCATCTGTAGGAGTTCTCTGGTGGAATGTTGAGGGTCGCTTATGTAGACTATCATATCATCTGCAAATAGGGATAATTTGACTTCCTCCTTTCCCATTTGAATACCCTTGATCTCCTTATGTTGTCTTATTGCTCTGGCTAGAACTTCGAGTACTATATTGAAGAGATATGGAGAGAGTGGGCAGCCTTGCCCTGTTCCTGATTTTAGAGGAATTTCCTTAAGTATCTCACCATTTACTTTGATTTTGGCTATTGGCTTCCTATATATAGCCTTTATTATGTTGAGGAAAGTGCCTTGTATTCCCGATCTCTCTAAAACTTTAAACATGAATGGGTGTTGGATTTTATCAAATGCTTTCTCTGCATCCAAAGAGATGATCATGTGGTTTTTTATTTTCATTTTGTTTATGTGGTGGATTACATTGATGGATTTCCGTATATTAAACCATCCCTGCATGCCTGGAATGAAGCCTACTTGGTCATGATGAATGATATCTCTGATGTGCTCTTGTATTCGTTTTGCAAGTATTTTATTTAGTATTTTTGCATCGATGTTCATCAGAGAAATTGGTCTGAAATTCTCTTTCTTTGTTGAGTCTTTGTTAGGTTTAGGTATCAATGAGACTATGGCCTCATAGAATGAGTTTGGTAATGTTTCATCCCTTTCTATCTTTTGGAGTAGCTTGAAGAGTATCGGTATTAGCTCGCCCTTGAAGGTCTGGTAGAATTCTGCACTGAAGCCATCTGGCCCTGGGCTTTTTTTGGTTGGGAGACTATCAATGATTACTTCAATTTCTGTAGGGGAAATGGGACTATTTAGCTTGTTTATCTGCTCTTCACTCAACTTTGGCAAGTGAAATTGATCAAGAAAATCGTCCATTTCCCTTAGATTTTCAAATTTTGTGGCATATATGCCTTCAAAGTAGGATCTTATGATTCTTTGTATTTCTTCAGTGTCTGTTGTTATGTCTCCCTTTTCATTTCTGATTTTGTTGATTTCAATACTGTCTCTCTGCTTTTTAGTTAGTTTGGCTAATGGTCTGTCTATCTTGTTGACTTTCTCAAAGAACCAGCTCTTGGTTTTGTTGATTCTTTGGACTGTTTTCTTAGTTTCTAATTTGTTAATTTCACTCCTGAGTTTGATTATTTCCAGACGTCTACTCCTTTTGGGTGTTTCTGCTTCTTTTTTTTTCTAGGGCTTCCAGTTGTGTCGTTAAGGTGTTTATGTGCGCTGCTTCCAATTTCTTTTTAAAGGCACTTAGTGCTATGAATTTTCCTCTTAGCACTGCTTTCAATGTATCCCACAAATTTGGGTATGTTGTTCCTTCATTTTCATTGAATTTCAGAAACTCCTTGATTTCTTTCTTTATTTCTTCCCTGACCCAGGTGTCATTTAGCAGAGAGTTGTTTAGTTTCCACATACGTGTAGGCTTTTTGTTATTTCTGTTGTTGTTGAATTGCAGCCTAAGCCCATGATGATCTGATAGGATACAAGGTATTATTTCAATCCTCTTGTATCTGTTGAGGCTTTCTTTGTGAACTACAATGTGATGTGATCAATTTTGGAGAAGGTTCCATGGGGTGCAGAGAAGAAGGTATATTCTTTCTTGTTTGGGTGAAAGGTTCTATAGATATCTGTTAGATCCATTTGACCCATGGCATTGGTTAATGATGTTATTTCTCGGCTTAGTTTCTGTTTCAATGACTTGTCCTTCAGTGAGAGTGGGGTGTTGAAGTCTCCCACTATTATTGTGTGGGGATCGATGTGTGGTTTAAGCCTTTTTAGCAGATCTTTTACAAATGCGGGTGCCCTTGTATTGAGAGCATAGATGTTCAGAATTGTGATGTCATCTTGGTTGACTTTACCTTTGATGAGTAAGAAGTGTCCATCCTCATCCCTTTTGATTAATCTTGGTTGAAAATCTATTTTGTTTGATATTAAAATGGCTATGCCTGCTTGCTTCTTGTGTCCATTTGCTTGGAATATTTTTTTCCAAACTTTTATCCTGAGGTAATGCCTATCATTATGGGTGAGATGTGTTTCTTGAATGCAGAAGAATGTTGGATCCTGTTTATGCACCCATTCAGTTAGTCTGTGTCTTTTTATTGGAGAATTGAGACCATTGATGTTGAGAGATATTAACGACCAGTTACTATTAAGAGTCCTAATTTTGATGTTGGTTCCAGTTGAGCGTTTGTGTAGTTGTGCTTTTGCCATGGTATAGTTATCTATTTTCTGAGTAGTTTTGATTGTAGCCTGACCCTTTGGGATGGAGTTTTCCTTCTAGTACGTTCTGTAAAGCTGGATTTGTGGATAGGTACTGTTTGAATTTAGTTTTGTCATGGAATATTTTGTTTTCTCCATCAATGGTTATTGATAGTTTTGCTGGGTAAAGTAGTCTGGCCTGGCATCTGTGGTCTCTTAGGATTTGCAGGATCTCTGTCCAGGCCCTTCTGGCTTTGATGGTCTCTGCTGAGAAGTTGGGTGTAATTCTGATAGGTTTGCCATTAAATGTTATTTGGCCCTTTTCCCTTGCAGCTTTTAATATTTTTTCTTTGTTCTGTATGTTTTGTGTTTTGATTATTATGTGACGGGCAGTTTTTCTTTTCTGGTCAATTCTATTTGGTGTTCTGTATGCCTCTTGTATGTTTATAGGCATCTCTTTCTTTAGATTGGGGAAATTTTCTTCTATGATTTTGCTGAGAAGAGTTTCTGGGCCTTGGAGTCTGATATCTTCTCTTTCTTCAATGCCTATTATCCTCAGATTTCTTCTTTTCATGGTGTCCTTAATTTCTTGGATGTTTTGTGTCAGGAATTTTCCAGATTTGGCATTTTCTTTATT
This sequence comes from Acomys minous, assembly GCF_964271855.1. Classification (NCBI taxonomy): domain Eukaryota; kingdom Metazoa; phylum Chordata; class Mammalia; order Rodentia; family Muridae; genus Acomys; species Acomys minous. The sequence continues at coordinate 78,114,689 of NC_140492.1, read as the reverse complement.
GGTTGCTTCAAGATCTGTTATTGTATCTTCTAGGCTTGAGATTCGTTCTTCCATCTCTTGGATTCTGTTAGAAAAGCTCAGCACTGTGTCATTCGCCTTCTTCTCTGAGGCCTCACATTCTCGTTTTTCTTCTGTCTGTGTGTTTATCATTGAATCCATTTTCATTTTCATATCTTGAACAGATTTTTTAATTTATTTCATCTGGGTGTTTATATTTTCCTGAAAATTTTCCATTTCCACTCTATGTGCTTCTTTTATGTCTCGCACCTGCTTCGCTGCTTCTTCCTGCATGTGATTTCGAATTTTATTTGTTTCCTCCATTAACATCCTCATTACCAAGGATCTGAGGTCATTTTCTTGTGCTTCCGTTGTATGTGAGTTCTCCGGGTTGTTTTCTTTGGGATAGCTGGGAACTGGAGATGTCATGTTGTTTTGGGGGTTTTTGCGAATGCTTTTACACTGTCCCTTAGGCATCTTGCCGTCTCTGTTTTTGTTGGGTAACTTCCAGAGTTGAGTGGAGGGAGTCTGATGATAGATTCACTTGTTTTCTCACGATTTCCGTAGGCTGGAAGCCCTGATACTTCACTGGTGTGGATGGCAGGAGGTTATCCCTGTAGTTTTGGGCTCTCACCACCAGTGATCCTCAGCTCTCCTTTGCTGTGGGTCCTGCAATCGTTCTGGGTCTCTGAATGATTGTTGGGTCAGGCCAAGGTATCCACAACCTTTTGGGTCCCCTGCCAAGTCCAGCCAGGGATACTGGGCCCAAGCCACGCATCGAGCTCAGCTAGTTTCTCAGGGCCTGAACCGTCTGCCATAGCAGGAGAGCTGCGACTGCACTGAGCAAGCACCTGGTGGAAGTGAGCGCTCTGCCCAGCTTGTGTCACCGCAGGAAAACCAAGGCTGCACTGAGCAAGCACCCAAGGTATAACTGAGCGCTCCGCCCAGCCCCCGTCACAGCAGGAAAATTGCGGCAGCGCTGAGCAAGCACCTAGGGTAGAAGTGAGCGCTTCGCCAGGCTTGCGTCACAGCAGGGAAACTGAGACCGCACTGAGGAAGCACCCAGGGTAGAAGCGAGCGCTCCGCCCAACTTTCGTCGCAGCAGGCAAACCAAGGCTGCTCTGGGCAAGCACCCAGAGTATAACTGAGCTCTCCACGCTGCTTGCGTCACAGTAGGAAAACTGCGTCTGCGCTGGGCAAGCACCCAGAGTATAACTGAGCGCTCCGCCCCGCTCGAGTCACAGTAGGAAAACTGCGTCTGCGCTGGGCAAGCACCCGGAGTATAACTGAGCGCTCCGCCCCGCTCGAGTCACAGCAGGAAAACTGCGTCTGCGCTGGGCAAGCACCCGGAGTATAACTGAGCGCTCCGCCCCGCTCGTGTCACAGCAGGAAAACTGCGTCTGCGCTGGGCAAGCACCCGGAGTATAACTGAGCGCTCCGCCCCGCTCGAGTCACAGCAGGAAAACTGCGTCTGCGCTGGGCAAGCACCCGGAGTATAACTGAGCGCTCCGTCCCGCTCGTGTCACAGCAGGAAAACTGCGTCTGCGCTGAGCCGGAGCCCAGGGTGGAAGCGGGCACTCCGCCTAGCCTGCGTCACAGCAGGGGAGCTGCGCCTCAGGCAGAATTGCCCGCCGAGCTGAGCCAGCCTCTCCACAGCACAGCTCACTGAGCAAACCCAGGACTCCGGGCCGAACCGTCCGCTGAGTCCAGCCTGGGTCTCAAGGCACCACGCGACCCAAATCCTGTCCAGAGTCCCCTCACCCGCAGCAACTCTAATCGCCTCCACTGGAAGGCTCTGAGCTGCAAACTTCAGCCACCGCTGCTGGCGCTGCCGGAGCCGCTGGCGCTGCCGGAGCCGCTGATGGCACTGCTGTCCTCACCGCCGCCGCTCTGATCCAAGAAAGTCCTCGCTCCTCCCGTGTGCAGGGGCAGGCAGGTCCTCCACACCCTGGTCCCTCCGAACCGTGGAGCACTTCTGCTGCCGTGGTATGGGGACCTTGGTGTTCCTGGCTCAGAAATCTGTGCAATTCCCTGAATTGTTTGCTGGAGCTTTCAAACACGGTCCACACTGCTCGCCGCCATCTTGGATCTCCGCTATTTATTTATTTATTTATTTACAATATTCTGCCTGCATGTGTGCCTGCTGGCCAGAAGAGGGCACTAGATCTCAATATAGATTGTTCTGACCCACCATGTGGTAGTTGGGAATTGAACTCAAGACTTTTGGAAGAACAGCCATTGCTCTTAACCTATGAGCCATCTCTTCAGCCCTGGTGCTTAATTTCTTGAGTTCTTTATATATTTTGAATATTAACCTTTTGTCAGATGTGGGGTCGGTGAATATCTTTCCCTAGTCTGTAGGCTGTTGTTTTGTTCTGTTGATAATATCCTTTGCCTTTCAGAAGCTTTTCAGTTTCATGAGATCCCATTTATTAATTGTTGACCCTAGAGCCTGAGCTATTGGTGTTCTGTTCAGGAAGTTGTCTCCTGCGCCAATAAGTTCAAGGTTCTTCCCCAGTTTTTCTTCTACTGGGTTTAGTGTGTCTGCTTTTATGTTGAGGTCTTTAATCCACTTGGACTTGAATTCTGTGCAGGGTGATAAAACACCCTTATTGTATTTGCAGTTATTTTTACAAGAAATAAATATGGGGGGTGAACTGAAGTATCAAAAGCAATAATAGTGAAAAACTGAGGCTGCCTATGCTTTCAGTATCTCTTCAATATAGTACCTGAAGTTGTAGTAGCTAGATCAATAACACAACTAAAGAAGATCAAGGGAATACAAATTGGAAAGGAAAGATTCAAAGTATTACTATTCAAGAATGATATGATAATATACATAAGCGACTCCAAAAATTTTACCAAGGAACTTCTGCAACTTATAAACACCTTCAGCAAAGTGTCTGGGTACAACATCAACTAAAAAAATTTGTACCCCTCCTGTATGCAAATGATAAATGGGCCGAGAAAGAAATTAGGGAAACTACACCCTTCACAGGAGCCACAAATACTATAAAGTATCTTGGTGTAACTCTAACCAAGCAAGTGAAAGAATTGTTAAAAAAAAAACTACAAGTCTCTGAAGAAAGAATTTGAGAAAGATGTCAGAAAATGGAAAGATCACCCATGCTCATGGATTGAGACAATCGACATTGTAAAAATGGTCATCTTACCAAGTGTGGGATTTTAGTTTAAGTTTTAGCTTGTTCACACCTGTAATGGTCTCATGAGGAGGCTGGCTTTTGCCAGCTGGTAATGTCCTTCCTCTTACAGCATGGACAAGGACATGGTCTAGGGCTCTGAGGATGAAAATAAGAGACAAAGAGCATGGTGTGGTGTGAAGTGTTGGCACATGGCGTGTAGCAGTTTGAAGAGACCAGAGACAGACAGTGCTGCTATTTGGAGTAGACAAAGAGAAACGCGTCCACAGTCAGAAGCTTCGTAGAGACTACTGGCTGCATCTGCTGTTGACAGAGATGGGTACAGCCCAAAAGAACCCAATTGACCCTAAATAGTCAGCCGAAGTAAAGGAGTCCCTACTGCCCACTCACTTTTCTCCTGTGTAGGGTTTGGAGGTTGGAAAGGGGGAGGGCATTGAGGCCTAAACACTCCAAATAAGGTAGAGTTTAAAAGAAAGAGCACTACATTTATTTTGTGGTTAGTATGTTGAAAATCCGCAATACTTTGTCAATAATTCCTCAAAATATTTAGTTGCTTGTTAAATGCCCATCCTCAACAATCTCCTCTCTTTTTTTCAGACTTTTATTATTTAAAAAATTGACAGTGTGGCCTAAAGAGACAGCTCAGCTGGTAAAGTCCTTGCTTTGCAACCATGGAGACTAGAATTTGAACCCCAGGATCCATGTTTAAAAAAACTTGGATGTGACGGCACTAGTTATAACTGGCAGAACTGAGGCAGAGAGACAGGGTAACCTCAGGGATCACTGGGGGCCTAGCCTTGCTTGCATGTAAAAGACTATGTCTCCTTAAAAGAAAGTGGATATCATCTGATGAGTTGACAGCTGAGGTGATCCTTTGGACTCCACACTTGTACACACATATGTATGTACACCCACTTGTACATGAATATACATGCATATCACATGTGTACATATATATATATGTACATATACAAATACAGGTTGGTGTTCATCCTCAATCACTGCTCTCACTATAATGTTTGTAAATATACATAAATCTATATATATATTAAATATACATATACATGTACATTGTCTAGGATATTATTGTGTAATCCTCCTACAAATGGTGGTCTTTTTCCCAGTTTATTTTTCCTATAATTTGTTTTATTATATGATTTTATTTTTAAGTATTTGTCCCTGTTTCTTCTTTCTATGTAGACATAAATTTGTTTTACTTTCCTTTTCCTTTTTTTTGTGAAGAGTTTTTCTTCTAAGTTGTTAGTTGTGACAACATCATTCCCTAATCTTCAGAGGGGGATCTTTCCTCCAATCACTAGCAGGCATCAGCTGTCTGTAAATGAAGACTGAGCATGCATTCCTTAAGACCTTTTTCTCATGAGATAATACTCAGAGAGAAATACCATGATCTCCTTTCTGATGTTGAGTCATGCGGAGACCGGAAACCAGAGACCCAAGCAGTGAGAGATGTCTGAGCACCTCAATGTTCAGGGCAAACTCTACTCATTACTCCTGTTAGAAGACTTGTCCTTTCCCCGTTTCTGACTTTTTGTCTCTATCCTCTTTAATTACCTTCCACGCTTTCTTCACCATGTCTCCGTACATATCCATCTGCCAGCTTGTTTATTCTTTATTGTCTCTGGTTAAGCTATGAGATTACATTAAAGCTAGGGCTTCTCTCTTTTTTTTTTTTTATTTTTTTATTATTATTTTTTGGTTTCTTTTTTTTTTAATTAATTTATTCATATTACATCTTGATTGTTAGCCCTTCCCCTGTTTCCTCCCATTCCTCCCTCCCTCCCACTTCCCCCCTTCTCCCCTCCCCTATGTCTGTGATTGAGGGAGACTTCTTCCCCCTATGTATGCTCTAAGATTATTGAGTCTCTTCTTGGTAACTTGCTATCCTTCTTCTGAGTGCCACCAGGCCTCCCCATCCAGGGGACATGGTCAGAAAAGGGGCACCAGAGTTCACGTGAGAATCAGATCTCACTCTCCACTCAACAGTGGAGAATATCGTGTTCGTCGGCTAGGTCTTGGTAGGGGTTCGAAGTTGACCTAGAAATTATCATAATGAGTGAGTTCACCCAGAAGCAAAAAGAGACAAACGGTATATACTCACTTATATCAAAACACTAGTCCAAGGGATACGTCCCATGAAAAACCTTACTTACCAAGAAAGTGGGTCAGGGGAGAGGACATCCTATTGAGACTTTAGGCGAGAGTAGCATGGAAGAATGGGGAAATAACAGGACCCACAGGGTCCTGGAAACCTACAAGAAGAACTTTATGACAGGCAGATCTGGGTCCTGGGGTCCTCCTCAAACTAAGGCACCAGCCAAGGAGAAATAGGCAGTAGGCTTCTCTCTTTTTATTCACTGTTAGATTCCTAAAGTCTAAAAACAATGCCTTGCAGATGGTTATATGCAATTTAGAAATTATGGAATGAATTAAGGTAGACCACGTGAGATTTCTCCTACTCAACTTACTTTAGCTATAAAATACCATCTTTATGTTGTTTATGCCAAATAGAAAAGTACTTCAGGGGGCTGGAGAGATAGCTCAGCAATTAAGAGCACTGACTGCTCTTCCAGAGGTCATGAGTTCAATTCCCAGCAACCACATGGTGGCTCACAACCATCTATAACGAGATCTGATGTGCACTGTATACATAATAAATAAATAAATAAATAAATAAATAAATAAATAAATCTTTAAAAAAAAAAAGAAAAGTACCTGATTGGCTAAAAGTTACAGCTATTTTCTTTGTGACAAAGAACAGATTATAGGAGGCATTGGATATCTTTTATAATGTATTGTATAAAGGTAGTCTTAAAGCTAATAAGCACAAGCCCAGAAATACCAAATAATTCTGTGACTTCCTCAAGAGGGTATGATGCTTGGCAATCATAAAACCAGTGCCAGAGTTTTGCATGTACTAAGCACTATTGTCAGCTCTTGGAAAAAAACAAAACAGCAACAACAACACAAACAACTAAAATTGATGGCTAAACATTTATGGGAGTGAAAAAGATGAAATAAACAAACAGACCAGCAGATCATTAAATAGAATTATTTTACATTTCTTGCAATTTCAGATAAAGTGCCCAAACTCAATGTTGGGTGAAAACTTTTAAAGAAAAGAGAGTGTGTAGAGATAAAATCTTCCTTTAGGCCCATGGGGCTTTAATTCTTACTTTACTGTCTCCATGCACAGAACGTCCATCCTCTCTGGGAAAGGAGAAGTGATTTACAGTAAAGGGTTGGGCAAGTAGGGTGAACACCCTCTTCATTCTGGGCCTGGGACATGGCAGGGAGCAAACTTCTTTGACCATAATTTTTACTCAGAGATGTTGAGTATGGTGGAACCCCCCCCTAAAAAGAGAGAGAGAGAGAGAGAGAGAGAGAGAGAGAGAGAGAGAGAGGGAGGGAGGGAGAGAGAGAGAGAGAGAGAGAGAGAGAGAGAGAGACCTACAGACAGAAGAACAGAAGAACAGAAGTAAAACATAATTTTCAATTTTCCTTATAGAAAAAAAACAATGAAGGCTTGAGTAGCTATCATAAAATCCTACATGGAAATACCACTAGGTGTTTCCCCTAACCATGCAGACTTATAGCAAGAAGCTTCTACAACACACTGACTCAGTTCCCATTCCTGGTATCCATCTTCATTTTAAAGGAAATGTAGAACACCCACTGAGCAGATGGCAGTCCCTGTAAGAGACTGAAACACACCGTCTCTCAGGCCACAGCTCCAGGGGAAACAGCTGTTGACCTGAGCGAGCAAGTGTCGGTTTTCCATTAGCTCAGTGTTCACCAGGCCATCTGTGGCTTAGAGCTAAGTAAACGGAGCCATTTTTCCACAGTTGGCTCATTTCCATAGGTTGTTATGTAGAAAGACTGATAAAGCGTGAGCTGTGAAGGGAGGGAGGACGTCAGAGGTTCACGCAGTTTCCAGGAAGGCCATCATAGGAAAGGCTGCTCAATAAATCCCCAGAGATACTGTACTCATCCTGCAGCAGCCTGAGGAAAAGGATAGGTCTGCGAGGATTGCTGTCAAATATCCATTAGGTGTGAGGGAGCAGCTTCGTGTTTCCACATCTGCTGTATTTTCTGATAAAAAAAAAATATGGTCTTTTTTTTTTTTTTTTTGCTTTTGCATACATTGGCAACCAGTAATATGGGGTAAAATATCTCATAAGGTGATTAGACTCTAAAGTGTCTTAATGTTTATCTTCTAGCAGGAAGTTGAATGTCTCTCTCACTGAGCTGTAAACGGCAGGGAAGAATAACCATTTTAGGGACTGGGTTCTTATTGTCTGCAATAGCATCCATCACGTAGCAGATGCCCAATGCCTGAATGTGTAGATCAGCCCAGATGACGAGTCTGTATGAGATTTAATGGGAATACCTATAATTCTAGACTTTGGGAGGCAGAAGGAGAGGAATCAATGCGTATGAGTTCCAGGCTAGCCAGGAGCATGTTAAGATCTTGTCTCAGAAAACAAACACACAAAACAAACAAACAAACTAACTAACTAACAAACCAGATTGAGGAAATAGCTCAGTAGATATGGTGCTTGTTGTGGATATGTGAAGACTAGAGTTAGGTTTCCTGTTACTTCCATATGAACCATGTACACGTGGCAGCCCGCCATTACACCCCAGAGTTTGGGAGGCAGAGACATGGATCCTTCATAGATTAACAAAATCAGTTCACTCTGTATTCAGGGCTTGCCTTAGCAAATAAAAGAGGGAGCGATAGAGGAAGGCATCCAATGCAAATTCCTAATCCTCACGTGTACTCACGCACATGTCCTCTATGTACTCACACCTGTGAACGTGCACATACACCACAGAGGCACATGCAAGAACAAAACAAGAAAACATGTCAGGTCAATAGTCAAAGTGTGATAGAACACACCCGTAATTCTAGTAGTACAAGTCAGAGGCAGGGAAATCAAAACTTTGAGGTCAACCTGGCCTACACAAAAGCACTGTGTCTCAAAGACAAAGGAATGCCCTGGCAGTACTTATGATTGGCTGACGTAAAGGCATATGGAAACTGTAAAGGCCACCTCACCTCCTAACACTAAAGCAGAACGTGTGACCCTGCTCTGTAAACTACTGATAAAACACTGGAGCTTATTTTATGAGTTTTCCACACAGCACACAACCCTTGGTTTTCTTTTCTAAAGTAACATTAAGCACTGATACTATTCTAAGATTATTTGCATTTGTTTTATCCTATAAATTTAACAAACAAGAAATCATTCCTAATGTGTAAATGAAAGAAGTCCAAGTGTGGACAGTTTTCCTGTAAGTTTTAGTGTTACCAATTACTATTTATGAAATATTCAGTGGCTCTTTCTGTGTACCTTGGGTACTGTCGTAGTTGTCCTCAGAAGCCATGAGAACCTGCAAACAATTTTGGAAAGGCAAGCTTGGTAATTTAAGAAGAAAAAAAAAAGCTATAACTATGCAGGGTACAGCCTCAAATATGGATCCCCTGTGGCTGGACACAGGGTCAGGGAGTCCAAGCTCTGTGGTCAGGGTACGCAGAAGGCCCTGCCCTTACACCTTCCCCACGTACGCTTGCCAGGTTTCTGCACTTCCGAAGGCGGTACCTTGGAGACATGCTCTGCTTCTTTTCTGTTCTGTAACCCTTTGCTTTTTCTTTGTGAGCACCTGCAGCTCGAGCCACTGTCAGTAAGACTGAAGACATCACTTTCTTTTTTAAAGGGGGCACAGTATTTTAAAAAAAGATTTATTTATTTATTATGTATACAGTGTTCTGCCTGCATGCCCACCCACAGGCCAGAAGAGAGCATCACATGACATTACAGGTGATTGTAAACCACCATGTGGTTGCTGGGAATTGAACTCAGGACCTTTGGAAGAGCAGGTGGTGCTCTTAACCACTGAGCCATCTCTCCAGCCCAAGACATCACTTCTTAGAGGATCATCTCCTGGATGGCTTTCAGATCTTTCAGGTACCCCAAAATATGTCATTAGAATTTATGTATTGGCCTAGTTTTGGAAAACAATGCTGCAGCCACACCCTGGTGCTCCCAATATACCAATATACCCATGGCTCCTCCTAGTCACTCTCCATCACCGAAGGCGTACAGGCTTACTTTTAGCCTATGATGACACGCTTCACTTTGTCCCTCACCTCGGGCTTCCATAGTGAACTACATTGGCCTTGACATTTTATTTCAACTGTATTTAGTGTGATGGCCAGGCACAGGCAAGAAAGGAAATACTAATTGGGCTACATATATGTCCTTCTTTTGAGCTGATCATCTTTGCTTTCTTTCTCGCTAGCATCAGCTAAACAGGCACTCAAATCTTTCATCTCCACTTGACAAGTAGGGTTGTCTTACAAGGAAAAGCTGACCACACTGACAACTGATTACATTATACGCAGGGTAGCATTCTGTGCCTCCAAAGGGCACTGGATGACAGGAATGGTGACCTATAAAACGCAATTAAGACTTCAGGATAATTTCTGCTGTGAGATGAGAATGAGATGGCAGGGGACAGAGGGAGGCAGTTTATAATGGATCATATGCTCTTTCTGTGAGTCACAGGGTAGGGCATGAAAAAAACTTAGGTTTTATAACAACATGTTATTTTCTCTGTCAAATTGATCCATGAATGCAATAGAATTCTTTATGTCTAATGTCTAGTAGACTGACTTACTCTTATCCTCGTCTGCCAAATATATTCCAGAGAAAATGCAAGCATTTTTTCTTCTTTAAGAATACTTGTTTTCTTGCACCAGAAAGGTGTAGCACATTCAGAAAATTGCTTAATGTCTGGAAAGCATTGCAGGCCTGTGGGTTCTCAATGTGGAATAAAAGCAGCTGTGCCCTTTTGAAGACAGAATTGTTAATAACTTCCCATCTGACACGGGACTTTAATGTTTGAAAACATGGCATGGGCAGTGCTGGGCGTGGAACAAGAGAGGCCATGTTGATGGACTCCTAGCTGTTAGAAAAACAAGGATAAGTCTTGTTCTTTCAGTTACTGTAAGAAGAACCCTGAAAGATTATGTTTCCCACTGTGGGAGTGGTACAGAGACCACTGAAAAAATTCCAGAAGACTGCTGGCTTTCTCTGCTGTCTTCCAGAACTGGTTGTTTTGTCTTAAAGAGCTGACGTTTTGCTGATTGTGGGCAGCCAGCATCACCGTTTCATTCACCATGCAGGCCTGGCATAAAGCATGTGTAAAAATATTAAAATTGGGTAACTTATATTGAAAACTTTCCATTCCATTCAAAATTGATTATTTGTCAATTATTCAAATATAGTTGCTTCCATAGAGCCAAAACAATGTTTGAACCAAATATGCTCCAATCAAGATGCTGGATTTTGGATTCAAATGTTTCTCTCTCTCTCTCTCTCTCTCTTTTTTTAAAATCTCATTGTTGGTGCTATAAGTGAACAACAGAACATATTTAGAGCCATGTAGTGCTAAGCCATCTCAAAAACCTGAAATGGAAAGAAAGGAACAAAGGAAGAAAAGAAAAAAGCATGTCCTTTAGAAAAGGACATCATAGAAAAATAAAAGCTTTGTCTACCTGTGAGTATTTGTTCTGACCTGGACATGAAACCCTGGACTGAAATGCTCTTCAGACCTTCAGGCTCACAGGAGGGTGAGAGTGCTGCTTGCTCGGAGTGCCCTTGTGGAGTGCTGCCCCATCTATGTCACTCTAGACCATCCACACCTTGACAGACACAGGAAGCACCTGATTGCACACTTTCTTGTCAGAGTCTAACACACAAACTGTTAGAATTGCTTGCTGAAGGATCAGCTCAGGATGTAGGCTTCTCCATCCAGTGTCTCCCCTACAAGGCATGCGTGATGTAAATGGTAACAAGATGAGTCACAGATAGGTCAGTATTCTGGAAAATGTGTTGTCAGAGGATCCCTGGTTCTTCTAGGCATTTGGGGGTGGCATGTCTGAAACCTTGACCCAGGTCTGAGCCGGGTTAAGCAGTGGGTAGCAGGCAGGGCCCTGGAGTATGTAAGCAGCCAATAAACATTTAAGTCTCTGTCTTTGCCTCCCTTTGCAAGTCCAATGAGTTCCTAAAATACAAATAAATCCTATTTTTCTTCCATTTGTAAATGTCCTGTGAATCAGAGCTAATGACTCTGACCAGAATGATGAAAATGAAAAAAAAAAAAAAGTGAGAATGGAGAGACAGTTTAATCCCAGGTCTCATGAACAGGAAAGGCTTTGGAAATGAAAAATTGAGAAATGACCACAGAAGGAAAAGGTTCGGAAGAATGTTCAGGGTTCTTCAATATGGAAGTTCTTGTCTTCCTTAAATGCAGATTTTTCACCCTTTAACATTTCCCATAAGAGAGGACACAAAGGAAAAAAATGTTGAACATGTGTAGCTTTTGAAACAGTCTGAAGAAAATTAATGTTCTAAATCATCACTTTGCAGAACTTATTATTAATTATTTGCATTCTGATATCACTTTTTACTTTGCTTATACATTTGCCTCTTATAAATTTAATTTCACATAATAGGATCATTAGGAGTAAGCGAGATGGCTTAATGGTTAAGAACATAAGTTGGTCTTGCTGGGGATCTGAGTTCAGTTCCCAGCACCCACATCAGGTAGATCACAGCAACCTGTAACTCCAGCTCCAAGGGATCTGTTGTTCTGTTCTGGCCTCTGCAGTGACTGCACACTCATCTTGAAAATCAAGCCAAAATATTTCATTAATTATTTCTTCTCAGTTTTTTTTGAGATTAATATAATTACACCATTTATTTATCCCTTTTCTTTCTTTTCGCCAAACTCTCCCATATTCCTTTCCTGGCTCTCTTTCTTCAACTCATGGCCTCTTTTCTTTAATTGTTGTCATTCATATATATATATGAATATATATATTTATATATAATATACATATGGATACATACAGACAGATATACACACACATCTATTTCCCCTAAATACGTAAGTACAACCTGTTCGATCTGTATAATGTTAATTGTATGTGTGTTTTCAGGGCTGACTGTTTGATATTGGATAACCAGTTAGCGTGCTCTTCCCTGGGAAAGATGAATTCACTCACTCTCAGCATCACTTATTTGCCTATATGCAAGGTTGAGGCTTCCTGGGCTTGCCAGGTTCACAAAAGCATTGTCTACTGTTGTCTATGTTCAGCCTGTGTATAGGAAGCCATGTGGATGACTTTATGGGTATAGCTTCTGCCATTCCTAGTAGACACGATGTCACAGCACATTTCCTGTTCCTCTGGCTCTTGTAATCTTTCTACCCATCTGTTCTACAATGTTTCCTGAGCCTTAGATGCAGAAGTTATACTATAAGTATAATCCCATGGGCCTGGGCTCCACAATTCTGCATTTTAATTGGTTTCACCTTTCCATCAATTAAAAAAGTAGGTATGAACTGAATGGGATATTATTTATCCTTAAAATGAAGAAAATTCTGGCTTTTGTAACAGCACGGGTGAATGCGTAGATAGAATGCTAAGTCAAAGAAGTAGGGTACAGAAATACAAACAGTGTGCAGCCTCCCTTTTGTGTAGAATGTCACAGGTGTAGGGAATAGAAAATGGTTCCCAGAGACCAGAAGAAAAAATGTGAGGCGGGGATGTGTGTCAAAGGGTACAAAGTTTCAGTTATTTACAAGAAATAAATTATTTATAGGGGTCTCTTTACTCTCTCATCTTTCTTCTTTCAGTATCCCTTTCTTTTCTCATTTCTTCACCTTTTCATTCTTTCATCCTCCTTTCTCTCAGTCTCTCCTCTATGTGTGTCATTTACAAATGTAACCGAGACATTTGAAATGAACTTTAATAAGCTCATTCACTGTGAAAAAGACATTTCCTACTTTCTTATTTTGCATTAATGTATATGGTGGCAAAGGGCAAACATCTATCAATAAGAGAGTCGATCAAGCAATACACTTTAAATAGTAATTGTTCATGAATTATAAATGTGCAATTAGGAACAACTTACAAGTATCCATGGCATTGATTTTGGAGATAAATGTACTATGACCAGTTATTCACCCTGCATGGCTCAATGGGAAGAAGTAGATTAGCAGCCACGGCTGAGCAGCTAAAAATAAACAGAACCAAAGAACAGCTACCACAGAAACTGGCCTGCATACTAATTCTCGAGGAGAGGATTGAGGGTTAACAGAAAAACCACAACGAGTTAGACTTTGCTGTGCTGTTTTTATTTGATATTTCATTTGCTTATTTTTATTATTTTGAGATAGGCTTTTACACTCAAAATCTTCTTGCCCTGACCTCCCAAAGGTAGGGGTAATAGTAATGTCTACACCCTCCCTATATTGAAGATTTAACTTATTTTTAAATGAACATTCTTTTGTCTTCTGGGGAACATATTTACATTTAGATGTTGGATTCTGTGGTTTAAGTTAAATTTTTTTTTTTTCTTAATCAATCTTGGGAGTTTCTATCTGGGTGTCAGGATTAACAGATGGCTCTTAAAACAGTCTGGCCCTCCTGCTAACCACTTCTTAAACAGGATCATCTCTGATAAGTGTCACCTCTTGGTTTTTATCTAATAATAATAACATGAATTTTATCGAAAGAAAACACAATATTGCTCAATACTGAAAACTTCCCAATATAGCAGTAATCAAAAAACATCAGTGACCCTGGAAATCCCAGCATCTTGTGTCTACAAAGCCAAAGCTACTTTTTATTTAATTTATTTTCAGGTACTAAAAGAAGCCTTTATTAAAATATTAAATGAAGGTACAATTGAATAACGAACTGACGCTTCCAGTGGTGGCTGTTCTTCTGGCTTCCTAACAGCACTCCCTACCCCTTTTCAATTGTAAATGGAGGGTATCTTTTGTCATCAACAAAAGTTGCAAAGTATAATGAAGAGTGGGAAAAAATGTCATAAAAGCAAATGGAAGAAAGCACAGAGGTGGACAATTCAGCTACAACATTCTTGAAGAGATGCCAAAAATCTTTATCGACTAAGGGGAGCTACAGAAGGGAATGTGAAATCTCTTATCACAGAAAGGAAGGCTTCGTATTTTCCCGTGGAGATGTCACTGGTCCAGAGTAGCCATCACCAGAGGAAGGTAAAGAATAGAGTTTACTAGAAGGAGGCCTGGGTGAAAGCCGAGACAGTTATGAGTGAGATGAAGGGAAACGATTGTTTGCTGTTCTGCAGTAGCCTCCTAAGGCAAGACAAGGCTGGTTGCAGACTGGACACCTGAAGGTCCCTGAGGGCTCCACAGGAGACACCACCAGTACATAAAAGATTGACACCTATGTGCTGACTCAGATAACAAATGGAGGACCAACCTCTTACCATTGCAGTCATTTGTGTACTGTTCACATGTAGTGAACATGCAGGACACATTGTGCACTGTTCACAAATCAGAGGAAATGTTCACCTCACAATACCAGATTGTATGCTCTGCTCCTAACCCTGTGCTAGAAACAGACAAAGGCAGAGAGAGGGCTTAACATTATTTCTTCAAAATGCAGTCATCAATTGCTGGTTAAGCAAACTGATTTAAAAGTTAGAAAGCTCAGGGTTTGAATGCCCATTCTCCTAATTACCAGTGTTATACACATTAAAAAAATTTATCCATATTACGTCCCGATTGACAGCCCTTGGCTCACATCTTCCCGATACCACACTTCCTTTTTCTGCCATAGTCCCCTCTCCTAGATCTCAAATAGGGAGGCCTCCCCCTGTAGTCTGACCATACCCTATCAGGTCTCATAGCATAGCCTGCATCCCCTTCCTCTGCATGTACACTGTGCCTACCTGTCAAGGGCAACTGATGAAATTGCAGGCACCAGAGTTCTTGTCAGAGGCAGTCCCCACTTTTCTTCTCCCCCATGGTGAATGAGCTGTCCATCCACTGCATCTAAAGAGGGTGTCTAGGTTCCCCCCATGCATTGTCCTTGATTGGTGCATCAGTCTCTGCAGCCCCACCCTGGGTCCAGATCCACATGCCTTGATGGTCTCCTTGTGGAACTCCGGGTCCTTTTACCCCCCAATCCTCCATGCCCACCCTACACTCTTCCCTACCACTGGCACTGCTCCATCTGTCCCTATGCCCCCTGGGTGGAGTCTCTCAGAGAACATCTATGTTGGGCTAATATCCACTTATAAGTGAGTCCATACCATTTGTCTCTTTCTAGGTCTGTGTTACCTCACTCAGGATGAGTGTCTCTAGTTCCATTCATTTGCCTACAAATTTCATGATTTCCTTGTTTTTGATAGCTGAGTAATATTCCATTATGTAAAGGTACCAGAATTTCTGTATCCATTGGTTGAGGAACATCTAGGTTGTTTCCAGATTCTGACTAGTTGAGCAAATGTCTTTGTGTGGTGGAACATCTTTCGGGTATATGCCCAGGAGTGGTATTGCTGGGTCTTGAGATAAAGCTATTGCCAGTTTTCTGAGAAAGGGCCAGATTGATTTCCAAAGTGGTTCTACAATTTTGCACTCCCACCGGGAATGCAAGAGTGTTCCCCTTTAGCATGTGCTACCACTTGAGTGTTTGATCTTTGCCTTTCTGATAGGGTAAGATGGAATCTCAAACACCTTTTCATTTGCATTTCACTGATGACTAGGGACATTGAGCATTTCTTTAAGTGTTTCTCTGCCATTCAGTATTCCTCTGGTGACAATTCTCTGTATAGTTCTATAGCTCATTTTTTTTTTAAATTGGATCATTTGGTTTGTTAGTGTCTAATTTCTTGAGTTCTCTATATATTTTGGATATTAGCTCTCTGTCAGATATAGGGCTGGTGATAATCTTTCCCAATCTGTGGGCTGTTGTTTTGCTTTGTTGACTGTGTCCTTTGCCTTAAAGAAGATTTTAAGTTTCATGGGGTCCTATTTATTAATTGTTGATCTTAGAACCGGAGCTATTGGTGTTATATTCAGGAAGTTGTCTCCTGTGCCAATGAGTTCACGGCTCTTCCCCCCTTTTCTTCTAATAGATTTAGTGTGTTTGGTTTTATGTTGAGGTCTTTAATCCACTTGGACTTGAGTTCTGTGCAGAGTGATTAATATGGATCTATTTGCATTTTGCTACATGTAGACATCCAGTTAGACAAGCACCATTTGTCAAAGATGTTGTTTTGGCTTCTTTGTTGAAGATCAAGTGTCCTTAGATATATGGATTTATTTCTGGGTCTTCAATTTGATTCCATTGACCCACCAGCCTGTTTCTATGTCAGAACCAAATAGTTTTTATTACTGTTGCTATATATAAAAACTTGACATCAGAGATCAAGATACCTCCACAAAATCTTTTATTGCACACGATTGTCTTAGCTATTCAGGGTTTTCTGTTTTTCCATATGAAGTTGAGAATTAATCTGTCAAAGTACATAAAGAATTGTATTGATATTTTGATTGGAATTGCATTGAATCTTTAGATTACTTTTGGTAAGATGGCCATTTTTACTATATTGATCCTCTCACTCCAGGAGTATGAGCTATCTTTTCATCTTCTGATTTCTTTTTCAATTTCTTTCTTCAGACACTTGAAGTTTTTTTTCATACAATCTTTTACTGGTTTGGTTAGAGTGACAGCAAGATAATTTGGTTTTTGTTTTTCTGTGACTACTGTGATTTCTTAGATGTTTTGTGTTAGGAATATTTTAGATTTGACATTTTCTTTGATGGTCACATTAAATTCTTCCATTGTATCTTCCATGCCTGAGAATCTTTCCTCCATCTCTTGTACTCTCATAACAATGCTTAACTTTGTAATTCCTGTCTTCTTCCCTAAGTCTCTCTAGGATTTCCTTAGTTTGTGATTTTTTTTTCATTACCTTCATTTCCATCTTCAGATCTTAAACCATTTTATTGTTTTCTTTCATCTGATTTTTTGCATTTTCCTGAATTTTATTCAATGATTTATTCATTTCTTCTCTATAGGTCTCTGTCATGGATTCTTTAAGGGCCTCAATCTGTTTGACTCTATCTTCTTGTTTTCCTTTATGGATTTTTATTCATTTCCTCTGTTATCATTTTTCATGAGGATATATTTGAGATCATCTTCTTGTGCTTTTGTTATATTAGAGAGTCTAGGGCTGATTGCTATAGGCTAACTGGGATCTGAAGATGCTATATTATTTTGGATTTTGTTGTGTTTTTACGCTGACCTTTAGCCAGCTGGCTGTCTCTGGCATTGTGTGGTATTTTCTGGTGCCCTTCACTGGCCTTTGAGGATAGTTCATAGGACAATAGTATGAGACCCAGTGTCTACAGGAAGCAGGGGAACATTTCCATTGATCAGCCAGACCTGAGGTCAGATCCACCTGTGTCCCACACTACGTGGTCCTCTTTGGGCTAGGAGATCCATACACTGGAGTTTTGTGGCCAACAGCTCAGTCTGAGACACTAAGGACAGTGAGTTGCTTGATGGCATGTGGCTACGTGCTGGAGACAGTGCGCAGGCCTGCAGGGGCCGGGGAACTTTCCTGTGGATTAGTCAGGTGAACTGAGGCCAGACCCAACCGTGTTCCAGACCATGTGGTCCCCTGTCACCTGGGAAACACCAGCACTAGTTTTCTGGAGCCCATAGACGTTTGGTACTTCAGTACCTGTGAGGTTACCGCTGTCCTGTTCATCAGACACAGTCTGCGACTGGTGCTGCCATCTTGGATCTCCCAAAGCTGCTTTTCAATGACTCCTGACATGATCTGCCTTTCACACCACAGGTGAAAAAGCTGTCATTCTGCCATGAGCAAGGGCCAGGGCTGTGACTCTAAGCTTTTGTAGTGTTCACTGGAAAAGTCCATGCTGCATTGGTAGCTAGGAAATAGCTTGATAACTTTTAAGAACCTTTAGTAAAACAATAAAGATAAAAATTTAGCTGTGAATCTGTGCTTTTTAAATTAGGTGAAAAAAAAATGAGAAGCTTGCATAATGCACTTTTCCTGCAAGCCAAATGACATGGTTGTCTTTGGGAAAAGCATTTGTAGTTACTTGACATGAAGATTGGGGGCTTTCTTCATGACACACAACTTTACTATTATGAAATGGGTGAACTATGATTACTCTCCCTGGGTATTTAGCAGAAATATTTTTGAAAACGAATAAAATGTGCCTGCCACCTTAAAGAAAAAAAAAAAGAATTTGTTGCTAATGGTAGAATTTAGAATTTCAGATTTGATCTTTTAAGTAAAGTAAATATTTAGAAATTCATTTCTATTTCTACGTTTATGAGCTTGAATTTCACGACTTTTAACGACCTTTTAAGAATTTGGGGATGGAACTGACTAATATGATTAAAAGACTTTCTGTGGTGGATTGTGTAAATATATCTGGTAATATGTGTAACTCAGTGTCTGAGTGTTCTCTAAGTAACAGTGTGTGATGCTACAAAACAATGAATGGATATCTTCTCTAAGACAGGCCAACGGGCTGTGGTAAAAGAGAGCACAGATGTTCCTCGTTTTGGTCTTAGAATCTATTTTGTACCTTTGAAGACATAGAACTTGACTCCTAGTGTGGGGTCAAAGAATACCTAGACTATATTTCTTCCTTTTTCAACTATACTTATGTTTGATATATATATATATATATATATATATATATATATATATATATATATATATACACACACCAAAATATTGCTATGTAGCAGGCAGATGGCTGAATTGTGTAGCAGAGCCCAGATTTATTTTGCTAACCCAAAACTAAAAGAGATTTTCAAAGTACGTAAAAACAATATTTTTCTCACTAACATTTTATTTGAGAAATAAAGTTATTTTTACATAATTATTTTGATATAAACTTGATTGATTACAGTAATCAAATAATTGTTTAACAAATAAATATTTAGTGTTTTCAATTCTACTTTAATCACAAAATTCAAATAAACAAAGCCTGCTTGTAAAAAAGGCTTGTTATCCTAAATAGTTACATTGAGTATGAAGAGATCATAGGTCCAAACATTTTAGGAACTATTGTCTTAGCAAATTACTTTTAGGTAATTTTACATGTGGACATTATAGGCCATGCCATGCAAGTTAAAGCATTTAATAATAGATTAGAGTGCCTTACAGATTTTAATGTAAAGCTTAGTTATATAAATAAATAATGGGTTAAGAGATTGCAGAGAAAATAGTTTTAGGCACTTCCTGGACACTTGATTCATGCACTTGGCAATGCACTTGGTTGCTAATATGAAACAGTGACCACAGCTCTCAGTATCTCAGGGAGGTTGTTTATTTTGCCTTATGACATAGGCTTTTGATCTCAAATACTAGTCATCTATCTGGCTTCCTTATGTTTAATACATCTGGCATATGGCTTGTTTTTCATTCAACCTTTTATTATGTTACTTTATCAAGTCACTTTGAAATCAGCCTGAGGAAAAAAAAAATCAGCAGGCTACAATTGTTTTAAGTGCATCTTTGTCAAAGACCATAAAATTATATAATATTCTATGAGTCAGGGCTTCATCTGATGATATCTAATGTAGATGTCATAAAATTATAGTGGGGCATAGCTGAATCTATTAGTAGCTGACATCCAACATAAAGGCAGGTAAGGGGAAACGGATACTATGTCTCCACTAGATAATAAACAATTGGATGACAATAGAGAAAGAAACTTTCATGCCTCTTTGTTGATGTTGCTCATTTCCTCTTCTGAGCTTTTAATCTCTCTCCTCATTTTATTCTTCCTCCCTGGCACTCAGGTCTCTCAGCTGGAATTTGATAAGATTTAAGGGTCCTGTCCTTGCTTTGAAAGTATCTGTCTCATGTCTCATGCACTCTCACCTACTGACTGTATGACTTTGACCAAGTGAATCCAACATTTTCCTTGCTATAAAATGGGGGCAGTAGTAAGTAGATCTACATGACTAATGGAGAATAAGTGACACACTTCACATGCTGGTTCTGCATTCTGCTTACTCCCTATAAACCTTCTATTAAAATCACCGTTGATATTTATACACATTAACCACGGGAAATATATATATTAATTAATTCAATAAACACAATTACAAATTATAAATCAAAGCCCACCTTGGCTTGCCTCTGGAATGTATGCTCAGAGCCAATACCTGTATTGAATCGCTGGGAAGAAATGTTCAAATTACTGACTCATGCTACTTGAAAAGGGTGAATTTCGCTTTTCAGTTTCTAACTTAGAGAGCAAATTGTAGCTTTCTGTGTTAAGCTACCCAAGGGCTAAGCAAACATTTTATAAAGGTTTGTTGTGGATTCACCTTTTTATAAAAGATACTTTGTTTTTCCTTATGATATAGTAATTAACTTGAGATATATTACTAGAGGTGCTTGCCATCCACAGAGACAAGTATCAAATAGTGGTGTGTATGTGTGTGATTGAACCTCTAATAAATAATAGATGGTAATATAAATCATAGGTTCTCACCTAATCTCATCCAGTGGTCAGAAAGGCTTTTGCAAACAATGGTTTGTAAGCTGAGTTGTCAAAGACACATAAAAAAGAATTAACTAGGAGAATATAGAGTAAGAGCATGTAGGAAGAACAGTATGTCCCCAATTTTAGAGTTCCCTACTTAGAGTAGCTAGAAAATATTAATGTGCTAACCCCAAAATGAGTGAGTCAGCAAAAAGGCATGAACTGCAGCCAGAATTAGGGGTAAATTCTCCAGGGCTTCTAACTCAGGTGAATCATTTTGGTCTGACTCTAAGTTCAGTGGATTTTCAAAAAAAGAGTGATATCATGAGATATACAGTTTGATGACATCAGAGGATGAAAGGCGATCCGTCCACAGTAGTGATGCAGAAGACACAGTGTGAGCCAAATGATAGCTTTGATGATGGAGAAGTTGGCAGGCTTGAGTTCATCACTGAGGACAGAGAAGAGAAGGAGAAAGTTACAGGTTTTGTGGTCCCTGAAACATGAAATTAGGGATCTCTTTCAGAAGTGGTTGTTTTATTCAGTGAATTCCCCTTATAGCTGTCAAAATTCTTGACATCACATATAGTCACATGGTGACAGAGACAGGGAGAAGAATTGTTTTCCTGTCTGTACCTCACACTGAATGAGCAGCATCTCTTTTGGGTGTGAGGAACTTGGGGGAAAAAAAGGCAATCTTTTGTAATTCTGTGTCTCAATGACTGTAGTACTGACAAAACATTTCAAGAAGTGTTTCATTATCTGCAAGACAAGAGACCCTCTAATCCTTGTTCTAGTTAATTCTTGTCAGACGAGATACATCTGAAATCATAATTATGCTAATGTAACAGCAATAAATCAAGGCTGTCCTAAACAAATTGGGACGATAGCCACTGTGCTATGAATTTGTGATAGTGTTGCCTCTCTCCCTCTCCCCCCACCCCTCACTCACTCAGAAAATGAGGTCCTTCTCGCTTCTTCGTTCCTGGTGACTCTGGCTCACTTTCCTTGTTGACTACAGCTGGCACCTGCTTTCTGTCAACTGGTGCTGCACCATTTCTTATTGAGGCAAAGGATTGGCAGAAGCAGCAATATTCCAGAAATAATCAGGCGTGTGGTGATTGGAAGCCATACTCACTCTTTAGGATATAGACTCAAGGCAGGGAGTGAGTAGCTGCAGATAATGTCTCAGGATGAGAGAATGTTTGCCCAAGCAGATGGAAAAATAATGCTGTGTAGAGACATTCTTAGAGAGGAACTCTCATCTCAAATATTCGTAGTGAACACCAGTTTATGAAATGCACTTCTGAGAACTTCCATGATGGAATCAAAACAAGCAAGCACAACACAAGCAAGAGACCCAAAACAACAACACAAAACAGCAAAAACAAAATCAAAGATTTTTTTCCCATTGCACAAGACCATAAAATACGTTATGCACTTAAAGATAAGTCACATGCTCATTACTGGACAATATTGAAGAATAGCCTTTGGAAAAAAATATCAAGCATCAAGGCAGAAAGTTCAAAGAATGAGAAAGTAATCCTCAAGGAGTTCGTATGACTTGGCAGTCCTGGGTATGGGCTGCACACAAATTCAGAGTGAAATTGTTCTGGTTTACTTCTCTGCTGCTGTGGCAAGCATCATCATGAAAAGCAACTTGGGGAGAAAAAGTTTATTTTGGCTTACAGGTCATTATAGTTCATTATGAAATGATGCAAAGACATGAACTCAAGGCAGGAGCTTGACGAAGAAATCAAGAAGGAATGCAGCTGACTGGCCCATGCCCACTAGCTTGCTCAGGTAGCTTTTGTATATATCCCGGGACCATCCACTTGGCATATATCACCCACAGTGGGCAGTATCCTCCTAAGTCAGCAGTCAAGAAAACGCTTTAGCGGTACACCCACAGGCCACTCTGATGGAAGTTACAGGACATATGCTTTTCTTTCAGTTTTACTGGAATTTATAACTTTTGAATTAACGAAACAGGACAGTCTACCTAGTTGTTTTGAAAACATGAGATTTTTTTTTTATTAAGACAAAATGGAGAGATAAAGTTCAAAAGCAAAAAGATGGAGTCAGAGAGCTGTGTGGTCCATTCTAGATGAGTTAATCTTCCTCAGTTTCTGTACTTATAAAACACTTGCAAAATAATAAAAACATTTTAAATGTTATAACTTATTCTCAGGAGATAATGTACAATCATTATGAAAATGTGAAATTTGCATGTTTAGAACATGGCAAATATTTTATAGTAAAAGTTATTTTATTATGATTTTAAATGGTAGAAAAGAATGATAACTTTAAATTGCCTTATTCTAACTTGACTGTCATTATATAAATGTCTTCTAAATTACACGTGAGACCCCATGCCTTGCTACTGAGAGGCATATCCTGGGGGATGGGTGGGGAAGGCAGTTAGAACTACTGACAGCCACATTAAAATCACAGCTTACCATCCCTGTGGCCTTGAACTGACCAGAATACTTCCCACACCATAATTTTATACTGTACAGACTAGGAATGATGCTGCTTGTCTCATACTTGTTTTACACTTCTTGTTTGAACTCAACATAGTTAAGAACCTGTTGCTCTCTATGTTTATTAATGATCTATAATCTTTAATGTTTGAAAATGGTATTGTGACTCTTCCACAAAAGTAATCAAGCATAATATAAAATTAAGCAGATTATTTCCTTTCTTTGTTATCTTCTTTCTCCTCACTGGTTGCTTCTAGCTTTCCTTGGTCTTGGGAATTTAGCTGTACCTTCCCACACCTTTCATTACTTATAATTAAACAGTTTCCAGGTAGTCCTGGGGCCACAGTGGAATAACAATTTCTAAGACAATATCATACTAGTCGCCAGAAATATTTTACAGTATTTACATTTTCCAATTGATTCTGACATTTATTTTTGAGTTTGAAAAGGGATTGACCAGTTTATTAATGAGCAATTTCAGGAAATATGACTGAACTCTCCAATAACTAGAGAGACAAGATAGGTAATGTAAATAAATAATGCAATTTTGGTCCAGCTGCGGAGGATTGTATGTGAGAACAGTGATCATTCCAATAGCATTTGTTACTTACATATGGAATTATCAATTTCTCAGTTGCAGTGAATTTTCCACACAGAATAGCAAGACTGTCATTTCCCAAAGATGTCATAAATTTCTATTCTTATTTTTTCATTAAGTATTTTTATTTTTCACACATAGATTTATATTATTACACACATACATACGATAAACTACCTACAGCAAGAAAAACCATAACACAATCAGGAATGATATAAATGTCATATTCTTAGTGTTTTGGCTATTCGTATTTGGCAACCTTGAACAAAGCATCTTTCCTATCTTCGTGAGTCTAAAATTCTGAATGTAAATCAATATCTATCATATTTCATTATTATCAACTTAAAATATTTGTTGATGACCAATCTCTGCCAACACAGGGTAATAAGTCCTGAATAGTTTCTGCCTCACAAATATACTGTCTGATATATTGGGCCCAAAGGCTGAAGATGATGCTCTAACGTTACAGAGTTTGAGTGACTGTTCAGGCAGCAAACTGTCTCTGTCATCTTCTCATTTGGAAATCTACTAACTTGCTCTCCCAGTATACCTATGAATCAAGTTTATTCAATACTTCTCAAGTCTCTGAAGGGGTTGAAGACCAGATAGTTTAGTTTACAATTAAGCTTAGTTAAGATGTTTTTAGGTCCAGATAGATGTTTTAAGTTAATAATGATGAGATATGACAGATATTGATTCTGACATTTTATCCTTTGTTGGATTTAGAGAATGGAATTATCACTCTATTAGTGAGTCAACCAAAACAATGCGTGTATGAAAATGCCACAGTGAAACCTATTTATTTATGTGCTGATAAAAAACAAATAGAAAGCATGTTAAACTTTTATATGTTGGCTTATTTTTAGCCCTCTAAGTCCAGTTAGTGCTGCCCACATCAGTGCGAGATCATCAGCAGGAGTATGGGATGCCTCCCCATGGTTCTAATGAAGGAAACAGTCTCTTCCCAAGCAGCCAACATTACCACAGCTCTGCAGCTAGGGGTTGGAGCTTATGCATTTTTAACTGGCTTCTTTGTGTACAGATCTTGTCTCAGTGACCACATGTGTTATGATTACATGTATTCAATAAACATGACACGTTCAAACAAAAGCACTTTAGAGCACTCTTTTCTATGCTCTGGTTCATTCTTGCTGCCCCTGCTCCCATGATGTTCTCTGAGCCTGAGGAGGAGGATATTGATAGAGATGTTCCACCTGTGGCAGAGCACTCATAGTCAATTCTTTTCAGTACTTTGAACAGTAACACATCTTTACATTAACCACTATCTGCTATGATTAACTACTTCTCTGTCTGAGGTTAGTAGCAGCACAAATCTATGCATGTCAACACAAACATTTAGAGGGCAGTTTGACAACATGATTGTTTAGAAAGACAAGATTAATAACTACTCCCTTAGGGTCTATGACTTCGCTAGTATGGGTTTTGACCATATTTGTAGTATGAGAAATGAGTTACCCAGTGGAGTATGCTTTAAATCTAATCAAGAAAATAGTTGACTACACTATACATCAATACTGTAGCATGTTGAGTCAAGCACTTGATGAGACCATTGATGTCTTTCTTCTCTAGTAGCCTGCCCAAAGTACCTCCTAGCACAATGAAAACTACCCAACCGGGAGAGTTTTCTAGTCAGTTCAACATTAATCTTTGGTGATCTGCACCCAAAATATGTGATATCTTCAGAATCATCTAGTTATGGTGGGAAACCAAAAGCAACTGCAATAGTTTATATTGCTTTAGGTGCCAATGGAGCTTCTCTGAGCAATAACTCAAAGGGAGGTGATCCATGCTTGGCACCTAGATTTTCTTTTAATAACTTATATTTTCTAGGAGGTGGAGTTCAGCAAATGGGGGATACTTCTACTCAAACTCAATTTTAAAACTTTATACTTTTAATTAGATTATAAACTGGTGCAGTTTCACAAGCCTTCTTCATGCATCATTAATTTTGGGTAACTTATGCTTTATCCTGTCCCTTCTTGAACCTTTAGCTCCCATTATTCTCTCTTTATTCCCCCATGGTTTTTATATCACATCTGTTCTACTATCCGTTCCTATATTTTTTTCAACTTGGCTTGCAAGAGTTGTCAAATAACTTCCTTGTGTACATTTCATTTTCTTTTAAAGAAAGATTTGTTTATGTTGTTTGAGTGGGTGTGCACTCACACATGTGTGTGCAGGGGCCATGTGAGGTCATAAGGAGAGTCAGATTCCTTGGAAGTTTGTGAGCTACCTGATGTAGGTGCTGGGTTAAATTCTCATGCCCTTATTTAACAGTGAAAACTCAAATGTTGAGCCATCTCTTCAACCCCGTACCTTATGAAACTTCAGTTTCACATCCCTGTTTACTACTCTACTACCTGCTGGAACCCTTCTGCCCCATATTCCTGGTCTCTACCTTTACTTTACTTATGTTCTACTCTCCTGTTATGCCAAATGCATCACTCTGCCAATACCTGTTTCTAGTTTCCTACCTTCCACATTTACTCTATGTTAAATACATAAAACGAAATATTTGAAGCCAGACTTTCATATGAGAAAGAACATGAGGCACTTAATTTCAGGGGCCTTGGTGACCTCACTCAGTATATTTTTTTCCAATTCTACCTGAAAATGCCATGATTTCAGTTTTCATTTCAGTTGGTTAACATCCCATTGTCTATATGTATGATATTTTCACTATCCATTTATGAGTTAACAGACATCTAAGTTGATGGAAAATAAAATTCTAAAGAGTAAGGAACATGCTTGCATACTTTATTTCATTTTTACACAGAATCTTGTGTACTGCAATTTTATTTTGATACTTATTATAGAGAAATTTTATTTAAGCTGTGAGAAATATTTTGACTAGGTCTGTGTGTGCGTGAGTGGATGATCTTTTTAAAGCCCTGTCAATTTTTTTATTGTACAGACTTCTGTATTGTAAAGTTTGTATGATAATAATGTGTTCATGCATAATTTCTTTAGCTTTATAAAATCAAGTCATCACTTAAAAGGATAGGTATCCTTTTGGATAGAATAGTGGCCCAAATGTTAGGGATATAACCACACACTTTATGTTGGATCAAGGCCCATCTCATGGGAGAAATATACATCTGGTACTGAAAATATTATCAAGAACCCAAGATTGGGGATCTTCCAATGAAGCATCTACGTCATTTCCTTACCCTCAAGATTCAGAACCATTGTGGAAAAGAGGGTATAAAGATTATAAGATCCAGATGTTGCATGAGAGTAGAGTGAAACAGAACATCACAGAAACTCTGTACCTGTGAACTCACAGCCTTGGAAGTAAACCTACCATTGTTTTGCTAGATAGGCATAATAGTATCAGACATCCTTTAAGTTCATATTTCTCTACTGAAATGAAGTGCAACTCTTAGACATCATCAGAAAAGTTTCTTTATGGAGTAGATTTGACTAATTAGAAACTCACAAATGGCTGATGTGCACAGAGTAAGTTTGTACATTGCTTGGCCATAAATGAAACATCTACCACCAAACCAAATAACCCAATTGAAAAATGGGGCTTAGAACTAAACAGAGCATTCTCAACAGAGGAATATCAAATGGCTGAGAAACACTTAAAGAAATGCTCAACCTCCTTAGTCATCAGGGAAATGCAAATCAAAACAACTCTGAGATTCCATCTTACACCCATCAGAATGGCTAAGATCAAAAATTCAAGTGACACCACATGCTGGCGAGGATGTGGGGAGAGAGGAACACTCCTTCATTGCTGGTGGGAATGCAAACTAGTACAGCCACTTTGGAAATCTATCTGGTGCTATCTCAGAAAAATGGGAATAGGGCTTCCTCAAGACCCAGGTATTGTACTCCTTGGAATATACCCAGAAGATGCTCCAGCACACAGCAAGAAAATTTGCTTAACCATGTTCATAGCAGCCTTATTCATAATAGCCAGAACATGGAAACAGCCTAAGTGTCCCTCAATAGAAGAATGGATAAAGAAACTGTGGTACATATACACTATGGAATACTATTCAGCTATTAAAAACAAGGAATTCCCGAAATTTGTGGATAAATGGATTGAGCTAGAAATGATCATAATAAGTGAGTTAACCCAGAAGCAGAAAGACTCAAATGGTATATACTCACTTATATCTGCATATTAGCCCAAGGGGCATGTCCCACGAACGCCTTCACTTACCAGGAAACTGAGACAGAGGGGAGGACATTCTGTTGGGACTCTAGATGAGAGAAGCATGGGAGAATGGCAAAGTAGAAGGATCCAGAGGGTCCTAGAAACCTACAAGTAGAACATTATGATAGGCAGATTTGGGCTCAGGGGTCCCGCTCAAACTAAGGCACCAGCCAAGGACAATACAGGCAGTAAACCTTAAACCCCTACCCAGATCTAGCCAATGGACAGAACACTCTCCACAGTAGAATGGGATATTACTTTCTCACATACTCTGGTGCCTCACCTTTGACCATGTCCCCTGGACGGGGAGACCTGGTGGCACTCAGAGGAAGGACAGCAGGTTACCAAGAAGAGACTTGATACCCTATGAACATATACAGGGGGAGGTAATCCCCCTCAGGAACAGTCATAGGGGAGGGGAATAAGGGGAAAATGGGAGGGAGGGAAGAATGGGAGGATACAAGGGATGCCAATATGTTCCAGGCTCTTCCCCACTTTTTCTTGTAAGTGACTTAGTGTCTCTGGTTTTATGTTGAGGTCTTTAATCCACTTGGATTTGAGTTTTGTACAAGGTGACAAATATGGGTCCAGTTGCATTTTTTTACACATAGACATCCAGTTAGACCAGCACCATTTGTTGAATAGGCTATCTCTTTTCCATTGAGTGGATTTGGCTTCTTTGTCAAAAATCAAGTGACCATATGTGTGTGGATTCATATCTGGGTCTTCGATTCGATTCCACTGATCAACCAGCCTGTTGCTGTGCCAGTACCATGCTGTTTTAATTACTATGGCTTTATAGTACAGTTTGAGATCAGGTATGGAGACTCCTCCGGAGCACCTTTTATTGTACAAGATTGTTTTAGCTATTCTGGGTTTTTTGTTTTTCCGTATGAAGTTCAGAATTGAACTTTCAATGTCTTTAAAAAATTGTGTAGGTATTTTGATAGGGATGGCATTGAATCTGTAGATTGCTTTTGGTAGGACGGCCATTTTTATTATGTTAATTCTCCTGATCCATGAGCAAGGCAGATCATTCCATCTTTTCATGTCATCTTCAATCTCTTTCTTTAGAGTTTTGAAATTTTTTTCAAACAAGTCCTTCACTTGCTTAGTTAGAGTGACTCCTAAGTACTTTATATTGCTTGTGGCTAATGTGAAGGGTGTAGTTTTCCTAATTTCTTTCTTTGCAAGCTTGTCATTTGTGTATAGGAAAGCTACAGGCTGTTTTTAGTTAATTTTGTATCCAGCCAATTTGCTAAAGGTGTTTATCAGCTGTAGGAGTTCTCTGTTGAAATTTTGAGGGTCATTTATGTAGACTATCATATCTTCTGCAAATAGGGATAATTTGACTTCCTCCTTTCCCATTTGAATACCCTTGATCTCCTTTTGTTGTCTTAATGCTCTGGCTAGAACTTCGAGTACTATATTGAAGAGATATGGAGAGAGTGGGCAGCCTTGCCTTGTTCCTGATTTTAGAGGAATTTCCTTGAGTATCTCACCATTTACTTTGATTTTGACTATTGGTTTCCTATATATAGCCTTTATTATGTTGAGGAAAGTGCCTTGTATTCCCGATCTCTCTAAAACTTTAAACATGAATGGGTGTTGGATTTTATCAAATGCTTTCTCTGCATCTAAAGAGATGATCATGTGGTTTTTTATTTTCAGTTTGTTTATGTGGTGGATTGCATTGATGGATTTTTGTATATTAAACCATCCCTGCATGCCTGGAATGAAGCCTACTTGGTCATGATGAATGATATCTTTGATGTGCTCTTGTATTCATTTTGCAAGTATTTTATTTAGTATTTTTGCATCGATGTTCATCAGAGAAATTGGTCTGAAATTCTCTTTCTTTGTTGAGTCTTTGTTAGGTTTAGGTATCAATGAGACTATGGCCTCATAGAATGAGTTTGGTAATGTTTCATCCCTTTCTATCTTTTGGAGTAGCTTGAAGAGTATCGGTATTAGCTCGCCCTTGAAGGTCTGGTAGAATTCTGCACGGAAACCATCTGGACCTGGGCTTTTTTTGGTTGGGAGACTATCAATGATTACTTCAATTTCTGTAGGGGAAATGGGACTATTTAGCTTGTTTATCTGTTCTTCACTCAACTTTGGCAAGTGAAACTGATCAAGAAAATCGTCCATTTCCCTTAGATTTTCAAATTTTGTGGCATATATGCCTTCAAAGTAGGATCTTATGATTCTTTGTATTTCTTCAGTGTCTGTTGTTATGTCTCCCTTTTCATTTCTGATTTTGTTGATTTCAATACTGTCTCTCTGCCTTTTAGTTAGTTTGGCTAATGGTCTGTCTATCTTTGTTGACTTTCTCAAAGAACCAGCTCTTGGTTTTGTTGATTCTTTGGACTGTTTTCTTAGTTTCTAATTTGTTAATTTCACCCCTGAGTTTGATTATTTCCAGACGTCTACTCCTTTTGGGTGTTTCTGCTTCTTTTTTTTCTAGGGCTTCTAGTTGTGTCATTAAGGTGCTTATTTGCGATGCTTCCAATTTTTTTTTTAAAGGCACTTAGTGCTATGAATTATCCTCTTAGCACTGCTTTCAATGTATCCCACAAATTTGGGTATGTTGTTCCTTCATTTTCATTGAATTTCAGAAACTCCTTGATTTCTTTCTTTATTTCTTCCCTGACCCAGGTGTCATTTAGCAGAGAGTTGTTTAGTTTCCACATACGTGTAGGCTTTTTGTTATTTCCATTGTTGTTGAATTGCAGCCTAAGCCCATGATGATCTGATAGGATACAAGGTATTATTTCAATCCTCTTGTATCTGTTGAGGCTTTCTTTGTGAACTACAATGTGATGTGATCAATTTTGGAGAAGGTTCCATGGGGTGCAGAGAAGAAGGTATATTCTTTCTTGTTTGGGTGAAAGGTTCTATAGATATCTGTTAGATCCATTTGACCCATGGCATTGGTTAATGATGTTATTTCTCGGCTTAGTTTCTGTTTCAATGACTTGTCCTTCAGTGAGAGTGGGGTGTTGAAGTCTCCCACTATTATTGTGTGGGGATCGATGTGTGGTTTAAGCCTTTTTAGCAGATCTTTTACAAATGCGGGTGCCCTTGTATTGAGAGCATAGATGTTCAGAATTGTGATATCATCTTGGTTGACTTTACCTTTGATGAGTATGAAGTGTCCATCCTCATCCCTTTTGATTAATCTTGGTTGAAAGTCTATTTTGTTCGATATTAAAATGGCTACGCCTGCTTGCTTCTTGTGACCATTTGCTTGGAATATTTTTTTCCAACCTTTTATCCTGAGGTAATGCCTATCATTATGGATGAGATGTGTTTCTTGAATGCAGAAGAATGTTGGATCCTGTTTATGTACCCATTCAGTTAGTCTGTGTCTTTTTATTGGAGAATTGAGACCATTGATGTTGAAAGATATTAATGACCAGTTACTATTAAGAGTCTTAATTTTGATGTTGGTTCCAGTCGAGCGTTTGTGTAGTTGTGCTTTTGCCATGGTATAGTTATCTATTTTCTGAGTAGTTTTGATTGTAGCTTGACCCTTTGGGATGGATTTTTCCTTCTAGTAGCTTCTGTAAAGCTGGATTTGTGGATAGGTACTGTTTGAATTTGGTTTTGTCATGGAATATTTTGTTTTCTCCATCAATGGTTATTGATAGTTTTGCTGGGTAAAGTAGTCTGGCCTGGCATCTGTGGTCTCTTAGGATTTGCAGGATCTCTGTCCAGGCCCTTCTGGCTTTGATGGTCTCTGCTGAGAAGTTGGGTGTAATTCTGATAGGTTTGCCATTAAATGTTATTTGGCCCTTTTCCCTTGCAGCTTTTAATATTTTTTCTTTGTTCTGCATGTTTTGTGTTTTGATTATTATGTGACGGGCAGTTTTTCTTTTCTGGTCAATTCTATTTGGTGTTCTGTATGCCTCTTGTATGTTTATAGGCATCTCTTTCTTTAGATTGGGGAAATTCTCTTCTATGATTTTGTTGAGAATAGTTTCTGGGCCTTGGAGTCTGATATCTTCTCTTTCTTCAATGCCTATTATCCTCAGATTTCTTCTTTTCATGGTGTCCTTAATTTCTTGGATGTTTTGTGTCAGGAGTTTTCCAGATTTGGCATTTTCTTTAATGGTTGCTTCAAGATATGTTATTGTATCTTCTAGACTTGAGATCCGTTCTTCCATCTCTTGGATTCTGTTAGAAAATCTCAGCACTGTGTCATTCGCCTTCTTCTCTGAGGCCTCACGTTCTCGTTTTTCTTTTGTCTGTGTGTTTATCATTGAATTCATTTTCATCTTCATATCTTGAACAGATTTTTTTATTTCTTTCATCTGGTTGTTTACATTTTCCTGAAAATTTTCCAGTTCCACTCTATGTGTTTCTTTTATGTCTCGCACCTGCTTCGCTGCTTCTTCCTGCATCTGATTTCGAATTTTATTTGTTTCCTCCATTATCATCCTCATTACCAGGGATTTGAAGTCATTTTATTGTGTTTCCATTGTATTTGAGTTCTCTGGGTTGTTTTCTTTGGGATAGCGGGAAACTGGAGACGCCATGTTGTTTTGGGGTTTTTTGCGTATGCTTTTACGCTGTCCTTTAGACATCTTGCCGTCTCTGTTTTTGTTGAGTAACTTCCAGAGTTGGGTGGAGGGAGTCTGATGATAGATTCACTTGTTTTCTCACGATTTCCGTAGGCTTGAAGCCCTGATACTTCACTGGTGTGGATGTCAGGAGGTTAGCCCTGTCGTTTTGGGCTCTCACAGCCAGTCATCCTCAGCTCCCCTTTGCTGTGGGTCTTGCAATCGTTCTGGGTCTCTGAATGAGTGTTTGATCAGGCCAAGGTATCCACAGCCTTTTGGGTTCCCTGCCAAGTCCAGCCAG
Organism: Acomys minous; assembly: GCF_964271855.1. Lineage (NCBI taxonomy): Eukaryota > Metazoa > Chordata > Mammalia > Rodentia > Muridae > Acomys > Acomys minous. The sequence goes on along the minus strand of NC_140492.1, from coordinate 78,081,986 downwards.
GGATACTGGGCCTGAACCATGTGTCGAGCTCAGCTAGTTTCTCAGGACCTGAACCGTCTGCCACAGCAGGAGAACTGTGACTGCACTGAGCAAGCGCCTAGGGTGGAAGTGAGCGCTCCACCCAGCCTGTGTCACAGCAGGGAAACTGCGACTGCACTGAGCAAGCGCCTAAGGTGGAACTGAGCGCTCCACCCAGCCTGCGTCACAGCAGGGAAACTGCGACTGCAGTGAGCAAGCACCTAGGGTGGAACTGAATGCTCCGCCCAGCTTGTGTCACAGCAGGAGAACTGCGTCTGCGCTGAGCAAGCACCTAGGGTGGAACTGAGCGCTCTGCCCAGCTTGCATCACAGCAGGGAAACCGTAGGTCAATCTCACTCCAGTGGATGGCCCTACACTCAGAAGTACAAAAACAATACAAATTAAAGTTGATGAATTACTAAATTAAAAAACAATGAGGATACAAATTTGAAAGACTAGAAAATAGAGGCAGATCTAAGAGGAATGAATAAAAATATTTTAATTACATCCTAAGTAAAGTGTACTTATGTGAACTTACTACTTTTATTTAGTTAAGTTGGCGTAATGTCAAACTGTCTTTGTAAATATCTATTATACTCATAAGCAAATACTACTTTCAGCCTTAATGAGAATCCTCTTTCTGCAGTGAATACAAAGACTCATTCAATGAGTTGAGCAATAAGGGACAGCTGAGTTCTCAGTCACAGGTATCACCCAACATAAGGCTCAGGGAATGTTTAGGACAGAAACAATGTGAGAGCTAAAAATAGAGAGGAACGTCATCTCCTACGCATGATACAGCCGATGGGATGTTGAACTTACAGCAGCTGCCATTAGTGTCACTGGGTATGCACAAGACTGGCCTTGCCAGAAATCAGTTATCAGCTCATGAGGTCCTATCCATCCCTGAGGAATTACTGGTTACTGAAAAATTCTGGAGAGGGGAAGGCATTACCTTCACCAAGCTCCAATAGATAATTTAAAAAAAAATGGTCACAGACATCCCTGGTTAAATTCAGTCGACAATGAAACAAAACAAAAAGTTATGAAAGTCAAGAATTTAAGGGGAGGAAGGAACATTGATGGAGATGGGAGATAAACATCAAATAATGAATTCAATTAATAAAAATAACCTAAAAACTTCTTTTAAGCTATAGTTCATATTCAGATCACTGTTCAATACCCTGCTGGGCACGTAAGGAAAAACAAAATGTTTTGTGGCATTCCAGAAAAATTGTCTAGGAGTTGTATATGTGGTAGAGAAACAATGTAAGTAGTCTCTACCTGGAAAAAGGCATGAATTGATTCATATAAAGTATATACAGTCACTTCACTTCCTTGTCTATGCATTGATAAAGAATAATGCTTACATATTGTCTTTAGATAACAACATATGGAAAATATGTACAATTCCAAGCAAAACCTCAAGGTTAGCACACATTACTTGAAAATTTTTACACCAGAATTTTCTCCCTGCCAAAGCTTGTGTTTCCTGTAAATGTTGGGATCTTGGTCTCTGTCAATCACAGTTTATCCCTTTACCCTAAGATTGTAGCAAAATTCTGACAGAAGTTAATGGAAATGCTAAGGCATTGGATAACAGGGTGGTTGGGCCTGAGTTTGTTCTGAGTTTTGCCACTGCCAGCATCAGCTGAAATATCTGTTCCAGCCTTCCATGTGTTCTATGTGTCTACACGCCTTCTAATCACATTTCCATGTTACTTTGAAGTATGTGTGAGTCACCTCTGCTATATGCTATTACATTATAAGTAAACAGCTTATACAGACCATTACCTGGAGTTCTATTTCATGAAAAACCTAGCTAGGATTTGTCTCTCTTTTTTTTAAATTTATTTTTTTATTGATAGTATTTTCATCTTTATTGTAGTAATTAAAATCACTTTCTATTTTCCCGTCAGTTATTTTCTGTGAACAAGATTTATTTTCAAATTGGATATCAATAAAAATATATAGAAATCTAAAACACAAAATACACTTGACTTTATCTTTCACTTTACATTCCACAGAAGCGACACCACATGCTGGTGAGGATGTAGGGAGAGAGGAACACTCCTTCATTGCTGGTGGGAATGCAAACTAGTACAGCCACTTTGGAAATCTATCTGGTGCTATCTCAGAAAAATGGGAATAGGGCTTCCTCAAGACCCAGCTATTCCACTCCTTGGAATATACCCAGAAGATGCTCCAGCACACAACAAGGATTTGTCTCTTTTAATGATAACATTAAAGTAGTGTTGGAGTCTCTGTTTAGCCATGATATCAGCATGGAAGGACAGGCATATAATTTAATATCGGCTTTTTTCACGTCTCAGGATATGGATTCAACTTGACATGGCTGCAGCCTTCTGAATGTTAATGATCATACTGGAGTAATTTGACCTGTTTTCCTGAATAGTTTTCCTCAAATTATAAATATCTGAGACCACTAAAATGGTATGGGGTGCTTCACATATTTGCTCCAGGGATATGTTTGATGTTTTCTTATTAATCTAAGATAAATCAGGTACTTTCAAGCTAGGACAAAGCAACATCTTTCTTAGGCGCTACAGTCTTCACAAGGTTAATTCAATAGTTGTGAAATTGACATTCAAAAAGGAACAAAGATTATTAACAGATGAAAATAAGAAAATCATGTAGTATAAGTTATTTATCATCTATATAATGTGATATATATATATATATATATATATATATATAATATGAAATACACAAAGGTAATATTAAAGACATCCATAAGAGCAGCACTTAGGAGGATGAGGCAGCTGGATTATTATTTCCAGGCCATATTGAAGTATGTAGATTGACAGACTCTGTGGAGAGTACAGAATACATTGATAGTTGAAACAACACATTTCAAAACAGAGAGCATCATGGGAAGTGAAATAACTAAAATAGAAAGACATATTGCAATGACCTCATTTATAAGCAGAATGTTTACAAAGAGTGCAGCAGTGGGTATAAGAGAAGAAAGGGGATTGGAAACAAGGAGATGGAAACAGATGAAAGGGAACCGAGTTGCAGCCATGGAGGACGACCAACTGAACAAGTGCTGTCACATAATGAACAGCATGAGGGCTACAGCCAGCATCACCCTACCTCCTGCTGCTAATTTGATCCTGTAATAAACCATGAGGTGATGACTAACTGATTGAGCTGATAGTTAATTTATTTCACCATAGTAGTAATTTTTTTTCTGTATTTGTATGTGTTAGAACATCATGTTAGTATCATAAATAGAAAACACACAGGCCTTTTGCCCACCCTAGTCTGGAGTAGGAGGACAAAGCCCAGTTAGAAAAGTCCTGATGGAATAATTGAAATATTATTTTAGTTCAAATAATGATCTCTTAGGAACAGAAAGTTGGTCGTCAGGGAAAATGCATCCTAAGGGACACTGGAGGCTCCATAAAGACACAGCTTAGAAGAAGTTGCCACCCACTGTTTGGCTGCTTGACTTTGGCCTATATACTGAACTGTCACAAATGATTTCTCTAAGGCTGTGGGTCTTTTTTATTTTTGCCTGAAATATTCCTGTTCACATAGGTACTTAATTGGCCTCTAGGAAAGCCCAGGTTTCCTAAAAAAATGAGTTAATCAACATTTTAATACAAACCTTCTATTTTTCTAAAGTCCATTTGAAAAATACACTGAAAGAAAGGGAGAACCTGATTTGGTTGGAAACATGAGCTTTTCTTTTTTGACTTAGCGAGGAACCATTTATTCTTCTGATTTTATTTACATAATCTCGTTAATACATCAAGTGTGTAATATACGTGTTCCATTAAGAATTCTAAGACCACATTAAAACTTTAGATTCAGGTCAACATTGTATTGAGATATTAGATAAACAGAACTTTTAGTATCACAACATATATATAACTATATATATCTAACTATATATATATATATGCACTTTTCCATTCACACAAGGACATGTCTTTCAAAACTATTTTATTGGCTGAAACATTGTTATTCTCATGAAAGCTTTTGGTTCTTTAATATAATTTATTATGCATTTTAAAATTCTGTTTGATAAAAGCATTGGTACATTATAAATACCTGTAAAGAAAATATAGCTTAAAATTCCAAGGGAAATATTATATAATTATCTTTTTTTTAAACATTTTCACAAAAATCCACATAGGCACTAAGAAAGACTGACAAAAATATTTTTTTTATGTCTAGACAATATATACTCCAGGTTGGGAATATTCAAGCATGGTATTGTCTAAATATTAAAGCTTATCCAAGTGAACCTTTGGCTGGTTGGGGTTGGTTGGGGTTCTTATACTATTAGAAAGGGCTGAAGAAAATCTCCGTAACTTAGTATAAGGACTAGGAAAGGATAGGGTTGGCCTCTTTCCTTTTTTAATCACTGACTATCAATTATTAATCTCATTATCTCGATCTTTTTTAATTAGCTGAAATTTAAGGTAATAACTCTTATGTCCTTCCAGTTATAATGTGCTACAACAGAAATTTTTCATTTAAATCTTACAGCCAATTCAATGAAAAAACCTTCAAGGATAGAGGGCTACTACATACCTTCAAGTTATCATGGGCAAAAACTCTAGAGAGATCTTGTTATATAAAGATCCAAATGAGGAAACAGGAGGTGAAAATTTGGCCTACTCACCACATTCAAATCAAAAGAAAGTGAGCTGCTTTCTGAACTGGTTCAATGCTAGCAGTGGCTGTAGGGTGCTCAGACAAATTTGAAAACAGAAACTAAGTTAAAGAACGCAGGCAAACAGTTAACTAGAGTCTATATTGGCATATTAAGAGAAGGAAGGAAGCAGGGGTCTCCAGTTAATGAGTAGTACAAATGTTCATCCAGGTGAGATAAGATTAAGTGCTCATGTTAAGTGAGACTTCAGAGATATTTTTAGGGTCAGAAGTACCCGTTTTACTTATAAATGCAACAAACTAACTAGGTCTTAGCAAACTCAATTATCAGTGGCAGAGCCTGCCTGGAAATAATTGCGGGAAATCATTTTTTTCCTAATGCATTTACACTTTATACAGACTCATTTTGTACGGGAGTGGGAAAATTACATGCATAGAAAGACAAACATCACATTTTCCCTTATATATGGAATCTGGATTAAATGAAACGACATGCAATTGGAAGCAGGAGCTCCTGTGAAGAGCCAGAAGACAAGCAGGGAGAGACAGAAAAGAGGCTAATGCTGAGTGGACATTGCATCAGTCCATGAAATACATTCATGAGAATGTCAATATAAAACCTTACCTTCTACAACTAACGGATATAAATTAAAAAGGCACAAATGCCTATTGGATGCTGAGTAATAACAGATAGGATGGCTATTGTTAAAAACAAAAAACAAAAAAAACAAAAAAACAGGCCAAGGAAGGCTGGACTGTGAATGTTACTTGGAAGGTGTTACCTGTAGCTAGCTGTTGTGATGTAGATGGGTCTGAAAAATCAGATTTTATGTGAGTTCTCACATTTTTTCAACAGTTCTTAACAAGTTTTATACATTTTGCATAACTTACGAAAAGGACAGATAGGACTCGAGTGCTGCCCACCTTTTTTTTCTGATTTGAAACATGGACGCAATTGGTAAGAATTTGAATACTGTACCTCTGAGACTAGAGGAGACCCTGTGGTGTCCAGAGATGAACACTCATTTACAGAGAGCGAGAAGAATCTGGCCTAGAAACCGGACTTGCGAAAAGTATTGCTGCTTCTCTCCTTCATGAACATTTCCTCTGTTTTACATTTTGTTCTCTGTATTTTGAGTGGCTGCTTGTTACTAAACAAAACCATGACTAGGGATTTGCCAAACCTCAAGCATAATTTTGTTCTGAGAAAATGGTATGAATTGGTTCTTTGGGTTTGGAGTTTGTAGCCCAGAAAGGAAATATACAAAGCAAAAGAGGAAATAGAAGTCCAAGACATATGTAGCACGAGCCACCAGCCACCTTTGGATTCCCAGAGACCTTTACAAGGTACACCAATCAAAATGACTATTCTATGACTATTCTAGCTAATATAAGATCTGTTTCTAGATTTAAATAATGCATTTTATTCCAGCCCCTCCAAAATGGTCAGATTATCAGGCTCAGCGTGAACAATACATGGTTCAGAAAGGCCTAAGCCTTGTGAACTTTTTCATTAGATAACGTTATAAATGCTTCCTTGTGATCAAAATTCAAAGAAGTCCACTGCAAACATAGGTAAGACCAAAACCACTTTTGTAGATTACTTTTCTAAATTAAGATGGATCTCACATTCTTCTGCTGTTCTTATGAAGTATGAAATGAGGAGGCTGAAGGAGCCATTTTATTGGGACAAAAGGCCGTATGCCAGCAGTGATTTTGGAAAGTAATTGCTTCGCTTGTAAAGACAAGGAAGACATATTCTCAAACACAAAGACCCATTCTTGAAGTTGGCTTGCCTTTTGGGACTCACCCAAAGGGAATGGTTTGAGGAGAGAACAGAGAAGTACATGAAGGACATTATAAGCATAGGAACCAGTGACACAAGTTCAGACCTAGGAACATCTAAGGGAAGGAAGGGCATAAAGATTTCCAACTCGGGCCACACACCTATTTTAATTTTCCTCATTCAGGATGTCCACAAGAGCTTGCAGCAGCCTGTCATCTCTATGCTTATAAGGTTTTGTATTATAGAAAACATCAACATAATCGCTGTACAGACTGTCCTCAGAGTTTTCCAGCTGGGAGGGTTTGTTGAGCTTTTCCAGTGCTTCGTAGAAACTTTGGTAAGGGATGCTGAGCTTTGCACTTGTAGACTTCTTTGGTGGTTGCTTTGAAGGTGCGCTCTTGCTGAAAGCACTCTGTAGGAGCCGTAGCATGGCTTCGGAAGGTGCTCCGTGTACCTTCTCATCCATTCTGCCCTCTACCCTGCTGCTGCTGGAGCTTTGGGGCAGCAGGGGATTGTCATCCGGGCTCTTTTGTGTGGGCTGCTCCTGAAATACAAAATGCCACCGACAAAGGGAGAAAGCTCATTATTTATTGCTTAGGAAAGCTGTTTCAGCTCTAATACCGTCCTACTACAGGTCCCTTGAGAAGCAATTGGAAGAGGAGAGAAAACACGAGGCTTGGGGTTATAAGGGTTTGTATTTCCCGTATAACTATCCCACCTTCGGATTCACTTTTGGCAGCTTTTTTAGTTTCTCAGAATTCCAGCTATCATGAAGAAATCTGAACACTTCCGTTTCTGGTGGTTTTGAAGACGGAGACTATGCAAGTATGGATTCAGTGTGCTGTTCTCCTTTGCTTTAAAGCCTGACACAACGGAATCCACTTGGAGAAGTGAAATTAAATATTTAACCACTCACTCATAAGGCATCATTTGGTTTCTGTGTGCAAAAGCTGCTGACTAGAGGATCCTTGCTCCGATTAAAAGCTTAATTCTGAAAAGCCCCTAGGGGAAAGAGGTCATGGGCCAAGGACTGGAGGACCTGAGAAGTGGCTCATTGTTAACCCGTATGGAAATATAGTTGTTCTCTAGAATTTTCTGTGATACCAAGTTCTACGGATGCTCAAGTCCTTTGCATGGAATGGAAGGCATTACTGAATGACCTACACACTTCCTCTAGGATACAATATCGTCTATAGACCATCTATAGTACTTAACACAATTTCAATACTTGCTATAGTACATAATTTAAGGGGGTAGTATATTTGTTTATTAGGTACAGGGAATATAGAATAGGTACATGAAAGTAAGTCTGTACATGTTCAGTACAGAGGCAGTTATTTCAAATATTCTTGATCCATTCTTAGTTGACTACAAGGATTTAGAACCCACCATATGGTAATGATCATATTTGAATACTTTAACAAAGAAAAGTTCTGTTAATACCTTTTGAAAGGAACCTTGAAGAAACATTCACAATATGAACTCTACTCAGGTACTATAGAGAAATGGCTCGACTCTGGCTAGTAGAATACAAACAAAACTAATTTATAAGTTCTTCATGTAAATATCATGTTTTGAAATTTCGTAAAACATCTAGCATTGAGATTTCCCACTAAGGACAGATCATTACAGACATCCTAAAATCCTTCCTACAACTGAGGCACTATGCTAGATGCTGGTGTGTGGGGAGACAGATGCACTTTCTTCAGGATTTTTGAGAAGGACAAAGCCAGTAATAGCTCCTAGACCCAGGATCACAATTGGTCTATGTTGGCTACCCTTTAAACTTTCTGAAAGAAACTGATTTCATAGCTCCTCTTAATATTGACATCCACTAAGTGCCAATTACTAAACAGAAATTGGTAAGAAGAGGCATACATAATTTTACCTAACCTTGGACTCCTTTCTTTAAATATCCTCCCAATCTAGGTTATAAATATTACAGTTAAATGAGATAAAATTGAACATTCCTAAAGTATAACTGCATTACAATATAAGACCATAATATATGTGTGTGTGTGTGTGTGTGTGTGTGACTATGTAAATGACAGCTTAATTTACAATATGCTGTCATCCATAAATAAAATTCCATGTTTGGAAATTTATCAACTTTAATTAATAAACTCAATATTTTAAGAACAAAAGAAAAAAAAAACCAAAAGTTCATCCAGTTGGAAGCCAATAAGATTTTCTCTCCTAAGCCCCTTGTCTTAAGCATATATGCAATCTTTCCTTCTTAAAAATTAGATGCATCTTGACTCACTCATTTCCTACTACTGTTAAAAAGAGAATATATACCTGGGTGGAATGGGGAGCGTGAGGACAGACGAGAAAAGATAAACTGTGGGCAGGAGCATCTCTGTGACAAGCTGGAGACCTAAGTCAGAGTAGGCTCCTGGAAGGATATGAGGGTGACTCTAGCTGAGACTGAAGAGGACTCCCCTTATCTAAACAAGATTCTAGTAGAGTAAGGGGAACACCAAGCCACCCACAAAAAACTTCCATCCCAAATGTACCCAGCCTACAAGATGTGAAGTGTTAAAGATAGAGCAGATATAGCAGAGATTGAGGGACGGTCCAACTAATGCCTAGGTCAACTCAAGACCCACCCCATGGGAAAGAGCCAACCCCTGACACAATTATTGATACTCTGTGATGCTTTCAGACAGGAACCTAGCAGAGTTGTCCTCTGAGAGGCTCCATCCAGCACTGCTTCAAAACAGATGCTGAGAACTGTCTCTGATATGGACTCTCTTGCCAGCTTTTTGATCACCTCCCCTTGGGAGTACTGCCTTTTCAGGCTACAGGGGGAGAGGACGTGCTCAGCCCTGATGTGACTTGATGAGCTGGGGTAGATGGGAAAGGGGGGCCTCTTTTCTGAGGGATAGGGCTGTGGCCATGGGAGGGAGGGCAGGGCTGGGAGAAGAGGAGGTGTGGGGCTATGATCAAGGATATAAAGTGAATAAACAAATAGAGAGAAAATTTCAGAAAAAGGAGAAAATGTGCCAAGAACAGAGCTACACAGACCTCTATAACATTCACCATCTTCTCCACTCCTCTCCTGTCATTCTGGACAGTATTGTAGGACGTGTACACACGAGGCTGCCTCATGTGCTCTGGCTGAGAAGAAGTCCCATGCAAAATCAACTTCCAGTTCACAATCCTTCCTTCATTTTGCATTCTTCCAGACTGGTTAAAACAAGAATAAAATATATTTTAGTTGGTGTTTCAAATATAAAACAAACTCATTAAAATTATCAAAAGACTCTCATGGTTAAAATCTAATTTTAAGGCACTATGCCTTCCCTCTTCAAAGATTTATTTTAAAAGGAATGATTAAATACACTCTTCTCATAAAAACTAGTACTATGTAAGCACAACAGCTTAAGATACTGATTTATTGCCTCACAATCAAGTGTCTAGTTTAAAAAGCAGAGTTCTGTATGTAAATGTATTTTGTCACGTTGATTCTGTTTTTGAAAAGCTGATTGTCTCCAAATCTAAAGCTGTGAAGTCAAACTGTATAGATTTGATATGAGGTGCATGTGTTTGGTAAATAGAATTGCTTAGTTTCTTGCAGCTGAAATTCGGCTAAAGAAATGAGGAAGGTCTGGAGAGGTGGCTCAGTGGGTAAGAGTGATGGCTACTCTTCCAGAGTATCCAGGTTCAAGGTCCGTCACCCACATGATAGTCCACATGGAGTCCTCTGTAACTCCAGGTCCAGGGAATCCAATGGCCTCTTATGACCTCTTATGGGTACCAAGCACAAATGTGATACACGTACATAAATACCTACATGCAGGTAGACAGAACACCCACACACATACAATACCTGTTTGTTTGTTTTTTTTTAAGAATTGAGGACAAGTTCAAGAATAGCATTAATACCCCTACCCAGATCTAGCCAATGGTCAGAACATTCTCCACAGTTGAGTGGAGAGTGGGATATGACTTTCTCACATACTCTGGTGCCTTACATTTGACCATGTCCCCTGAAGGGGGAGACCTGGTGGCACTCATAGGAAGGACAACAGGTTACCAAGAAGAGACTTGATACCCTATGAGCATATACAGGGGGAGGTAATCCCCCTCAGGAACAGTCTTAGGGGAGGGGAATAAGGGGAAAATGGGAGGGAGGGAAGAATGGAAGGATATAAGGGATGAGATAACCATTGAGATGTAACAAGAATAAATTAATAAAAAAGAAAAAGAAAAAAAGAATAGCATTAATATGTAAAAAATGCTACTTTCTTCCTATTTCAACAGGACTCACTTCAGTCTTCATTTTCTAAAGTGTAATCACTCTGTCAGCCAATCAGTCAATTAATCAATCAGTTATTTTTGTGTGTACATGTGAGCATGCACATGTGTGGAGGGCAGGCATAAGTCGTGTGAGTTGATTCTTTCCTTCTACCATGTGGTGTCCAGGGATCAAACTCAAGTAGTCAGGCTCAGGTTGAAGGCAAGTGTTCTTACTCACTGAGCCACCTTACTGACCCTAGTTCAATGGTCTGTAGAGGCAAGCTATTCTTAGAAAAAAAGTAGAAGATATATAATTTGCATTAATTGGCATCTTTAGAAGTTTAAAGTCATTTATTTTTAAATTTTATCTAGAAAGCTGGGAGGTGGTGGTGTATGATTTTAATCCTAGCACTCAGGAGGCAGAGCTAGACAGATCTCTTGATTTTCAGGCCAGCCTTGTCTCCAGCAATGCTACACAGAGAAACCCTGTCTCAAAACAACAGTGACAAAAATTATCTAAGCAACAAGATCTGCACTGCTGGTCCTTACACTTTTCTCTCAGAACTCAGAGGTGGAGCACCATTCACCTACATCCCAGCCCTCAGAGAAAGCAGGGATAAGTTGCACAAACAAAGAACTCAGCTACTTGGCTTCATGTCATATACAATCCTGCCACTTTGTCCTTGTGACATTGTTATTTAAAGCATGTAAAGAGTGTTAGAACAGATGCATTGTCTGAAATACTGGGAACCAGAACCACTTTACACTTCTAAATGCTTCTGGCCTTAAGAATATTTATACCGGCTCTGCCGGCTGAGCAACCCTACTCTCCAAACAAGTCTGGGATGCTTTAAAATTCTAACATTTTTGAGTATCATTTGAGCTCTAGAAAAAAAATAAAAATAAAAACAGTATTTTTGTGTGACTGAAAGTAGAAAGGAGATATTAAATAAGATGTTTTGCTTACTGGGGAACCAGAATGAGAATGGTAAGTAAGGATGCTTTCCAGCGAGTCTAGTAAAGTATCTTAGCAAAGCCAGCCTCACACCTGGATGTCTTTATGAATATGGATGCTTCCAGGGATGGCAGGTCACATGGGTGGCTGCATTAGGCTTAGGGACTTTATTAGTATACCTTTCTCCTCCATTACAGCATGGCTGAATTTGCTAGTCTCCTAAAATTATTGCCTATAGAAGCAAGTATGCTGGGCAACACTATACTTTTACCTTTCTTCAGCTAAAAACGGATCAGATCAAGCTCATTAGGACACAACTAGCAGTGGAGTGTGGTGGCGCACGCCTGTAATCCCAGCACTCGGGGAGACAGAGGCAGGCTGATCTCTGTGAGTTCAAGGCCAGCCTGGTCTACAAAAGGAGTCCAGGAAATTCAAGGTTACACAGAAAAATTCTGTCTGGAAAGACAAATGAATAAACGGCAACAAAATTTAAAAAAGGGACATAACTAACAATGTCGTCAACATTTTAAAGTAGTTCCAAGAGTTTGAAAATGAACTTGGTTTCTTTGTCTTCCTATTTATGCTTACCATGTCTGCAATTTTCAGCGTCCAAGTGCCTATAGGATTCTCTCCCCATGTATGAACAGACATGAAGTCCCAATTCTTAAAGCCATTGGGGGATGTATCCCGCTCTCTTTCAGCCAACAGTACAGTGCTGGTTCCTATTGTCACACAACAAACATAAGTTAGTGAATCTCTTAACCTTGGCAGTCTGATCATTGGATTCATTCTAGCATATAATAACTGGAAATGAAAGATGATATTAAGAGAGTTATAGTCTGTCAATGGGAGGGGGTGAAAATCTCAATAGCATTTCTTTAAAAAAAAAAAAGTCCAAGGCATTGAGAAAGTATAACTCTGCAATCAACAGAACCTACTCCAAAGCTCCTAGACTTCATATGCTAGAGAGAGATTATAAAGTTAGTCAACTGAATCTTAGCAAAATATTTTGTAGGACATTTTATTATATTTATATTTACTTATTTTTGTGTGTATGGTCTTGCACTCATGTGCGTGAACATGTGTGCCCCATGGTACATGTGTGGAGTGAAGAGGACAACTTGTGAATTTGTGGGAGTCTGTTATCTCTTTCTGTCACTTGGTCCTGGGGAAGGAACTCAGGCCATCAGGCTTAACAGAAGATGTCTTTACCTGCTGCTTATCTTACCGGCCTGTCAACACACTTAAATATATTAGGACAACTTCTGGTTGGATTGTGTGGTTTATGGCTCAACAGTCCTAAATCCATCCTAACCAGGACTCTCTCAGGAAAAAGGGCAAAAGTCTCTACTAACATATATCCTTATGCACACGGCTGTGAAGATGTAATCATCATTCTCAATGTTACGGTTCACAATTTCTAAGTTTCCAATCATTTCCTTCAATGTTCCAGACATATCTATAAGTTTCGATAATTATTCAAAAACAGTTTCACCACCGTCAAAGGGAAGTGGGTGCTCAGTCTTTAACCTGAGGAAATGAACATAGTTGCAAAGTAGGTGATTTCAGAAAAGCTAATTAGTTAGCATCATTTGAGCAGGTCACAGCCTTTGTCTACCTAGGGACTAGTGGAACGAGTAGGAAAAAGAAACTATCGTCAGTGAAGAGATCATGTCTTAAAGACTTGATAATGCCTCAGAGAAGACTTAGTTTTATGATTGTTGATTGGTTGTTGGAGTTTACCGGCAGCAGAAGTGAGCGTCACATGAAGGTCTCCTCTACGAGAATATTCTATTGTTGCTTCAAATTGCACATGTTCCAGGGACTTGATAGCATTTTCTTGTCCTTCACAAGCTCTTGTTGGAATTTCAACAATCACTTCTCCATTAGCTTTCAAGGCCCTACATACATTAGAGAAGCAGAATTTAAAAAAATGTTACCTCCCCTGCCATCTGCCTGCCTGCCTGCCTGTCTGTCTATCTGTCTGTCTGTCTGTCTGTCTGTGACAGCTGCAAAGGTACATGGATATCTCAGATAGGGAGTCAGCAAGGCTTATTATGAGTAGAATTCAATTCATAATTATCTATAGATGAATTATTGCATAAGAAACAAAAATATATAAGTGTGATTCTATTTTCTGCAGAACCAAATTCAGACAGGTTTGTCTTCAATCCAACAACAGTGGTCCTTGACAAAGATGCCAATACAATCCACCTGCACAAGGCCTTCCTGAGCCATGCTCCCTGGCTTTCCAGGCTCTGGGATTTTGTGTGAGTGGGTTTTCTCATTATTATGATTGCCTTGGTAAAAACAAAATAACCATTATAGCAGATTTGGCCTCCGTGACCATGTATAATGAGCCAGAGATAATCCATAAAGGGCCCTACTCAGAAGAAAAGTCATCCATGACACAGCACTGAGGCTTGAAGTAAGGCTCCTTTGGAGGTAAGCTTTAGTTAGATAATACTAGTTAGCAAGTACTGAATTACATCAATGATGAAATGCAATTTGAAAAGAAACTCAAAATTTTTTATTTCAGAATAGATATTAAAAATAATTGTTGATAGCTCATGGTTTGAGGTCTTAGTGGTATACAAAACAATGGTTCTTCTTAGGCTTAATGTTACATTTTAGGTTGTCTGCAAGGAGGAAATGCAAAGCGAACATAACTGACAGATCTTTGTTTTTTTTTTTTTATTACTCCCCATAGATAAATAGTCAAAGAGAACACTATTAGAGTCTATCCCTATCCAAGAGCAAGTGTATAAGGAAAACTTAAGTGACAACAACACCCTAATGAAGATGTACTTTGGGCACAAAATGATTTAAAATTCTGGAAGAGACTTACCTAGGCTCAAAGTTATTGTCTTTCACAACACATTCTTTCTTCTCTGGAACACTGCTCCAGCTCCTAGGATCAGCCAAATCCACGAGAGCTTTGGCATTTAGCAAGCCAAATCCAAATCGACTGTTCACCATCAAGCCTGCTCCATTCTTTTTCCAACCTGGGTTATTGGCCAATGGGTCATACTCAGAGGTCCAGACAACCAGATGCTGCATATCTCGCCAGGTGAGATTTGGGCTAGAGGGAAAGTGACCCAAAGTATCTTTTAGGAACAAAATGAAGGATTCTTCTAAAATCAAGTGCTAAAAATAAGCATCTCCTTTTAGGGATTTTAAGTGTCCTTTGTTAACATACCTTCTATGTCTTAATGCTGTGTTCTTTGGTTTAGAACTTATAACACAACATTAAAAATTCTCACCTAAAGCATGTAAGTTAAATGCTTACTATTGGTAAAAATCAGCATCAGCACCGTGGAAGTGTGAAAGTTTGTTCCTGATTCTAATTATTTATACTTATGTAAAGCCAGTTTTTAAAACATAATAACACTTACTTTGTATCTTTAGCTCTGTTCATGCAATGCTTTAGCACCTTCAGCATTAGGAAGCTTCATTGAAGCCTTGCTTTTTTCACAGGAAGAATCAGATTTGAAAGACAGAGGCTTGCAACCTACTCAACACATCTTGCCTTCTTAAAAGTTATAGTCAGAGCTCCATAACCATAGCTTCCACATACTTAGGATTTAACTAAACATACATCGAAAATATTTTAAAATAAAATATTTGCATCTGTACTGATGTCTACATGCATTTTCTTGTCACCATTCCTCAAATAGTGAACTGTATCATAGAATTTACATTGCATTTGGTATTATAAGTAATTTGGAAATTACTTAAAATCTATAAGAAGTTTCACCTATGCTGTTTACCATTACTATACCATTCCATATCAAAACTTGAGCATCCATGGAACCTGGTCCTGGACCTGATCCTTGGCAGATATTGAGGGATGAAAAAAAGATGAAAAGTTGTCAAAAAAATTCTTGGCTTCGTGAGATTTGTCTTGAAAGGCTCTATGCTAAGTATTATTAGAATATTCAAGGAGGTGATTCCGGTTCTTAAGAAATTTACAGTGCTGTTTAAAAAAACACTTTTCTATAACTATTTATGCTGGTTGCTGCATTTGTAACTTAATGTACTGTGAAAGCCTGGAGAATGTCTTTGCTGGGAAGATGTATATGAGGTGAGTTTTGATGGGTTAACGGAAGTTCTGAAAGGGAGTACACAGCAAGCAGAGCAGCAGCAGCTTGGTGTGGAAGAATAGCTGGGGCTATATTACTATGTGTATGCTAGGGCAGGGAGAAGCAATGAGGAGAACTGAGCCAGAGGACTGAGGATGCTGAACATCATAAAGTGAGCTTCTCCTTTACCATTTGGGTAGTGGGACTTGTTCTGGATTTTTGATCAAGAAAATGATAAAAGGCAGAACCAGTTTTCTCCAATGTACTTCTAAATCTCACATCCTGCTTTGATGTTGCTCTTTTCTCCACATTATAACATACTGGGCAACAGTGTGTGTGTGTGTGTGTGTGTGTGTGTGTGTGTGTGTGTGTGTGTGTGTGTGTGTTTCACTTTTTGCTTCTCAAGCTAGAATTTAGCTACAAGGAGCGAAAACTTATTATCTCATTCCCTGGTGCTTAGCAAACGCACAGAAGAATGTGATCTAATGGCTGTCTTGACTAGCTTCTTGGTAGAAGGAGAGAACTGACCCTGAAAGGTATCCTCTTACCTCCGCATGTGTGTCCTTTGTGGCACATACATGTGCCCATGCACAAATACCTTCCAGGTGAAACAATATACGTGTCTTCTAAGCTGCACTCATAATGTCTCACCAACATGGCTGCCTAAGTGTGAACTGAACCAGGACAACAGTAGACATGTCAAACTGGACCAAAAAAAAAGTCCATTAAGGGCTCAATCCTACACAAAGAACTACAGCTACTAAGGAATACTGAGAATGGGTGAAATAATCTTACCCAGAAAAGAGTACACCAACTGGTTATCTAATACTAAAATTTCAGCCTTGAAAACATGTGTGCAAGTGATATATACAGACCGAACAGATTATAACGAATCAGATTATATTTAGAAATATATATACATATGCAACAGCAAAATTAATAAGAAGAAGGTCATGAGTTTGAAAGAGCAAGGAGGGTATATGGGAGGGTTTGAAGGGAGGAAATAAAAGGAGAAAAATCATGTAATAATATAATCTCAAAAATAGAAGAAATAACGAAGAAGAATATATGCAAATTGAGTTAATGAATGATTGAAAGTGCACATGTTAAATATTATGGTATAATTTTGAAGCTTGCTGTTAATCATTAGATTGTTTGAATATTTTGGGTTTTATATTGCTTTTTTGCAACCTGCATTGTTTATTCCAAGGTCCTGTCTTACCATGAGGCTTTAGAATGATGGAAACATGGTTCAATTTGGTGCCTTGTTCCCAGATCCAATAATGTATCAGTTAATCAATGCCCTGGGTATATATTAAAGACCTGTGTGTGATCTTTCAGGCATGACCATAGTTTCATTAATGAAACTTCGAGGGAAAATTACCTATGTTTGAACCAACCCTGGTACAGAGCCAGTGTGCTGCTGCCTCTGAAGGGAGCTGCAGTGAAGTCTTCAGCTGTTTGGCCCTCCCACAGTTTCCACATGTACATTCTTAGCCCTGAGGGCAAGCGCCTTTATTCCCAAATCCCTCTTTTGAAGACCTTGTTCAGAAGTCTTCTTTAGGTGCTTCTGTCAAGATTTCCTATGGAAGAAGTGGGCAGAAACCCTGTAGGCACTTTTCTAATCTTATTCTCTATCAAAGCACCAGTACATATGTAACTCCAAGGCTCACAAAACTGGTGGGACTGTTGTTTCAACTCTCCCAGAAATTATAAAAGCCCCATGTCAATGCTGGTCAATTTGACTGGTGAGATTAGAAAAACCACTAGGAGGTAGTCCATTGGGTGATTAAAAGCTTAACAGTTTCATTTGACTTGTTGTTTTAATGGACTACCCCAACACTGGACTCCAGTCGCTCTCATGCAGCTGACCTGATTCTCATAAGATATACATACTGTTAAATGCCAGAGTGACTGATGGAGGCTTGAAAAGAAGTCCAGTCTAGTGATTCCCAGTGAATACCAGACTGCTTGCATCACAATCTCCCACTACACTTACAAATAGTGAAGATACCCAACATACCCAACTCTACCTATGCAGTTCGATGTTGCACTAAAATAATAGGAATTGGTAGGAACATTATGAGCATATCAACAGCTACTTTGATTCATGGCATCAAAGTAGGGAGCAATAGGAAACTCATAAAACAATATTATGCTCCAATGAATGGTTTGGCCTCAGTCTGACTACTTTCTTTCTCTGGGCCTGAGTTATCTCATCCGTAGTTTGAGAAGGATGGATGTGACACTCTCCAGAGTGTCTTACTAGTCAGATCTTCTGTATGTTTAACATTAGAAATGTCTCTTTGTACCTAGTATTGTTCGTTTGTTTGTTTGTTTTTGTGACCAACATGCATTCAGGAAGCATTAGCCAGGTGAGGAGGCTCAGCTGTGTTCTCAAGGTACAAAAAAACTTCTGTCCCTAAAACACATTATTAAAATATTTGTTTCATTCTGGTCTTTAAAATAAGACACCATTTTAAAGTAAAAACATCCTAGGAAGGTGGCCAATGGGCAATAGGCAACTTTACTATTTGATTGAACAGTGTTTGCAGGTGTCTAGAAGTATGAAGATGGAAAATAATAGGCATAAGGAATGATTGTGAAGTAGTCACATTCAAAATATATATTCTATAAAAGAACATTTATTAACTGCTTTGTGTGTTTTCAAATTTATATGTAATCTTTGGGAAATATTTAAGGAATTTCATTGTCAAGCAATTAGGAAAGTTAAGTCTTGTTTCTTAACAATTATTCCTCAGTTGTGTGCTCACAGCTTACAAATGAAAAGGAGATGCTAACAATAGAATTGATTCTAGACAGCCTTCCTTTGCTAATTAGTGCGCAGCAGCATCTGCAATAATTAAAAATATCAAGGCTGCATTGTGTTACTAACAAGAGAAATGCTATTGAAAATAAGTAAGCATTGAAATTAAGCACTCTTTAATTAGAAGAGATACAGATAAAAAATGTCTGGGTACAAAATTATACAGTGAAAATTCTTGGAGGTCTACCTGGTTCAGTCTCTAGCTACACCTACTTGAATTCAGATATAAGAGTTCTAACTTAAATTTTCAAAAAATAAATTTAAGAATTTTGTGGGGGTTTGTTTTCCTGAGGACTTGTGTAACACTGATGGTTTATTTCTGGCTTCCTGGACTTTATTATTGTTTGTTTAAAAGCATAAGGTTCATCTGTTTGTTGAATATTTCCAAATGTATGATTGGATCCAATGATTCGCTTGAGAAGTTTTTTTCTTTATTAAAAATTACTCCAGCCAAGTGTGGTGGTGCACACTTGTAATCCCAACACCCTGGGAGACTGAGGTGGTGGGTCTCTGTGAATTTGAGGCCTACCGGGTCTAAAAAGTGAGTGCAAGGTACCCAAGGCTACACAGAGAAACACTTATTCAAAAAACCAAAACCAAAACCCAAACAAAAAAGCCAAAACTCCAATTTTTCTGCTCTTCCTTCTGGAGACTAGATGGTTATCTGCCAGCTTTGTTAGATATACTTAATAAATACTAATCATGGTGACACAGACATTTATGCAGAGCATTTCTTTCTCCAGAATTTTCCCATTTGGCACCCTGTTGGACATCCTGACAATCACAGCTGGATGAAGCGGTAGAAAACGGTTCTTAGGAGCAATTGATTCTCAAAGTTTAATTAAAGTCCTCATAGCATTGAAATGCCTTGCACGCCTGGTTAAACCAGGGCTTCCAGGGCAGATACTTCAGAATCCCAGGCCTCAGCAGTGGGATCTGGAAACATGCTTGGAAGATCAGCTACCCTGGGAATTATGTATTTGAGTGTTATCGCCCAAGGAAAGAAAGAGCTACTTGGTAGATATTTCATCCAGAAACTTCATTCCCCTTCCCTTTGTTCTTTCCAGTGTCCTAGCTTCCTCTCTTAGAAGCACAGTAAGTAGACTGTGACTGCATCCTTTTGTGGGGGGAACTGGATGCTCTTTACATCAGCCTCAGTCTTCCTGCCTCCTCTGTTTGGTGGGATGCATGATTGGCTTCCATTCGATGCCCTACTCCCAGTCAGGGCTGTGGGAGGCAGCATAGCGCAGCAGACAGGCCTGAATTCTTACTTTTTTTTTTTTTTGTGAGACACTGGTCGCACTTCTCAACCCCTCTAATTTTCAATGTCTTCATCTATGAAATGCAATGTAGCTACTAGTTTCAATATTATAAACCTATCATAGGGATTAGATTTAATATTGTATGTGAAAGGTTAACACAGTGTCTGGCCCACAGTAAGAACATGATAAACACCGAATATCATTCTTGACATCTTGACAAGTTTAATCAAAGATCCTTCAGTCTCCCTAGCTGTTCCTCAGGTGATGGAGAATGTTTGAATCATTCAGTCTGAAGTGACTAAGGGCATGGCTTGGGTTCCTGTCTAGAAATGCTAGCATTCAGACTTCCTGATTTAGAGTCTTGGTGTAGACCATTGAATAGGGTGTAGAAAACCATCCAACTGAAAACAGCCTTCTCAATAATTACTACGTACTTTGCTAGGATGGATATAAATGTTTTGACAGATCAAATCCATTGTATTGGTAATTAGAATCAAACAGTGGGAAATTAAATTCTTTGCTCTTCACCTGGAAGATCGCAAACTACTGTGATAATCTTCCAGAAACCACAAGCCAGTCCCCCAGAAAAATTTCCTATGTACCTCCTTAAGTAAATCTTCATTTATGAGCAAAGAAATCCACAGACTACTTGGAAACTAGGCATGTGTTTCACTACAAAAGTGCCCCTCCTTTAGATAAAGCCCACTAGGACAAACAACATTATTTAGGTTACATCCTTCTTATATAATGTCCCTTCCATGAAGTTATGAAGACTCAGGAACTTTAAAATCTCAGTTCTGGGGCTGGGGAGATAACTCCATTAGTTTAGAGCACTTGATGCTCTTGCAGAGGACCTGAGTTTGTTTCCCAACACCCATACTGGGCAGCTCATAATTGCCAGTCACACTGGTTCCAGGGAATCTGACGGCCTCTTCTGACCCTCAGGTGTGTAGTGTCCATGCAAGCAGTTACACGTGCATACATAGAAATAAAACTTAAAATTTCAGTTCTTACATAACATCAACATTACACCTATAATACCTCTGATGCATTGTTTACTAAACTAACTGGCCTTGGCCTGGATCTGATATTTGTATGTGTCTCACATATATTAAGTAGAGGAGAAAAAAACACCAATCCATCCTTCAAACATCTCTCCAGTCCTTGCCAACAGGTAGACACTAGGTGAAAACCTGGACAGGGTTCATTCTTGGTTTCATTACCCAGGGAGCCCTGAGGATCCCTGTGGAAAAAGGCTCAGCAGCTCAGGACTTTTCCACATGGTACAAAGAACAACACGCTCTATTCTTTTCCAGTGAGTCTAGTCCACCAGATATGTGGGGAGATCTTATGTGCCCTTCCAGCTAGGCTAGTCTTTTGTCACCAAATATCAAAAGGCAGGAATAAAAAAAAAACATAAGCTGTGGAAGCAGGTGTGGGGTAAATAGCCTTTTTGTGTTAAGTGTTAGAATGTTGAACAACTACTATGCAGTTAAAAAAAATGCTGTTTCAATTCAATTTCCACATCATATGCTAAAATGAGAACCAGAGGGATTTAAGACTTAAGCATGGTAAAGGACCTACAATTAAAACGCAAATAATTTTAATCTAAATTTGGTGTGGGAGACTCTTTAAAGAAAGAGGTTCTAGAGAAACCGACTGGCAAATGTAGCTGTGTGCTTATTAGCTTCATTACACTAACGTTACTTGTGAGCAAAGCTGGAGGCAAATGCCAAACTGATAAAGTATGGATGGATCTTTGGAACTAGGATCATAAAACAAAGCCAGGGCCATAAGGAGGCTGTAACCGAGGGCAACTGGCCAAAAGACATAAAATTTTGAGCTTCATCCAGAATGACTGGAGTATTAAAAAAGAGGCAGTTCCTTCACACAACAAACACTTCATAAGTTAACAGTGTTAGTGTTTTAGAAACTGTCACTTTCACACATATACTCCTTGTGAGGATATAGCATGATGTGGTCTTTCAAGGGAACCAACTTGTCAATATGGATCAAAATCATTAAAACATTCCTTCCCTTTGGCTAGAACTCCCAATTCTGGGTGCTCATCCTAAGGAACATATAAAATATGCCAATGCTTATTATAGACAACATGACTCGACGACTTTACCAAAATTTCTGTTTACAGTCCAAAATAGTGCGAAAAGCTAAAGGTACTATTTTTGATGGTCATGCCCTATCTAGTTACATCAGATCCAGAATAAAGTTTTTATTATCGGAAGAAAGCACACTTGTTCTCAGTATCACACCCAGGAGACGATTTGGACAGAATTCAGGCTGATAGGACAGTCTTGGTGCTCAGGAGGAGGACTAAGGGAAAACACAAATTTAGAAAGCCAAGGATCATTGAGACATGAGCCAATACTTCTAATATAGTATAAAATATTAGAAAATAATGTGCAATAAGATGTCTATTTTTAAATCTATTTTGAAATATCAACGATGATAATTTCAAAGTGGCAGGATTTATCTGAAGCTCGTTGTTATTTTTTGCAGTTGTCCAAAATTTCTCCTATAATCGCATATTCAAAAAGCAAAGGCAAGAAGCAGCCTCAATGAAGCTGGTCAGATTTTTGGGCCTTACTTTGCTTCTAAGGCCAGAGCGAAAATGCCAGCAGCCAAGGGTGCAGAAGCTGAGGTGCCTGTGTGGGTCTCTGTGCAGTCATTGTGCAGGTCGGCACTCGTCTGGAAGGAAGGAAGGAGAGAAGGCAGAGACATCAGGAGCAGGGCAGGGACAACCAGACCAAAGTATGCATCTGCTGTGGCCAAGAGGCTCAAGATTCGAGTCTCCACTTCCTCCTCTCAAGCCCCAGCAAGCGGATGTTTGCCATCTGCTGATATTTTAGCTCACCCTTCCTCTTTGTGCAGCTTGTCTATAATTCTGGCATCAAGCTGCCTTTTCTGGGCATGAAGTACTCCCACTATGAATATTTTCTCTTCTGAGATTCCCAAACGAAATGTGTCTATAAAAAAGGAACTGTTTCTAAGTCACTGTGAATCATGCCAGCCCATTAATCATCAGGTCCATTGTGCATGGTTGGGCATATTTAGAAACTCTAACTCAAACAGCATTCCCTTTGGCCTTCAGATTGACGTCTGTCTGCCTCTGTAACACAGGAATATAATATCTTGATCAGAGCCCTTTGAACAAAGCTTACTTAGAATAGGTTTTTTTTTGCGTTAACTGTTGACTTGGTTGGAAAGCCAGGAGTTCATGTCTTCTGCCTTTAAAAAAAATGGGACAGATCAGGCTTAAAAATTAACCTATACTTAGTTCTGGGTACAAGTTATAAAACTATTATGTATCAGATATGAACCATGGTCACCTTATGTGGTTTCACGTTAGCAGAATGGGGTTTATATTTCCTGACTCATTCTGAGACATAAGTGAGAGCCTGCTTTGTGAAAGTATTTGCGAACAGTATTACTGTAGGCAGGGAACTGTACAGGTGAACTTTCAGATAATAAAGAGCTGGCTGAGATAAAGCAGAAATACAACATAGACTTCCAGTCAGTCGGCTGACTGAACAAGCCGTGGGACCAAAGGATTACTAACCAGACACCCACCCAGACTGCAGTGCCTAGTTTTAGCTAGAGATTTCAATGTGTGGGAGGGAGGTGTAAAAAAATAATTTGTTCTATTATCACCTCCTTTGGCTTCCCACTTAGCATCCTTGGATTTCTCAAGTTATGGTGGCTCTGCTTCTCAGAGAGCTGTGGAAGACAAGATGTCCTTTGTACCTGTTGACGCAAATAAGCCCCCAGAGATGACTGTGCTGAGGAAAAGTTTTACGTAAGAAAAAGCGTGATATTGCAACTGTCTCAAATAGAATCCTCCAGCTGTCTTTCCCAAGACTGGTTTACCTTAGGATGAATCTCTAAAAAGGTGAAAATTTCTTCCCTGATTTAGTGCAAAGGGTTCCAAATGAGGGGAAGTCTATGCAGTAGCAATTCTAAAATGCTTAACAGGCCATTTTCTGAAGCCAGCTCTGGATAGTAACAGCCAGGGGCTTGACACCCATGGACAGATGTCTGATGTATCCCCTTCTAAAGCTATCGAGTATGTGTACCATAAAGAACCCTTGAATAGAATATTTCAGTCTGTTATTCAAGTAACTGAACAGAGGGCATGAGAAGAAGGCCAGCACCTTTTAATGGAGACTACACAGCTTTGCTGACTAAAGTAGGAAGGAGGAAGGGAAGGTGAGAGAGAGAGAGAGAGAGAGAGAGAGAGAGAGAGAGAGAGACAGAGAGAGAGAGAGACAGAGACAGAAACAGAGACAGAGACAGAGACAGAGAGACAGAGACACACACAGAGAGACAGAGACACAGAGACAGAGACACAGAGACAGAGACAAAGACAGAGAAACTATAAACACCAGTACTGTGCAAACCAGACACTAGTGCTGCTGATCTGTTTTTAGGTTTGTTAATGGGGGTTGTTCATATATCCCAGAGCCCCCATTCCCAGAACACCAGCCAAAGATCACACCTCTCCCATAAAAGACAGAATGTATAACACTCTATCGTAATCTATTGGGGTTACTGGCAACCTTCTCCCAAACAGTGTAATTATTAACTGGGTCACAACCTGCTATTTTATTGAGATTAGGCTCTACATGCTTTTACCTAGTTGATTCTATATCCACAGTTAAATTTGAGGCTTTAAAAGTTTAAATTAAAAGTGCCCGTCTCTGTTCTCAAAGCCTCCAAACAGTTCTTCATCATTATGCCCTTGAAGGGAAATCCAATAATTGTTCATGACTCATGGAAATGAAGGCACAGGCAGGCGTGGGCTGGAGGAGATCGAAGCATATAACTCCTTGAGCTGCTTCCCCAGAGGCTGAGGAGTTCACCCCAGGCAAAATTGAGACTGTTATTTTTCATGTAGGTCATTTGTTCTTTGGAGATATTATCGGTGTATAGTCTATACTTTTATCATTTACTAACAGTCAAGTCAGACCACATCCCTATTATTAGAGGATCAGCAAGCACAGGGTGATGAAGCCCTGTGACCCTGAAATCTCCTTCCAGGCTGTTTTCCAGGGAGGCATCAGACAAGCAGAAAAGGCATTTGGAGTGTCTGCTGTATGTAATGACAGGTTTTGTGGCTTCTCAGGGATGAGTTAAAAAATGACAGGGAAAATCATCTTGGCAGAAGTGTCTTTATCCCTGGAGAGAAACTTCCCAATATATGTCAGTCTTTGAAGTGAGTAAGCCCAAGACTCCCCAACTGAGACATCAAGCTGAAGCAAATCAATTCCACCAAAGGTCAGGGAAGAGGATTATTCTGAAAGTGTCCCTTGCTCATCTACCTCAGCAAAGAGACAGAAACAAAGCAACCTACTATTCGCTGGTCCGTGTAATCACCGCTGCTGTAGGATGTGGCCAGTGTGGAGGAACACTTTTCTGCATACCAAGGCGACAGGCCTTGCTGGGAGGCGCTGCTGATAGAGATGGTGTAAATGCTGTCTGTGTAGCCATCACAGTCACAGTTATCTCCCTGGCGACCCCCATTCCCTGAAGCCCAGACAAAGATGGAGCCCTTCCCTTGTCTTCCCTAAAAGAAAAGACGAAATGCATAACAATCTGTTATCAGCTGCTGTGGTTACTAGCAAGCCCCCCAAAGGTGACAGAAAATACATGCACAGTGTTGTCAGAGACAATTCGTTGGAATCCGTCTTTAACTTCAGGGTCTCAAGGGTCAATGCCAGATTGTATAAAACAGACCAGGGGGAGAGTGTTCCTGACAGCATCCTTTTTTCGGGGCCCTCTCTGCAGTGGGATTCAGCAAGGTTTTTTCCTTTAGTCTTTATTAGTAGATTCATAGCCTGGCCTTTAGCACATGCATTATAATTTTTCACTCTTCTCTTTACTATATCACTATACATGAATTTTTGAACTTCCTCTATTTCTGCTTGAATCATCTGGCTGACTGATAGAATGACAAAAATCAGGCATTATTCAGATCTGCCTTGCAGCTGCATTTAAAAAGACTCTTGGATTGAATGGAACTCGTCAAGGCCACACTTTCTGTGATATTTCAATTGGTGCTCTCCAAATCTTCTACTTTTGTCCCATCCTGCATAGTTCAAGGTCTTAGAATCTGTCCAACAATACAGGCAGCTCAATGGAAAAAAGGGTGAAAGGAACCCAGGTACACACGTGTGATGTAGAGTGCAGGGTGTTGCTGCATTCAAGAATGCATTCGCACAGCAATTAGAAGAAGGCTAGGTTGTAGATTACCTATACAAACCTCTGAAGAAAAACGAGAAATAAGTTCAAAAGCCATATGTGTGTGCATCTCTGTGTGTGTGCATGTGCATCTGTGTGTGTGCATGTGTGCCTGTGTGTATGTGTACATGTGTGTGCATGAGCACACATGTTTGTTTGTGTGCAGGCATACACGTAAAGGTCTGGAGACTGGAGGTAAGCCTTGACTTATTCCTGAGGCATTATTGACCTAGTTTTTTTTGAAAACTCTATCTTGTTTATTTGAGGCTAGGTCTCCTCATCAAATATTGACTGGCCAATGAGCTTCACAGATTTTGCCTCTTTCTGCTGCCTCACCATTAAAAGTGCAAGCACCATCATTCCTGCCTTCATATCAAGATGCTGAGGCTCAAACCTAAGCTTTCATGTTGGGCAACCAGTACTTTTAACTGAGCCATCTGCCTAGTCCCAAGAAATATTTTAAATGTAAATATTCTAAAAGTAATGAATCTCTGTGCTGTGTTGGGCCCACATATGGAAATTACTTAATTTTGCACATTCGTCCCTCTGAAGAATCATTTATTTATTTAAATGCATTTTAAGTTGTGAAAGCCTTTTCCACAGAGTTTGTGATATCTTTCCCCTAGTCTGTGTTTAGCATCTCACCTGCTTGACACCGTATTCAAATGCCTTCTGGGCTAGTCTGCCAGGCCCCTCCACTGTTTTCCCATCATCATTAGGACCCCAGCTTGCACTGTAAATATCCACATGGCCAGGGTTGAATCCAATTGAGCTGGCCTCAATAGCGTCAGTTACAATGCCATCCAGCATTCTTATGCCTAAGAAAGCAAAGATGAAACACAACAACAATGTAACAAACACGAATGTCAGTGTGATAACAATGTAACATGAATGTCAGTGTGACAACAATGTAACACGAATGTCAGTGTGACAACAATGTAACACAAATGTCAGTGTGCCCACACAGGAAAATAGAGCACTCTTAACAACCATATTCGTAAAGGACTTTCTGGAACCAAAGCAAACCAAACCAAAACCCAACGTAGCCACTGGACGTTTTAGCACCTGTGAGGTGGTTCCTAACACGCCAGTGGGACAAATTCCCACCTCCGTATACTTTCTTGCCTGCACTTTAAAGTTACTATTACGTACTATAAAACAACTGTGGTTTGTTGCTATTGTTGGTGGTTCAAACCTGTTCCCAGTAATATTGAGATCAAAAGGAAGTAGCATCTTAGCGCAAGAGGAAATGTCACAAAAGCGTCGTTTCTCTCAAGCTGGAGATCTGAAAATGGGTAGGCTCCTGGGAGGCTATAGGATCCTGAGACTCCTAGCTGTGGGGAACACGGAGATTGAAGAGGCCTCCTGGTAGCCAGGCAGGACTTCCAGTGGAGGGAGGGGGACACCAACTTATGCACAAAAACTTTGACCCAAAATTTACCCTGCCTACAAGATGTGCAGGGATAAAGATGGAGCAGAGATTGAAGGAATGGCTAACTGATGAGGACCCCAACATGAGACCCACCTCATAGGAGAGAGTCAACTGCTAACACTATTAGTGATACTCTGCTATGCTTGCAGACAGGAATTTAGCATAACTGTCCTCTGAGAGGTTCCACCTATCAGTGG
Source organism: Acomys minous (assembly GCF_964271855.1). Taxonomy (NCBI): domain Eukaryota; kingdom Metazoa; phylum Chordata; class Mammalia; order Rodentia; family Muridae; genus Acomys; species Acomys minous. Next base: position 78,054,283 of record NC_140492.1, on the reverse strand, counting down.
ATCAAAACAGATGCTGAAACTCACAGCCAAACATTAGGCAAACTTGAGGAGTCTTGTGGAAGTGTTGGGGGGAAGTATAAAAGATCCCAGAGGGGACAAGAACTCCACAAGAAGACCAACAGAGTCAACTAACTTAGGTTTATGGGGCCTTACAGAGACTGAAACACCAACCAAAGAGCAGGCATGGACCAGACCTAGGCCTCCCACATATATGTAACTGATGAGCAGCTTGGTCTTCATGTGGGTTCCCTAGCAAGAGAAGCAGAGGTTGTCTATGACATGGGCTCTGTTGCCTGCTTTTGAATCAATTTCCCCTAACTGGGCTGCCTTGTCTGGCCTCAAGGGAAGTGGATGCCCTTGATGTTCCTGGGTGTTTGTGTTGTCCCCGCTTTTGAGGAGAGAGGAGATGGAAAGCAAAAAGAAGGTGGGACTGGGTGGAGAGGAGGGAGAGAACATCAGTCTGGATATAAAATGAATGAATGAATGAATTAATTAATTAATTAAAAGACAAGTACAAAATAAATAAAGACATTTTTAAAAAGTGTCTCCTCTCCCTCTATTATTCTAACAAAGTGACAGATGACAGGGGGCTTCCAGAAGGAAAAGTAAAACCAAATAGCCTGCCCTTGACACACCTGCTCCTAATTGTATCATGATGCCTGCAGCCCAATCTGTCATGGAAGAGCCTTGAGCAGAAACTGTGCAGCCACAAAAGACCCATCTATAATAGGAAACTAACAAAGGGAAGGAACTGTTGTTTTCAAGCTCAGATTAAAAGTAACCCAGAGGCTATTTTTTTATATGCTTGCTGAGAAAAATTATTAAGGAACACGCTTTCTTTTCTTCTAAATAATCTCAAGGATGAAGTCACAGCCACAGATTTCACTTCTGAGGGAGATCACTTTTAATCAGGCGAGAGTTCTTTGTGCTTTCCAACACCCTGTCAGTCACCATCAGACTCATGAATGCAAGAGGCAGAAAGGGAGAAGCAATTTGAACAAGATTGACAGATACCTGCTTATTCCAGGCTTTGGGCTAATAATTCAGTGTAATGCACAGTCTTACACTTTCACCCTACTGTTTACTATGAAATAGAAAGGGAAGAATATATAATTCACATTATCAGTGAGAGTCAGGTAGTTTTTAGTTTTTGATAAGCAAGGTAGTATCTGCAATTCAAGAACTTGAATGATGAAAGCAGGAGGATCTGGAATCCAAAATCCTTTCTAGGCTACACAGTGAGTTCAAGGCAGCCTGAGCTACAGACCTTGTCTGAAAACAACAAAAACAAACACAAAAATGCTTTGAAATGTGTTTGGAATAAAAACGCCTCAGCTCTAATTTTTCATAGCTGTATTCATAATTATAAAAACTATTTTGCCTCTCCAAGCCTCATTTTCATCAACTATAAAATGTACGTGATGATAACAGCTTGTAGGAATTATATGTAGCCATTCATCAACTATAAAATGTACGCGATGATAACAGCATGTAGGAATTATATGTGACCATTATCCCACACAAAAACTCATCTCTTTACAGCGACTACTTCAGACGGGTCCTGTACTTCTTGAGTTTTATAGGTGGACAGACTGAGGTCTAAGAGAAGCAGTTGCTTGTCAAAGGCCACACAGCTTGAAAGCAGGAAGCCAGGATTCAAACTCCAAAAATATAATGCCCAAATCTACCTTTCCCCCTGCAGGGGATATGTACTATAATGTGCTGTATGATATTTGGTGTACAGCAGATGCTTAATACATTAAGTTGTTGTTCAAAATGGGTCTGGACCACCGAAGGCTGGAATGATGAAAAAGTACAGTGGATCCAGGATCAGGTTTATGCTTTAGTTTGATGCTGCCGCTGGCTGTTCCCTTAAGAACCCGACTGCAATTATTCTCCAGAACATTAAGCATCAGATACTTTCTTCACAAACTGTGGCTGCTTGGTTAGTACTTAAAAGGTGAATTCTTTCTCAAGTTGATTGCGTGATCTGTACCTGCCTTCATTTTCTTAAAATTAGAACAGCATTTTGAAGATGGTAGTATCAAACAACAAACATTAGGAACACTGCTTGAAAATCTAGAGGAGTGTCCTAATTAGTGAGAAATAGACACGTATCTATGTTACAATGAATTTATTTGTTTTCTAAATTCGAACTGTTACCAGGTAGACTTTGATGTGGTTTTACTGTAATGGCATTGTTTACAAATGATTTCCTTGTGGTTATGTTTAAAAAAAAAAACAAATTAAGCTCAAAGTTTACTACACTAAACAAAGCAACTAACAAGTCTCCCTTCTGTGGCTTCAAAGGTAACATTGGCTACTTCATATAACAAGAACATATATTTTTTTAAAAAACGTTTAAAAACTATCCTTTGCTTATAAGCAAATAATATCTATAAAGTTAAAAAGCACAAAATGCCTGCTTAAATTCTACATATTCCTTCTACTCCTTTAGCAAAAAAATTCAATAACTAGCCCTCCTAAAATGGTGCGTAGAGAAAATTAGGTTTCATTCAAGTGCCATTCAACATTTCTACTATTTCTTCTGCAAGGGTGTATAGGCTATGTTCAGCTATCCGTTTTCCAGGAATCCAGATCCACTGATTTGCTTGCAAGTCACACTCAAATCCTGCAGCAAATTTTGCAAGGAATTTATTTTTCTCTTGGCTTGGAGAACCCAAGGAACTCTTCCCGCCTCTTCCCCGCCCCCATTTTATAGCAGTGAGCACAGTCTCTAATTAAAGTGCCAAACTACAGGAAGAGAGCTGCCTTACCTCCGACTTTGGAATTGTACGCCACTCCAACCCCACACTTGAGATTATTTGCTTGCATGGCAATTTCTCCTGCACATCTAGTTCCATGTCTAAAATTAAAGGAGTAAAACTTACAAAACAGAAATAAAGATAAACATTTGTGTTCTCACACGAAGTCATGATAATTAGATGTATTAACATTTTATCACCTTTCTTCTTTTGTGTTCTTCCTACTGAAGTTAAATTGTCAAGATGAAGGAAATAGTGGGGCAAAGCATGTGCCACTAACTGATGGTTTGGTCTTGGTCAGCAAGTTATCCTCATGGGATCGTTGTGAAGACCACATGAGTTGTTTGTGCCGAGCACTAAGAACACACACTAAGAACCAGCCAGTGTAGCTGCTGACATTATTGTGAGTATGTCAGCACCCAGGGACAGTGTCACGGATGTGTCTTCTGATCCTTACACACGGGCTGTGGAATTGTTCCTCACTTTCTGTTATAGGAATCACCTTGGATTAAGTGGTCCTGGTAAAATAGTTGCTCGTTTTCCATTTTAGGAGCGCCCTCTTTAATCTCTAGTAAAGTATAACGAGTACCACTTCTCTGTGCCTGGGACCAGGCATCATGCTGTGATACCAAAAGGTCTTCTGTTACTAAGAGGAGTTTGTGATTTTCTGGGAACCTACTGACTAACTAAGAAATGAGACATTCTCATAACCTGATCAAGGACTGAGCAAGACTGCTTCCCAATCAGTCAAAGAAAGCAACTGGTAATTTTGAGAGTATTTGGTGGGATATATCCATCCCTAGAGCAAACAAATTTTCATCACTGACACTCTGCAGAAAATAATTATGTTTTTCTTCTCGCAGCCTAACTCGGGAAGGCCCATAGCTGATGAGAATGTTAAGGTGACTCATGTCATGAGCTTATTTCATTGCAGAAACACCTGGCTATCGTACAAAACCTGCTAGTGACTTACAGGAGCCATGGGCAGATATGCTAACATGAAAATGAGAAGGGTTACCTTTTAGTACCTATACTAGGCAGCTACTTTTAAAAAGTACTGCACTGGCCAGAGTAATTTGTCCCAGCACAGAATATAACATTTCTGAGGTTACTGAGACAACAAAAACAGACCTGCTTTCTGTTTTCTCTGCAGTTCCACACCTCCCCTCAGTCAGCCTTCAAGCACTGATGCCGATTTGGGGGCAGAAAATACTGCCCTTCCTTATAAGCCTTGGACCTGAAGGTGCAGGGAAGTCAGGTGCATCTTGCTGCTACTCAGTTCCTTATGGAGAATGAAGCTAAGGAGGCCAGCAGCACTAAGAGTGGATGGCATTGTGGGAACACATTACACAACCTCCAAGGCTTTACAAGGTCTGAAGCTAGATCAATGGCTGGTAAATTTTAAATCCTCATTTTTTAACATTTTACCTTTGAGTTAGGATTATCTCATCTGCAAATGAAGCTGTCCTGAAACTTTCTAGAGAATATGTACAAATCAGAACACACAAAAGATACTGCCCATAGGCTATTTTGTGACCCTTTGGCCAATGACTCAACAATATGCAACCTGTACTTGTCACTGGGAGTTTTTCTTGGTGGCGTAGGTGTCTAGTTGGGGTATTCTCTTCCATATTATATGGTGACTCCTTTTAAATTCCTGTCATATGGTTCAGGAAGCTTCTACAGTAGTAAGTCTCTCTATAATTTTTCAAAAGGATTCTCAAATTAAGATGTTCCTCTTCATATTCCCTACTTAACTCGCCTTTCTTTTGCCATCCGTAATTAATCCTATTCTAGCCTCACTTTTATCTCTGCGTAGTACTATATTCTATTTCCCCTTCCTTGGAATATCTGTTCCTCCCTAACTAGGTACCTGACTTTTATAGTTATTAAGGTTGAAGTACACACATTGAAATATTAAAAGCTAATATCCACATTTAAGAGAAAGCATACAGTATTTTCCTCTTGTGGTCTAGATTACCTCACTTGGGATAACTGTTTCTAGCTCCATCCATTTGCCTGAAATTTTCAAAAATTAATTTTTCTTAACAGCTGAATAATATTCCACCATGTAAATGTAGCCATGTTGTTGTTATCCATTCACTAGTTAATAAGCATCTAGGCTGTTTCCAATTTCTGTCTATTATGAATGAAGAATCAATAAACATGGATGGACAAGTAACTCTACAGTAAGATGTAGAGGTCTTGGACTATGTGCCCAAGAGTGGTATAGTTTGATCTTGACAGAGATCTATTTTCATCTTTTGGAAGAGCCTCCACACTAATTTTTATAGTGGTTGTACCACTTTGCACTCCCACTATCAATGAATAAAGTGTTCTTTCCACCCAATGTATACTGGTGAAATATTGACTCCCATCTACTGTAAGAAGCTTTTCTGATGAAGGCTGAGTAGTGTGCTTATTGTGTGTATAGCAATACAACATGTCATTAGGAATCATTTTATGGTTATGCTCCTTTAGCAGAATAATACTATTGGATTTTCTCCTAGGCCCATAACCTATTTAGTCTTAGGCTCTTGGCTCCTTTAGCTGGGTTGGGTGTGGGTGCCATCTCATAGAGTACGCCTTAAATGTAATTGAAATGTGTTTGGTTACACAAACAAACAACTTCTACTAAGAACAGTGGTAGTAACTGGCATTTTAACAATTGATTTAAAAAGTCAAAAGGTAATGCCTTATTTTGCCTATAGCGTCCTTATCACACTAATTATTTGAGAAGAAAAGGAATCTGTAATTGATATACTGAATACAGATTCATGCCAGATTAATAGTAAGAGTTACTATAATTTTAAGACTTATTACGTGGTGATTCCTCTTTTAATTGGCTGAGGGGCATTGATATGCATCTCTAAATGATTCCCTCACACAACAATTATGAAGAGCGGTGACAGGAATGGCTTATGGAGATAGTGATCATGGAACTTGGAACTAACAGTTCTCCAGAAGCTGTACAGGCTAACAGAATGGGTCGTTTGTTTTCCAAACTTAAAGGATGTTATGTCTGGCAATGTGTTTGAAGTTGAGTATTTCTTTTTATTGTAAACGTCTGATAAATGATAGGGCAACTATCTTCCTGGCTGATAGTCATGAGTGTTCCGAAAAAATATTCTCATTGACTCATTTTCAAATACAGATTCTGAGTTGGTTGGCTGAGAAAATCAAAATGTGGTTTTCCTTCTGCCCTAATCAAATGATGCCGTTCTTATCATGCTTATTTCTTAATGAAATGCAGTCCATCTCAGTTGTCAGTGAGAAACCCTGACCACCATTGTCAACACCACTACCATCGTCCTTATCATGAAAATCATTTCAGTAAGCACTTATTTACCATTCCTTGTATCAATGACCATGCCACAAATAGGTATGTAAACATATATAAATATATATGCATATCTTGCAATCTCCATAATAATACTTATACAAAAATATTCCTTTTTGAAAGATGTTGAGATCTAAAGACACACACACACACACACACACACACACACACACATACACACACACACACACACACACATAGATGTTGAGATCTAAAGACACACACACACACACACACACACACACACACACACACACACCATACACACAAATGTACTTTATTGACTCAACTATAAGTAGAAGAGTTAAGGTTTAATCTAAATCTTCCTCTGAGATTACTCTAACTGCTGAAGTTATGGCATGTTAACTCCACAACATGTTGAAGACCCATGATGAGCAATACTTAGAAATCTAGGGTTTTTAGGATGAGCATAAGTAACACTGTATGTGACTTTAGAACTCACTATGGGGGTGGCGTAGCTACCTCTTGGAGCAAGGAAGAAGACTTGTTACATTTTGGATATGAAATTCCCCCAGATGCCCATGTGTCAAGGGCTTGCTCCTTCCCTTGGCCCATTATTAAAAGATACTGGAACTTTTAAGGGGTAGATTTTGTGTAATTAGGGACATATCCTAAAAAGTTGATTATGAAATATTGTTCTCTTCCTCTCTGGTTGCTTCTTGTTGCTGTGAGATGAGCAGTTTGTTCCATCACAGTACTGTGCCACCTCACAAGTCCAAAGAGCAGCAGAGACAACTGACAGAGGAATGAATCCTCTAAAACTGTGAGCTAAGAGAAACCTTTTTTTTTCAAGTTGATTTAATTTTATTTGTTGTAGTAATGCAAATGTGATTCATATAAGATCTGAGTCTGCTGTCTGGACATTACTTTCTGATAGAACTACATTAGAAAGCATGGTTGTTACCACAATGGAAAGTTGTTGGGTGTTGGGATTTTTTGTGGTTATTTCTTTATGTTTCTTTTTTTTATGATTAGTAGCAAATATTAATGGTAAAGAGAGTTACAAAATTCATCTATTATATTCCTAATATTTTTCCTAAAGCCACAAATGCTTAATTATACTTGAGGGGCTAATTTCGTTATATTATGAAGGACACTTTTAAGAAATAAGAAAACTAAATATCCTTCTATAAACTAAAAGGAAAATCAAAATGGGTTTTTGTTTCTGCTTTAAAAGCAATGAAATATGGCATGGAGAGTGTGTTTAAATTCATCAAGACTTAAAATTGGACCACATTTACAGCATTAGTCTCTAAAACAAGATAAAAAGCTTTGTACAGATCTTCATTCCTTCAATAGTCACATTTACTCACTTGTTTTCATTTGTGGGATCATATCGAGGAAACGGATCATGATCGTTATCATTAAAATCATAGCTAGCCTCTGGATCCTAAAGACACAAAAACAACAACATAGGGTCATAAAAGTCATCACATTCAGAGACTTTTCCATCCTGAAAGAACGCTCCAGATAGCGAATTTCAGAGCTTCTAGCTTAGCAGTCTCATGTTTCAGAAAAAAAAATTAGTGCCAGAAAAGTTGAATGACTTTCAAGGCCTTGTTGATATGGCGACACATATTATTCTTCCATAACCAAGATGCAAAAGAGATGGATGTGGGTGGGTTGATTTCTGTGATGCTTTTCCTTAGCATTTTTGGCACAGTAAAAGGTCATGGAAGTTAATTACTGAAAATTTATTGGAAATTCAAGAAAGCTTTCTTTGCTCATCTTCTTTTCAAATCTTACTGCTGCATTCAAGCACCTCTGACTTAGATACTTACTTTGTCACCACTATTACTATTCCCCTATCTTTTAATAATTTTTTTATTTCTATTCTGGGACTTTTTAAAATAAATCTCTTTTCTACTGTCCTTTTTCCTTTGCCGTTTAGCTTTGAATTATGGCTGGGGAATTTTGGATGGGTTAAAAGGATAAGAGAAAGAGAAAAGATAATTTGATAGAGGAAACATTCAGCATCCTGTTATAAAGGCAACAGATTTATTATAGAACTCATGTTCTTGCTGGAACTTCATTGACAATTATATATATATATATTTTTTTTTTCATGTGTAGTAAACTCTTCCGTTCTTGGTTTGGCATTTTTACTATGGCATTCATCTTGATTTTGCATAGTGAAAATTACAGTCTTGTAACAATATATTTTATGATGAAGGGATCTGACCTATAAAGAATTTGAGAAAATATCCAATAAAATGATTTCAGGCACCAAAATTGATTTGATTACTTTTCTGTTCTAAATGCAGAGTAGCTTCTGGTCTTACTGGTATGAAACTTTCTAACACACATTGTTATGAGTTGGCTGAACTCTTCTTATGCCCTACTAGTACAAAACAAGTTCATACAGATGGGTAGTGGGCCCAGAGACTGAGTCCAGGGCAGGCCACTTCCCTTCAAGGAAAGAAACCTCCTACGTGTCTGCAGAGATAGTTCCCTAAGTGACAGACACAGGACAGCTGAGACTCACATAATTGGCATAAATGTCTGTGTGATTCCACTCCAAGCCATCATCCAGTACAGTAATAACAACTCCTTTGCCTGTAATGCCTCTTTGCCAAACAGGTATCACATGAAGATCCAGCTTGGGCAGAGCTGCAGTCATCCTGGTGTCTTGCTAGTGAAGAAAAACAAGAGGTGTTGGGAAAATTATGATTTTTTTCCTTATTATTGGAACCTGAGACCATTTTTTTCCTTTTTCATTGGAAAATAAGAAGAAGACAATTGGGTGAAATGAAAACACAAAGTTGAGGGTACAAGCCTAATAACCCATTTATGCTGTTCTTCTAGTTGTCCTAATGAAAAAGCGTGAGAGCTGAGTTATTTTTGACCTCTTAACTACACATATTTTCTGTGTTTTTTTTCATATTTATATTAACAAGGTCAAGCTCTGTTTGTACTGAAGCTTTATTTGATCGTATCGGTTTTCATGTAGCCAACGTTCTGAGTCTTCATTGCCACACTGAGCTCTTACCATTTGTGGTTGTTGTAGAAATATTCTCCTAAAGGAGAAATAAGCATCTGGAATGGCTAGGAGAATATAATCTCACTAGAAACTGCAATTTAATAGCCTTTTTCTACGTTTATGTAATTTAGGGACTATTTTCCTTCCCTTTCAGGTAATTTTCCTGATACTTAGAGTGTGTAATACTATACAGAAGAGCCAGACAACAGGGTAACACGGATATGAACACACTTCTAAGAACATGAGGCATGCCATAAATGAGCACCAGTTACCTAGTGATGGAGTCAGCAGTCAATGATTACATAATCACAATAAATAGCACATAAATGGTTGTCACCTTTCCAGCATTCTGGATAAAAATATAGTAGTTGGGAAGGGTCACTAGGCGATTGCATGGTTGCATCAGAAGAGTAGAGAAAAGGGCCCACATGTGAGTTGCAAGAGAAATTGTAGTGTATAGTTGTTAAGAATGGGTTCTCTGGGACCATGAATTATGGCCCTGCCACTAGTGGCGATGACATTTAAATAAATTATTCATCTTGGCAGTATCTCTGTTTTAGAAATGGTTAAAATTAGAAATTCTATCTTTATAAGATAGTTGTGAGAGAAAATGAGTTAGTGATATCAACACAGAGAATGGAACTTAGATTTTTTTCTTAAATAGTTAATACACAACAGGTGCTAACGAACATATGTCTTCTACTGTAATCGGCAAATATTGCTTAATTTAAAAGAATGACATGAAAAACTCATGATCTTCCTTATTTAATATAGGAACAAAAACCCCTTGTCTGTGGCTATGAAAATTATCTTTTATGCTATTTCCAGCAATAAATCTTTCTATTAGTAGCCTATGCCCCTACTATAGAGCCTTCACATTTCATCAGAGAACACATTGAAGGCAAACAGCAACATGACCATACACCAGTCAAGGCTCAGCAAACGTCTTGAAGGACAATGATTTCAAGGCTAAGTTTTTGTAAAAAACTTTTCTAGCATTTCTTCTTTCTGCCTCATTCAGATTCTTTTCTGAAGTATGTTTAAGAACTGTCACTTTGGATTGCACATTATGATGACTGACGTGTGTGACTGACATAGGGGATTCGCCAGAGTAAATTCCACCATAGCGATCCTATCATGAGTGATGTTTCTGGAAATTCTTTCCTTCTAATACATGATTCTTCTGCACTTATGCCAGATACACTTAAGACACAAAGGCAAGAAGCATTAACACATGGATTTATTTTAAACACCCATTCATCAAAATGAAAGGTCTGTGTCAGGGAACTTCCATCAGCCTTGCTTTTTAGATAGCATAGCCTTCTGCCAAATCTGTAGTAGATATTGTGATAGCTATTGCTGGTTGTCAACTTGACTACATTTTCAATTAAATAAAACCAAAATGTCTGGGCATACTGGTGATAGATCTTTTTTCTTAATTAAATCACTTGAAGTGGAAAGACCCACTTGTAATCCAGATCTTTGGTATGGGAAGATACATTTTTAATCCAAATCTTTGAGGTGGAAAGATACATGTTTAATCTAGTCCACATGAAAGAAGGAAGCTGGTTCTCTTGTTGCCTGCTTGCTCTCCTTAGCAAGTCCATTCCTTCACTGGAGTTAATGATTCCAGCATATACAGAGTTCCAGCTGAGACATCCAGCTTCATGGAATGAATTATTACTGGGTTCTTGGAATTTCCATTAGTAGGCAGCCAAGCATTGTTGGACTAGTTGGACCACGGTCCATAAGCCATTCTAATAAATCCCCCTTTACACACACACACACACACACACACACACACACACACACACACACACACACTCATATATGTTAGATAGATATAGATAGCTGTAATTGATATGTAGATAGATTTATTCTATATGTTCTATTCTCTAGAAATCCTAATACACATACAAACACAGAAGCTGTAGCAGTATAAAGAGCCTCGATCCTACCCAGTCCTTTCAGTACTTACCAAGTACCACTGCTGATTCCACATTGGATCATTGAAGAGATGCAATGCTGAGTCTCTTTGGGCTGAACGTTTGGTTCTTTCTTTTTCGTACTGCTGCTCAGCCCATATCACCTACAAATATTTTTATAGTAAGAAAATTAAAATAATGCTTCTACCTGGATATAACCACCACCACCCTCTATCTCCAATACCCTTTCCACCAAAACTCAAGTGTCTTAGTGATGGTTTTGCCTGACTACAGCTCAAACTCCCAGCCCAGGGAGAAGAAAAGACTGCCCACTGAGGAGACAAGTGTTCCCTCCATTACAGTAAAGAGTACTCTTAGCGGGAGGAGAAGCAGTAAGTGGTGAGACCTTCAGATTATTTCCACTGTGTTTACAGTGGAAAGAGAATGCAGCCTGCTACCATCTGAAAAGAGGCCATAATACACATTTCCACATTAAAGTTCCAGGGCTCTGAGGCTGACAATTTGCCCATTTTCATAGAATGAGTCAACGAGCCAGGGGCCTCAAGGACTGCTCTTACAGCAATCTCCCTGCTTTATTTCTCTGCTCATACCCAAAGGTAAGGACTACAAGTATTATGTCAGAATGGTGTTTGTGTGCAAATTTGAAACTTTGGCTCCCCTGTGTTCTTACCTCCTGCCTAAGAGTATTTAATATGAGAAACAGATGTAAGACCTGAGGTGACAAGTGAGCATTACTGATCAGGCACACATGTCATTAATTCAGCCTCATGCATTATGCCAGCAGATCTGACAATACAAAAATTACCTGGCCCTCATCTCTGGTACAACACAATTATACGTGAGGACTGGAGAAAATGCAGGGCTGTCTTGTAGCTAGTATCATTGGGAGATAATACTATATTCTTACTTCGCTGGGAAACATGACTGTTTTCTGCTTCAAACACAGCTTTTCTGTTGTGTATGTGGTGACAGTCCACTGTGAGGTGGGGTTTAGCTTCCCTTTTTGGCTCCTTGATGCGTCTTCTCTTAACTGTCTCCTACAAATATCTTCTCTGTCTCAACTCAGTTTCTCTTTTCTCTCCTATAATCTTCCATTTTGCATCAGGGGCCTTCTCTTCTCTAACCCTACTCAATCTCCCTTAGCCTCTGCTGGCTTTTTATGTCCTCTCCTGTTCCCGTAAGAGGCACCTGACACTAAAGGTCATGGGGTCAAGCAGTTCAAAGGCTTGCCAAAGGGCTTCAACATTCTCAAAGGGCCAGTTGACTAACAACTGGGGATCCTTTAAAGGGTCAGACACAGAAAAAAATCACACTGCAGTGGGATATGTTTAACATGAGAGTTTCCAGGAGTCAAATCCAAATATAAAAACTGAAGCATAATTTCCACCTGAAGGCCAAAGAAATCCACCAGGAGTGTCTTGAGTTTTCAATTAGAAAGTATATTGGAAGCCTATCATAAATACTGGGAGGGACTGGAGAGCCCAGCAATAATTAGTCACTATAATTTATTTTAAAATGCCTGTATTTTTAAACAATCATTTTGGCTTAATATACGACACTCCTTGAAATACATTTCCTGTTGTCTAGCTTGGCCTTTGGAAGCTGGCTGCTAGAAGACATATATAAATCTTTGTGGGAGGGGACCATTTAAATCTGGAAATTTCTTCAGTCTGTAAAGATAAACTTTCTGATGCATCTCATGAGGTTTATTTTAAAGACCATTTTCTCCCATTATAAAAGAGCAGCAAAGTGAAAATCAAGAGCAATTTTTAAAAATAGCGTATCAGAAGTGGCTCTCTGCCATTTGATCAGATAAACATCCAATTGTAACAAACCAAGCTATGATTAATGTCATTAACTAGAATTGCATATTAATCTCTAGAAGAGCAGACTAAATGGAACGGAGAAAATTGTCAGTGCCGTCTGATTATGCGCATAATAGGTATCGTGCACTCTATTGTAAATAATACTTTTGATCTACAAAAAGTACTAAATACCATCTTATCCACTGCAAGCTTCTAGGACTCCAAGGTATTTCCTAAGGTAAAATTATGCTGAGGTTAATTTTTCATAGTATTATATAAACACCTCTGTAATAAACTTTTATCAATGAGTAATTACTAGCCTTTTGTTATATCTTGGTATTTCTCCAAATTTTACTGAGATAACTGGAGAAGAGAATTAAACCATCTGTTCATTTGCATGGGATACTTTGGGTAAGAATAACTGACACACTCCACTCTGCCCAGCTTCTACCATGAAAATGAGAAGGGAATTCAGTTTGACTTCCTCACACATTAATGTTGGCCATGTATTTAGGCAAAGAAGAAAATTTTTTCTGCCTCATCTAAGGATTAAGCCTGCTTTTTTAGGGCCCACTTGCCAGGAGACTTTTACTTTGGTGGGGGACATAAGACTCGCTAGAAAATCTTTTAAAAAACTTTAAGAATAAGGTTGTTGGCTGACTACAGTGTCAGTTATTTCATTGATCTGCTACATCTAGCCAGAGGTTGACACAAGGAGCTAACAATGGGCCAGTGTGATCTGTATGACTGTGGTCCTTGGTCCTGATAAAGCAGCATCAATGTGGTAGGTTCTACTTTTTTGAACCTTGCAGCCCAAGGCCTAACAATGTCTTCTCTTCACAATTTGTTTTCTTATTTAAAAAAAAATAAGTTAAGGAGCAAGCCAAGCCACAAAGTAATTAATAAGATTCTTATATTCCATATACATTTAACTGTTGTGTTGTCATCACCTTTCTGTCATTATCTTCTCCTCTTCCCCCCTCTCCCAATTGAGATGATAATTTGTATTTCTCATTGTACTTCTCAGGGTGTCCTAAGCAACATTAGTCATGTACACAGACATTAGGCCAACCAGCATGCACTTCTCCAGGACTGCCATGGTCAGAAGAGAAGACAACACTGTGCATATGGTATTTCAACACTCTTAATGTATTCATTAAGTCTTTCCTATTAGTAGAACTGAAGACCTTGGAAATTGACCTCCAAATGGATATATTAAATATATATTTCAAATTGCCTTTACCTTATTCATCTATATTTACCCTAGACACTTCATATTGTTGCCCAGTAATTATGACTTGGTATACAAACAAGGATGGAAAGAGCTAATACTGACACAGTTTAAGTCAAAACAACATAACACGTTTAAATAAACACTTCATAAGGAAATGAATTAGAAGTTTCTCATAAACACTAATTTTTTTATCAGTGAAAATGGTAAAAAGCTTTTATTGAAATCCAGGACCACACACTTCTTAGGCATCACTGGGCTTGTATTAAAATGATCATTACATTTTCTGAGTTCAAGGAACATTTTTGTATGTACCAATAACATATAAAAGGCTGTTGACTGAATACAGTGTCAATTATTTCATTGATGCTTCCCCTTGATTTTCAGCACTCAAAGCTTGACTTTAGATGTCAAGCTATAAATTATACTATTTATAGTTAATCATATGTATAAAATTAATGTCTATTAGCTTAATCCACTCTAAGCATACTACGAGCAGCTATAATTCCACAGAAAGAAATAATATGCAATATAGATAAGCAATCATGATCACAATGCAAAAGAGTCATAGAAAGCAGTTGGCGAGGCCATGAGTTTGCTGTCAGATGCACACTTACACGGTCATCATCAGATAACCTCTTAGTAATATGCAGAGCACTTCTCCGGGACCTTCGAGGATGGTTTTTGTGTTTGAATAAGTAGTGATTTTCAAGTGATCCAATCTATAAAAAAATCAAAATAACAATCTACTTTCTTCAGAATATATATATATACAGACTACTTCAAAAATTGACTAAACAGTTAGTTGGGTTTTTTTACTAATAAAGGTACATTTCAATAAATCCAGTGAAGTTAACTATTTTTATCATTATTTAAGTAACTTATTCAGATTACATCTCAGTTGTTATACCCTCACTTGTGCCTTGCCATTCCCCCTTCCCTCCCTCTTTTTTTCAGGAGGAAGGCAGAGAAGTTTCTAGGTGGCCTGTGGTATCGCTCTTTGGCTTCACCCTTGAGAATGCAGATGCACCTGTTTCATATATTTTAGAGGAAGTATCTTGGTATTTTCTTGCATAAAGAAAATGTATATGTAGATATTTCTCAAAGCATGCCAATTTAAACAAATATATTTTGTCAGAAAACAACTATTTGTAGAATGCAAGAAAATCCCTTTTGGGATTACTGTCACATTCAGATAAAGCAAGATATTATAGGCATAAAGCATTTGAATCAATTGTGATGTCACCAGCCATTATTAGTTATTCTGCTTTTCATTAGTTCAATGCTTTCAGGAAGTGCGCTATATTTAAAACAGGTGCCCCACCTCAGGATATGTGCACTTCTTTGGTGGTTACCATTGCCCTCTGGTTCATTTAGAATGATGTTTAATTTTTTGAGCTAAAGCCTTTTTACATAAAGCACTACAAAGTGTGAATTGACTAAAACCTTTAGATGTTTGGTTTTTTAAAATTAATAAATAAACATTTGTGTTGTTTTAGAAGAAGGATGCTCTTTAAGTTGTTAGTTCTCACCACCCCACTCAGAGAATTGATTTTAGTAGAAATGCTGGGGCTTAGCTCCAAAGCAGAGCCTTAGGCAGAGAATCTACTGCATGCTACAGACGGAACTGGGCTGAGACATCAAAATCCTGAAGAACAGGTCAGGGTTGGTGCGTTCTGTTTCTACTGTTGCTAGCTTTGCTCCTTGTCTCTGTCCTCTTCCTAGCTTTGTCCTGAGTCCATAATGCTAGGATACGTGTCATACATTAGTATGGTTGTAGAAATGCCAGGGGGGAAAAGTGGGGAGCGGGAGTAAGCGGAGCTAGTAAAGCATCATTAGTCTGTTACGGTTATTATTTCTGAAAAAAAAGTTTTATTGAATTTTAACCGAAAATGACTAGAAAGAAGCTAGTTTATTTTGAAGAATAATTCTCATACAGAGTAGTCTAGGTATGTCTTGAGGCCGGTGTGTGTATGTGGGAGAGAGATTTATATGTTTTCTTTCTTTTCCAGTCACAGATACCAAGCTGCTGACTAAATACCACCTCCCCAAACTCCAGAACATACAAATTTCTACGGTATTTGTAGGACCCACCAGGATATTTCCATCTGCTACTCTCTCTTTTGGTCCCCAAGTGCTCAAGAGTTGCACGCAATAACCGAACTTATTAAGCCGCATTGTGTCTGTGTCCCCTGAAAGCTATTCTCTGTGCCTGGAGTGCCCTCTCCAGTCTCACCATGCTCTTCTGTCAGTCTCTGACTCTTCTTCTCAACTCCTGTGTAGTATATATTTTCAGACATCTTTCATGTCTCCCAGATTCCTTTCTATCCTTTCCCTCTTCTATAAAAAAAAATGTTGTATTATACCATCAAGTACAACTTCTCTTACACAAATTGCATTCAGGTGTCATTTATTTCTAGTCCACAACCCTCTAGATCTGAATTCATTGAGAGCATGTCTTTTCCTCCTTTTAGTATTCAGTCCAGAAAGCACTGCCTGGAACTGTTAAAAAAAAAAAAAAAAAAAAAAAAAAAAAAAAGCTCTGGGAATTTTATTGAGTTTCATGCTGGGCCTCTCAAAGACCATTTGGCTCACAACGTTAGAGAACGGAGCCTCTGGCTAGAGGAGGCGTATTTCCTAGTGGATTTGATGTATGGAATCGACACACCGCCTACGCTGATTACTCATTCGTGACTTCAGAGTCTCAATCACCACCTCCAGAATAGAAAACGCGCCAAAATGTTTTACAACTCACTCCCTTCTTCCTCCCCATCCCCCTCCCCCTTAACTGTGGACAATTTGCCTGGCAAGGGTACAGGGTTTAACCCTATTTCAAGGAAAAATAAATGTTCTGATTAGAATGATTTCACACCCTCTGGATTTCCCTTTGGGATCGCTCTGCCAAGCAAGCTCCCACTTAATTCTTCTGCCTGTCCCTAATGACCTGTCTGTTAACTCAGCCCACACTTGGACAGCCATGAGTTAAACTCATAACCCGAACACACCCGGAAAATGCTTATGCCCTTGGCTGAGAAACAAGACAGAAAGAGATCTTTTCCCCACAGTCATTTCTACAGATAGACCCTGCCCAGACATTGGCCATGCAAAGTTAGGAAGCTTGGACTTTACAACTTAGTGACGAAAACCTTGAGCTCCTCCATAGTTAATGTTCTGAAGTCTTTCCCCCACCTTAGTTCCCTTCCAGCTCCCACCACCACTGTAAATCACCACCACCACCACCCATGCTTGGAGTCACTAGCCCTAGCAGCTGTGAGCTCTGGGCGCTCCCCTACACTCCAATCTTCCCTGGCCCCTGAACTGGGAGCTGGTGCTGCCATATTGAAAAGAAGGAAAGCGCTGGCTCAAGACACAAGCCGGCTGCGTCCCACGGGGACCAGGAGCACTTGCCTCTCCGAAGGTAGGCGAGAGCCCGTGTGTACTTCAAGTTCCCCTAACAAACGTGGAGGATTTTTATTTTATTTTCCAAAACCTCGAGGGAGCGGATTTCAAGTCTTGATCCGACAACAGCGAGAACAGGGTCGGCTGAGCTGCGGCAGGCAGCTTCCTCCAGCTTGCCAGAGCCCAGCCCAAACAATAAATAATGCAAGCATTTTATCCTCTGAAAGCGCGCGCGCGCGCGAGCAGTGGGGTGAGGGGAATGCTTCTAGCTGCTTGCGACACTGAGCGCCCGGGAGTGCAATCTGCTGCTCTCACTCGGGAAATTACACTCCAGCCCCACCAGCGTCCTCAAGCCCTAGAAAGTTTCTCGGAAGTGGAAACTCTTACCTGGCCCAGGAGGTCATAGCCCAGCTCTTCAGCAATGGCAGAGGCCGCCTCCGGTCCTCCGGGGATCTCTGCCGCCCATTCATTGACAAACTGCTTCTTGCCTTTTACGCCGTATAGTGCACACCAAGCGCAAAAGAGGGCGAAAGCAGTACACTGCAGAGTCCAGCCTCTTTGCTCCATGGCTCACACCCTTGCTCTCACACAAGTAGGAATGGCTGAGAGAAAAGAAGCCAGAGAAACACTGGCTAGACTGGTCCTTTCCACTCCGCCGCTCTGAACCACTCCTGGCTCTGTGTTGCTCTACTAGGGCTGGGAGACGCGCTAGGAGAGGCTGGGCGGCGGCGAGCGCTCACTGAGGCGCTTCAGTCTCTCGGCTGAGTAGAGCCCCAGCCTTCCCAGCCAGAATAGAAATGAGTGTTTACACGTCAAATCGACGAAAGCCATCTCTTGACGTCAGATCTACCTGGACTGAGAACTGGATGGTATTCCCGGCGGGGTGGAGAAGCGACTAAAATAGGCAGGGAAGGATTAAGAAAAGGAAAGGACTGTAAGGTGGGATCAGTCAGTTCTGCTGTCTGCCCATAAATACTGTAGCTATGAGGAACATCTCCATTCTTCAACGAGAAGCGCCTCACTCGAATATAACTACCAACATCCCAAGGCAGGAAGCGCATCCCCCTACCCCCACCCCACCCCTCGTGCCTTCCATCTATTTTCTCTGTGTTACTTTATTGTCTCCTATGAATGTGCCTGGGGGTGGGGAGTGAGGACAGGATTCTTGTAATGGCTCTTGAGTATCAGCAGGACTTGTGCTTAGATCTTGCTGGGAGCAGAGGAGGGAAGCTACCTGCTGCATTGGTTCAGATAAACTAGTGCTTCCTCAAAATGGTGAGAAAACAACGTTTTCCCAGTATGTTTTCAATAACTCACAGTTCCTGCTCTCGTTTCTGAGCCAAGCTAAAACAATATTTAAAATCCTACCCCAGAGCATTTGCAGCCCAGCGCCACCATCACTGCAGTGTTTACATTAAAAAGGGAAAAGAAGGAAGGATTGATTAATTGCTTGATTAGCAGCATGAGTTTTAAAATAGAAAAAAAATGTTTCAAGTTTTCAATAAAGAAGTTCGTATCCCCAAAGGCTTTTGAATTGACTTAGGGAAGAGAGGAGCAAGTTGCATTTACCCGGAACTTTCTATTTTTTCCCCACTGATTTCAGTGTTGGCGCTGACCTGAAGCTGTGCCACTACTTTCACATTAAATACACTATGTATCCTTGTGGAAGACAAATTTCCCTTAGAGAGAGAATAAGAGAACGTCTCCACGCCCATCTGCGAGACAGCGTTCAGGTTGCCTTGATGGAATCTATTTGGATTCAAAGGGGTTGAACAAGCAAGAGCAAGCTCAGCCTTTAATATTCAGCACTGAAGTCTGGACAGCGACAGTCGCTCTGCCTCTGAGGAAATGCTACGCCTTCTGAACAGACTGGCTCTGTGCTCTGCTGTCCAGGCCCGCTCTCAAGCAGCTTCCTGTTTGACTTAGGTCTTTCCAACCTTTGAACATCAAAATAGGAAGCTGGCCTAAGTGGGAGTGTGATGAGGTTCAAGACAGTTAACATGTGCATCTTGTTCACCAGAATGCTTTGGACTTTGCCAAAGATAAAATTGCAAGGAAGAGAATACGAGGGTTGTACTTCTTGTAAAATAAATTGTTCAACCTCCTAAGCAGTGTGGGAGTGGAATGGCATAAAGAAAGAAAGACAAGCTACTGGGGAAAGACATTAGAAGACGCAGAAAAAAGAAGAAAGAGATCTTCTGCACTATAAACAAATGAGGCAAGATGTGATGGAGGATGAGGTTCAATAATGCTAAGGTGTATGTGGGGTGTGGGTGTGTGGATGTGTGTGAGCACACGCATGTGTGTGTTTGTCCATATGTGTATGTGCTCAGAGGCCAGAACATCATGTCAGGTGTCCTGGTCTGCTATTTTTGCCTTATTTCCCTTGAGACAAGGTCTTTCACTGAACCTGGAGCTAGGCTGGCAGTCAGCAAGCCCCAGTGATCCACTGTCTCTGCCTTCATTGTGCTGCTGAGGTTAAACTTGGCTTGAAAAGAAAAAAAGTTGCTGGGATCTAAACTCCGGTTCTTATTTGGGCTGCAGCCATCTCGCTAGCCCTTGAGTTGCTTTTAGTAACATTTTGATTTTACTAGTTTTTATAGGGAAGGGAATAATTCAGAGGCTGAACAAAATGGTGTTTCTATTATGGCATGCCTATTGTGACTGCTCCCAACGACCACTGATTCAGTTAATGGCTTGTTTGATGTTTGGGAAAGTGAGGAGTGTAAAGGTACTGTGAAAGAAGGAACAGGCTCCTAGGGATCATCAGATCTTCCTGGCCTTAGAAAGAAAAGTTATAAAAGCTTATGATACTACAAAATCAAATGTGTACCCTGACATGTTTAATAAAAAGAAAATAAATTCTAATAATAATTTAGTAAAAGTAAAATGAAAATTTACTGATAATTGAAGACTCAAAAAGAATATTTCTAGCCTCCATATAATATTATTCCAAGGTTTACAGAAAGAATTAAGAAGGCTCAGGAGGGAGGATTGATTTAATTCTTCATCCTGGGTAACAAAGTAAAATGGAATTTACAAATAAAAAGAGATGGCAATGGGATAACTTAGTTTAATATTTCCTAGTCATTGTGTAGACTTAAAAATTTGCTATGGACTCAGCTATAGGAATTAAAGAACAGAATATATATTGGAAGAAATATTTACTCTTTTTTTTTTTCTGAGACAGGGTTTCTCTGTGTAGCATTGCCTGTCCTGGACTTGCTTTGTAGACCAGGCTGGCATTGAACTGACAGCAATCCACCTGCCTCTGCCTCCCAAGTAATGCCCGACTTGGAAGCAGCATTTTATTAGTGGGGTTTTCAACCCAGAAAATAATATTTATGTGGCACATTGGGACATACTGTTGGAAATTTGGGTACTTGGTGTATATAACGTATGGAAGACAATTGTTTACATGATACAGTTATAAGAATATAAAATGAACTATTTTAACAGTATTAAAATTGAGTGTAGATAAATTTAAATCAATAAATATGATTATAGTCCCATAAAAACAACTTATCTTGAATTTTCTGTTTGAAGTTAATATGACATTTCTCATCAAAATGCTTTAGTAATATCTTTTTAAAAATAATATCTCGATCTTATTAGTTTATATAGAAAAGTGAACAACTCAAGCACTATACAAAACCATGTTCCCACTATGACTAACATGCTTTAATAAAAAATAATGTTTTTAAACCTTCAATGATGCCAACAATGAAATTAGTGAATGAAATTACTACAGTATTCTAAAAGTCAGCAAAAAATTGTAGCCTTTAGTTATTTGATTTAAAATAACATAATGTTTCCTTGTTAAATTAACTATCATAATTTCATGTGAGAAAATTTATAGATTTAGAATCCACCTGATTTTATAGAGTATGTTAAAATAATATTGAATGTATACATTGGAAAACAGGCATCTTAGAGAGATTACCATACACCACCTTTATAAAAAAAATAGGTGTAAGTATTTATCATATGAGAAGACTGATATTGGAGACACCAAGTGATGCTGTATCTACTGGGATTGTCTCTCAAGTATCTTGAGAGACACTGATGACTCAGCCAGTTAGAAAACACAAGTCTGTATAAATGGTAGAATAAAAAAAAAGCAGAGCTTGTGCATAAAAGGTTGTGGGAGATGAATAATTCTGAAGAACTTTTGTTGAACAAATTAGACCAGCACTTAAACTCTTGAATTTAATATAGAATTATTAAAATGGAACTAGTAAGTACTATTAAGTTCAATTGTTGAAAATAATTGGCCTTTTCTAATGAAAATGGATAATTCTATCTACTTTATATGAAACATGTAGTGAGAAGCTTTTCTTTCTTTAGAACATATTCTTCAAAGACAAGCATTTGCCGAGTGGACTTGTAATGTAACCCATTGCTTCCAGGAAATGTTCCTGACACCTGTCTTGTCAAGCACCAGTGTGTGCATGTAAAACTCTTACCTGTCTGTTTCCTCTTCTCCTCTCAGAGAATTATTGACTATTATCTCTGAGTGTCAGTTAACAGGCTCTGTGCTTCCCAAAGTAGTGTGGTCTATATATCAACATTATAAGTATCACTTCGGAGCTAATTAGACATTCAGGCTTTTACTCCAACTTCATAAACTATTGTATTTTTATCCAGCTCTTGATAACTCAAAAGTGATTGAAGTTTGAAAAGTGCTGGTAATAGTTAACAAACCTTTGTGCAGATGACCTTCCTGTTGGTAGATAATCAGTAGTCTCCCAAGGCAGCTGCCTTTAGTTTGAATGGGTGCAAATGGTTACAGAGTCCTTCATTGTGGAGACAGGAGTTTTAATTTTGCCTTGTATGGCCAGACTAACAAGTTCACTCAGACAGATCCCAGCTCTTCATTGTTTAAAGAGATATTATTATGTCTTGACAAGTTATTTTCTACTCTATATTGAATAGTCCTTATCTTTTTATTCTTCTTACATCCCTGTTAATCAGGACCGGGCTCCTTCTGACATAATTTTTAAAGGATACATCACCAGAATGATCTATCGCATGCATAGCTGGCCGAATTTTGTGCTGGTCAAGAGCAGGAATTTTGCCCTTACTCTATTTTTGTCACAAGAATTTAAATAGAATTAGTTTTATTTTTATTTTTTTTCTTACTCAACTAATTGTTGACTAGACTCTATGTTCCTTGTGCTGATTTCAAATTACAATCTGTGTGTATGGGAGAAGGGATAAGAATGAAATTAAGATTTTTTCCCCTCCCTTGCTGAGTTTCAACCTTATAATATACTTGAAAACTTTGACTTATTACCAAGTGATTTGCTCTTAGCTTTGTGTTGTACTTAAATGCCCGTTGGCATATTCACCCCAGTCTAGATTCTTCTCTGTGACTGTGATAAAACATTTGCCAAAAGCAGCTTGGAGGGGGAAAGAGTTTATTTGGCCTCCGAGTTACAGTCCAGTATCAATAGACATCAAGGCAGGATCTGAAGCAGAGACCACAGACATGACGTCAGTGTGTCCCCTTGCTCTCACTTTGGCTCCCACTCTCCATAATTCTTTTTTTTTTCTCAATTTCTTTCTCTCCAACCCCCATCTCCCAAATCCTATACTTTTACATCTCAGTTTTCAAGCTCTTCTAGAGAGTGAAATATATACATATCTAGTATTTTGAGGGCCACAGTGTTTGGCTTCATGGTATAGGATAAAAGGAGGAAACCCTCCTTCCACTTTCAACACTACAGACTGAGACAAAATGCCAAGTCTGTTCTTGAGTGGGGCATTTTAGAATTGTTACTTGTCAGGTATGGATCATGTGGCCAGCACTGATTTTTGAATGGGAGGAAAGTATTCCTTACTGACTTGCAGATACCTCATTAAGTAAGGTAGCGTCAGTCCCCCAGAGGAATTGGGTTGGTTGCTGTAATAAAAGAAGAAAAAAATATTTAGAAAAGTAGACATCAACTGCTGTGCTTCTTAGTGAGAAGGAGTAAGGCAAAAATAGATATCTACAATCCTTAGTTTCACATTTTTAATATTTTCCCTCCTGCAGTTTATAGACTTAGACATTATTTGATATTTAAAAGGCATTATTAATGGTGATGTAGTTAACTCGCAAAATATAATATGTATATTATTTTTAGCAGATTTAAATCACTTAAAGTACACTTGGGCTATGGTTGCAAAATGTGTGTGTGTGTGTGTGTGTGTGTGTGTGTATAACATATTTTCTTAATATTTAAAAATGATTTCTCTTATTTTTGAGATTATAATATAATTTCTTATTTTTTCATCCCTTAAAAACCTTCCATAAATACCTCCTCAGTTTATCCAAAATCATGGCCTCTTTTATCATTGATCATTGTTGCATGCATATATGTGTTACACACATACAGATTATATTCTTAAATATAACCTGCTCAGTCTATATGCAGTTAGTTGTATGTATATATTTTAGAGTTAACCATTTGGTATTGAACAACAAATTAGAGTGCTCTTCCCTGGGGAATATTATTTCTTCCACTCTCAGCACTCCTTAGTTGAGTTTGGGTTGAGATGTCTAATTTGCAATGATTTTAGATTTTCAAAAGGCTTCCAAATTTGTTCCCTTTCACCTAGCTTTCCCAGAGACGCACTCTGTGGGACTAACATAAAAGTTAGCTAAAACAGGACACCATTATCACCCTTCTCATCTTATAGAGAAATAAACTCAGTCACAGGAAAGCAGTGTCATCTAAGTTTTCATAGTTAATATGACAAAATTAAAGCTTAAACTCAGATGTGCTGTGCTTCTACTTTACATCAACTGGAATTGGTTGATGTTTAATATTGTGAAAAGCTGGATGAGGAGTTTTCTCTTCCCTTAACAGCACCATTACTTATGACAGCTCCTGAGGTTGCAGTGTCCTCCTCAAGAAGTCAGTAGAAATAATACTCTCTACTCCTTGTGACAACTGAATGTGACTAAATGTACATTGCTTAGAACAAGACTTGGAGCATTGTGAGTGTCTAGTTGGAGCTGGCTGCCATATTATCTTGGGTTACCATTGAATAGTAATTTCAGAATAATTTTAGAAGCACTGCCCTTCTGGGAATACAGATACCTTTTGCTCATTGTTGCTTTGATAAAACTATCTGTTTGGCATTTGTGTGCAAAACACTGTAGGCCAATGTTTTCCAAATGGCTTGTAATGTGCACAGTAGTGTTCTATGCTTGGAGCACTTGTTTTCCTCTCCTCAGTCCTGACTTTGGTATGGTGTAGGAACCAGGAATCTTAAAAAGGTTAACAAATATTCTCTAAGATCATAAGAAACTCTGAAAGCAGTGTTTGCCCCCACTGCACTGAAGGGGCTAGTGCTCCTTCTCCTCTTCAGCCTCCTTCTCCTTTTTCTCCTTGACTGTTTTCATCTTTACTGTCTTCTTCCTTCTCTCCACTTTCTTTTATGTAATACTTTTCCTTGTTTTTTAAAAAACATTTTCTTCCATTTCAAATGGACAGCCTGCAGCCTGGAGTCAGTTTCTACCATCAGTTATTATCTGTTTAGAGAAAGTGCAACTATACATAGAGGAAAACCAGAGTGATTCCTCAAAGAAAAAAATTATACACATATAACTTTGCCAGAACCAATTAAGAAGATGATCAGAAGCCTGGCGTGGTGGCACACAACTTTAATCCCAGAACTCAGGAAGCAGAGGCAGGGGGATCGCTGTGAGTTAGAGGCCAGCCTGGTCTACAAAGTGAAGCTAGGACAGCCAAGGATACATAAAAAAAACCCTGTCTCGAAAAAAAGGAAGATGATCATAAAGTAAAAGTAAGCATTTGCTTGTGTGTCCTTCTCACAAGCTCATGATGATTTATTGAACTTGTCACTGTTGGACCAATGTTTAGCATCTGGATGGTAAGATAAAGTCTTCTTTATGAAGAATTATACAGCTAGACATAGAGTGAACATTCTTACAGTTCAATAGAAACCTTATGCTGGCTCTTTGCTTCAAACTAGTCAGGCACTCTGAAAATGACTTCACAGTTACCCCTCCAAACTCCTCCATTTTTATTGTGTCTGCATTCTGCAGAACTAGATAGGAAAACCAAGTCCCAAGTATGCAGTACCTTACACTAACTAAATGTATGAAGTGAGCTTCGAGGAAAGTAGCAACCTTGCAAATTATTTATTTAATTTTCTTTCTGTTTACTACAGTTGTTTGGTAACATTGAAATACTGATGTTCTGGCCCTAAATTATAATAGTATGATTTAATTTGTGTCACTTGGAACATGTTAGGTGATCCTCGTATTGGGTGTTTGGGAATGTGTGTTGATAAACATGAATCAAATTAACAAGTGAGCTCTCTTTATGGCCTTTCATAACAAGTGGACATAGGTTATGTCCAGAAATAAATGAAGCAGATAATTTAAAAACCACATCTGTCTCAACTTCTTGCATATTTTAAGAAAGAAAAGATTAGCCTAGGATTTTGTGTTAATTATCAGGAGTCTCTATTGCATTTTGATAGGGTACATGGTCTTGTCTAAATTCCCCCAGAATGTTGTAATATATACTACTTCAATGATATTCCAAATGAATCAATGAAAATATGTGAAATGAAGGTGAAGGAAAAGTAAATCTGACGTTGTACTGTTTCCCTTGGTTTAGCCAGAGCCATTATCGAAAAGCCACAGGAGGGCAAGTTCACCCCATCTTATCCTGGAGAGACTTACACCAGGAGGGTGTCCTATGGCCTTATGTTTCCGACTTATGTCATGTCTGTTCTTGTTGGAAATGGGTGTGTTCAGACCATGACAGGCCAATAATTTGTGCAGCTTAGTTTTCACTAGTTTGCTGTTAGACATTTAGAACGGTCACTAAAGACATTCTACTCTGTTTGTTTGTTCATTCGTTCGTTTGTTTGTTTTTCAAGACAGAGTTTCTCTATGTAGCCTTGGCTGCCCTGGACTTGCTTTGCTTTACAGACAAGGCTGGCCTTGAACTCACAGAGATCTACCTGCCTCTGCCTCCATCAGTGCTGAGATTACAGGCCTATGACACTGTGCATGGCTTCTAGATTTTTCTTTCTGCCTGGAGGTTCTGATTATAGAAATGAACTTTCATCCTTTCCATACTGGAAGACATTAAATAATTAGATGTTCCTCTGGCTTTACTCCAAACTACAAAATAAGCTGGCTCTAAACTTTTAAAATATTATTTTCATTCAAATATCATCTTGATCTATAATAGTCAAGACCATTCTTTCTCTAAGTTATACTCATTTGTTTTGATACAAATTTATATACAGGCATATACATGTATGCCTTTTCTGTACTAGAGATTGAATTCAGTTTTATATATGCTACATGAGGGCTCTGACACCGAGGTATAGCCTTGGACTTGTATATAGTTTCTGAAAGATTTTTTCCCACTTACATCCCAGCTCTTCTAATGAGTTCTTATTTTCACACCAATTTGCTACCTTTCAAGAGACGTTCATTTTCTGACCATTCCTTTCTCATCATGTTCTTTTCTCATGGTTGAAATGTTAATGCGAGGGCTTTTGTTTTTATGTGTATTTGTGTGTGTGGGGGGGGGGTGTTTGTGTATGTTTAATTCTCTTCCCCTTAAGCAGTCAGCAAGTTGTATTTGTCTGTTCTAAATCAGCTCTATCTCTTTTTAAATTTTTATTTAAGTAATTCATTCAGATTACATCTCAATTGTAATACCCTCACTTATATCTTCCCATTCCATCCTCCTCTTTCACCCTGTTCCCCTCCCCTAGGTCAGTGACAGAACAAGACCTCTTCCCCCACCATATGATGACAGCCTATCAGGTCTCATCCTGGTAGCCTGCTTACCCATCCTCTGAGTGCCACCAGGCCTCCCCACCAAGGGGAAGTGGTTGAATTTGGGCACCAGAGTTCATGTCAGAGTCAGTCCCCGCTCTCCTCACAACTGCGAAGAATGTCTGCACATTGGCTAGATCTGAATGGGGGTTCTAGGTTTACTACATACATTGTCCTTGGTTGGTACAGTAGTTTGAGAAGACCATGCAGGTTCCAGATCTACCAGCCCTGATGGTCTTCTTGTAGGTTTCTAGAATCCTCTGGATCTTTCTATTTCCCCCATTCTCCCATACCTCTCTCACCTGGAAACCCAATAGGAAGTCTCAGCATCTATCCCAATCTCCTACTAAGTGAAGACTGTTCGGAGACATTCCTGTTGTCCAATTACAAGTGAGTATGTACTATGTGAGTCTTTCTGGGTCTGGGTTAACTCACTCAGGATGATCTTTTCTAGTTCCATTCATTTTTCTGAGTTTTCTGAGAAAGCACCAGATTGATTTCCAAAGTGGTTGTACAAAATTGCACTCCTACCAGAAATGAAGCAGCGTTCCCCTTTCTCCACATCCTCACTAGCGTATGCTGTTACTTGAGTTTTTGATCTTAGCCATTCTGATGGGTGTAAGATGGAATCTCGAAGTCATTTTGATTTGCATTTCTCTGATGACTAAGGGTGTTGAACATTTCTTTAAGTGTTTCTCAGCCATATGATATTCATTTCTGTTGAGAATTCTCTGTTAGTTCTAAGCCCCATTTCTTAATTGGATTATTTGGTTTAGTGGTGTTTAATTTCTTGACCTCTTTATATATTTTGGATATTAGTCCTTCATCAGATGTAGGGTTGGTGAAGACCTTTTCCCAGTCTGTAGGCTGTGGCTTTGTTCTGTAGACAGTGTCTCCTGCCTTACAGAAGCTTCTTAGCCTCATAAAGTCCCATTTATTAATTGTTTACCTCAGAGCCTGTGCTGTTGGTGTTCTGTTCAGGAAGTTGTCTCCTGTACCAATGAGTTCAAGGCTCTTGCCCACTTTTTCTTCTAACACATTTAATGTCTCTGGCTTTATGTTGAGGTCTTTAATCCACTTGGACTTGAGTTTTGTGCATGATGATAAATATGGATCTACTTTCATTTTTCTACATGTAGACGTCCAGTTAGACCAGCACCATTTGTTGAAGATGCTAGCCTTTTTCCATTGAAATGATTTGGCTTCTTTGTCAAAAATCAAGTGTCCATAGGTGTGTGGATTTATTTCTGGATCTTTGATGTGATTCCATTGATCAACCAGCCTATTGCTATGCCAGTACCATGTTGTTTTAATTACTGTTGCTCTATAGTACAGCTTGAGATGAGGTATGGAGATTCCTCAAGAGGATATTTTATTGTACAGGATTGTGTTTTAGCTATTCTGGGTTGCATGTTTTTCCATATGAAGTTAAGAATTAATCTTTCAATGTCTTGTTGGTGTCTAATAACTGTTAAGTTTGGGGAATTCTGAGTTATAGACATGGCTTTCTCTGGCTTTTCCTGTTTCAGGTTTAACACTCAAATTACTTGGGACTGACAGTCTAATATTTTGACTTTCTTCAGTAATAATCTTATTGCTACTGTTTCCTCTATTTTACCACTATTCTATTAATTTACATCTCTAAGAATTCCTTCCTGGTAGCCTTTGAGGGAGTAAGTACCTAACCAATGAACTTAAATTGAATGTATGGAAGCCACATAGTCTCAGAAGTCCCAATATTTGATTAGTTAATTAAGTTACAGTGCAGTCATAGAATGAAAAGCTATGCAACCATGGGGACATATACCAATGAATAATATATATTGACATAGTATATGAAAATGATACTTGGTAATTCTAATAGAAGTAAACTAAGTGATATTTTAGTCCCTACTCCTCATAAAAGTCTTACACTCACTTAATTTCAGAAAAAAAAATTCAAGAGAGCTACAGTTATAATCCAGTTTTATGCAGGAAACTTGGAAGTTAGTACAGTTTAAGTAATTTCCCAAGGTTTAAATATCTTTAGCCCAGATTTGAGAACACTATTGTCTTGAATTTATATCCGTTGCTATGACAAGCAGCTTGCAGATCCATGTTATAGGCATCTTTGTAGGGAAGCCATGGGTTTGAGGTCACAGTGCATCTGCAATTAAGGAGCAGAGAGCGGTAAGCTAATATGTGTAGTGACTAGTGCTACCAACAGTGGGTAGATCTCCCTACTTTGGTTAGTGTACCTAGACATGGCCAAAAGCCAATCCAGTATAGGATATTCCTCATTGCAGTCTCTTTCCCACGTGATTCTGCATTCTTTCAAGTTGGCATTTATAATTAACCACCGCAATTACCAACACATTCTGAACTCATAAGTACCAGTGAGTTCTGTTTATTAGCAGGATCGTGCTAAGTGACAGCACAGGGACAAGGTGTATCCAGCCAAGAGTGGTGGCTGAAGCTCCTCTTCCCTCTGGGAACTACGTGATGTCTAGCAGCTGAAGCAGATGAAAAACCTGACAGGGCTAAGAGGTCCTGGGCTTGATTTCCTCCCTGCTGCCCTGAAACAGCGTATTCTACTGTATAAAGTAGTGGATCTGCAACTCAGCAGTTCTGGCATCTGGGCTTTTGTCTAGGTTCTGGACCAATATTTATTGTAACAAACTTATGTGATTCATTTTATTCTGTTCCTGAACTGTGCATATTTTCCATTTATGTACACTTAGAGACTCCCTGCTGAGATCTATGTTCATAGTTAATGAGCAAGGTTTTCAATATATGATTACATGTCTGCATAAAAAAGTATTTGTGTAACCCACATGAAATTCCTCGAAATCTCGAGGAAATCCTTGGATACCTACACAAATCCCTGCATACCTCTGGATTGTGTGGTGAGTACTAGACACTGGTAGTACAATGGCTCAGGTGGTCTCTCATCCTTGGACCGAATCTCCATAAAAATGAAAATAAGCAGCTTATACAAAAGTCAACACATGAAGAAAAGTCTTCTTTTATTTATTTATTTATTTTAATATTTAATATATTTTATTAATGTATTCATATTACATCTCAATTGTTATACCATCCCTTGTATCCTTCCATTCCTCCCTCCCATTTCCCCTTACTCTCCTCTCCTATGACTGTGAATGAGGGGGATCTCCTCCCCCTGTATATGCTCATAGGGTATCAAGTCTCTTCTTGGTAGCCTGCTATCCTTCTGAGTGCCACCAAGCCTCCCCATCCATGGGACATGGTCAAATATGTGGCACCAGAGTTCGTGTGAAAGTCAGACCCCACTATCCACTCAGCTGTGAAGAATGTCCTGTTCATTGGCTAGATCTGGGTAGGGGTTCGAAGTTTACTGCATGTATTGTCCTTGGCTGGTGCCATAGTTTGAGAAGTACCCCTGGGCCCAGATCTGCCCATCATAATGTTCTTCTTGTAGGTTTCTAGGACCCTCTGGATGCTTCTATTTCTCCATTCTCCCATACTTCTCTAACCTAGAGTCCCAATAGAATTCTTCTCTTAAAAAGTCTGTCTTAGCCATTGGTCCTAATTGGATATCTACACAAGTTTTTGGTGGCAAACTCAAAACATGAGTATATAAAATGGTGGAGGTTTAAGTCCTAATGGCTTATGTGGCCACCTTACTTCTTACCTGAAGAAAGAAATATCCTTATTGCCCAGATGCTAAGTGGGTTCCTGAGGACTGCTCTCTGGATCTCTAGGTGTTTTGAGCATTAGTGGTACTGGGAATTAATTATTCTCCTAATGGTCTGTGTGTTCGCCAACCTGTGTATCTTCTCTCTGACTTTTTATTCTTCTTTCCATTTCTTACTCCTAGAGTTTTCAATTTGGTATCACCCTGTAACCTTCCATAGCCTCAGCATTTAAAAAAAAATTCCCAGCATTCGTTTTCCATGCTTATTCTGAACAATAAGCACTAGTCCTTTTACTATGTGGATTCTTAGGGAGGCAATTGTGATGTAGCATGGGTAGAGGAAAGAAGGAAGTTGGCCAGCATGAAGTTTGCTACTCAATATGGCAAAATAATTCCTAGGTGTTCAAAAAAAAAAAAAAAAAAAAAAAAAAAAAAGAACCTGAATCCTCAAGTTTCCTGTATTATTAAAATCTCCTCTTGATTTACATAAGAAGCCTATCTGCCAGTTGTTAACTCTACTTGACATTTTATGCCACAAGAACTATTTGCTAATGAGCCTTTGTCTTATTACAAACTGCTCTATAATTTATATGACCTTGGAATTTTAAATGACCTTAGCCACCGAGTCTCGATCATTTTTACTTTCTTCTGTGCTTGCAAGAGGGGTGGCAGAATAGGCTCCGCTCGTTTGTCAGGGGGAAAGATGACATTTTGAGATATTATCCAGGGTTCCACAGGCTTCTTTCCTGTTCAGCCAGCAGCAGGCAATACTTCACAGAAGATGCAGGCTCTATTCCAGAGACACAAAAAGAAAATAAGCAGTCAGTGCTCAGACCTTGAACCTCTACAAATAAAATTTATACCTCACTGCAGACGCACAATCTACAAAGTCAAGGATATTGATATTCAAGATGCACTTTAGGGTTTTTTTTTCTACAAGAGGCCAAGTCTCAAAGGAAGCCAGGCACAGAGTTTATGTGATAAACAACATAATGGGAAGAGGCTACATGGGGAACTAGTTGTTCGCTGTATCCTAGAGACAGAACAGAGGTTGCCTAGCCAGGATGAAGAATTATCTTGAAGAAAAGCAAACCAACCGAGGAAACATGCAATTGCAGGTCCTGTCCTCATCAGACCAATGTCTATGGCAGGGCACAAGATTGAGTTTCCTGCCATTTAGAGGACTGAGGACAGAAAGGATTCTATGTCAGTTGTAACCAGAAAATCACAAGCATTGGCTATACAGTTAATTTAATAATTGCTCTTCAGCATGCTGGCTTTACAGCAGACCTACAGAGAGGAACTAACTGTGGGTTCTCATTCCAGACTGTATAGAAATAGTTTTCCTTCTGCGTTCCACGGCACAGTGACAAGGGAGGGATAAAATAAAATGAGCTTAGGCAAGAGAAACCATGAGAGGCCTTCTTGAATCTCTACCAGACTTTCAGTTAATATGGTGATTGTTGAAGTGTGCATTGTCGACTGGAAATTGGGACTGGCAAAGAGATCAGTAGAGGATTCGAAGGCAGGTTATGACCCCAGGAAGCAGCAGAAATACTAGGCACAAGGGCTACCTCAAAAATAGTGGGGAAGATAATTTAAATAGTAACCGATACAAGACAAAGGCAAAGAATATTTGATGGCTCACTGCACTCACATACATGCATGTGAGCATACATGCACACACACATGCACATAGACAATGTGCACATCACATACACACTTGAACACACACCCAGACAGATCTATACATACACGTGTACACATGCACCCATACATTTGCATACGTGTACATACATTCACACATGCACATACAAATGGGCACAAGCATATACACTGCCTATAGCATGCATACATACTAATACATACATACATATGTACATATACAGAGGCCACAACACTCTTTTAGAATTTTAGTTCTACTTGCTAAGGAAGTAGTGAAAAGAAAAATGACTTTTTTTTTTAACTGAAACTAAAACAACAGTGATAATTTGACTGAGTTTACTTGGAAGAAACTTGGTCAAGTTAATCATTTTAAAAGGGAAATTAAAGTGAATTAAAGACAAAATAGCATATTTGTTTATAGAAACATAAAGTCCTATATTTTAAACCACGGCTTCTTCTTCAGGTAGGTGCTTGCACTCGTGCACACTAGGGTGCTCGGCCTTTGATATTCTAATTAACCTGGCTCCCCTGCTTTATGGGCCCTTTCTCATGTCGTTGAAAATATTTGCAAAAAAAAGAGTTGTTCTAGCATAACAGCTCTGCCCCATACAAACCCAAGGGGCAGAGAGTTCATTTTGAATGACTCATCTATATATAAAGAAAAAAGTATAAAACCATAGACATTCTGGGTGAGCAAAGATGAGGAACCAGAAGCCTTCCCCAGACATTTGTGTGAAGTATCTTTATGAAACTGGAGTGTTTAAAAAAAAAAAGCTATTTTGAACTCATTGTTCTCCTCATTGCTATACTGTGCACGTTTCAGAAAACTATATTGATCCACATGTGGAGGATATAACATTTAAATTTATAAGTCCCGACTCAAAGGGGAACAAAAATTTCACATAAAGGACTGTTAAGGGTGTCTCTTAGAATTTTACTGTTATTCAACTCTTCGTTATACAGAACTTAAAAGGGAAATTGAGAGGAAATAACCACATGTTACTCTCTGGCACAAGGACACTTTGTGATCAGATGTTTTAAGAGCAACTTCTTTCATTTATTCAGTCAGTAATGTATTCATTCACCATAAAATATTAAGTATCTGGCATTGAGCTGACCAGTGTGGAGACAGTCTACCTGCCTTCTTTCAGACATATTTTTTTTTTGGTTAGGGTAGAACGAAATGCAACTGACCAAAAAAAAAAAAAGAAAGAAAGAAAGAAAGAAAGAAAAGAAAAAAGAAAAAAGAAAAAAAAAGTCAATGAAATGAAAAGAATAACTCCAAGTGATATTCTGCTCTGCTCATGTATCAGTGCCTAGCAGCCAATGGGAAGAGACGCAGAGATCACAGACAAACACTAGGCTGAGTTTGGGGAACCCAACAGAAGACAGGGAGGAAGAACTGTAGGTGCTAAAAGGTAAAGGACACAAAGATAGCAGGGCCCATAGAGCACATTAAGCTCTTCTCGCTCGGCTGCCTGCCTATAGGCTCTTCCAAGTCACTAGACTTAACTAATTGCTCTTGTGTACTGATCCTAACAGAGGAAATGCTTAAATAGTGAGTCTTTCCTCACAGTAACACTGGAGCCTCTCAAGCCACACAATTTATGATTTAGTATACTGTCCAGATGACTCCAGCCACAAAGAACTAAGTAAAATTAGAAGGTGCCATGCTGGTGTTGGGCAGCACTAAGCCGAAAAGGATTTGATCTGGATCATGTGGATGTTTTCCTTAAAATTTCTCTCCAGTATAGGGTCATAGAAATAATTTTGCCTTTCAGTTTCCAATATTTTTTTCAATAATAATATAAGATAAGGCCTTGGGACAAATGCAGCCAGCCATCTGTATGTTGCTTTCAAAAAATAGCTCCCAATTATTAAGCCCCTACTACGTGGCAGACATATCATTTATGTTACTTTATTAATCCTGATAACATTCATGTAGTGGAAGTTTTGGATTCTTTAAAAAAAAAACTTGGTTATGTTATGTAAACAGGTTTTTGTTTTAAATTTTGAGTGTGGGATCTGGGACTGTCTCAGTTTATCCACAGCTGATAATTGCCTCATGCAGCTTGAAGAGGGACGTGGTCTTTGCCAGCTGGAGTTGGTGGAATTCTGAGGACTCTCAGAGCGTTTTAAATAGTAGACCCAGAGAGAAGAAGGATCACTTCACTTCGAGGAGATGAAGAGAGGAGGAAGAAGGCTGCTTGTTCATCCTGCTGTGTTTGCCACTTGCTGTTGCTGGACTGTTAGATATACTTATGACTGAGATTGGTATTTTCCAAAAGAACCCAATGACCCTAACCAGATGGAGCTAAGTCTAAAGAGGTCTACATCCCTTGACCCTTCTAACCTTCTTTCTCTCTTACCTAGGGCTGGGGGTTGAAATAAAATAGGGTTTAAAAACTAGTGCCTTCACATTCATATGAGAGAGTCACTTTCACACCCAAAAAAGGGATAAGGAAAGGAAAGACAGAGAGGTTAAAATCCCTGTCTGAGATCTGATATGAGTAAGGGCCTTAGACCAGATTGGAATCTAATTCCAGAGAGATAACCCTTTAAAAGGATGTATTGGTATTGACTGTCAATAGTCTTAAGGGGGGAGTGATTATATATTTCAGTTCAGCCATCTCACTGTGCCATAATCCTTACTATTAAAATAATTGTGTGGATTTTTTCCTCTTATTGTATTTTTTAAGTATTCTGAAGATAACAATTGAATTTATTTTAGGCGGTCCATTGACCCTGAATTAATACTGAACCAGAAGAGAGATGTAGTGGCTTTTATATCCTTTCAATGACCATCGGGTGAAAATTGCTGGAGCTAGGATGCTTTTAAAATTGCTGCTAATCTCTGTCAATAAAGCAAAGCAGGCACTTGGCCCCAAGCCATTTTGGAAAGCAACAAAGAATTTACTCTATTGGTTTCTTCTGTTTATGACAAGTGATGCTAATTTTTCACTTGTAGTAGAGATGTAAATTTTATTTCTAAGATGATTTAGGATAAAAATAAAGTCAATTAAAATACATGAATTTTAAAAGAATAATAATGTCATATGACAATAGTACACAGTGAATAATAGTATAACCCATAGCAAGAAAGTCAACCCTGAAAATGAATGACTTGAAATACCACCTCCAAGGAGCAGGTATGTCTTGAGCAGCATACTCTATTGGACAATGATCAAGCCTAGAACATTTGCGAGAAAAAGCTATTTCTGCCATCTATAAAGAGTGAACATAAGTGAAAAATAGTATCTTATAGAAGAGAAATTGTGAACTAAGAATTATTCATATAATCCTCGTTTTCAGTAATTAGATGTTATCATAAATAAACAGAATGACCAATAAGTGATTTCCATCCCAGCCAAACTATAAATAACATTTGGAAGCCAAGTTATTTATAACAAGCAAGAGATTATAAATGTCATCATGGTTCCAGTAATTAAGAGTTTCATTTAAGGAGATTAAACCATGATAAGTATGTAATACATCTACGGCTTCACTCCAACATCTGAGGAGGGTCTTGCTTCTTATACAATCTTTCCCTTTACTGGACAAACGTACATATAAAAGCCTATCTTGTCCAACACTGTCTGAGAATCCACACTGCACACAAAGCAAATGTACCCGATTCAAAGCTTGGAGATGCCATGCCACTATCCACATTCCCTACCTCTCACATGGTGAAACCATTTCCCATTTCCCGTATGTTTCACATTCAAACCTACTCCTAAGATGGACAGTTCCTTGGGGCTGGAGATTTGTCTGATGCAAGAACGTTATAAGCAGTTCTTATTCACTTGTTGACTTCCTGAAAATTATCCCATAACAAAAATCCCTCCATGGGGTTTTCACTCTTCCTTAACTTACAAAGCAGGCTCTAGTCTACACTATGACCCAGCAGTACCTTCATGCATCTGGGTTGTCACCGTGAAAACTAACAAAGCAGTTGGGACTGCTGGTCCCACAGGTGACATCTTGAAGTGACTTCACTGTACCAAAATGTCCCTGGTGTGGTCAGGTTTTCAAACTCTTACTGTTACATTTGTACTCTTCGTGTTTCTGCTCTGCTGTCACTCAGAATGTCCTGACTTTTATGCAGTGAAGGAGGTAGCAACCTGATTCTAACCCATGGTGCTCAGCTTATGTTCTCCATCTCATTTGGCACTTTTTTCCCACATTACTTATTACTTTTTAAAAATTTTTTATTAATTTATTCTTGTTACATCTCAATGGTTATCCCATCCCTTGTATCCTCCCATTCTTCCCTCCCTCCCATTTTCCCCTTATTCCCCTCCCCTATGACTGTTCCTGAGGGGGATTTCCTCCCCCTGTATATGCTCATAGGGTATCAAGTCTCTTCTTGGTAACCTGCTGTCCTTCCTCTGAGTGCCACCAGGTCTCCCCCTTCAGGGGACATGGTCAAAGGTGAGGCACCAGAGTTCGTGTGAATGTCATACCCCACTCTTATTACTTCTTTACTCACTGATTATCTATAACTTTTACTTGATTTAAATGCCAAGAGAATTGAATGTTTAGTGTATCACCACCACCACCACCATCATCATCATCATCATCACCACCTAGAACCACACTAAACATGATGGAAAATGGAAAATCAGCTGTAGTGAGTTGTTTTTGTTTTGTTTTTGCTGTGTGTGTGTGTGTGTGTGTGTGTGTGTGTCTGTGTGTTAATACTTAGAAACAATGTACAATGAGCACAATGAGACAATGATTTCGTGAATATGAAGCACAGCTGAACTATTGCTATATAGATATATAAAATTATTAAAATGGGACAGAAAAATGATCCAATAACAAGAGTTTGGAACTATGGAAAAGTGAGACACTAATTCACACACAGGTATGGAAATGCTAGTATAATGTTTCAAAGGAAACTGGAATTTAAAGATTCCAACACACACACACACACACACACACACACACACACACATACACACATACACACACACTATACCCTGGTAACTCACTTTCAACCTCTGATGTCTGCCCTAATTTACAGGCCTCTATCCTCACCAAGAGATCATCTACATTCATTATTTGACCTTCAGTTAATCTGTTTTTCAAAATCCAAAATCCTATTCTTTGACTTATCAGGCTTTTTTTAAAACTCAACTTGGACTTTTCCTTCCACACAATTATGAGCAAGTAAATCCTTTTCAACAATTAAGCATCCTTTACCCTTCCTATGAAAATCATTTTTCCAATGGTTCATTTGTTTTTATTGTTAAATAAGTGTCCTATTTTATTAATATAACACACTATGTCTGGCCATTCATCAAGTGGAGGATGATGAGTGTTATTTCCATTTTTTTCTTTATCACAGATAATGTTCTGATAAGAAATTAATATTCTGGTTTTTCTGTGCTTATACTCTGAAATAGAATTTCAGGGACATAGAATAACTAATGTTTAACATGTTGAAGAATAACCAACCTGAGCTGTTGAATGCTGAAAATTATTTTTAAAGGACTGAATGGTCTTTTGTTTCCCTGGCTTCGCTAAGAATTGTCACCGTTCTCTATTTGAAAGTCACTCGAGGTGAGCAGCCAGCTTTTTTTCTTTCTGTGCCATAAAACTTGTGTTTTGATTTGGAACTTGGTGTGTCTCATACCTTCTATGTTCTTTATTTTTGCTGTGTCAGATTGATAGAGAATGGTATGTATTTACATGAAAGGAAATTATCATTATAGAAAATTGTCAAAATCAATCTTTCTGCTTTCCATTTCCATGGGTTAATGACTTGCTCAGTCTGCTGTCATCTAGGGCATGGGTCAGCACACTTTGAACCGAGGGATTAATATACACAATCAATCTATTTTTCTCAATCTGAGAGTTAAGAATAGTTTTCATATTTCCAAATAGTTAAAAACTATTGAAAGTATAATATTTTGCAAGACAGGAAAATGTTATAAAACGAATAGTTCTGTGTTTAAATTAAATTTTATTGGAATGTAGTCATTCTAGTTTGTGTTTTGTCTCTGGCTTCTTTTGTCCTGTCCTACAGGATCTGGGTCATTGCAAATAATACCTGAATGAGTCACAAAGCCTAAAGCATTTCCTATCTGATCCTTTATACAAACTTTGATCTAGAGAAATGTTCTTTCTTTCTCAAACAACAACAAAAATTTAAAAAAAAACAAATAAAATCCACAAAATGAATATCAAAACAAACAAGGAAAAGACCAGTAAGATAAAAAAAAATATGCCAAAATGAAACAAAAATTTCACACACACACACACACATACACACCAAACAAAAAAAAAAAACCATGAAGTTCATTTTGTGTTGTCCAACTACTCCTGGGCACAGGGGCTACCCTGGAGTGTAGTTGATATAATTAGAGACACTCCATTAAGAAAACTGGAGTTTTAAATAATTAAAAAGTTTTAACAGAAGAGTTGCTTGAAGATGTAAGGAAAAGTAGTAGCAGAGAAGAATCAATAGAATATGATTTAAAAAGAAAGAATTCTAATGTTCAAAGCCTAACTATAGAGTTGCCTATGACTGTGTGTGGTGTCTTTAGAAATATGGTGCTACCAGCAAGTTTCTGTGGGCAACCGATAACAATGGTGTCGCGTGTCGCTCGACCAGCAAGAAAGACACGACCACCGGTTTTTCTCTCAAGCAGTTTTACTCAGGCTTTGTTTCCAGGAGAATCCCTCGAGCCACTCCCGTCATGCTCATTTATACCACCCAAACAGCCAATCACACTAAGCCACGTCTCACACGCTGATAGGCTCGTAGAGGCGGAGCTAATGCAAGCAGCGGGCCTTTTCCAAATAAGGGGTTGTTTGTCTAAATCGAGGCGGCTCTGGCTGCATGCCAGGCGCCATCTTGGGGCGAGGTCCACAAAGGGCTCTGTGGCTCTCCACAAATGGTAATGATTCAGGGACTTAGGGGCACCTCTGACCTACACCTGAAGGGAAGGACTCCAGGACCTGGCAACTGTGCTCTTTATTTAGCACCCTATAGCTTCTGGGAGGGGCAAAATCCCCTAACTAAACTCCTAAACTCCTATGTCTATGTCTATATGTAGCTACGTGTTTAAATCTTATAAAATAAGTTTCCATATGAAAGTTTCAAACTTTCCTCCTGTGCCTTACCCTCCTAAACCTCTCTATACTTAACCCTACTTCCCCATTATTTTACTTTTCAGGTAAAATGAAGGAGAAAACATTTTTTTTTTACCAAGTAAACATGCAATGAACTTCTTGCTGTATGTTCTACTCCAGAATGAGGGCATGACTTTATAGGCAATTGGCTTGGCTTGTCTTCTCTATATGAGAGAAGTGGGCTTCATTGCTTAATTTTTTTAATCTTTAATTTTCTTGATTTATGCATATATATATATATATATCATATATTCTGCCACTGTTTTCCTTCCCCCAACTCCTCCTACAGCTCTCCACCCGGGACCCTTTGTTAGGGTTGGGGCTGTGCACTGTGAATTCAGATGCTGATTTCTGTGTCCCAAGATCTGGTTGTATTCTGGCTACAGGCATTGTTATAATCATTGATCAATGTTGTATGAATATTGCCCCCCAATTATCTCTGATTGGTTAATAAAGGAACCAAGAAGCCAATGAGTGGGCAGAAGAGATAGGAAGGCTGGACTTCCGATCAGTTGAGAAGGTCTCAGAGAAGGACCACAAAAGAGAAAGAAAAGAAGAAAGAAGAAGGAGAGAAAGGATGTACCATGAGGATCTGACCATGAGGACTGGCCTGATGGTGTACAAGCATCCCAGACAGGACTGAGGTGGCAAGAAATTTGGGGAGCGTAGCAGGGAAGTAGGCAGAATAGCATGAAAGGTTAGAATACATGAATATTTGCCAGAGCTCTAGTGCTTTAAAGCTTGTTGAATAAATCTAATAGGTTGCTGTCTTAATTGTTTGGGAGCTAGAGCAGATGATTAGAAAGGGCTCCCAAATTATTTTACTTTATTTTTACAACCACTCTTTCTGTTTCTTCAGAAAACAAACAGGTGAACAAATAAACAAAACCCTCAAACTAGAATAGAAAATTAAACAAAGAAAGAAAATGTTTAATAAACACACACACATGTGCACACACCATACAAATCAAAACTAGAAGCTGTAATATACGATTAAAAGTACAGTAAGAAAAAAAAATCCAAGCAAAGCCATAGGAGACAAAAAGTCTACAGAAATACCAGTTTATTTTATGTTTGGTTGTCTTCTGCTGGGTGTAAACTCTTAATGACATCATGAGAACATTTAGAATTAGCCCTATTAGAATCTCCCTGTTTCCCCACCTTGTCTTTAACTTACCCACTCAGATCTCACCCTAATTATAATGCTTGCAGTATGGGACTATAAACCACTTGTAGGAGATAGTATATACTGCTTAAGAGAGAAAAAACAATTCTTAGTACCAGTTCAATTTTATCCTCCTTGAATGTGTTTGAAGATAGTTAATTTATCATTTTTTTTCACCTTTTGGTGGTTTATGATGCTTAAGAGTAATACAAAGTTGTTGCATTATGTATCCTCCATAATCAAGGGCTATGCGGGCACTGAATGCTGTCCCTTCTGCTTCTCTATGTAAAATACTGACATTGAGAAATAAACAGGATCATCAGCCTTTTCTACTTGGTAGAAATAATGCTGCTCTCTAGAGCTTGTTAGCATAGTAGAGCTTCAGAGCACAAACAAGACAGAATGTCCCCTCACTGTTAAGATCACATTTCTTCCTATGTAATTCATTCCTCTTAGAGTTCTACAGTGTAATGTACATTAAAATTCAGGAATACTTCACATGCTAACCACGTAATATCCAGCCAAACAATATCTCTATCAAATTAGAATTCTGGAAGTAAAGAAACCCATGATCCTTCAGGGATAACACAAAGGGGAAATTTAACTCAAAGTTAGAATTTATAATTTGCTGGCTTAGGAAAAATGGGTCATGATAGATCTAAAAAAATATAAGTTAAATACAAGGCTCGGCTTGTAAGTTTTAATTCAGCAGAGATCAGAGAGCTCTCAGAACCACTGTGATTTTTTTCCCTCTTTTTCCGCTTGGAGATCATTCCTCAGAGTCATTAAAAAATAATTCAGAGTAGCCACACATGTAGGCAATCAAAACTAATATAGAAAACACCTGCTTTTACTTCAATTCTGACCTGCTTACTAATAGGGAATATTTGTCTTGGGACATTGTGTTTGCTTGTGTAATTGTGCATAGCACATTTTCAGATTTTACCACAGATGGATCCAGAAAGCAGTTCCGAGTGAGTGTCGCAGGGTGAGTGAGACACAAACAGCCCTCCCCCGTGTTCTGTTCAAATAGACGTAAGCAGGATGAGGCCTTGCCCTCCTCTCTGCCTACACCATGCAGTGCAAACAGGAAGCAGCCTCTGAACAGCCCTTCTCTCCAGACTTAGCACCCAGGCTTGCTTTGTTTGGCTAACAATTCCAGATCCAACCAGGCAGAAGGAGAGGGAAACGCACAGGTCAACAGGCAGAAGATGAGAGGGCTGCTAAGTACCTGACGCCACAGAACGAGGAGAGGCTGATCTGAGAGAGGACATGTGTCTAACTCTGGAGTTGTATAGTGTGCATGTGAGGCACTGTTTAACACGTTTTCATGGAATGATCAAGAAGTGGTATCTGAAAACAGTCACTAAGGAATCAAAAGAGTTGTGTGAAAACGTGGAGGAAATAGACAGAGGAGCTTTAAGAATATGATTAGAGAATAAAGAAATCTCAAGTCCAAAGCCTTAGCTTAGAATTGAAAGAAGCACTCAACAGTTCTGTTTGTCTGTGTAAATTGCACGGAAGTGGAGAAGGGAGACAATAAAATGGGGGGAAAAAACATTATGGTTGCATAAAGCACTTGCATATTTATAGTTAAAAGTATTTTTAGGCCTGAAATCACCTCACATTATCCTCA
Source organism: Acomys minous (assembly GCF_964271855.1). Classification (NCBI taxonomy): domain Eukaryota; kingdom Metazoa; phylum Chordata; class Mammalia; order Rodentia; family Muridae; genus Acomys; species Acomys minous. The sequence continues at coordinate 78,011,715 of NC_140492.1, read as the reverse complement.
GTTTCGTATTTGCTTTAGGGTGAACAAAAATATATGAAAATATTTACCGTATTCATGACTACTGTACTAGCTGTGTGTCTCCAAACAAAAGATTTTGAGATAATAGCTTTCTCTCTTAGCAATTCCTGTTTAGTTGGTTATATATTTATGAAAATACCATAATTATCCAACTCATCATATTCCTTACTCCCCCACCTATGCTTATTGATACTCACCCTTGCTTCCTTCCTATCTCTAGCCATGTTAGTGGGCAGCAGTTTTCTATTGCTGTGGGTTTGTCCATTGTAGTCATTGCACACAAATGGAACCTTACAGTGTGTGGCCTTTTGTGTCAACCTGCTTTACTCCTTATAATGGTTTTAACATTTCTCCACACTGTAGCATAAGCTGCTGCTGTTGTGATGGCTGGTCTCACCTGTTCACTGAACAGGTTATAGATTACCTGGCAGACAATCCCTAGGCATGCCTGTGAGACATTATTCTGGTTAGGTTTATTGATATGTGAAGATTTACCCACTGAAGGTAGCACCATTGCCTGGATTATATGTAAAACAAAAGATAAAGCAAGCTGATCAGTTATTAAGTACATTCTTCTTGACGGTGGGTGCTAAAGTGACCAGTTGCCTGAAGCCCTTACGTCTTGTGTGGCATGACAGACTGAGGCATCTGTGCATCAAATTAATCCTTCCTTCCTTAAGTCATTTCTGTTAGTGTAATTTATCACACAACAGAAGAAGAAACCAAGGCTTGTTTATATCTTTCTATTATTATTTATTAATATTCCGCTATATCTCACATCAGTTCAGGGATATTTTAGTTACTTCTTCTTTGGGGCAATTATTAATAAAGATGTCATGGATGGTTCTGTACAAGTTTTTATATACCATACAATTTCAACTACCTTGCACATATAACAATGGGATTACTGGAATATTTGGCAATTTTGTGTTTACCTGGGGACTTTCATCTAGAAAGGGTAAGAGTTTCAGCTTCTCTGCACCCTTGTTGACACTGATTACTGAGGCAGACACAATAGGAAACCAGTTAAATTGATTATCAGAAGATTTTCAAGATTGCCTTACAAAGTAATATAGGACTATATCTTTGGTACCATCCAATCCATGCTTTTTTTTTTACTTCAAACTCAATGAACTAAATTAAGAATTAAAAAACATATCCTAATTATAGGGTAGTTTTACTCTTTCAACAATATCTCAGTAGATAGCACTCATATGTCATGTTTTAAAGCTTACACATGTTTTAATTTGCAAAGTCAAGGTTTGTATTATGTGTAAATCACTGTCTCAATTTGGCATTTGGGATACGGGTCAGTTGATGGAGTGGTTTCTGTGAATCACTTAAATCCAGCATAGTGCCATACATGTATAATCCCAGCCCTTAGGATGCAGAAGAAGCCTTTTCTTAGTGGAGTTACACAGACCAGTATCTCATGAGGTCCTGAGGACCTTGGCCTGGGAGCCAGGGGGTCTTCGCTCCACTTCTGTCTCCAGCCCTATTCTCCAGCCCATGCTCTTTTGAACCAAGGTAGATATGTTTTTCTATTTGCTTACTGTAGTCTCCGTGCACTTAACTTTATACATTAAAGGCTGTATATTATTCCTTCAATAATCAATTGTGTTGGGTTGTAAACCTCCTGAAGGAGATTAGGGAGTTGCTTGTTTTTCATGTACTATTGTATTTTCAGCATTTGTGCTCGAGTGCTTGACATAAAGTATCTTGACATTAAATACTACAGAAAGTCTGTACAAGCTTTTCAATTGTAATTTCAACTAAACATTTGAGTGGAGTTTTACCTACCTAAATAGTACCTCTCTCTGCATGTAAGGACCCTTAGCTATAAAATATTCCAGTTTCTACCTCATTTAGTTATTATGAGGGCTTTATTAATTATCAGCTAATACACTAAATGTATTATCACAATAATCAAATTATATTTATCTTTGATTTAAAGTCTGATTCTCAGGATAAAGAGATGTCTCAGTGCTTAAGAGTGCTGACTGATCCTCCAGTGGATCTGAGTTCAATATCCAAGACCCATATACAGACAAAATACCCATACACATAAAGTAAAAATAAAGTAAATTAATAAATAAATGTTGGCTTTCATGTTTGGTATCTTTTTAATACAGATTTAAAAGTCACCCTTATAATGCCTCCCATTATGACATTCTGATGATATATTTCTAAGGATAATATCAGCATTGGTCATGAATATTCCATTTCTGGAGGAGATGATATGGTTCTGTAAATGGAGGATCTTCTTGAACAGAAATGTAGTTTCATTCATGGAGACAAAGTCATATTCAGTAACCAAGGTTTTTCTTTAGGTCAGATGTGACCTGGAGTTCAATCTCACTTCTCATACATGGGTGATACACAGTAAAATAGCAGAGGAGATTTAGAAAATTTCTATAAAATCTTGTGTCCTTTTCAGTGAAATCAAATCCTGTGCATCACTTGTTTTCCAATTAAAAAAAGGTCATCTTTGTACAGCATTTCAAATTTCCCAAGTAACTTCCAGGGCATGCTGTTACCTGGGAGACCACCTTGTAGGAAGATCACATGTCTAAGCTTGGCTTTTCTGATCTATCATAAGTAAAACGTGTTAATTTCTAGCAGTTTCCATGGGAGAAAGCCTGTTGGCTTCCGGATTCAGCCTGTTGGAATGATATTCATCAGTTTGTATTAAAGGACTCTAAATGGCTCCACTGCTTTCATTGGCATGAGCAAGGCATAGACAACAGAATCCCATTATTGATACAATCCCTTCCATCCATCTTTTTGCCCTTCCTTCCTCCCCATTCTAATTCAGAGAGAAAGACTTATAGGTTGTAGTCTATTATTTTTCTAAGTAAAAAAGAAACCTGGAAGCAGAAACTCAAGCAAGAGATCCTGAAGGCACACTGCTTTTGGCTTATTTTCCATATCTTGTTCAACTTGCTTTCTGGTATAAGCCAGGACCACCAGCCCAGGAGCTCATGGCCCACAGTTGGCTGCCCCCACATCAATCGCTAATTGGACCCTTCCAGATCTGTGCATAGGCCAATCTAATGAAGCCAATTCTTTAATTGAAGCTCCGACTTCTCAGATTTCCTGTAGTTTGTGTCAAATTGACAAAAGTTAATAAACATAGTTCTCAAGCTAAAGGTGAACATATTCTTAACAACTTAAGAGCATAAACAAAAGTGTTTCCAGACTAAGAACAGTGGTGTCTGGGTGTTTTGTTTGTTAGTTTTTAATCTATCTATCTATCTATCATCTATCTATCTATCTATCTATCTATCTATCTATCATCTATCTATCTGTCTATCTATCTGTTTAGACTAGATATCTGTTTGTACTTTTGGCTGTCCAGGAACTCACAATATAGACCAATGTCTCTGTCAAGTGCTAGGATTAAAGGCACTTACCATCAGACTTAGCTCCAGCTATTTCTTTTTAAATATGTTTTTAATTGAAATAATCACATTAATTTCCTCTCTACATCCCTTCCCAGATAACCTTCCTCAAACCCCTCTCCTGCCCCCAATTATTGAGCTAATAGGCTCTTTTCCTTTTATTATTATTATGTACATATATACACACATATACATATATACATGTGCATGCATGCATGCATACATGTGCAAACACAAATATATAAATAGAACCTACTGAATGTGGTTCTTTGTTTGCATATATTTGGTTTTCAAGCTGAATACTCTGCATTGGACATTCAGTAAGGGGACTCTCCCCTAGAAGAGGACTTCTTGCAGAAGTCATTAGTTCTTCATCTGTGGGTGAAACCTCACAAAATTTTCCCCTTCCCCATGCCCAGTGATATTGCCATTGTTCTAGTCTCATTTGTGCAGCCATTTCTAAGGAGACTGTTCACAGCAGATTTCCTGATATTCTGGTTCTTACAATCTTTCTGACACCTGTGCCTTGATGGTCCCTAAGCCATAGATGCAGGAGATGTGATGTAGATGTGATTCATCTGCTGTGGGTCGGATCCTCATGTTCCAGTAACCTCTGCATTGTGTCTAGTTTAACTTTATCATTATGGTTTTCATTTGCTATAAAGAGAGGCTTTTTTGATGAGGGATGATAACTATATTTCTCTATAGCTATATGAATAATGTTTAAAATATAGTAAGGAATTTTGCTAGCCAAGCGTAATAGTAGTAGATTCTTTTCTAATGTTCATGATGCACCAGCCCTAGAAGCTGAGCAAGTTTTCAGTATGAGGCACGATTTCTCTCCTGTTGAGTTGGGCTTAATTCAATAAGATAGATGTTGGTTACCACAAACAGGTAGGGGACATTTATTGTACCTTTATGGATATCCTGTCATGCTTGTCATTGTCATGGTTCAAAGGTATTGCAGCCAGGTAGGACTGGTAAACAGCTTCCTTCCCTTGGTAGCTTGCATAGTGTTTTCTGGTCCATGGAGGTCAGACTGTAAGGAGGCTTTCAGGTAGGATCTATCTCCAATATCTAGGCTTTTGATGAGCATATCTCTTTTGAAATATAAAATTATACCAAACTATTTTAGGTGGATTATTCCCCCCAATATTACTTAGGAACAGTGAATTTGTAGTGAGCCTCATAAAATAAGCAATCATGTAATTAACTGTAAGGCCCATGCCAAATATTCACATGAAGAAAGATATTTTAATCAAGGACCTGGTTTTTTCCATGTTTGATTCCTTATCATGAAGCTCAATATCCTTCCCAGTCTTCTTAACCAACTCTAGTCTTGTCAAGAAGTATTTAACCAACCTACCATGAGCATATGCGGCTAAAGCAATGTGTAGTCTCAGATTTAAGACTCGTGAATCAAGTTAAAAAGAAAAAAACTTTAACGTTTTTCATTCTTATATACCATTTTTTTACTACGAAATGTAACACAATAAAATGGCCTGTTCCAAAAAGTGAACAAACTTTAATACGCAGCATAATATATATGGTGAGCACTAGGCAGTCAGCGCACATTTTCAACTACGGAGCGTATTAATCTTGACACCCAACACAGCAAATGCTCCTCCCTACATCTTCTCAGGACTAGTGTAGCTCACTCACTCGGTTTCCATTGAAATCTGAGAAACAGACATTCACGTTCTAACAGAAATCCCACCAGAGTTTTGATAAGGCTTGCATTGTGTCTATGGATTAGTGTGAGGAGAACCGACCGTGAAGCTGACTCTGGTAATAGATGGCTATTGTATATTCGTCAGGTTTTCACCCCCTTGGAATGTTCTCTGCATTTCTCTGTAGATGTCTAGCACATCTGTACCCTGCAGGTTTGATTTTTAGAAATGAATCTTTTTTTAATAATATTCTAAATGTCTTGACTTAACTTGTACTCATTATGATCAGTACCCAGCTGTCTTTATAAATCCTTTTAAATTTTAGTTTCTTTGTATTTTGTGTGTATTGGTGTTTTGTCTGCATGTATCTCATGCCCAATTTGCTTGTCTGGTGACCACAGAGACCCGAAGAGTAATTACAGATGATTATGGGCTGCCATGTGGGTTTCTAGAATCTGAGTCTGGGTCCTCTGGAAATACTAACAATTACTCTTTATGGCTAAGGCCCCTCCTCTTTGCAATTCTTCTAAATGAAGATATTGGGGGAGCATGTAAGACATAGATCATATGTAAAAAAAAAAAAACAAACAAAAAACAAAAAACAATGTCAACTTTGCCTTTTCCTTTTAAGTTTTTACCCCGTCATTTTTTCCCCTTCATTTCTATTGACCCATTTTCTAGCACAGGCCAGCACTTCAGTGTGGCGTGAAGCAGAAATGTTGATGGGAGACGACACGTCTGGGAAGGTAAGCTATCTCTCTTTCTTCCCTTTTATCAAGGAGAGTAACCAATATTGTGGATAATTAGAGAGGTTTTATCTGACATAGAACAGTTTCTTTTAACTTATCTTGTTACTTTTTTAAAATTCATGAAGCATTTTGCCTCCTGCCTTTCCTTGTCTGTAATTATTTTCTCCAACAAGATCAGCTGGATCTCATTAGCCACAATGTATTTGCTTCTTTTTCTCAGTCACTGAGTACACACAATGCCACTTTAAATGTATAGCACACATCACTGCAAAACCCGAGTTCACGAACCGGAGTAATAAGGTTGAGCACATTTCCTCTCGTACTTTGCCATGGAGTTGCTATGAAGTTATAAAGCTACTTAGTTTTGTTCTTCTTTCCCCAACCATGTCTGATGATTATCGTTGATTTATGTTAAATTAGATGTCCCTTTAACATTTGTACATTTCTATTTCATTAGGATTGCTTGCACATTGATTAATTTATTCAAAATTATTAACTGTTAAGATAAAACGAGTGTCAAACATGACTCTCAGAAAGCTTTCTATAGCTCTCACAACACAACAAATATTTTAAAATTTTGTTTTGTCTCCCAGTTGGAGGGTTTCAGACTTTTATGGGTGGCTGTTGTCATTGCTTCCAGGCCGGAAGTGAAGCAGCACACTGAGGGGGTTGCACGCATATTCTTCCCCTCTCCTTCTCCCTCTCGTGCATCCCTTAATTTGAAAGGGTTACTTTTTACTCACTAAAAGATAGCCGAACTAGGAAAAGACAGAAGAACTGAACTTTGTTCTTATTTGAAATGAGGAAATGATAAATGGTACTAAGAGTAATGGGAGGTAGTTCCTTGACCTCAGTTCAACTGGTTGTAAAATCTGGAGAGACTCAGGAATGAGCCGGAAACAGATGCTGTACAGCAAGTCTGTTTCCAGGTAAATAAAGTCTTCCATGCATGTGAAATCTAAATTCCCGCTCTCTGTATGGCAAGTGATTTTAGAGCAAGGCTGCTTGGTTCCTGTCATACTGCCTCCTCTGATTATATCTGTGAGGTTAGTTCAGCTGGTTCATGTAAAATTCTTCACTGTAGTATTGATTGTGTATATATGAAATGGAACATTATTTTGTGCTGAGAACATGATGATAATTGTTATGTGTCAAACTGGGACAAATGGACGAGATGTCTATTTAACATATCAAAGTGGACAGTGACCACTAGGTTCTCTCTGCATCCTGTTACACAGCCCTCTTTGCTGGCATACCCTGCCCCTATTGCTCTTCTCCTTTCTTGCTTTTTTTTTTCATTCAGTAATGCTTATGTAAGTTAATATCTATTTCAGAGTGAATTTCCTGGTAAATTTCTTCTATCTCTCTATATCTATCTATCTATCTATCTATCTATCTATCTATCTATCTATCATCTACCTATCATCTATCTATAATCTATATCTATCTACCTATCATCTATTGATTGTGTGAACATCTACTGATAGATGATAGATAGATCATATGACTTGGGAGTTACTGATATTTAATGTTTGAATATCACAAAACTGAATATTTAATTTGTCTTTAATCTGTCTAGTGACATCATTCAATTTTATCTTCGGTGACGCTTAGGTCTGAACTCAATTACATGGATCTCTGTCTAACCCAGCTCAATGTCATTGTATGTGGTATGCTATCTCTGTTAACTCAAAGCCCTTCTCTGTTCTGTAATGTGTTTTCAATAGAGAAGTCTTCTTGGTTAGTTTGATTTGAGTACTGAAACTCATTAAGATGTCACAGGGTGATTTCTAGGAAAAACAATTTGCAACATATCTGTACTGGCTGGTTTTATGTCAACTTCACACAAGTAAGAGTCATTTTTGGAAAAGGGAATCTTAATTGATAAAATTCCCCTATCAGATTGATCTGTGGACAAACCTGTAGTGCATTATCTTGATTGGTAATTGGTGTGGTAGGTCCAGTTTACTGTGGGTGATGTTACTCCTGGGCTGGAGGTCTTGAATGCTTTAAGAAAGTAGGCTGAGCAAGCTATAGAGAACAAGCCATAAACAACACTCCTCTATGGCCTCTGCATCAGTTTCTGCCTTCAGGTTCCTACCTTGAGTTCCTGCCTTAATTTCCTTGCATGAAACCTACAAGTTACAAGATGAAAGAAACTTTTTTCCTCCTCAAGTTGCTTTTGGCCATCCTGTTTTTATCATAGCAACAAAAGTCCTAAGACAGTCTCTATACATTAGACTTATAAAACTTAGAAAAATAGATGTATTTCATTTACCTGTGTAGATAAATGATTCTTAAGATAGCATCCATGATCATCAGCAGCCTATTAATTAATTAATACCTTCATAATGGCCTTGCTCTTCCTGAATGCAAGCACTCTGGTATTTGTTTGTTTTTTCTGTTCTTGCCTTTCCAAACTTACTATTATTTTACCTACATCATTATCTGAATATTTCTTTCAGAGTTTGGTTAATATTGTAGTATATTGCATGGTGTTACATATTACATACCAATAAAATTTTATCAATAATTTGTTAATTTCTAAACTTCATGTGTCTGTGCAATGTATATCATTTATTCCACCCTTTCTAGGATAACATATCCCTGTTGTGTGTTCACTATGTAGTGTGGTTTCTTGCTTTTACTTAATTTTGCCTCTAGAAATATGGAATGCTCAGAGTCAGTGCCTATGTGATTTTGTATTCTACCAAGGAAAGTCCCACTGAAAAATTCTGAACTAAAATTAGCTAAAACAAGTTAAAAATAACACTCACTGATTTCAAAACATAATGCACCTTATATCTTAATTTATACCATATTTTTAATAATTTTGGAGTCAATTAATCATGTATTATTGGAAATTGTCTATAAATCTAAAAATACATGTATATCTTTGACAAATTATTTCTTACTATATGTAGGGTGCTTACATACAGAGATATTTTCCAGAAGACCATATGCCACCATCAGATTAAGAATAGTATATATTGGAAACCATGTTTATATGACTATATACACATATGTTATTTTCATGCCATCTTGATAGTTATTTGACGATAGGTTCTCTTTTACCAATGGGTATAACATAAAGGGGTCTCGTGTGTCAGTCTTTAATCAAGTCCTTAAAGTCACCAGCCAGAGAAACTATCCAGATGAAATAAAGTGAACAAGTTTTCTAAATATGCAAAATATTTTTCTGTAATGTGGAATAATTCCTAGAATAGACAAAGTATCACCTTCGCAGCTAAATCTTTAATGGAGAAATGAGGTCACATCATAGTTTGCTTCTGAGGCAAGAACTTTAGCTTTTCCTGCACCTTCCCACTATATAAAGAATATTCACGTTCTTTATATTTTAACAGTTGTTTTGAGTATCTAGACTGGAATTAGCTGTACAGGCTACATGATGATATTGAGAACAAACACTTGTTCTTGTGGGGGTGTGTTTAATCACACTCATGTACTTTACCATCTGTTTAGAAATTTGAAAGCACTCAGTGGTTGAGCTCCCACATAAATTACTTTTAGATACAATACTGGTGAATGAATCATAGGCACTGTCTCCTTATTACCTGCTACCTACTTAGTACTGGAAGAAGAGACAAAGAGAAAGTATTCTCCTATAATGAGTCCTAAACATGTTTGTAGTCATCAGTCTATTTATTGAAGTCAGTAGCTTTGGGAATACTTGTTAACATAAAGTTAAAGTTCACACGTAAGTGAAGCATACATTGTTTTTAGTTTAACTGGAACTCATAGATACCTATTTCTGAAGCTGTCCCCTTCATCTTTAACTTTCTCCAATCGGAATGCCAATAATCATGCATATTTCCAACTTTCTCCTCTAGAGTGCAAAATTCAAGGGTGGAATGTGTCAGGGCAAGCTGCAGACAAACATGCTCATCAGTTTATCAGACTAACATGACTGCTCCTTCTATGCCTGTACTCTTCATTTCCCTCAAAGTTTGAGTCAACAACAAACTATTCAAATCAACTAAAATTAACTCCAATTACTCTTCTACTTTTGAAATCTTTAGCATTTAATCACAAATGAATTGCACAGAAACATTTATAGAACAGATTTTTTGATATGGTGATCTGGATTATATATTTTTCATGTCTGTAGTTCTAACTGTAGGATTAGAATATAGTGGCATACTTTAAGGCAGTGGTTCTCAACCTGTGGGTCATGACCCTTTTGGGGGGAAGAAATGATCAATTAACTGGAGTTGCCTAAGACCATTGGAAAATACAGATATTTACACTATCACATACCATGCATATCAGAAATTTACATTACAATTCATAACAGTAGGAAAATTGCAGTTATAAGGCAGCAACAAAAATAATTTTATGTTTGGGGGGTGGTTACCACAACATAAGAAATTCTATTAAAGGGTCACTGCATTAGGAAGATTGAGAACCACTGTTCTATGGCTTATTGAACTGTGGTCTTACAGTTGTATACTGGTTTGGATATAATGTAGTTAAATTTTTTTTTTAATGTAAAGGACAGATTCAGCACAACCTACACTTTAAACAGCATCTCACATGGTAGTATAAACATCACCACTTAAGAACTGCTCTTCTAGCTTGTTGTAGGGTTCACCTAGAGTCATAAGACAACAGATATTATTTAACAAGAAGAAAACTATGAGGCCATTCCTGTCAGGAAAACTGGTAGATGCTATCGGTAGATTTTTTTTCCATTCTCTTTCCATTCCATTAGATCCAAGCACCAGTCTCATCCCTAGCTCTGTAGCAGAAAAAGCATGCTGCCAACTCCCTTTCTTCTCTGACTCCATCCCCAATGGATCACAGAGATTATCTCCCAAACCTCCCTTCCTCCAATTTATCCCACTATTACAAACTTCCAACATGGAGCAGGCATTTACTGGGGACACACCTGATGAGAAGGCTGAAGAAACTGGTATGCCAATTGAAGACCTCCTCTCTCTTCCCCTTCAAATCCAATCTGCCAGTCTCACTCCTAACTCTACAAAAGAACCAGCTGGAACCTTCCTTCCCCTCTGCCTACATCTTCTGTGGATCACACAGATCTAACTTCCCCCCTTTCCCTGCTTGTCATTTTATCCCATCCCACAAATCTAGCAAGAGCCCCCTGCTAACTCATAGACCATTCTGGCCAAGAATGCAAATAAATCTGTCTGTTGATCTCCACTCTTCTTCTGTTTCTCTAGAGCCAATGCCCCAGTATTATCCCTAGTGCTACAGCAAATCTTCTGAGGTGACCTTTCTTCACTGTATCCCCCTCCCACTCCAAGGAGACACAGTAGCAGATCCTGGTGGATCGATTGGCTTTCCCCCCTCCTGCGAAGCCTCCTGTGAATGTCATAACACCATTCCTAAGTGTCAGCTCCCAGGACTCAGAAACACATTTTACCTGGAACCCCCCAATGACCACAACTATCGGGTTCAAAAAAAATATCATCCTGGACAACATACAGCCATCACACTATCTGAAAATCCAGAGAGGAAACAGAAACCAAGGAACAAAACACCCACCCACTGAAGACAAATCCAGAAATCTGCACCTAGACCTATCATTATCCCAATCCCAGATGCCTAGATGCCACAACAGAACCAATAATAGCCAGGGTAATATGTATCCACTACAGCCAACAGCCAGGTCAATATGAATCCAACTAGAGAAGACCTTTAATGCTTCAAGAAAGAGACTTTAAAGCCACCTCTATGAAGATAATAGAGGTCCTTAAAGAGGAAATTAATAAACCATTTAAAGAAGCTCAGAAAAACACAAACTGTGTGAGGAAATGAATAAATCCCATAAAGAAATTCAGGAGCACACAGAGGAGAGGGGGATACCCCTTAGGGATAAAAGAGACATACTGAAACATTATAAAGGCAGCTTACAGTAAGCCAATAGCCAACATCTACTTAAATGGTGAGAAACTCAAAATGATTCCATGAAAATCAGGAGCAACACAAACTTTTCCAGTCTCTTCATAACTGTTAAATATAGTACTTGAAGCCTTAGCCAGATCAGTAAGACAACTAAAGGAGATCAAAGGGATACAAATTGTAAAGGAATAAGTCAAAATATCTTAATTTGTGGATAATAGGATAGTACACATAAGTGACTCTAAAAATTCCACTTGGGAACTCCTACAGCTGATAAACATTTTCAGCAAAGTGGCTGAATACAAAACTAACTCACAAAAATTAATATCCCTCATACACACACATACACACACACACACACATACACACACACACACACATACACACACACACACACACACACACACACACACACACACACACACACACACAAATAGACTAAGAAAGAAATCAGGGAAACAACCTTTCCCGATAGCCTCAAATAATGTAAAATGTCTTGGGCTAACTTTAACCAAGCAAGTGGAAGACTTGTATGATACATCTTTTAAGTTGTGGAAGAAATTGAAGAAGATATAAGGAAATAGAAAGATCTCCCTGCTCATAGATAGGTAGGACTAATACCCTGAAAATGGCCATCTTACCAAAAGCAATCTACATATTCAATGCACTCCCCATCAAAATTCTACCACAATTTTTCACAATCCATGAAAAAACTATTCTCAACTTCATATGGAAAAAAAAAACAGGAAAAATAAGAATAGCTTAAAAAGTCATGAACAAAAATAGAACTTCTGGAGGTGTCACCATTCCTGATTTCAAGTTGTACTACAGAGCTATGGCAACAAAAATTGCATGGTACTTGCATAAAAACAGACAGATTGATTATTGGAATCGAATTGAAGACACAGACATAAACCTATACACTTATAGCCATCTGATTTTTGATAAAGAAACTAGAAATACACACAAGAAAAAAAGACAGTATCTTCTAGATACCAGACAAACGATGCTGGTCTAAACTGGATGTCTACTTCTAGAAGGATGCAGATAGATCCATGCTTACCACCCCACATGAAATTCAACTGCAAATTAATCAAAGACCTCAGCATAAAACCAGATACACTGAACCTGATAGAAAAGAAAGTACAAAGTAACCTTGAATTCATTGGCATTGGAAAAAAAAACTTCCTAAAGATAACATAATTAACTCAGACACTAAGATCAACAATTTATAAATGGTACCTCTATTAACTGAAAAGGAGTTGGGCACAGTGGTGTACACCTGTAATCCTAGGACTCAGGGAGGCAGAGGCAGGTGGATGGATATTTGTGAGTTAGAGGACAGCCTGGTATACAAAGCAAGACCAGGACAGCCAAGGCTGCAAAGAGAAACAGTGCCACAAAAAAATCAAGAAAGAAAGACAGAAAAGTGGAGGATGGGGAGGAGAGAATTAAAAGGTTTGTAAGGCAAAAGACACTGTCATTCTGAAAAAGCATCAGCCTACAAAATAGGAAAATATTTTTGGTGACTCCACATTTGGTAGGAGATTAATATCCAAAATACATAAAGATCTCAAGAAACTAGATATCTATAAACGAAATAATCCCTCTAGGATTTAAACAGAGAATTCTCAATAGAGGAATCTCAAACGGCTGAGATACACGTAAAGGAATGTTCAACATCCTTAGTCATCAAGAAAATGCAAATCAAAAGTTCTTGAGATTCCATTTTAAGCATGTCAGAATGGCTAAGATCAATAATACATGTGACAGATCATGCTGGCAAAGATGTGGAATAAAGGGAAAACACATCTATTGCGGGTGGAAGTGCAAACTTGTACAGCCAGTATAGAAATCAGTATGGAGTTACTCAGAAAGCTGGGAATCAACCTACCTCCAGATCCAGCAATACCACTCCTGAGAATACAGGCAAAGGATGCTTCATTTTCCACAAGGATGCTTGCCCAATCATGTTCATTTCTTCTCTATTCATAATAGCCAGAAACTGGAAACAACCTAGTTGTCCCTCACCAAAAGAATGAATTATGAAAAAGTAATACATTGACACATGGAGTATTATTCAGCTGTTTGAGAAATAACATCATAAAATTTGCAGGCAAATGGAGAGAACCAGAAAAAAAAATCATCCTGACTGAGGTAACACAGACTGAGAAAGATCAATCCATTCACTTATATGTGGATATTAGCCATTAAATAAATTGTGAGCAACCTAGAACCTATAGACCCAGAGACATCCCTGAGTCCAACCTTGTTTTCTCTCTAAATAAGACCAATAATCAGGGAAATAAACTATCACCCAAGAAAGCCTTTTGTAAAGTCCCAAATAAAATTGGTGAAAATGATTAAACAAGCTAGGAATAGCATTTGTGGTCCATTTTCTAAATGTTGAGAAATTCCAGTTTAATTAGAGTCTATGTAGGATGGTCTGAAATGCCAAACACTACTGGTAAAAAAAAAATCAATAAAATGATTTCTGATGATTTTCTGCTATAATCATAGATTAGTACATTATTTAGTCATCATCAAAGAATCGTTGTCCTACAGTAGATAGGAACAGGTGCAGCAACCCACCACCAGACTTGGGAGAGAGAGAGAGAGAGAGAGAGAGAGAGAGAGAGAGAGAGAGAGAGAGAGAGAGAGAGAGAGAGAGAGCGCCATCTAGTCTGGTTCTTGGTCAAAGAAGCAGTGTCAGGGGTGGGTGATGTCTCATGGCTAAGTCAAATCAGATATTGGTTGAATACTCCTACAATTTCTGTGCTACAATTGCCCTAGCATATCTTAAGGTGGAGATAGTAGATCAAAGTTTGTTTTGGCTGTGTTGATGTTTACAATTCTCTTCTGGTAGTCTGTAGAGTACCTTGCCACAGCTAAGCCACTAGAACATAGCGGTAAAGGCTTCGTGGAGGTATGGCTTGAAAGGTAGATGTCAGATATTAGGGGAGGAGGGCTCCCCTTTCTGAAGGGAAGGGAGGGAGGGGGATTGGGAGGGCAAGAGGGATGGAGATACAATCAGGATGTGAAGAATTCAAACAGCAGAACAAGCAGATAATTTATATTGTTAATCCCACTACATGGGAATAGCTCTGAGACTGGCTGAGACATGAATGTCTAGGCATAGACAATGCTTCTTGTTGGCTACAGAATCCCCGTGAATTATTATTAGATGCCATTTTTCATGAGGTATAAATGAAGATTTTCAGATATATTTTTTTCTGCTCATACAAAGAGCAGAGAACCAACCTTAATTGTTCTGTGCATCCCACACATCTTATACATTTATAATTTTAGGACTGTATAATCCTTGTCAGAAATTATATGCTATAGCTTTTGGCTTAGTGTTTATATGAGATGACTAAGTATATGAATGAGTGGGTGTCTTATTTTTGTGCCTGCTCTTAGGGATCTTTTCATTTTGGGGGGAGGGCATTGTCTGGTCCAGCCTTGATCTGATTGTTTTTGTTTTATCTTATTATATTTTATTTTGTTGTTTTGTTATCTCTTAGAAACCTCTTCCTTCCTTGCTTCCTTCTTTCTTTCCTTCCTTCCTTCTTTCCTTCCTTCCTTCCTTTTTTCTTTCTTAAGTTTGTTTGTTTGTTTCCAAGACAGGGTCTCTCTCTATAGACTTGGTTGTGCTAGACTCACTTTGTAGACCAGGCTGGCCTCGAACTCACAGAGATCTGCCTGCTTCTGCCTCTGCTGCCCAAGTGCTGGGATTAATGGCATGTGCCACCACCACACCACTCTGTTTGTTTGTTTTGAGATAGGGTTTCCCTATGGAGACCAGGCTGTCCTGAAACTTGCTCTGTAGATCAAGTTAGCCTGGAACTCACAGTGATCTGCCTACCTCTGCCTCCTGAACACTGGGTGCCACCACTGCCTGGCTGCCTGTTCTTTTCTAATGAGTAACAGAAAGAAAGTGAATCCAGAGGGGAAGGGATGTGTAGAGGAACTGGGAGGAGAAACTGTAAACATGGTATATTGTATGAAAAAGATTGTATTTTCAACAACAACAAAATAAAATTTAAAAGAAGGAAACTACTTGTATTTTAAAGGACCTACCCAGTGTGTATTGTATCTTTGAAAATAACACCAGCAACAGCAAAGCCAAATTGTTTTTTGTGCTTTACATGTTTATATATACTTATTATGTTTGAAATAGTATTATGTCACTTTTCTCTTCCCTTTGCTCCCCCCAGTGCATCCAAGGTGCCCTACTTGCCACCCCTCCCATACCCCTTTCAGGTTGATAGCCTTTTCTTTGATTATTATTCTTACACGTGTGCATGTATTTGTGTGTATGCACAAATGTATACAGATGCAACCGTAAAGAGAATGTAATCTTGCCTTAGTCTGGGCCCAAGGTGAAAACAGTCTTGGGATGCTTGATCCCACTGAGACTTTATCTCTACAAACTGATAAACATCTTTGCATGGACTCAGAGGGAGGAAGTATTAGCCCAAGACAAAAGACAGGCGCCTGCAATTCCAGCCAGGGCATTGTATTGCAAAAAACGACCATGGATTTGGATGAAGAAGATTGGGAAAGCCAGAGAGGGAGATGGGGTTCCTACCCATGTCGCCCAGAGTTTCAAGACTCCTGAGAATTACGCCAGGGGAATTGCCCCACGGAAATGATACTCAGAAGGTTTCATTCTTATTCCCCTTAATCTCCTTTCCCTCCTCTTTAGTGTAGTCAGGTTGTAAGGGAGGTACATGCTTTTAATAAATCACTAAAAAAGTAGAATAATCTGAGTTGTTTTGTTGGATATATATATATATACACACACACACACATACTCCCAGCAGTCATTATTTGCCTACAGTCCTTTGTTGTGGGTGAGATGGTGCAAAATTTTTCTCCTTCAACATTAACATGTACCCACACATTATTATTAAACGAGGCTAGAAGGTTTAAGGTCCCAAATTCAGTCTAATAATTACGTTTGATCAATCTAGTATTTGCACTACTTTAAAAATGTCTCTGTCAGGATTTCCCATGTGCCAGTCTGGAGAAAAATGAAGCATCAAGACTGAGGAAGCTGCTAAGTCTATAGCCTCCCTGCTCTCCATACTGGGGAAATGTCATTATCTAGAATGACTTAATAAGGATTTATTACCATGGCACTTTTATCCCTCTGCACCTGATAAACTGAAACTTATAAATCCCATCTAAGATTAGCTTCCAGCTCCAGTTTCAGGGAAACATAAATAATAAAATCTCTAGATACTCTCCTGTCCATCATATATCAGTCATGAGATTGTCAACAGGCTTTCCAGGCGCCACCGTGCTTTCATGAAATAACAGTGGAACAGTGTAAAGCAGGTCAGCTGTACTGATAGACCCAACAGAGGAGCCTCTAAGCTCAAAGTTCGCAGTGGTGTGAAGGATGCTTTATTGAGCATGCATTACTTTGGTTAATTCACTTTGCCCATCTGTGGCAGGCAAGAGACTTGGAAATTCTGCCCTCTGTTGTGCACTGCCAAAACTGTGGGTTGAATAAGAGTCTGAAAAGGAGGCTGCAAAGTGAGTGGTTTGGTGTTGGGACCACATGTCCAAGGATAGACTCAATCAATTGCAGTCAAGGTAACTTGTGAAGGGAGAGTGGAACAGCTGCATCACAACAGAGAGGAGCTAGTGGCATCCAGTGGAAAAATCTGCAGCTACCTTACTCTGGGAAGGTAGTTTCCCTGTATCAGCCAGAACTCTGCTGCTCTCTCTTGGGCGAAAAAAGAGCAGTCACCCCTGAAATGCCCTGGTTTATTTTCTATTCCACATTGAAGACCATTTAAATTAAAAGCCAACTGAAATGCTATTGACTGAGACTTTTTTTTTCCATTTTGGTGGGAACCGCAAAAGTAAAATTAATTCAGACATAGAAAACAAAATGACATTTGATATGTGTTGAAAGGTGAGGTGAATAAATTTATAACACGGCTATATTTTATTAACTTTTATTTTTATTGATTTTTTTTCTATATCCAGCGATTCTGGTTATTTTTAAACGGCATCAAATTTGTTTTTTTCCCCATGTTTATGCCTCCTTGCTTGACCTTATTATTGCCTGACAACATTAACTTGGAACACTGTCATGCTTATACAATGCCACATTTGCCACTGACAAGGCCTCCCAGCAACACTCTATAGTGATGCTAAGAGTCAGCCAGAAAATATTTAACTAGAACTACAATACAGGACTCCTTTATAAAAATCAATTACAGAAGAACATTTTCCTCCTTCCTCAACTCTTACCCTTTGCTACTGAATCTAAGATATCACACACACACACACACACACACACACACACACACACACACACACACACACAGACATACACACACACACACACACTTTATTGACACACCTTCATGGCTGTCTCTATATAAGCTGTCAGGTCGTGGATTACTGTAGAACAGGAAACATTTTCAATGCCAGTCATGAATGATTTTTATAAAAAGTATTCATAGAAGACATTTAATGAAGCCCAAAGATCTCAGCAACACACCAATCCTATTTCCTTCAGGGTTATTGATGTAGTTACTCTAAATCAGGGTGCCAAAAAGCCCACAAACTTCTACAATTGCCTATCTATCTATCTATCTATCTATCTATCTATCTATCTATCTATCTATCCATCATATATCTATTATCTACCTATTTATTTAATAATATCCTGAACAGATCTTCCCCTCCCTCTCCTGACACCTTGCCTTATATTCTTTCTCCTTGGAGAAGGGAAAACCTCCAATTGATATGAAACCACCTTGGCATATCAAGTAAGACTAGGTAAGTGCATCTTCTGTTGAGGTCTAGATAAGCCCTTCCAGTTAGGGGAAAGGGATCCAAAGGCAGGCGAGAGAGTCAGAGACAGCCACAGCTCCTGCTGTTAGAGGTCCCACATGAGAACCAAGCTGTATATCTGTTACAATTGTTTAAGGAGCCTAGGTCTGTCCCATGGATGCTCTCTGGTTGATGTTTCCGTCTCTGTGAGACCCTTTGGGCCCAGGTTTGCTGATTCAGTAGGTTTTCTTGTGGTGTCCTTGATCTCTCTGGCACTTTCAATCCTCCCTTCCCCTCTTCCACAAGGTTCCCTGCACTCCACCTAATGTTTGGCTGTGGGTTTCTGCATCTGTTTTCATCCGTTGCAAGAGAAGGCTTCTCCGATAACAGTAATGCTAACCTCCTGCCTGCAAATACTAAAGAATATTTTTAGTAGTGTCAAGGGTGGGCTCTCTCTCATGGCATGGGACACAAGTCGGCTAAGTCACTGGTTGGCCATTCCCTTACTTTCTGCTCCCTCTTTATCCGTGCACCACTGCTATGCAGGAAAAATTGTGAGTTGAAATTTTTGTCGCTGAGTTGGTATCCCCATCCATCCATGGGAAGTCTTGCCTTACAGGAGGTGACTGATTCATGTTCCATATCCCTTATTGCTAGGAGTCTTAGTTAGGGTAACCCTTATAGATTCCTAGGAGTTTCAATTTTCCTAGATTTCTAGCTTGTCCCAGAGGTAGCAAAAATAAAAAAAAACTAGTTGTATTTTTTTAATGTTTCTTTTTTTTTTGAAAGAAAAAATTTTAAGATTTATTTATTTTATTTATTGTCACATTATAGATGGCTGTGATCCACCGTGTGGTTGCTGGGAATTGAACGCAGGACCTCTGGAAGAGCAGGCGGTGTTCTTAACCACTGAGTCATCTCTCTAGCGCTTTTAAATATTTTTTATATCAGAGACAAACCAGTCTGTTCACAATTTTCATGATGATTCTGTTACCATCTTACGGAGATTCCACGAGGAAATGTATGCCACAAAGAAAGAAATGGCAGTGACAGAAACAGGTTCTTCACTCTCCTTGTATGGCCAACTCATTTTTTCATGTTATTTTCATAATTGGTCTAACGATGTAGGTTTGCTTGTGCCAGTCTTAAGAAAATAGTTGCCTTTTAGGATAATTCAGCATCCACTTCACAATATGCTTTCACAGATATTATCAATCACTCTTATCAAAGTCACCATCATATTTTGGCCCATGGTGCTTTAACTTTCAATGATAATACTCAGTGCTCCAAGGTTTGTGGCACAGGCTAATGATGCCCTCTCACTGTAACTCTGTCCTATTTTGGGAGATGTTGACAGAAAAAACCTGCATGTCTTTTTTTTTTCCTAGTTGTCATTATCTCATCATTACTTTTGCTGAAAGGACTTTTCTGCACTGATTTGACTCAAGTATTCAGGTTACAAGTGCTATGCAGGAACATATAATCAATGTTTCTAAAACGAGGATTGGGGCATCAGAAGAGATTGGAAAGTGGGAGATGGAAAAATACTGATTTTCCTCATCAAGCAAACTTTTGTAAAGAGGCCTTTTAGCAGAGTAAGGTGGTGCACACCTGTACTCCAGAGCTAGGAGGCAGGAAGAAGAGAGTTCAAGGCCATCCTGAGCTATATTTACATAGTGAGTATGGTGGTTTGATTCAGATGTCCTCCATAAAGTCTCAGACATTTGAATACTTGGTGGCCAGAGGGTGGCTGTTTGGAGAAGATTAGGAGGTGTGGCCGTGCTGGTGGAAACCTGTCATTGTGGTGGGTTTTGAGGTTTCCAAAGACAGCCTTCTCCACATGATGCTCTGAGCCACTGCTCCATCTGCCACCCACTACCTCCAGCCTGTAAGCCTCTGAGACTGCAACCCCCCAATAAACTCTTTCTCCTATAAAGTTGCCTTGTCTTATCACAGCAATGGAAAAGTAACTAACATAGTGAGTTATAGCTCTGTCTAAGCTATATAAGACCTATTTTTCTCTTTTATTTATTTATTTATTTATATTTTATATATCATATATATTTATATATTACATATATTTATATAATATATAATATTTATATATTATATTTAATATATTATGTATTTATTTATGTATGTATATATTTATATACATAAAATTATTATTTATCACACATAAATATAATAAACTACATGCAGCAAGAAGAACCATGAAAGAATTAGGAACTATATAAATGTTACATTCATAATGTTTTGGCTATTTGTGTTTGACAACCTTGAAGAAAACATCATTCCTATCTTGCTGAGTCTAAAATTCTGATGTAAATCAGATATCAGAGATATCTATGATATTGCATCTCTATCACTTTAAAATATCTATCTAGCCCTAAAAACAAAATCTTAACCCCTAAATAACTAAGCTTAATTGTAAAACTAAACTATCTGGTCTTCAACCCGGTGAAAGACTTGAGAAGGAATTAAACTTAATTACGTCAGTAAACCAAAGTGAAAGTTAGCAGCTTCCAAAATTAAAAATGATAAAGACAGTTTACTGCCTGAACAGTCACCCAAAACTCTATAATGTTGGAGCATCATCTTTAGCCTTTAGGATAATTAAGTAATACAAGTTAATTGTTAGTTGATCCAATCATGGTCATGTCAATTACTAGTCTATTTTTATCACAAGAATACACCTCCTAGGTTTAACAGATAGATATGATTCCATAGATATAGAAGGTAAAATAGTTAAACAAGGTCTTTAAAAGCCTCAGAGATCTACAGAATATGGAATTGAAAGATGTTTTTATTATTTTAAAGATTATTTGATAAGACAGGTTAACTCCTGGCCAACACCCAGCCTACCTCAAAGAAAATGATAAGCATCAAAGAACCTCCTTATGGAGATGGCTTCAAATGTGGCAAATAAGACACTGGGCAAAATGTCCTTGTTTCAGCCATAGACAGAGTTCTGCCTAAAAATGGCAGGCTTGGATGCAAGCAGAGTCAACGGCCAAACTCTGCCAAGACAGTGTAAGCAACTCTTCAATAGTTCCTGCCTCACAAATATATCTGTCAGATATAAGACCCATTTTTGAAAAAAGACATTTTCAGATACAGAGGCCATAAAATGACACTTAAGCCAGAAGACAGTGACATATAGAAACCCATTCACCCCACAGGCATGACTAAGCTTTCAAATACCTGTTGTCATGGCCCCAATCCACCCTGATAACTTCTGCATTTTTTAAAGTAGAAATATGTCTATTTTCCAGAAAACTGACTATTTGAGGCAATTTCAAAGATAAAGTATTAATATTTCCTAATAAGTCTGTCATTATTTTATTACTTCATTGAACCCTAGCACAAGCTGTTTATGCTTTTATTTCTCTATGGGTGAACATACAATCTACTTTAGGGCAACGGCAAAAAGACTTGACAGTATATGCAAGTAATATACATATTTAATTAATTCATACTATTGACACCTGAGGGGAATTACCTCCCCCTGTATATGCTCATAGGGTATCAAGTCTCTTCTTGGTATCCTGCTATCCTTCCTCTGAGTGCCACCAGGTCTCCCCCTCCAGGGCACATGGTCAAATGTGAGGCACCAGAGTACGTGAGAAAGTCATATCCCACTCTCCATTCAAGTGTAGAGACTGTTCTGTCCATTGGCTAGATCTGGGTAGGGGTTTAAAGTTTACTGCCTGTATTGTCCTTGGCTGGTGCCTTGGGGAGGGGAATAAGGGGGAAATGGGAGGGAGGGAAGAATGGGAGGATACAAGGGATGGGATAACCATTGAGATGTAACAAGAATAAATTAATAAAAAAAAGAAAAAAAAGAAAAGAAAAAGAAAAAAAAGAAATGTATACATACTATTGACACCTTTGAGAACTACTACAGTTTATGCTTCATTTTACCTCACATACAATTTATGTATCTTTAATATTCCATTAACTTCAACTGTGATGACATACATCTGATCCAAAATTCACTTTCCATTAGAAACAAAATACAAATTGTCCAAATATTTTTCTTTAACTCAATTTTGGTTTGCTAGGCTACCACTTTCCTTTAAGTTCAATTGTTCTTTATTGTCGGCCAGATAAAGCTTCATACCATTTTATCTGTTTCTCTTTTAGATATTTGTTGTGAATTGTTCTACTGAAGTTTCAAGTAGTATTTAATATATCCTCACAAGTCTTTGATATTGTTACATTAAATCGTGCAACATAATAATTCCTTTATTACCACATAAAACACCGAGTACTTAACTGTTCTCTGTGCCTTTCAAAACCCATACAGTGAGCTCACATTACAGTTCAAAGCCCAGGTTGGTCACAGAATATCTGCATGATCTATCTTCAGTTTCTTCCATGTCAAGCAGAGAAACCAAACTTCACAGGCTTGTTAGTGGAGTCAGCTCAGCACAAGAAGGGTTGCACAATGAGTGCCAGATGAGGGATGTAATGGTCATAACTGGAGGTGACTGAGGGAGATATAGTTGTAGAAACCAAAGCAGGAGTACAAAAGCAGCAGGAGGAACCACGTGAAGCAAGAAAGGCGTGGAAAGTGCCCAATCCGGCTCTCTACATTACCCAGAAGGCATTAGGAGACACCAGCTGGCTTCTGCTCAAGGTGGTGTCTCTCCAGGTAAGATTTAGGTTCATCTTTGCAGTCCATTGGGCACCCAAGGACAGTGCTGAAAGGACTCTTACTACCAATGTCTCCCTCTAGATGTGATCGTCTATTTGATTAAGTTAATGGCATCAATAATTCAATGGAGTGAGGATGTTTGGGGAGAAATCTGCCACAGAGCTTGTCTGTGAAATGTTTGACTGTGTGCAAATGTTCAGTGAGGGACTATGCATCGTTAAAACTAATCCCTCACAAAATTTGAGTGTTGCTAATTTAGTTCCAAGCGCAACAGGACCTATATAGTGTCAAGAAGGTTTTGCCTCCTTAAGAGAGTTAATGCTGTAATTGTGGGAGTAAGTTCCTAATATAGGGTTAAGAAAAGATGAGTTTGGCCTCTATTTCTGTCCCCACCCACTCTTCCTACTGTTACTCTTGCCGCCTGCGTCTGCCACGAGTGATACAGGAAGGAAGTCCTCACCAAATGCCAACACATTTACGTTAGAGTTCCCTATCTCTAGTTCTATGAGGCATGTATCAGTTTCTTTATAAATCGCCCATCTATCTGTGGAATTACATTGCAAGAATACAAAACAATTTAAACAGGAAATTAATATTGAAAAGTGGGTCATCTATTGCTATAACAAGCAGCTGATAATGTGGAGGTAGCTTTGTAATCTAATGACATAGATGAAAAATTCGGGGTGGGGGAACATGATTGAAAACACACATATTGCTATGAATAGATCATTATCCTATACCAAGGGGTTCATGGGTGGTGGTAGTGGTGATGCTGGTGCTGGTGGTGGCAATTTGGGAGTTGGTAGAAGTATATATGGTAAAAAAAAAAAAACAACAACAACAACAACAACAAAAAAAACACATTCCCATGAGATCTTACAGAAGACAGAGGAGCAAGTCTAAACAAGGACAATAAAGGATATCATTGAGATTAATTTTATAGTTTGAACACAACCTTTCCTCTTAGTTCACACAATGAAAACATCACTAATAAAACAGTGTTGTAAAGTGGGGCTTTCAACCCGTGATCAGCCATGAATATGTTAATGCATTATGTGGGGGAAGATTAATTATCTCTGGAGTGAATTTTCATAAAGATTAATCTTCCCCTCCCTTTCATGCTTATTTGTGTCTTCATCCTCTTCAGGATGCTGAAGCAAAACAGTCCTTGTTAACTGTTAACTGACTCATAGCACTTCCCAACCTCTAGAGGCATGAAAAGCAAAAATGTATTTTCTTTGTAAATTAGCAGTCTGCATGATTCTGTTACAGCAGACAAAATTAACTAAGGCAAGTTACCATTTCCCAGACAGGTAGATACGCCGATGTCTTTATGTGCCTTAAAGTCTGTGAATGAAGGTGAGGAGTTAAAACAAATACAAGAAGGAAAACAGAAGTGAAACCTAAAGGCAGTGGGAGATACAATTCATCAGGCAGCATGCCCAGGTTTAGTGACAGTACATTCATTAGAAGAACTACAGGGAGGAGAGAAGAAGATGAAAAGGTTTTTTAAAAATCCAAACGATAGGAGATGTGGTTACAGAGTTTGGATTTTACTGTTAGAGCTTTGTGAAGACATTCACAGTTTACGTGAAGCAACACAGAGGCAATATTCAGCAGAGAAAGATGATTCTCCTCGGAGGATGGAATGTGGGGTTGCCATTCAGAGAGGAAGGTGTGAGCAGGATTTGTTGAGGAAACTAAGGGGACAAACCTGGAGTCCTGAGTTATGCTCTGCAGATAGGAAGACAGAAACTAAATACAGAACTACAGAACAGAGGGGTCTGTTAAATACAGTAACACATTCTGAATCAGTCTAGATGAAGAACTCAGGGGGAATGTTATTGAATAGTTGTACTTAGGACAGAGGAGATCCATTCATTCCTGAACAGGTTAACATTTTAGTGCTTGAAACATGCTTGTAGGTGGATCAATAGTTTTGTCACTGAAAAGGCTGACCTGACCAGATTAATGCATATCACTGATCAATAGTTTTGTCACTGAAAAGGCTGACCTGACCAGACTAATGCATACCACTGACACTTGATAGGCACTAAAGTTGTTGGGAGTTGGATGAAACAGAAGGGAAGGATGAAGAGAGAGTCCATTACTGAAATAGGCTGTAAGTGAGATGCAGTAATCCTATGGAGATCAAGATAAGGAGATACTTAGAAGGTTCATGGAGATCTTTACTTATGGATTGAGAAGATTTTGGGTGAGAAAAGAGAGGGGAGATAGATTTTAGATTAAAACAGCTAGACAAAGAACAAGATGGTCATTAGTGATAATGTTTACCTTTCACAGTCTTCTCAGGATAGAGGCTTACTAAAAGATTTGTACATGAAGATAGAAGCTCTCCATCAGACAAAGGGGGGTAAAAATCAAAGAAGTGGTGTTGGGACATGGGGATCATTCTCAAAGACAAATAATCTGTAAATCCATATTTTAATTCCCCCTTTCCCTCTGCTCAACCCCATTTTCTTTCCTTCCTTCCTCCTTCTATTTCCTCTATCTCTACCTCCTCTTTCTCCCATCTTTTTCTTCTCTATTTCTTCTTCTTCTTTTCTCTCTCTCTCTCTCTCTCTCTCTCTCTCTCTCTCTCTCTCTCTCTCTGTCTGTCTGTCTTTCTCTCTCTCTGTGTGTATGTGTGCATGTGCATATCACATGTTTGTATGTGTGTTTGTGTGTGTGTAAACTCACTCAAACTCATCACTAACTGCTACTAACAGGCACTATTCTATGTTCATGTAGTTTAGTGCTATTCCTCATTTGGGACAATTTTTGTCTTTGCTTAATAAGCAAACGGATTGGTGGTAAGCCAAAGTCATAGAGTGCTTGGTTAATATTCAGGGGGCTGTGGGTTATATCCGCTGCACAGATAGATGGATGGATGGATGCATGGATGCATGGATGGTAGGTGATGATAGATAGATAGATAGATAGATAGATAGATAGATAGATAGATAGATAGATCAATGATAGATATAGACTTAATAGATTATAGATAGTGGTACATAGTAAATAGAAAGATGATAAATAATGGGTAGCACTTATTATAATTTTATAAAATGTAGCCACATAATAAGTAGTTCTGATGTGAGAGCCTCCTTTTACCTATAAAACTAATTTGAGAATATTTTCTAGCACTTTAAATAAAGATGTTAGTATCTAATTTGCAACCCAAGAAAGCCAATTTAAATGAAGTAAAATTCATGAGTGCCTGCTGTGTCAACTAAGCAGGCTAAGCTGATTCATCTGTGGGGCTGGATTGGTGCTGAGTGTTCCACCATACATAGATGCAGCCTAAGTGAGTATTTATCTAAGAGCATCAGTATTTCACCCTCATCTCAGCCATGGCACTGCACAAACAATCTTTAACAGGATTCCTTCCTTGGATTAAAGCATATTTCCTGAAATGTGTTTAATGTTTGCCTTTGAAATGGACTCTAACCAATTTTCCCTCTGGAGAATATGTGATGAGGTAAATAAGTGGAAAATGCTAGGAAAAACTTCCAATAGAGGCATATTTTCTGAAGGTTATAGGAATGATTTATGTTGGAGGCATTTAGACTAGCAATAATACCTTATTGGTTAGAAACCACCTACTCATATCTGAAGGCAAAGTAATGAAATATTACACCAATAAAAATAATTATAATCACAGTGTATCTGTAAAACATTATTAAATATCCCTTGACATCTCTGAAGAAAACAAAGTAATTACCAAGTCTCATTTTAAATTAAAATCTGGTGCTGGCTGCCCACGTCACTCTTACACAGGCATGGTAATGAAGGGAACTTGTGTCACCCTTGTGGATATTGCTGGAGAGTGAGTTGGCTGGCCACCCTCGTGATAGAATCTTTTTCAACTTCAATTTAATTAAAACAGAGAAAGATCTGACCTTTGCTGGAGATTTTCTTATCCATAGAACTAAAAATATCCCTTGGAAGCAATCTGTCAATAATGATCTTTCAAATAAAACCCTGTGAGGACTGGAAAAAAGACAGGAAATGAGACACAGCAGAACCCATAAAGGTTAGCACAGGTTAGCTCATGCTCGGTTGTCATAAAACCAGAGTCACAAGATGCTTTGCAATAAAGGGAAGGCAAAAATTTAAGCCAACCAGTTTTAGAAGCAACAAATAAAATCTGCTGTTAAGTGTCCTTCATACAGCAAAGGTCTGACTAGTGAGAATGGCCTCTCATTCTTCATCCCTGTCTGGGTATAATCCTGTGTCTTTTTGTTCTGAATGGTATTTAGAGACTTTAACGCCTTGATTTATAGCTATCCAGAAGAAGTTTCCCTGTTCTTGTACCTCCATAAATCCATGAAATCTCTAGAAATGGATTTTGGTGGAACAAGAGCTACTCTTTATTGATAACAGGAATTTGCTACCCACTCTGTTCTGATAATTGGTGTGTTCCCATCTGGTCATAGCATGGATGCCGTTTGTCTTCACAATTAGCACCAGAGAGGAAACTTCCTGCTTTTCATTGTGTGAATGTGGGCCTCCAACTGGAACTGCAATCTGACGAGGAAGAAATGTTCCTACTAGAGACAAGGGCAGCCGAACAGGTAGAACCCGTGATAATGAGCATGAGTCCTGCTAACCATGACGATCATTCAGTGAAAATGGTTGAAAGACCCATTGTGAGTTCAGATAGGCCTGGGGTCTGCACTTTCACTACTGCTGAGTCATCTCTTCTTCAGAAATACACACATTAGTTCTACTTAATTTCAAAATGGGAATAGTATTGATTTTGCAAAGTTGCAAGCTAGTAGATATAGGCTTAATATATCATCTGGTATATAATTTAGTGTTTATAAATAGAGTATATTAACAGTCAGGAAGATTGTTTTCAATAAAGTATCAAAGAAACCATAAAGACAGGGAACAATAGATCTTCCCTATAAAATACAAATTTAAGGTAGATTGGCCAAACTTAAACTCAGAATCAACTAAATCAAATAGCGAGCACATTTATCAATAAACTATTGCTGGTATACTAAACTAATTTCAAGTTAAATTCAATTCATTCACAGTGCGGTATAAGCTCTTTACAATATCTTGCATGGTCTCAGCCTTTGCTGTGCTTCACTTAGTGCTCTAGCTGGTGGCCAAGTCAACTATACAGTTAGACAGTTGAGATGAAACAAAAAGATGAGAAAGGCTAAGAGAAATTACTAATCTATCCTTTTATGCCAATTGCCAAAGCCCATAGCAACCACTGTGAGGTAAGCATCAACGAATAAGCACAAATGCTGACCACAGACAAAGCCATAAGTGCAGAAGCAAGGCCATGCTTACTGTACTTCTCCACAGACCCTCGCATTGTACCTTGACTTATTACCTCCCCAGCCAACATTTCTTGGATTGAATTTACCCTGTGGTATTCTGCTTGTGTCACAAAAGCAAGTTAATTTTCAAAAGTTGAATTAACAAATATCAATTCAAAGATTCATAAAACAATTATTTAAACTCTTCCCAATAAATAATTTCCATCGTTTGTGTATAACTTTGCTGGTATGTCATCTAAGTCAAATATTATCTTCGATTATGTTTATTTTATAAAATATTGCATTAGGTGTTTGAGTTTCAGACTTTTTTTATTCATTCATACTGATTATCCATTGCACTTGTTTTATTCAAAAAGGCTATCGGGGTTAGGAAAATGACTCAGTGGATATCATGTGTGCTATTTGAATAAGAGTGCTGGAGTTCAGATTTTAAATCAAGTTCAAGCTTTAATAATAATACTTAATGAAAATCAAAATAATAATAATAATAATAATAATAATAATAATAATAATAGTAATAATAGTAATAATAATAATAACACTTAGCAGGCACATCTGGAAGATTTATTGATACTACAGACATTGTACAGGTTACTCAGTCTGGAGCAGGTGGTAGATTAATATTAATTAATTATCTTCATAAATTTTTCATGGAAGATGAACTATAACAAGCTTAGTACATCATAATAGTTGAGCTGGGGGTGGGGGGACATCACTGTGATCATTGCCTCTGATCTAAGATTCCTTGTTCTATTCTGCCAATTAGTGCTGCCCATTTCCTCAATTTTGTCTTCCCCCCATTTGGTGTTGTCAGTAAAATTATCTGTGGAAACTCCATACAAAGGACAACATCTATTTTATTAATAGCTGCACACATATCCTGGCAAAGCTCTCTGGTAGGAAAGATTAGAGTAAGAAAAGAAGATGTAGGTCCTAACCAGAGTCCAGGACAGCCAAGGCTACACAGAGAGACCTTGTCTCCAAAAAGAAAAAAGAAAAGAAAAGAAAAGAAAAAAAGATCTTATCACTTCTTAGCAAGTCACTTAAGGCCAGCATCAGAGTCTTCTACATGAGTTCCACTCTGGTTCCCAGTTAGTGTCCTATGAGATGTCACTGGGTGTTTTAACCTTATGATATCAACCACTAAGAGATTCCTTAAAGAAAGGAGAACTTGACCAAATAATCTCAGAAGATGCCAAGAAAAGATCTACTTCATCTAAAGCCAATCTGTGAACTCAGGTAAGAGGGAAAATCTTTCCTTCTAAAAGAAAAGTATAGGGTTCTTTTGTCTATTGGAATGATTGTGTATTGAGTATAAATCATTGTTATCTATAGTAAGGGCCAGATATGGTGACTTATAATATAAGGAACAGTTTTGCATAGTGAAATTTATATGGCCCTACCAACCAAAAACAAATTTATTTAAAAACACTACATAACCATGATCTATTCTGATACATAGTAAAATCATGGATTTATTCCTGAAGTTCTTTTTCAGGGTTTACTGACTATAGATAACTTAATTTTATATAAATTGGTTCAGCATAATAACATTTGACATACAGTGACTATAATGACTATTTTCCATACTTTCAAAGTATCATTTTGATGTCCATGTTAAAATTCTGGTGAGTTTTCCATTCCACCCATTAGTTACAGTCTCATAGTAAATTTGGTAATTACCAAATCAGCCATCTGTTTGGGGGCATTGGTCTCATTAGATTGTGTTAATCTGAGTTGAATAATGAGGTATATATGTTCTCCAACACTAATTTGATCATAGTAAAAGACACCTCAATGAAAGATAAATGGAATCATTGAAATTTAAGTGATTACAGAACTATATAGATAGCCTACTGCCCCTTTGTAGAACATGACTGCCTTATTTTAAGCCCTTTCTGGAAGATTAATATAAACATCCCTCTTGAAGAGAGTGCTCAGAAAGGGCAGATTTGAAATTTTATTAGAAAGCATGACTTTTGGAAGTGTGTAAATGAAACTCAATTTATGTTTTCCATTTCTATAAACCAGGAAATTATCAAAAATTGTATTATGTACATAATGTTAAACTGATGTTTAGAATATGTGATGTTAAACATTAAGAACAATAAAAACATTCATGTAAGATTTTTTTCCTCTAATATCTTAGTATCCATAAGTAGACTTTTGCTTCTATGCAATTAAAAGAAAGAATCAGAAGTGAAGAAAAAGGAAAAGTTATACCATTTGGGGTCCACCTTCCTCAGAAAACATGGAAATTCCAACAACCTCATGAAGACTTAGAGAAACTATCTTAGGGGACCTGGAATTCTGGCAAGGAACAGAATATCATCTCATTAAGGAGATAATTATTCCCCCTATCTCCTTAACATTGCCTAAGGTAGATCAGCCTTCTAGAGGCATGGTCTCTTGAACAGATGATTAACCTACCCAACTTGATTGTCACAGGGAGGGACAAGACAATGACATATCTCTACTGATGTTTTTACAGCAACTCTAAGAAACTAAATGTTTGCAAAGCAAACACTGATGAGTGTAGTGGATGTAAACATGTTTTTGTTTTGATTCCAAGAGTAGGCTAGGTAGTGGATGTAAACATGTTTTTGTTTTGATCCCAAGTGTGGGATAGGGAACAGATTTGAGAGAGAGCAGGTGATGTTTATCCATATAGAAGTCAAACCACTTCGTGGTGGAGGGAGGTTTTTGCCGGCTGAAACACATCCTAGAACAGACTCTGAGAGGAAATATATATATACCCAAATCAGAAGGTTGGGGCTCTTTAGATCTTGGTATTGTTTGGCACCACTTCGAGGTGCTCCTGGAGAGGACCACTCCAGAGAATACTTCAGGGCTGTGAGTTCCAGCTGCTGTTCTAGGCTCCAACAGCAATTTTGGCGCAGTGGCTGGTCTGCTGAAATCCTGCTGACTATGCCACGGGAATCACTTCCACAAATTGAATTCAACAAAGTCTATTTCTCCTGTTCCAATTAACCTCTTTTCCCTCCTGTCTAGGGTAGGTGGGCTGGAAGGGAGGTATACTCATTAAAGAACCCCGAATCAGATGAGATTTTACTTTTCCTACAGTTTAATTTCTGTTTCATCCTGGATTACACTTAAAATGTGGAAATCATCAAGAGCCCCCAAATAATAACATTTAGTAATTGCCATTTTAAAAAATGGTACATACATAGGGTACTTTAAAGATTACACTGTGACTTAGAAGATATTGAGTTCTTTCAATACAAAGAAATTTCTAGGTAGTTCAGTCTCAGTGAAGGCAGCAGATCCATTACAGTTGATCTCTGTTGCTATATTATTAATAGAATACCATGGCACAGTGAATAGAAGGTAACTGTTTTTCTTGAATGAAAAATATGCCAGTTTCCATGAGTTGACAAAGGCTTCTCTTCTCAAGATTTGGCACTGGATAAAGTTCAACAAGCTTATTAAGAGAATAAGTTATGCTTATTTGATGAAGGAAAAACTAAGACTCTCATCTCTCTTCTTTCAAGGAATAAGATTATTAAAACTTCCAACAATGAATATAATTAACACAGATTGAAGATTTTAGTTAGGAAAGATATCTAGGGCCTCAAAAGGCACATTGGCCTTAGAGAAGAGAACATAGAATAGAGACCCATGTTCAGTGCTGCATATATCACCTATGTACCAACTTGACCTCAGCAGGACCTAGTTCCAATAGTTGAACATGTACATAAAACCCTTTGGGTTCACCTAGAATGTGCTCAGATACCCAGCGTCCCTTCACCATTATAAGTAATAAAATGAGAGCTGTTGAAAGAATGAGTATAGACTCGTGGCCAGAATAAAATTATTTTTGTTTAGGCTAAATTGAAGCAGATGAGAAAATAACTAGAAAATAATTTGAGTTTGCTTCTTCCAAGGTTGAAGAACACCTTAGTAGATAAAGCAACTCATAATGGCAGTAGCAGTCTATGTGGTACCTTGGATGACAACGGCCCCCATATGCTTGTATATTTCGATGCTTGGTCCCTAGTTGGTGGAACTGTTTTTGGAAGGACTAAGAGGTGTAGCCTTATAGGAGGATCTATGTCTCTGGGGTTTGGCTTTAAGATTTCAACAGCCCAGTCCAGGCCCAGTATCTCTTTCTCTCTTTCTCTCTGCCTCCTGCTTGGGGCTCAGATGTAAACTCTCAGCTACTGCTTCAATGCCATACTTACCTACTTTCTGCCATGCTGTCTACACTAATGATCATAGACTCACCTTCTGAAACTGTATGCAAGCCCTCAGATAAACGCATTCTTTTATAAATAGTCTTCATCAGGGCATATCCTTACAGCAATTGAGAGGAAACTAAGACAGAAACTGTTACCAAGGACTGGAATATTGCTGTGGACACCCATAGCACTATGCTGTTTTCTGGAGAAATATGCAAGATGTGGAGACTTTGGACTAGAAAAGTGGTTGAATGGTGTAACCTGGGCCATCCTAGTAAAATCTTGGAAGACAGTAGTGCTGAGAACTTTGTGGACTGTGGAAGCCCAATTTAAAAGGTTTCAGAAGTTTAGAAACTGAGAGACTTTTCATGTGATAGATAGCAAAGAATGTGGTTGGGTTTTGTTTGTTTGCTATTTGTTTTGTTTTGTTTTGCTTTTTAATTTCATTTTGCCCTTGTCCTAAGAATATTCCTGAGCCTGAATTAAAGTGTTTTGAACTAATTTTCATAAGTAGAGGAGATTTGAAGACAATCAAAAACTGTTCTGTCCTGTGGTTGTTAGTAATCACTCTTACTTGGATGTACAGTAAAAAGGTGTAAAAGGGAAAAAAACAAATACAAAATGTACAATTCGAAGAGAAAAAGAACACTAGAAATCCTAATCCTTGATCCAGATCTTGTGCTCAAAGAGATGACAAGTTCAAAGAAAGGCCTAACGCTCAGTGGAATAATGGGAAGGACTGTATGTAACTTGTAAGGGAAAAAAAGCCTAAGGAATTATCTGTTCCTACAGGCCAACAACAAATCAAAGCTTATGCAAATGTAATTCAGGGAGGGGCCATGTTCCACCTCAAACAGACACAGCAGATACTTGCACTATCAGCCACATGATTCTGGGTTTAGAGTCATGAAGAATACCTACGTATAGGATTGAGAAGTCTTCCTCCACATAGGAAGTAAGTTGCTGAGGCCAAGTGTGTGGCAGGGGAGTACTTGCCTAGACTTGGAAAGCTCCTGTATGAAGATGTTGTGTTTCAGTTAATTTCAAGGATGGTCAAGTTGACAACAAAGAATAGCCATCTAAGTTTCTATTTAGAATACAAATAAACATTCACAACTATACTACGCATCATTGATTGCAGACTAAATAGTTCTTACAGTTGGTAGATGAGGGTCAATTGTTTCCAATATTACATAAAAACTCTCCTATGTCTCCCTTTCACACACACAAAGACCACATATTTACAATAATAAGAGGGCATATGTGATGGTTGGTTTTGGTAATCATCTTGATTTTTTTCCTCATGTATACATTTTATTAACATACACTAATTGTAGACAATAAAAGGTTTGGCTGTACATTTTCATAAACACAGCTATATTTTTTGTTTGTTGTTAGTTATTTGAGTATTTCATACAATATAGT
Source organism: Acomys minous (assembly GCF_964271855.1). NCBI lineage: Eukaryota > Metazoa > Chordata > Mammalia > Rodentia > Muridae > Acomys > Acomys minous. The sequence continues at coordinate 77,977,609 of NC_140492.1, read as the reverse complement.
TTGTTCACAGGCACATCTTCAGTCGCTTTCTGATCCATGTCCCCTTCCCTACTTTTTTTCTCAAAAATCCTCTCAAGTAAAAAAAAAAAATAGAGTCTGTTTTGTGTTGACCAATTGCCCCTGCACATTCAGTTTACCCTGGAGTATGGTTGATAAACTCATATAAAGTTGTGTGGGTAGGGATGTGGAAAGGACTTATGAATATTTGAAGAAGTTTGAAGAACAACTGTGAGGCTTTATGTGTAACTGCCTTGCTATCATGCTATGTCCAGAGAGATGGCTCAGTGGTTAAGAGCACGTCTGCTCTTCCAGAGGTCCTGGGTTCAATTCCCAGCAACCACTTGTAATGTAATGTAATGTGATCTGACGCCCTCTTCTGGCCTGTGAGTGTATATGCAGGCAGAGTACTGTATACATAATAATAAATAAATAATTTTTTAAAAAAGAACATGTTTCCTTGTAGGAATCCACTACCCTTGGCTCTTGAAATCTTTCTGCCTGTCTTCTGCAATGATCCCTAGGCCTTTACAGAGGTGGTGTGATATAGATACTCCACTTAAGACTGAGCACTGAGTAGTCCTTTATTCTGTGCACACTGACCAGTTGTCCATCTTTACATCAATCACCATCTATTGCAAAAAGAAGCTTCTCTGCTGAGGGTTGAGAGATTAATGTAATAGCAACAAGTCTTTAGGAGTCAGTTTAATAGTATGTTCACCTAGTAGATAATAGTAATAGGTTCTTCCCTAGGGCTTATGATCTGTCTATCTATAGGTTGTTGGCCTAATACCAGTGTCATGTATGGATTTCAGTGGGTCTTAAATCCAATCAGAAAGTGGTCACTCCTGTGATGTTTGTGACCATAGCACCAATAAGCACTCTTGGCAGTCTGGTTATTATTGTAGCTCTCAGATTTCACAGCTGGGCTAAGATTTCTTATTTTCTCCTACTGTAGTATAGATACACCTTCTAGAACTATGGATGATATTTCCAGGTAAGTAACCAGCTTTATTTTTCTCCTGTTCTACAACTCAAGTATGTGGTGTCTTCAAAAATAAGATCTTGTCATCACGTTCTACAGGGTAACCAAAAACATTGTCAATACCCTATAATATTTGGGGATCTACAGGACCCCAATGGCCAACAACTCCAAAAACATGTAACCCATTTCTGGTGCTTTTTTCTGTTGTTGCTGTTGTTGTTACACTGTGTTATCTAGTAGGGCTATTGTCAACCCATTGTAGGGTAGCTTAAACTCATTTGATATGTGTGTATGTAAACGTTTCAGGAAGCTTTGCAACAGATTTCCATAGGACGCTTTTTGAAGGGCCTTTAATATCAGTTATCCTTCCTTATCTTCCCTCCTCAACTCTGCTCCCCCTTCCACCTATGCCAGTTTTACTCTCGCTATTCCATTATTCCACCATTATTCCATTTATACCCTGCATTTGCTCTTCTAATGCCTATCACACAGATTTCTTTTTATTGTGAATATGAAAGGAAGAAGCACGTATCTGAAGATTCAAAACTAATATCCACAAATGAGTGAAAACATGACATTTGCTTTTCTGAGTCTAGGTTACCTTACCCAGAACACTTGTAACCAGCTCTACCCATTTACCTACACATTCCATTTTTTAAAAACATGATCACCAAAGCTGTTTCTATTTCCTGGCTATTGAAAAGAACAGCAGTGACATAGATGAGCTGGTATCTCTACACTAGGATGTAGGATCCTTTGCATATATACCTAGGAGTGGTACAGCTAGACAGTGTGGTAGATCTAGTTGCCGCTTCATTGGGTTGAGAAATGACTAGATTAGTGACCAGCGCTTGCCCGTGAGAGTTCTTCCTAGAGAACTCAACTAGCTACTGCTGAAATGATCTAAATATCTAATATTATCCTAACCAGTACTTGAGCAAGTTGCATGAATAACCTGATTAATTGACTTGATGATCCAAAATGCATGTGAAATATAGAAGACTGGGATAAAAAGTTGGAGATGGTCTATAGAAACAACAAAGCTGGAAGTGTTTTGCACACAATCAAGGCACAGTGTTATTTAGGCATAATCGTATACATACATATTAATGCAGAAAAATCATTAGCCCAGAAACAGACATATTTGCACATAGATCAACAAGATAACTGGAATGGTTATTTTGGAGGAAATAAATTTCTTACATAAGGCACAAAGCATATCCACTATTTAAAATAAAAATAAAACATATTTCTGTGCTGAGACTCAGCCATATTGTCTTGTGCATGTTAGGGAAGCACTACACCACCAAGTCACAATGGCAACTAATAAAAACACTTTTGATAAACAAACAAACAAAACACTTCCATCAACATAGTGAAGCCACTCAAGGGGAGGTGCTATTTGAAATTCAAAAGTCTTTTTAAACACTAGACTTAACAAGCACATATAATCCGTATAAAACAGGAAACAGTCCAGAAATTCAAAGGGATATTTTAGAAAAGAGTATATGGAACCATACACACACACACACACACACACACACACACACACACACACACACGCTTATTAAATACATGCAAATTAAGGTGGTGGTAGTATTTCTGCCTACCCAACAGCAGAGCAGAAGTTTAAAAGTTTAAAGACTGAAAATTTGAAACCATTGTGAGAATCTAGGACAGCTCGAACTTCTGTACCCTCTATGTGGATATGTAGAGGAACTGTGTCAGAAAATTGTGGAAGCATTTATTTAAACTGTCATATCCAGAATCAGTGACAGATTCTATCCCTATATATATCTAATATATATGCATATATATGCATAAGAACATCCTCAAGGGCAGCATTTCTAGGAAAAATTTTCAAATACCTATGGTTAAGCAAATTGGATATCCACTGAATACTATATAGCCTGTATTCAATGAATTAACTTTCACTGAGCCAGTAGATGACTCTGTCAAATCTAAATTTGAGCAAAAAATATACAGATCCAAAATAGTATGTAGTGTGCAATTCATTTATATAAAGTTTTTAAGCAGGCAGAGGTAATGTACTGGGGCAGGGTGAGCATCGCGGTCATCCCCAAAGGAACGACTCGCTCCCAGGAAGCCAAGGGACTGGGGCGCTGGGAATGCCATTTCCTGACCGTGTGGAACTTAAGCTAGCACGTCCAGTTTATAGAGAGTCCTGAGCCTTGCATTCGATTTGTGCCAATTTTTTAATGTAATCTTTGAATACAATAATTTATTCCTTCTTGAACGGCTTTGTGGGAAAGGATCCCCAAGGCAGTCACTCGCTGTTGTTTGAAGAGGCTGTGACTCCTGAAGCTTCCCTATCAGAAGCTACAAGGATTCTTGTCATGTGGAGAGTGACAGTTAGGTTAGATCATAAGTGAATTTCTTTGCATTTCTTCATAGCATTGTATTTAGTTATCATCTTCTTCTAACTTTGTTTGTTTTTAATTTTTGTTAGAAAAGCATTTTTAAACTTTTAAAAATTATTATAATTTGTTCACATTACATCCCAATTGTAATCCCCTTACTTTTATCTTCCTGTTCCCATCCTCCTTCCATTTTCTGCCCTATTCCCCTCCCCTACACCTCTGACATGTTGGGGTCCTCCTCCCCTACCATCGACCGCAGCCTATCAGGTCTCATGTGGATAGCCTGCATCCCCTTCCTCTGTGTTCCCACAGGGACTCTCCACCAAGGGACAGAGATCAAATTATGGGTACCAGAGTTTGTGTCAGAGCAGTCCCCTGTTTGCCCTTCCCCTTCCCCATGTGAAGAATGAGCTGTCCATCAGCAGCTACATCTGAACAATGGGTGTAGTGTCTTTGGTTGATGCATCAGTTTGTGCAGACACCGCTGGAGTCCAGCTCCGCCAGCCTTGATAGTCTACTTTGTGGAGCTGCTGACAAACCCCGCCCACATCCTTTCATCCACCAACTCTTCCATACAGCTCACAACTTAAGGCACTTTTAATTTTCAGCTAACTGCAAAACTTGATTTGATTCCAAGTGACCCTCCACTGCCATATTCTCCCCTTGAGCAAACACTATCGTCATAGATCTTGGCTCACAGGAAGGCTTCTCTCTTAGTCACTCAAAATCTTTGGAGCCCAGCTGTCATGCTGGCTTCACCCAGCAATTTACAGAAACAGATGCAGAGACCTACAGCCAAACATTAGGCACATCTTGGGAATCCTGTGGAATAGAGAAAGGATTGTAGGATGCAGAAGGGTCCAGGACACTCTAAGAAAGCCCACAGACTCAACCAACCTCGGCTCATAGAGGGGCTCACGGAGACTGAACCAACAACCAGAGAGCCTGCATGGGGGACCCAGGCCTTCTGGATATATGTTACAATTGTGTAGCTTGGTCGTCTTCTGAGACTAACAGCAGCTCAGGAACTGTCTCTGACTCTGTTGCCTTGTCCACCTTCAATAAGAGGGGAAGTGCCTAGTCTCACAGCATCTTGATATGCCATGGTTGATTGGTACCCAGGGAGGCCTGCCCTTTTCTGAAGAGAAATGGAGGAGGAGTGATGTAGGGGGGTAGGATGTAGAAGACAGACTAAGGGGGTGGAAAAACTGATGTGAAGTAAAAAAGGAAGGGAGAAAGAAAGGAAAGAAGGAAGGAAATGTATTTATATATTTAAAAAAAATCTTTAGAAAGTTTGTTTTAACTTGCAAAGTGTTATTTTCAAAAGTGCTCTGTTATTTTTTTTAATCTCCTCAGAAATAAAGATGTTCACAATTTCCTCTTGCTCAAGATACCCACTTGGAATTAGCTTCTCTTGCCCTTGGGGGTCATCATCTAATCAATGACTAGATGTCAAAAATAAACTTCAGTGGAGAACACACAGAGAAGCAGAAAAAGCTGAAGACTATGAGCTGAGGGCACCGGATGGCAGACTGAGAGGCCTCATGCCAACTTAACAGAAAAGGAAATGATTAACTAAGGGAGTGTAGCAGTAGTGATGCCTCCAAGGGTTTCAGTGAAGTTGGATGACTCAAATTAGAATCCAAAATAACAAGATGATGGATTTGAGAGCAGAAAAAAAAAACACTTTTCAAAAATTTGTATGTTACGTATAAAAGGCTCTATTAAAAAATACCATCAACAAATGCTTTAAAAAGATCAATGTAGCAGAGCTACTGGTAATGTTCTTTCTAAGGTAATATAGAAACAGTGAAATACAAACAGTATAATTTGAAGATTATGGAAACAGTTGCTATAGAAAGTCACAGTTACCCATTCGTGATCATATCTAAATCTGATTTTGCTTTGAGGATACCATTTTTTTTTAATGCTGGTTGTATGGCAATTTCACTTGTTTTTAAGTTTGAACTTTTGTTGTTTTTTCATTTCTGCCAAGATGAGAACCTAGCCCTGACAGGCAGGGAACAAAGTTAAATTTTCCTTTGTCCTTCAGTCTGCTTCTACAAGCCAGCTTGCCTCTTCACCAAAAAGGATGAGAGGAAGTGGTTCTATGTTCCTTACTATGTAGTCTGTGATTCCCAGCTGGGTGTTCAGCAGAAAGAGTGACGAAGTGTAGTGCACTCTTGGACATTTTAAATCATCATGTACCTCTTCTTGCCATCCCACCATACTGATTATGTTATGAGATTTCTCCATGGCAGGAGGAAGAGTTCCCAATGCTTCAAGGGAGAAGCAGAGTTTAACCTTCTTTACAATAAGGAAATGAATTTAAATTATCCAAGAACAACATAAAATATGAACGTGTCGTATCTTCCTTTAGAGTAGTGTCTGAAATTCTCTTGGTCATGCATACAAAGACTGAACACAAAGGGGTTGGAAAACATGGTTGAAGCAATCAAGTAAACCATGACCCAAAGATTCAAGTTTCTTAGAAATATTAATTTACCTACCAACAGTGCAATATAAGAATAACGGTAGGGGTTAGGGACATGGCCCCAAGTGTAAGAGGGTATTCTCCTCATGCAGAGAATATTGACTCAGTTCCCACCATCCATACCCGGTGGCTCAAAACTGCCTGCAACTCTGATTTCAGGGGTTCCTACACCCATTTCTTGACTCTGCGGGTGCTTGTACTCATGTGATGGATGCACAGATAAGGAGATACTCACACATGCTAAATAAGTAAATGAATATGACGGGAAGAAAAATTGGTTTAAAAAATAATCATAACCCCTGGTGGGCACATTTCTGGACATACATCATTAACCTTGGAAAATGCCTAGGACTTCAAATGAAGTGTCAGCTGCCTCACTATCTTAAGCTACTGTTTTTCTGTAGATGATAATAAAAACCCTGATACGTAAGAGAAAAGCAACAAGGACAGTGAAAAGAACAGAGCCAAACTGGAAATAATCCTTGAAATCACACCTGATGAACTTCAATCAGCTCCCTATTGTAGAAGAATTGGGAAAAGTCGTATCTAAAATGAAAACATCTATTGATATCTCACATCTCTTTATGTAATTAAACTATACAGTAATATGACTATAAATAATTTCATTCTACATTAGGTGATCAGTTTAGTGCTGAAAGTCAAGAAAGTTTGTATAAATCTTGCAAAAGTTATGTCTGGACCTGATTGCATTGGTTCAGAGTTGGCATCCGTGATGAGATTTCTCTACCTTACTGCTTTTCAACAAAAGTGATTTTCATCTTAAGGCTTCTCTCATGATCACAGAATACTGGTTTGAGGCTCTGTTGCACATATATCCATATATATGTATATATAAGCATACACACACACATACACACACACACACACATATAATTTCTCTCATGAGTTAGTTTTTTCTCAGAGGAAAAACCATTTCTAAGAAATTTCCAGAGTTGGGTTTTTGTGGCTGTTGCTGCTGCTGCTGCTGCAACTTAGTAACAAGTGTCACAGTTCAATAACTGAGCAGTTATAACTCTGTTCTTAATCCTCCAAGATAATCTGGTTTTCACCCAGCATACATCCCAGAAATACTTGTACTTTGCAGCTTTCCTGCTCCAGCTCCTTATTCTGATGTTTCTTGGGCCTGAATCCACTGCTTCCTACTCTATATTCTGGCTGTCAGCTGCTTTCTCAACATATCAGGGAACAATTGGGAAATATAACATTGAGACAGGAGATTCTCAGAACAAGGTTTACAACCAGATGTGGGGGGGGGGGGTACAGAAATCAGCATTTAAATTACACAATAACCTTATGCCTACATCTCCCCTTTAAAGTATAATAAAAAGTTCTTTCTCTTACAATAACAAACTATATGTAATAATAACAATATGAAAATTATCAGGTAAGATTAACATTTGTATATTTGGCACCCTTGAATAAAATATTCTGCTATCTATCAATTTCTATCATTCTAAATGATTTAAGTTTAACTGTGAGACTATAATTATCTAATTTTCAATCCCATTAAAGAATTAAGAAAGAAAGAAATATTACCTAATATGTAGGAAGTACAGGCAAGCAGCTTCCAAAAGTGTAGAAATGACAGAAATATTTGGCTGCCTGGACAGTTACCCCAAATATCTCAGTTATATTGGTGATAATATTGAGCTTCTGGCTCAGAATGTTTGTCAGACTTTTCTGTGAAGAAAGAATTACAAAAGACTTGCCTCCAGACTGAGTTTTTAATCTCAGTTGTTCAAGTAAAGTTATATAGCTAAATTTAAATGTAACTAACACCCAGCTGGAATCATGGGATTATAATTCCTTGTTTCTAATCATTATCATTGGTTTGTTGAAACTGGGTTGCCATTCTTGTGCAATGTACCTTCTAATATTAAATAAAACTGGAGCTCCATTAATATGGCAGAAGGCAAAAGAAGTTGTTGGGATGGTAACAAATTCCATGTACCATAAGGACCTGCATAAGTGTCTGTCATTACACTTGCATCTTGGGTCTCAACATACACATTACAAAAATAAGATAATAAATAAATTCAAGGGTGTATAAAATAATATTTTTTCTAAGTAGATAAGTAATTTCAGGCATTGTAGAATCAGATGGTGTGAGCAGAAATACTTGGTTCAGAGCGTAAATAAAGATAATGATAATCAGTGTGTCTGGGTAAGATGATAACCTGAAAGCTTTGTCAGAGAGGCCATTTCCAGAAAAAACAAAAAAACAAAAAACAAAAAACAAGCCTGAGGCCTGATGGATGATAAAAGCATCAGGCAAAGGGATGGTTACATGAAAGTACAAGGACAAGAATATAGTATAAAAGAATTTAGTATGTACAAACTTGAATATGTCAGTGGCACAATAAAGTTTTATGGACCAGACTTTTCACTTCAAAGAAAAATATTAGAAATAAGAGCTTTTGTGATGTCTTATCTATGAGCAACAGAAACATACTTTAAGCAGGAATAAACTTGAATTATTTAAATATCAACTTAATAAACATTGTTGAGAGGCATTAATATCTGACAAAGTTCATTTTAAGACAAAATGCATTATTACTAGCAAAGATAGTGACTACGCAATGATACAAGGACAATATCCTTTTGTATTAACTTTTTCTGGAGAGGTACAAATATAGAGTCATAGTAGACACAGCACCAATGACAGTCCAAAGTAATGATTCCACATCAAAGTCTAAGTTGCCAAACATTTGAGTCTATTAAAGTTACTTACAGGAGTATGGGTGAGGAGTTTCTTGAAGGAGCATTGAGTCAAAGGCAGCTACAGCACCCAAATCTACTCCAGGGTGGATAAGAAGTTACCAAAAAGCCCTGTTCCTAGAGTTCCCAGCACAACTTGCAGGCAGCTTGACAGGATGGAAAGCTTTGTCTTCCAAGCAATTATTACTGCTTATATAACTTTGGGAAGAGGCATGGTGAATCTTGCACATTGAAGTAATTCCCTAAAATGTCCTGGATCCTAGCCAGCTTCTGCCCAGTGTGCACTGCATTAATTCAAAAGATATTGTTAAGCAACATTCCCCAATTAGGAAATGTAAAAATTGCACATAAGAAAAAATGAGTTTTGCTCCTATACTCATTGAATATCGTAACTTTTGAAATATGTTATATGATAGAACTCAATAATACAAAAGAAATTAACAAATATATCTTAAGTAGGAAATGCTAATATACCTTGCCTCTTTCATTTAAAAGATTTGCTTGGTGTAGTGTGAAGGTGTGTGTGTGTGTGTGTGTGTGTGCGTGTGTTTACATGTGTCTGTGCATGTATATAGAACCTGAAGAGCATGTCAGATATCAGATTCCCTGGTTGTGGGCTGCCCCAACATGCATTTTCGGAACCAAATGAAAGAACAGCAAACACTTTTAACTCCCAAGCCATTTTTTTCCAGGCCAATTTTCATCTTTTTTTTTCCCCCTAGATAAAATTCATGAGCAAGAATCTCAAATAGTTGAAGAATCACAGTTAGTGAGGTTGACCTAATAATGCTTTCCTGTTTATTTAACCTCTTTTATCTTTCAGTCTTTTTCCATAACCCAAACCCAGGTTTTAAATTTTTGATTCTGCCTCTTCTATACCACACAGAATACACAGTTCTACCCTTTTGCTTGGTACACATGACTGTATAGATTCCAAATGCACAGAATGTCATACTATACAATTGCATCATTTCCAGGTGATTTTTATCTCATATTTGAACTCTGTTGTAAGTTGTTTGATGGCAAAAAAAAGCGGATTCTAAACTTGGCTACACAGGAAGAATTCACAACAATATTGTGCTTTGTATTGCTTGAACTTCTTGTTATTGATTTTTAAGACATGGCCCTGTGATGGAGTCAATCTGTTCATTAACTTCTAAAAAAAAAAACTTCTTCCAGCCTTTTGCACAGCCATGTCTAATTTAACAGTTCATTTCTAACTGGAGGCATCTAAATTTTGAAAATTATTTAATTACTTTACAGAATAAATAAATTTATTGTTTATATTATACTAAAACACAAGATGCTTACTGCTACAAATAAAGAATCCAGATATATTTTTAATAATTAACAAAATTACCATTTCCTTTCCTTTAGATAATCTAGATTTCCAATTTATTCATTACATTTAGTATCTACTTATATATTTATCTAACTTATCATCTATGTATCATCTAGCCAGCCATCGAGCCATTATTTATCATCTATCACCTATTATGTATGTTTACATGTACGTATGCATCTATTTATGTATCTATCATCTATATATTTATGTATCTATCTGTCATGTATGTATCTCACTATCTACTTTTTTATCATCTGTCTTACTATATTTACCCATATAAGCTTTGCTTTCTAGAAAGCATGGCATATTATTTTACTATTGAATTAATTGTATTTATTACTTAGACACTTCGGCACACTTGACAGACCATGGGAATGCTTTCCAAATTGATAAATATGGCTCTAGCCCATTTCTTTTCATACCTACATGACAATCACAGAAGTGAAATGATGCTTAGTCCACTCTTGATCCAGACTGTGTAGATATTTCCATCCCACATACTTGTATTCTTTCCGTAGGATAAACTACTAGGAGGGAGTTTGGGGCTCTCCTCTTACGTATTAAAAAACTGATTTAATTTGAATTTCATAATTGCTAAAGTTGCTGAACATACTAAAATTATTTCTTAGAGCTATTTTTATTTCTTCTATTGAGGACTCTCTATTTAGATCTCTAGCCCATTTTTTCACTTTATTTTTCAGATTATAATATATTTATATAATTTCCCCTTGCATCTCCCCTCTCCAAATCCTCTCATATACTCCCCTTGCTCTCTGTCAAATTCATGACCATTCTTCACTAATTTTTGTTACATACCTAGGTACATGTATATGCATATATGTATATATTCCTTAACACATAATTATGACCTGCTCAGTCCGTATGTTACTTGTTTGTATGTTTTCATAGAGATGCTAACATAGACAGGCAAATATTCCAGGGACCTCAACCCTACATAAAGAACTCCAGGCAACTAAGGAATGCTGAGTATGGGGAAAATAGTCTTCTCATTTGGTCAATGTGCTTCTTTATTTTGTCTATTAAATTTTGAAAGGGTTTTAAACATCACACACTTAGACTTTTAAATATATAGTTGACTTTAAAAATAAAAATAGACCCTAATATATGCCTAAAGAATATTTATGCTTTATTATCCATTTATTAACTTCTCTGTGACTTGTTTCCCGTATTTCCCTGTCTTTCTAGTGTTTTTTTTTTCATTGACAAGAATCACATTTTTATTCATACTTTATTTTTCAGCAGAATTGGTAAGGGTGGTGTTTCATTATGTTGTGCTGTTTTTCCTAACATTTTTATAATTATTTTTGGAGGAGGAAAGTTTCCCATGTATTAATAATGACAGATGCTATGCTCATAAAGTCCCACACACATGATTGCCTAAACAAATCTGAACAAAGATAACACCAACAGACACGCCAAAGTGGATAAGTAAAAGCCCACAAGGCCTTAACTCTACTTAAAGTACTACAGGCAACTAAACTAAGGAATGCTGAGAGGAGAAATAGTCTTTCCCTGGGAAGAGTACACCAACTGGTTATCCAAAACCAAATGGTCAGCTCTGAAAACATACATGCAGGTAACATTATATAGACTGGGATGGTTATATTTAGGAATACATGTATATACATATGCATATATTCAATAGCCCACTTTTAACTGGGTCATTTGTTTCTTTGTCTATTTATGTGTTTTCATGATATTAATTTTTTATATGATGTATAGCTGGCAAATAGTCTTACTCTGTGAGTTTCTTATTCATTCATTTGATTGTTTCCTCATTGTATGAGGTGCCAGTTGAAAGTTGTTGGCCTTCATTCCTGGGCAAGTGGATTCCTGTTCAGAAAGTCCTTTTGTACACACACACACACACACACACACACACACACACACACACACACGAGAGAGAGAGACAGAGACAGAGACAGAGACACACAGAGAGATAGAGAGACACAGAGAGAGACAGGGACAGAGAGAGAGACAGAGAGAGATAGAGAGACACAGAAAGAGACAGAGACAGAGAGAAAGAGAGGGGGGAAGAAAGAGAGAAGGAGAGGGGGAGGAAAGGCGCGAGGAAGGGAGGGAGAGAGAGGGGGGCACAATAAGATTATTGTATAATTCAAATGCTGATTTCTGTACTGCCCCACCCATACCTGGTTGGAAGCCTTCCTCTGAGAATCTCCTGTCTCAGTGTTGTATGAACACTGCTCCTCACTTGTCACCTGATATGCCAATGAAACAGCTTACAGCCAGTCGCTGAACAGGGGAGAGAATAGGGCTAGACTTCCAGCCAACCAAAGATGGAGAAGTTAGAAGAGGAAGTAGGGGATTCAGCCATGGGATAGGTCCAGGAGACATCAAGAGAAGGACCTGGAACAGAAAAAGCTACAAAGCACAAGTGTCTCTGGGATGTTTTCTGGGAAGAAACCAAATTAGCTTAGAGGGTTAAGATAAAGTAATAACTATTCAGGGTTTTTTTTTGTACTGTGGAGCTTGTTTAAATAATATAATGGAGTCTCAATTCTTTTTGTGATAGCTGAGTTGAGAGAAACTTAGAAACTATCACAGTAGTATAAAAATAACCTTAACAATACAGAACTGCCTATGGTTTCTCCTAACAGTGTTAGTGTTTGGGGCTTCAAATGAGGTCTTTGAACCACGTGGATCTAACTTTGAGGAATCTTCTGCATGTGGGCTTTCAGTTTCTGAGCGCCATTTGTTGAAGATGCTATCCTTTAGCAAGTGTGTGTGTGTGTGTGTGTGTGTGTGTGTGTGTGTGTCTGTGTGTCTGTGTGTGTCTGTGTGATATGTCTTTGTTAAATATCAAATGGCTGTAGTTTGAGTACAATATTTGTGTTTTCTATATTGTTCTATTTTTCTCACAATTTCTTTGGCTATCTTGGATCTTTTCTGGTTCTATATATGTGTCAGGATTTTTTTTTTCTTACTGTAAAGAATGTTGTGGGTATTTTTAATGAGATTGCATTAAATCCATTCATTGCTTTTGGTAGCAAGGTCACTTTACAAAGTTAATTCTGCTGATCCATGATCATAGAATCTCTATTTTCTAGTGTCCTTCTCAGTCTCTCTTGTAGGCATAAGGTTATTGTGTAATTAAAGTGGTTTTATCCCCCATATCTGGTTGCAATTCTTGTGCAAACTTTGCTCCCCAATCATTCCCTGATATGCCAATAAAGCGGCTTACAGACAATCCCTGAGCAAGGGAGAGGGTAGGGCTAGATTCCTGCCATCTAGGGAAGGAAGAGTTACAGGAGGAAATAGGAGGAATCAGCCACCAGAGAGGTCCAGGAGACATCAAGAGGAAGCGAGCTGGGACAGGAAAAGCTACAAAGCACATATATGTCTGGGATGTAAGCTAGGAAGAAGCCAAATTAGCTTAAAGGATTATGAGTGGAGCAATAACTGCTCAGTTCTTGTGTTGTGAAGTTTGTTTAAATAATATAATGGGGTCTCAATTATTTGCGTGATAGCTGGGTTAAGAGAAAAACTGAGAAAACACAGCTTTGTAAAAATAATATTAATATACTTTAGACAGAGCCTTTTATATAAGAGCCTTTTTATCTCCTTGATTAGGTTTATTCCAAGATATTTTATTGTCTTTCATGCTATTATAAATGGGGGTGTGTCTATGATCTCTTCCTCAGTGTGCTTGCTGTTAGTATATTAAAAAGGTACTCATTTTTATAGTTTGTATCCTGCCAGGTTTTTTTTTTTTTTTGAAATTCTTAGTTTTTTGTAGATGCTCTCTGGTAGAAGTTTTGGGGTCTTTTATATCTAATATCATGTTGACATATATTACATGATGTTATCATCTTCAATAAGGAATGATTTGGTTTCTTCTTTGTCCTTTTAATTTTCTACTCTTCCCTTACTGATCCATATTATTCTTCTAACACTGCCTTGAGAAGGACGGTCAGCATCCTTGCCTTGCTTCTGGTTTTAGTGCAGTTGCTTCAAGTTTTCCTCTATTTAGGATAACGTTGCCTGTGAGTTTTGTCATATGCTGTCTTTATGTCGTTAGAGTGAGTCCTCTCCAGTCCTACTGTCTCTAGAATGAGAGAAATTGTCATTCACCATCAGTGGGTATGCAAATTGCTGCAGCCACCCAGGTAATAAGTACAAAGAATCTTCAAAAAAAAAAAAAATCAAACAACCAAACCAAAAAAACCTAAAAATACATCTACCTATGAACCGGGTATACAACTCCTTGACATATGCCCAAACATCTCCACATTTTACTCCACAGATACCTGTTTAGCAGTGTTCATTGTTGCCTTATTCACAATAGCCAGGAAACAGAACAACTAAATGTCTTTCAACAGAGGAGTGGATAATAAAATTGTGGTACGTTTACACTATAGAATACTATCCAGTCACAAAGAAAAACAAAACTGTGAACTTTCCAGATAAATGTATGGACCTAGAAACGATTATACTGAGTAAGGTAACCCAGACCCAGAAAGACACATGCTAATTATTCTCTCTCATTTATAGCTTCTAACTTCAAGTCCTCGGATGTGAGTGTACAATATAGTCACAGCAAATGGAAACATATAAAGGGATCATTCAATGGTGACCATCACAGAAAACCACAAGTAGAAACAAAGCAAAACCAAAGGATCATGGAGATTCCAGGTCCAGTGGGTGCATCTGTATCATACCTCCTGCGTCTATGGCTCTGGAAACATCCCAGAAGAGAGGCAAAAAGGTTGTAAGAGCCGGGGGACTAGGAAGTCTTCTTTGAAACAGTATCTCCCAGAAATACCTGCATAACCAAGACCAGAGCAAAGTCAATGTCAGTACAAATGCTAAACGTAGAAGGGGAAACATTGCATGAGTCCCATGCCTAGACAAAAGAATAAAAGTGAACTCAACAGGTTGTATTTATATATTTGTACATATCTATGTAACAATAACGATCAAGGAAAAAAGGACTATAAATCTGAAGCTTGGGGGGGGGGGGGGCGTGGGAGAGAAATACTTAAGAGTGACTGGAAGTGGGAGAAGAACAGGCAGAAGGACCTACACATTCACCTCCTGAGTCACTGTTGTTTTGGTTTGCACATCCTTCGTTGCCAGAAGTTTAAAGCTTCTTTAGAAGACACTGACTCTAATTTATATGCCCTTGTATTTAAGTTATCTTCTTATAATTCTAATTCCTCCTTCTCTGTATGCCTAACTTTCCTCAGAAATACTTCCAAGCATGTGCATTTCTATGTGAAATGAAGTGGTTGACCAGAAAAAAAAATGGGGTCTTGAATTAATAGAGCTTTCTCTCAAAACTCCATTTTTCCCCCCAAAGGCTTTGAAGACATGGTTCCATTTCTCTGGGAAGTCAAACAGCTCCATTAAAAAAAAAAAAAGGGAGGGAAAAAGAAAAGGAGAGACAGACACTTGCCTACCTCAAATAATCCTCTTTACTATCCTCGAAGCCTGCTGCTAAGGCACAATTCATGTGGGATTTATATTGCAGCAACCAAAGAGTAAAGCATAAAACCCACCTGCAGAGACCCTGCAGTCTGGAGTGCCAGTGTTCAGCAACCATCCGCTTAGTGGCCTGCTGCTCTTTTGAAGCCTGTGAACTCCTTCTCATAGTCTTACCTGAGGGAACAGAAGCACCAAGTGTGGCAGCCCAAATGACAGGGCTCTCAGCTTCCGGTGCTCTAGCCTTTTGTCCTGCCTTTTTTTTTTTTTTTAATGTTTCCACAGTACTTGACTTTCCTTCCCCTGCCTGCACTCTACCTTTCATATTTTATAAGAGGGCCTTTTCACATTGCTGATTCTAATGAGCTTCAAGTTGATTTTTTTAAAAAAAAGAAGAAGAAGAAGAAATGGAAAAGAAGCCTCATTTTGTTAGCCAATATACATCCAGCAGGGTTTCCCACAGAGAAAGGAGTGAGGCTCAAAGCCGCAGGAGGCAGCTATCTGCTTTTATTAAAATGCCACCTTGACCATAGTCTGATGTTTTTGATGACCAGTTGATTAGTGTTCAATGAAGGACCCATCAGCATGCTAGCTGTGAGGAACAGAGTGAAGTCCTTGATGGCAGCCCAGACAACCCCCCCCCCCCTCCAGCCTCACTGGCTTCCCCGAAAGGCCTGCCCAGCACATTTAGCTCAGCAGTTATTGTCTGTCTCTTCCCTCTTTCCATGCCTGAAGACATTTTTTCTTTGTCCTTGTTTAAAAAAGTAAAAAATAAAGCTAAAGTCCTCCAGAGAATTCCAAGAACAGGGTGCCATGAACGCGCTTGCATATTTCAACCCACACAGGAACTAGCTTGAAATGTCAGATGATAGCTGTGTTTGAACAAATTTTAATTTCTTCATACGCAGATTTCAAATCTTCAGTCATGTTCCACCAAGAATAGTTTGTGCTTAGAATATTTCTTTGTTTTTAACAGACTATATCATTTTGTTTCTTTAAAAAATTTTTATTTAATATTTATACATTCATATAACATGCTTTTTTTTTTTTATCAAATCCACTTCATTTCCTCTCCTCCAATTCCAAAGACCACAGACTAAGCAGATTATTCATGTGTTTAGTGATTTCACTTAGTATAGTTTACGAATAGATCACGTATTTTATGTGTGTGATTTGGCAGGTTTGCTAAGCATGTGCGTGCTGGTGTTATTTTTTACCTCTGTTTTTACATTGGTTTCTTATGCCTTTACGTCCCTTCCACTTCCACCCCCACCCTAGGTAAGAGAGTGGACAGGTTAGTGGGAACTAGAGATGAAGTTCTCTTTAGCTACTTTGGCTGTTTAATGTCTGCGGGTTTTTTGTGGGCAATACTAGTCTCAGCCATCAGGATAGCTATCAGTCCAGCAAACCATCAACAACAAACACAGCAGCAGTATGAACAAACAGCCGTCCTCTCAGGTGTCCCTCAAAGCACTCCCCCTAGGAGCATTCCTTTTCTCTATGTGTGTGCTCTGGTATTTATATCCTCTCTGAGTTCTCAGAATTAAACTATCTGCACCTGACAAAGACCACATCCCTTTCTGAGCCACAGGAGGCAAATATCAATTGTGGAAAAACTAAAAGCAACCCCGTATCCCCATATCTTGGATTTAAAACAAAAACATAACATACTGGGTTTTTGAGAAACCAAAACTTCTGCATCGTGCAGTTGCACAATCAACACCTTGTTCCAGTTTCAGAAGAGTTCTCTTGCCTCAAAACTTCTCTTTTTCTGTCAATATGAGTATTCAGGCTATCACAGGCCAGGGGAGTATGCTTTGGTACTGTAGACAGGAAGGAACCAACCACATAAAGATCAGGGAGACAGAACTCAATAGGTATGCATTCGCTCCATTCTTAGTGCATCAGAATTTAATTAGAAATATCAGGCTTGAGTAGAGAATATGACCCCCAGTGGTTCATCTGAATCTGTATAATAACCCTCCATTCCATAGCAAGGTTTTCTTTGGTGTATGGAACTGAAGCACCCAACTGAATCTTATCTGTGGTTATTCAGTTCTCAAATACATATGAGTCAGATGTTCCCAGGATCCAAATAATCTCTTATAAATTAGAATGAACCCACATCATGTAGCTATACAGAGAACATCTAGAAAATAATTTTAAAATCATATTTAGTTGAAACTCTTTAGTGACTGTGAGATCTGTAACAATTACAGACTAGAGATGATGTTGAAGTAAGTGGTTATTTTTGGACCTAAGGAAGGAAGACTGAATCTGTGTATATTTTCGTCACTTGGAATGGGCTAGAAGTTTCTCAAGCTTTCTTTTTCTTGACCTTTGTCCATAAGCCTCCAGTACAAATTTCACAGTCAAGAATGGGCTAAGCTTTCTAACAGTTGTGAAACCATCAACACCCAACAAAGAGAAATGGCCCTCATTTTTAAGTCTGGTGTCTGTCTAAGATTACTTATAAAACAAAACAAAACAACAAAAATAAACAAAACAATGCCCTATTCACTTTCATGATCATTGTTTTTGGCATTCCATAAGGATCTAACACACACACATAAAATTCAACCCTGTTTTTAAGAGTTTTTTTATTTTATTATTTATTTGTATTTTGAGACAAGATTTCTCTGTGTAGCCTTGGCTGGCCTGGACTCACTTTGTAGACCAGGCAGGCCTTGCCCTCACAGAGATCTGCGTCCCTCTGGGATTAGCAGCATGTACCTCCACACCTGGCTTTAAGAGATATTTTTAAATACAATTTTGTACTTACTCCACCCCACCCCCAAGGAATAAAATGATGCTGTATAAAAAGAACAAATTTTAGAGAAGTAAAAACACAAAATCTAACTTTAACTCTATTCCTTTTCCACTGTGTGGGGACAACTTCCTTGCCACTTCAACCCTCTCATTCTTAGTAATTTTGGAAACTTCTAGAGATGTTTTGAAGAAACATGTGTTTTATAAATAGTAGCACTTATAAATAAAGCAAGTTGCCTAGGATTCAGAGCACACTGAATTCATGACACCTTAAAATTTGAAAGACCAAGTTGAATTTGGGGAAGTACAGTAGATGATTTTCTGTTATTTTATTTGTTAATATGTGTGAGGTTCCACACATTAAATGAGTGCGGTGTGTGATGTGTGGTGTGTGTGTGTGTGTGTGTGTGTGTGTGTGTGTGTGTGTGTGTGTGTTGTACATAGGGGTCCTCCTTGGATAGAGTTTCTCAGGAGTCATTCATCTTAGTTTTTTAAGATAAGGTCTCTCACTAGGACTAGGAACTTGCTAGTTTGGTTAGCCTGGCTTGTCAGCTACCCCTAAGAATCTTCCTGGCTCTGTTTCTTCAGTGCTGGGATTATGGGTATCTACTGCCATTCCCAGAAGAGGAATCCAGGTATGGTGGCTGAGCTATCAGGACCCAAGTTGGTCCTTACCGTGTGTCAGACTTGGGAACCTTGACTAAGATAATGATTTTGTATCTAATCTGTCATGTTTTTATGCAGAAGCAATTGTGGCAACATTTTCTGTCTCTATGCTGCTTTGAGAAAAAAAATACTGTATGCACCTTCAACACTATCATACCATAGGGCTCACTGATAGTTTAGGCAAATTTTAATTCTAAATTTTACAATAAAAACATGTTAAACAAGTTTTTGTTACACACCTTGTACAAAAGAGAAGCAGCAGTTATGATTTACAAAGAATAGGCCTGTAAGTAACAGAAAGACTTACCTCCTAGGGACAGATCTCTCACACAATCAAGGAAGTCTAAGAGTTAATTATTGTAACCTGCATGGTGGTTTGAATTCAGTTTAAATGGTCTGGATATTTATAAATCCTTGGGTTTTAATTTGTCCTTGAAAAAGTGCTGTCTCAGTTTGAAATATTCTCCTGAGCATTGTGACTCATATCATCAGAAATCTGACCTTTCAGTGAAGAGGAACAACATCTAAGTTGTTTCCTTGACAACAAAAGGTAAGCAGGATGCTTTGTGCTCTAGTGCCTTGGCTATAAATATTCCATCTTTGGCCAGAGAATAGAATGTGATCTTGGAGAGAAATAAGCAGGGTTGCTACAGGGAAGATCTGTGCACAAGGAGACCATTTTCATTACCATTTTTTAGGAGCTGATTCCAGAAGCACTTGTCTTACAGTTAACCAATAAACTAGTATGAGGGAGTAAATCCAATTTCTTGAAAGGTCAATCTACACAGATAGACTGCTGATTTGCTTTCATGTGAGAAATCTCTCTATTGTCTTCAAACCATTGTATAGGTGCTCACTGTGGCTTCCCTTTGAATATTCATCCTCTGCTTTCTCCACCACCTCTAATATTTGGCTCTTTGGTCATGACTTACAATGTCATCCTGTTCAGTAATAGGAAAAGAAAACAAATAAAAAATGTGTCTTAAAATATTGTTGATTAGAAGGAGGAGAAGGAAGAAGAGCAGGAAGAAGAGAGAGGGGGTAGAAGAGAGAAAGAAAGGACGAAAGAAAAAAATCAAAATCTGCCTTGAAAATCACAAAATCCATTTTCTAAAGAGCTGTGCTCCTGGATAGGGTTTAAGATTTGCAGCTGTGATTGTCTCTTGCTTGCTGACGTAAATTAGTCTTCTGGGAAGTCCAAGTTATTTCTCAATAAGTATTAATAGTCTCTGAGTAAGAGTGGGTGCTGATGAAAATGAATCTTCTAGGATTTATAGGAAAGTGACTGAGAAATTGAGACCTATGCCCACCCAATATCTTTTAAATAGTGTATAAAACATTTTCTGAACGAGAAGCTTTGTTCTAGCAGTGTGTCTGCTTTTCAGTAAATACAACTCACCCAGGAAACTTTCCTAAAGTAATCTTCCAGCTCAGCATGGTGTTTGTGACAATCCACACTTTGATCTTTGATGGTAGCATCAGAATTTTCACAAGCAGACCCAGGTGAGCAAGGTCAGGTAATTTGGGTTTTGTCCCCACCTATCCACCCTCCAAGGATCTTGTGTTGGTCTTCAATTCAATTCAATGATTATAGGAGGGCATTTAGGAAACATAACCAAATACATCATACTACTTGAATCTTCAATCAGCCAAGCAGCTGACAACAAAAGTAATAAAATGAGACAGACATTTAAAATGTACCGAATATTAATCTATGGAATGATTATTGCTTAAGGGGTGAGAATATCATTATGACAATGGTTGAAGTTAATTATATTTCTTAACACGCAATCTGGATTAAGTATAAGCAACATGATATTATTTCTGAGGTTTGCTGTAAAGTATTCTATTAAAAATGGATACAAGGGATGGGATAACAATTTAGATGCAATATGAATAAATTAATAAGATATATCTTTAAAAATGGTATGGTCTGTGCAAGAAAGCAGTGACAAAAATCTAGGCTATGATTGATTGTATGCTTATGGGTTCCTGGTACTTTTCCATTTTTGTATGTGCTTAAAAGTATTTTTCTTTTCAAAATGTCTCTTCCAAACTAGCAGTCTCTCTCTCTCTACTTTACTAAGACAGTGAATTGTGGGATGGCTCCTATGTCCTCCTACATGTCCTGATGTTCTCTGGTCCTCATTGGGTTGATCTCTTAATGCTTGTGCCTTATGTAGTAGAAGCAGATTGGCCTTTCACATCTGGGCTACCTCTTAAGGGTTATGCTTTCTTTTGGTTTACCTCTAAAGAGATGTACCTTATATAAGAGAATCAGATTGTCCTGTCAGGTTTGAGCCCATCTGATTGGTTTCCTTATCACTGCCTTTGTTGTTACTACTGCTACTCTGAGGCCTGGGCTCTTTTTCCTACTAAACTTTTGACTGGGGTAATCTATATTATGAATGTCAGATTCATATTGACCTGTCCACAATCTTCTTCTTCTTCTTCTTTTTTTTTTTTTTTTTTTTTTTTTTTTTTTTTGGTTTTTCGAGACAGGGTCTCTCTGTGTAGCCTTGGCTGTCCTGGACTCGCTTTGTAGACCAGGCTGGCCTCGAACTCACAGCGATCCACCTGCCTCTGCCTCCCAAGTGCTGGGATTAAAGGCGTGCGCCACCACACCCGGCTGCCCCCGTCCACAATCTTCTGAACACATCAAGCTGTTTCTACATGTCATACATGGAAAACAAAAATCAATGGAATAGAGAGAATATTGAGGAAGTCTTCCAAAGACTTTGTTCAGCCAATTTTACTCTATTTCCCTGTGTCCTAGCTCAGTGCCAACTCTGAGCTTATTGATGAATCATGGAATCTCTTCAGAATGGGGCCAGAGAAAAACAGAGCAGAACTCTTGTTCTGAAAGGATCCTAGCCTTATCTGAATATTTCCCTCTCATCTCCTAAAGTTTGGATCCCAACAATAGGAAAGCAAAGATTTTAACATCCAACCTTTTGACAGTATCTACCTGTTTCTCCAAACCAAGTTACCTATAACAAAAAGGCTTCCTAGAAAAACATAGCACTTTAGAAACATATGAAACAATGCCATTTGAGTGAGCTTATCTGCTTGATGTGCTATCTGCTGTCTATTTGCAATTAGGATGATCATTTCAGGTGATCACAGATTTGTTTAGTGCTGTGTCCCAAACCCAAGAGAAATATGAGCTGTCATCAGAAGCACCATACATACACATTGAGTAGATAGTCTATTAATAACATTACCTATCATTCCCCAAATTTTGAACACTTTGTAAATTTACCCTCAATTAGTATAACATCTTGATTACTATGACTTTAAATGTTTCTCAGCCATTCGATATTCCTCTGTTGAGAATCCTTTGTTTAGTTCTGAGCCCCATTTCTCAATTGGGTTATTTGGTTTGGTGGTGTTTAACTTCTTGAGTTCTTTATATATTTTGAATATTAGACCTTTGTCAGATGTAGAGTTGGTGAAGATCTTTTCCCAGTCTGTAGGCTGTTGCTTTGTTCTGTTGGCAGCATCTTGTGCCTTACAGAAGCTTCTCGGCCTCATGAGGTTCCATTTATTAATTGTTTACCTTAGAGGTTAGGCTGTTGGTGTTCTGTTCAGGAAGTTACCTCCTGTGCCAATGAGTTCCTGGCTTTTCTACACTGGACAAATTCTACTTAAAACTTGTGCTACCTGGATTCTGTGGTTTCTATTCTCTTTTCAATAGCAAAGCAGAACATTTAAAATTAAAAACCACAGTTCAACTTTCCAAAATCATAGTATAATTCCAACTTTGGGAGAAAAACACATTTGGAATATTTTTTATTTTATTAATAAGAGATAAATGTTATGATTACTAAGAAATCAGTTATAGATGCTCTTCTAAAATTGAGCTAAAGTAATACTCATTAAAACATAACAATGAAATGTCATGCAGATCAGTCATGAAAGAAAATAGCAAACTTCCTACCGTATTTTCAAATATAGGGGTCAGAAACTAGAAATTCCAAAAACTGAGTTCTGAAAGCATTTAGTAGCTATGTGATTAGATGAAATATATAATAGAAAGAATTTATCTATTACAATGTAGCTCTCTCTGTGCTTCATATAGACACAGGTAACACAGAACATGCCAGTGGCATGGAAGCAGAGCTCTCACTGAACAAGTAGCAGAAGACTGGATCCAGATGCAGGCTCACTTGCTAATAATCCTATGCCTTTATCAGAAGCATGTTCATCCTGTGGCTCAGAGGACACATGTGTTTCAGGATAGCAATAAATGTGACCCAACATGTTTGTGAATGACAACATTATCCCGGTGTTTAAAGCTTAGATATCCTTGGACAGTGAACAAACCAGATACCTGTCATTGGGAAACTTACAATTAGGCAAGAATTAGAAAATAAAAACTAGAGAGAGACAGACAGAAAGACACAGTCAGATGTCTTATAGAAAAAATAATGTAGTAAAATGAATGTGTGAGTGGCATTGTTAATTGAGTTGAGCAGGGACCTTTCCCCTGAAGTTTGGGTTTAAAATCCTGCTTTTTTTGACCACACAGTTCCCCTGCTCATTATGTACAGGGCAAGCCTCTGGATGGAAGCTAAAAATAAAGCATAAAATAGCATAATAGATAAAGTCTGCTTTTCTATAAGAGCCACAGGAAAGCAAACTAATCTACCAGTATCATTGGGGAGTGTAACAGTTGCTCAGCTCCATCACTGCTGTCACATAAGCTTTATATCTTCCCTAGGGAAGCAGAAAGCCTGTTTTCTTTTATGCAAAACATCCTAATTTTTTAAAACCACCTGTTAGTTCCCAAGGGTTGTCATAATAAAATGCCACTAAAGAAGTGACTTAAAGTAACAGACATGTTACTCTCATAGGCTTAGAGCACAGAGCAACTAAGTGAAGATGCCAGCAGGACCATGCTTCCTCTGAGATTCTGGGGACAAGATCCCCTTCCCTTTTTCTTGCCCTGTAGTTCAGGTAGACCTTGAATTTGTAATCGTCCTACCCTGGCCTCCTGAATAGTGCTACTACAGCATCAAAGCCTACTTTTCCTTGAACTAACTCTTAAACATCAATCATTCTTTTATTTCTGTGATTCAGATTGTACTTTGTCTAATCATTAACTGTTTTTTTCTTAAGGCAGAAACCCAGTGTGACCACAAGTGACATTTTAGATCACAGATTGTCAATGGGAATATTATGAGTAGTTGTCATGGAGTTAAGTTTCTGGAGCTTCCTTTATTCCTGGCCAGCTACCTTATTTCTTACTTGTTGGGAAATTTGAGAACTGGAGCAATATCTGTCATTTGGAGTATAAAGTGACCTTAGCAACAGTAGCTACACAGTAAGAAATACAGGAGGATTTTAGTTTCTCTATGCCCAGTACCAGCATAAGGTAGTTACATCTGGATTTCTCTTAGCATTAGAGAAAGTTGCAGTGGTTTGGATGAAAATGGTCCCCATAGGTGCATGGGGAGTGGCATCATTAGGAGATGAGGCCTTGATAAAGTAGTTGTGGCCTTCTTGGGGGAAATATGTCACCAGGCATGGGCTTTAAGGTTTTAGAAGCTCACTGTTCTGAAACCAGTGGTCCAGGGGCTCACTCTTCCTTCCTGCTGTTTCTAGATCAAGATGTAGAACTCTCAGCTCCTCCAGAACCATGTGTGCCTGCATGCTGCCATACTTCCTGCCATGACAATAGTGGACTAAACCTCAGAACTGTAAGCCAGCCCCCAATGAAATGTTTTCCCTTATAAGAGTTGCTGTGGCCATAGTGTCTCTTCACAGCAATAGAAACCCTTGCTAAGACAAAAAGCAAAGATGCTAACTAGTTAAGTCATAGCAGAGGTAATATTTTCTTACAGCCATCCCTGCTCTTTTCCGTTTCACTTGCTATTTTAAGGAATGACATTTCCCACATTTCCTTGCCCTCTGCCTTCCAGCAAACTTCAGCTAATGGGCTGACTACTAGAGGACAGTGGAGAGTAGGCCAGAGCCCTTCTTTCCCTCAACTCTGCACAGGGATAACTTTTGT